>NW_020664562.1:19694552-19823960 GCF_002925995.2 Terrapene triunguis | reverse complement strand
ACTTCTGTTAGTCTTAAAGGTGCCACAGGACCCTCTGTTGCTTTTTACAGATTCAGACTAACACGGCTACCCCTCTGATACTTTAGGAATCTAATTACCTTTGAAAATCTGATCCATCATGTTTCTACTGCAGGCCTGCCTCCTCCCCAGAGTCGATGTCTGCCTCTGCATATGAATTCCATTTGGAAACCTGTAAGAATTTTGGAGAAAGATAGGGTGGGGATAGGAAGGGTTGAGGAATAGCCACTCTCCATGGAATGCTTCCCTAGGAAATTTACTGTTGCTAGAATCAACTTAGCTCTCCATTCCTGCTGGCGGCAATGGGAGGAATATTAGAGCGGGTCTCCTTCAGAGTCCCCTGGCATTCAGAGCCTCTAAGATCATAACATGCACACCTGAAGTGGACATTAAAAATGAAGTTACATATACATAGGTGCATATGTATGATGGGTGGAATGCCTATTGTCATTAGTATAAAACCACAAAACCTATTGTGTAGTAGAAACCAGCATGCATACAAAGCATTTAAAATGCTTATATTTGTGCTAATAAAAACAGAATTAGAAGTATCTGGAAAAGGCCCATTGGGCTCTCAGCCTTATCCACAGGCTATCCTAGGGACTTTACCTATAATAAAGGAGGGCAGCATTTGACTAGTGATCTCAGGTACACAAGTCTTGCTGACGACAATAGGAGCTAAGAGCAGAATTTAATGCTGAGCCTCTTAAAAAAAGTTTTTCATTTGTTTTTCTATATCAAAAAGAAAAGAAGTTTCTCTTCTCCCCAGCTGTCAGGAAATATTTTCTTCTTAGGACAAAAGAGTTAATATTATAACAGTGGAAACTTATTCCTCTGTGCTTTCCTCTGTGCTGTCTGTATGCTGGAAATTCACATTTTGCTTAGTAATCAGAGTTTAATTACTGTTCAAGAAAATCTGTGTGACCAGACCCACTGACAAATGTTAAGATGTGCAAGAAGAATAAAGCTATGCTCTGATGTGAACATGTAACTCCTATTAATACTAACAGCCAGTTGCCATGAAGGGCAGAATATATCTTATACCTTAAACTACATCTTTTTAATACCTTACAGAAATTCACATTTTGAAACAATTCTCTTATGCACTGCAATTGTCAACCAAGTAACAGCAATTGTAATATATTCATCTGAATCCAGCATTTGAGGAGCTTGAAGAATTGGAATCTAAACAGCAGCCTCTTTTTGACAGGACCAGCTGGAGTTCTATTTCTAATTTGCTGAGAAGAATTAAGTGATTGAATCCCCATACCCTAGAGTATTTGACACAGAAGTCAACTGACTCTTGCAAGTCCCATCACTTGAAAAGCTGTCCCCTAATTTACTCAGTTTATCATTAGTTTCTACTCCGGAGAAGACTAAATAGTACGTGTCTCAATGAAAAACTTCATGCTTCTACAATGCCACAATTATGACTGATTTTAAAGACATAGGAAGAGGAGCATTGTAGGAATACCGGATCACTCCAAGGGCTGGCAATGGGACATGTAGCTTTTCATTTCTGGCTCACCAGTTCAAATCTAGTCCTGTGGAGATGACCAGCCATCAAATAGGTAAATACCCTAGTTGGTATTTCACTCCAGTCCCTAGTGGGTAAGTATCCGCACCAGATAGGAACCTGCCCTTTCACTGAACAGGGGAAAGCAGCAATAAGTAACAAGCTATTCTTATGTTATTTCACCCTTTCCCAATAATTAACAGTTGGAATTTACCTGTGAAGATAGATAGTGAAGCACCTCCACAGCAGATAGGCCCTTAACGGTTTGGTGGCCAGAAAGCAAATGGGAAAAGTAGGAAGACCAAACCTAAATGAGATTTTCCATAGAATAGCAGCTTTAGGAAAGGAGTTGTTTTCGGATTAGCTTGCTGTTGGCCAGGTGACTCTTACCTGCCCAGGAGGGAGCTGCTCTCTAGTAGGCTGCCTGGAAGCCAGCTGACCTCTTTTCACCCAAGTTCTACAAGAGCTGCTCAGGAAGAACATGCAGGAAGTGAAGGAAAGCTGTTAGAAGATATACCTACAAATTACCTTCAGCTCCATCCAAGGACTAGGGGATATAGATGGAAAAATGACAATGAGGTGCTTTCCCAATGGAAGATTGGATAACTGATGCTCATATATATAATAGCAATACTTGAGTGTCCTTGGTGTACTAACAGTCTAAAATCAGCTGATCTAGTTTATTGGATTGTTTTGACAAAGTTCAATGAGCACATTGCACCACATCATGACTACCATTACAATTGGCAATAATTACCACCTCATTGGCAGTCTCAGCAGAGAGACACTAAGGGTATGTCTACACTACGAAATTAGGTTTAATTTATAGAAGCCGGTTTTATAGATATCGGTTTTATACAGTTGATTGTGTGTGTCCCCACATAAAATGCTCTACGTGCATTAAGTCGGTGGACCGCGTCCACAGTACCGAGGCTAGCGTCGACTTCCGGAGCGTTGCACTGTGGGTAGCTATCCCACAGTTCCCGCAGTCTCCGCCGCCCATTGGAATTCTGGGTTGAGATCCCAATGCCTGATGATGCAAAAACAGTGTCGCGGGGGGTTCTGGGTACATGTCGTCAGCCCCCTCCCCCACCGTCAGACAATCGATTCGCGCCTTTTTACCTGGGTTACCTGTGCAGACAACATACCATGGCAAGCATGGAGCCCGCTCAGCTCAGCTCAGCTCACCGTCACCATATGTCATCTGGGTGCCGACAGATGTGGTACTGCATTGCTACAGAGCAGCAGCTCCTTGCCTTTTGGCAGTGGATGGTGTATTACGATTGATATCCGTCATCGTCATATTCCTCAGTGAGTTCAATCAGAGGCACCCGGGAAACTTCTTCAGCAGATTCCTCTAAGAAATACTGAACCAAACTTTCCACTCTAGGCATCTGATTCTTCATTTTGTCTCCTGGAGACCCGGCAGTCCTATTGAACCGTCTTGACAATGATGGCTATCAGTCGTAGTACATCATTTTCTGCCAAGCACCCAGAAGATGCCGATGGCTATCAGTCATGCTGCACCGTCTGCTGCCAGCTTAAGATGTAAAAAATAGATGGACCAGATTTGTTCTGTATTCATTTGCTTCATTGTATTCCCCCTCCCTCCGTGAAATCAACGGCCTGCTAAACCCAGGGTTTTGAGTTCAATCTTTGGGGGGGGGGGGCATTCTGTGTGACAGTTGTTTGTGTTTCTCCCTGATGCACAGCCACCTTTGTTGATTTTAATTCCCTGTACCTGTACGCCATGTCGTCACTTGCCCCCCGTCAGACACTAGTTTCGTGCCTTTTTTCAGACCAGATGCCATAGCACTGGGATCATGGAGCCCGCTCAGATCACCGCGGCAATTATGAGCACTATGAACACCACGCGCATTGTCCTGGAGTATATGCAGAGCCAGGACATGCCAAAGCAAAACCAGGACCAGCCGAGGAGGCGATTGCAGCGCGGCGACGAGAGTGATGAGGAAATTGACATGGACATAGACCTCTCACAAGGTACAGGCCCCAGCAATGTGCAAATCATGGTGTTACTGGGGCAGGTTCATGCCGTGGAATGCCGATTCTGGGCCCGGGAAACAAGCACAGACTGGTGGGACTGCATCGTGTTGCAGGTGTGGGATGATTCCAAGTGGCTGTGAAACTTTCGCATGCGTAAGGGCACTTTCATGGAACTTTGTGACTTGCTTTCCCCTGCCCTGAAGTGCCAGAATACCAGGATGAGAGCAGCCCTCACAGTTGAGAAGCGAGTGGCGATAGCACTGTGGAAGCTTGCAACGCCAGACAGCTACCGGTCAGTCAGGAATCAATTTGGAGTGGGCAAATCTACTGTGGGGGCTGCTGTGATCCAAGTTGCCAGGACAATCAAAGACCTGGTGATAAAGAGGGTAGTGACTCTGGGAAACGTGCAGGTCATAGTGGATGGCTTTGCTGCAATGGGATTCCCAAACTGTGGTGGGGTGATAGACGGAACCCATATCCGTATCTTATCACCGGAGCACCAAGCCACCGAGTACATAAACCGCAAGGGGTACTTTTCAATGCTGCTGCAAGCCCTGGTGGATCACAAGGGACGTTTCACCGACATCAACGTGGGCTGGCCGGGAAGGGTACATGATGCTCGCGTCTTCAGGAACTCTGGTCTGTTTCAAAAGCTGGAGGAAGGGACTTTCTTCCCGGACCAGAAAATAACCGTTGGGGATGTTGAAATGCCTATCGTTATCCTTGGGAACCCAGCCTACCCCTTAATGCCATGGCTCATGAAGCCATACACAGGCAGCCTGGACAGTAGTCAGGACCTGTTCAACTATAGGCTGAGCAAGTGCCGAATGGTGGTGGAATGTGCATTTGGACGTTTAGAAGCGCGCTGGCGCAGCTTACTGACTCGGATAGACCTCAGCGAAACCAATATCCATCTTGTTATTGCTGCTTGCTGTGCGCTCCACAATATCTGTGAGAGTAAGGGGAGGACATTTATGGCGGGGTGGGAGGTTGAGGCAAATCACCTGGCCGCTGATTACGCACAGCCAGACACCAGGGCGGTTAGAAGAGCACAGCAGGGCACGGTGCGCATCAGAGAATCTTTGAAAACAAGTTTTGTGACTGGCCAGGCTACGGTGTGAAACTTCTGTTTGTTTCTCCTTGATGAACCCTCCCCCCCCCCGGTTCACTCTCCTCCCCTATAAACCAACCACCCCACCCTCCCCTCCCCCCTTCAAGCACCGCTTGCAGAGGCAATAAAGTCATTGTTACTTCTCATTCATGCATTCTTTATTAATTCATCACACAACTAGGGGGATAATTGCCAAGGTAGCCCGGGATGGGTGGGGGAGGAGGGAAGGAAAAGGCACACTGCTGTTTAAAACTTTAAAACTTTAACACTTATTGAAGGCCAGCCTTCCGATGCTCGGGCAATCATCTGGGGTGGAGTGACTGGGTGGCCGGAGGCCCCCCTACCATGTTCTTGGGCATCTGGATGAGGAGGCAATGGGACTTGGGGAGGAGGGCTGTTGGTTACACAGGGGCTGTAGCGGCGACCTCTGCTCCTGCTGCCTTTCCTGCAGCTCAACCATACGCTGGAGCATATCAGTTTGATGCTCCAGTCGCCGGAGCATCGACTCTTGCCTTCTGTCTGCAAGCTGACGCCACCTATCATCTTCAGCCCGCCACTTGCTCTGTTCAGCCCGCGATTCAGCCCGCCACCTCTCCTCTCGTTCATATTGTGCTTTTTTGCACTCGGACATTGACTGCCTCCACGCATTCTGCTGTGCTCTTTCAGCGTGGGAGGACATCTGGAGCTCCGAGAACATATCATCCCGAGTCTGTCGTTTTCTCCTTCTAATCTTCGCTAGCCTCTGCGAAGGAGAAACATTTGCAGCTGGTGGAGGAGAAGGGAGAGGTGGTTAAAAAAGACACATTTTAGAGAACAATGGGTACACTCTTTCACGTTAAATTTTCCTGTTCACATTACACAGCACATGTGCTTTTGTTACAAGGTCGCATTTTTCTTCTTATATTGAGGGCCTGCCGGTTTGGTGTGAGAGATCATTCACGCAGTGCCAGGCAACAGAATTCGGCTTGCAGGCAGCCATGGTAAGCCACAGTCTTTTGGCTTTTTTAACCTTCATAACATGTGGGAATGGTTTCAAACAGCAGCGCCCTCATTTCCCATACCAAGGACCCGTTGGGTTGGCCATTTAAAATGAGTTTGCAATGTAAAAGGAGGGGCTGCGGTTTCCGGGTTAACATGCAGCACAAACCCAACTACACCCCCCCACACACACCCAATTCTCTGGGATGATCACTTCACCCCTCCCCCCCACTGCGTGGCTAACAGCGGGGAACATTTCTGTTCAGCCGAGCAGGAACGGGCACCTCTGAATGTCCCCTTAATAAAATCACCCCATTTCAACCAGGTGACCGTGAATGATATCACTCTCCTGAGGATAACAAAGAGAGATAAGGAATGGATGTTGTCTGCATGCCAGCAAACACCGGGACCATACGCTGCCATGCTTTGTTATGCAATGATTCCAGACTACGTGCTACTGGCCTGGCGTGGTAAAGTGTCCTACCATGGCGGACGGGATAAGGCAGCCCTCCCCAGAAACCTTTTGCAAAGGCTTTGGGAGTACATGAAGGAGAGCTTTCTGGAGAGGTCCCTGGAGGATTTCCGCTCCATCCCCATACACGTTAACAGACTTTTCCAGTAGCAGTACTGGCCGCGATTGCCAGGGCAAATTAATCATTAATCATTAAACATGCTTGCTTTTAAACCATGTGTAATATTTACAAAGGTACACTCACCAGAGTTCCCTTGTGTGCCCTCAGGGTCTGGGAGCACGCCTTGGGTGAGTTCAGGGGTTACTGGTTCCAGGTCCAGGGTGATAAACATATCCTGGCTGTTGGGGAAACCGGTTTCTCCGCTTCCTTGCTGGGAGCTATCTTCATTGTCTTCATCATCATCTTCCGCGTACCCCGAACCCGCTTCCCTGTTGCGTGATTCTCCATTGATGGAGTCAAAGCACACGGTTGGGGTAGTGGTGGCTGCACCCCCTAGAATGGCATGCAGCTCCGCGTAGAAGCGGCATGTTTGCGGCTCTGCCCCAGACCTTCCGTTTGCCTCTCTGGCTTTGTGGTAGGCTTGCCTTAGCTCCTTAATTTTCACGTGGCATTGCTGTGCGTCCCTGTTATGGCCTCTGTCCTTCATGGCCTTTGAGACTTTTTCTAATATTTTGCCATTTCGTTTACTGTTACGGAGTTCAGCTAGCACTGATTCGTCTCCCCATATGGTGAGCAGATCCCGTACCTCCCGTTCGGTCCATGCTGGAGCTCTTTTGCGATCCTGGGACTCCATCATGGTTACCTGTGCTGATGAGCTCTGCGTGGTCACCTGTGCTCTCCGTGCTGGGCAAACAGGAAATGAAATTCAAAAGTTCGCGGGGCTTTTCCTGTCTACCTGGTCAGTGCATCTGAGTTGAGAGTGCTGTCCAGAGCGGTCACAATGAAGCACTGTGGGATAGCTCCCGGAGGCCAATAACGTTGAATTGAGGCCAATAACGTCGAATTCCGTCCACACTACCCCAAATCCGACCCGCAAAGGCCGATTTTAGCGCTAATCCCCTCGTCGGAGGTGGAGTAAAGAAACCGGTTTAAAGGGCCCTTTAAGTCGAAAGAAAGGGCTTCTTCGTGTGGACGTGTCCAGGCTTAATTCAATTTAACGCTGCTCAAGTCGACCTAAACTCGTAGTGTAGACCAGGACTAAACATGGAGTAAGTAGGAGGAATGAACTCCTGCAGGAGATGCCTGCAACACATGAATGGGGGAAATTTTCACTACTGCTTCCAGAGCGAACAGCTTTCATTCCAGCTTTTCCTAGTGAAAGTCATTAGGATAAGCCAGCCTGTATCATCACTTCTCCTTCAATTTAATTAATTGAACAAGAGATCACTATATCAAGCCAAGCTGAGTCAATGTGATTAGAAAATTCTCCTTATCCAAGCTCATTTGCACTATAGCAAGTAACCCATTATCACAAGTACTGCCAATCAACCCTTACTTTGCTGAGGTTGCTTTTCCCTCATAACATACTTAATGGTATGAGCCTGCTGTCAGGCGGATAAACCACTTTGACACCTTCCCTTCTCCTCCCCGCCCCCTCCAAGAAAGCACTCATGCTTCAGTTCTATGCCTCCAATCTTTTTATTCTCACTATTCCACCATTTCCTCAAATTCCCCTGTACTGTCTCATCTTCCATTAAACCCTATGCAGAATATCAGTCCAGCCAACCACAACATTTGCAAATAGAACTTTTACACAGAGCAAGTCCCTCTCTTTTACACAATTGTTGTTTCAGCCAGATACTATCTAAAAGGGGCTGTCACAAGAAGATCCCAACTTGCATGAACAAAATCAGAATCTACTATTGCCACACCATTCCTTTTTGCACCATGCACTGTCTCTCAGGCAGTCCTGGATCTAAGCCAAGCAGCAACTGCATGGTGTTGCTGAAGCTGTCTGTTAAGCTTATTTCACAAAGAAGTGCCAGCAAAATAATGTGATTTTTGCGCTTACATTCCATGTCCAATATATCCAAAAGCTCCCTTTCCCAGATCTGTAGGAATGATCACCTCTCACAATGACAGCTCCTAAACCTCCCAGATTTTAACCTGCCAAACTGCATAATAATCTCCTGTTATGACAGCTGAAACCTTGTTGGTGGAATGACTGCCCCAGTCCTGCATAAATATACTTAAAAAAATCACTAGAATATCTTCCATATTCCTTGACATGTTTTAAGCACCCATGTACTGCCAAAACAATTTAATTAAAAAAAAAATTCAGCAACTGACATGATCAAAAACATGTGATGTGATATTACACTCACTGCAAATTAGAGTCTGTATCATTGCTGCTGGGCATATTTAATATAATCAAAGAAAAAGACCACAGTATGAAAATCTTTCCATAGTCATAGAAGGAATCAATAATGGTCACATAACTGAAGCTATTATAAACAAATGAAGCAATGCACCATTGGGCAGATTCTTAGCTAGTGTAAATTGTCAGAGTTCCATTGAAGTCAATGGAGCTATGACAACTTATACCAACTGAGAATATAGTCTCATTTCTGCGGTTGAACCATGTTATAAGAGTGACTGTCAGATCTGTTTGTTGCATTTATCGGTTATCTCATCTTATTCTTATATTGTAAGCTCTGTGTTAACACATAACAGAAAGGGCCTTGATATATGACTGGGGCCCCTTGGTGATTCCATAATAAATAATATAATTTGCTTTAGGCCTGATTCTGCAACCCTTGCTTGTGTTGAATATATTAATGGGCCACCTAATATGTGCTACTCATTAGGAATGCACACTGTGATCATACAAGATACAGCTGAGTACCCTCAGTGGGAGTTGAAACTGCCCAGGGTCAGTGGGATTTGAGGATTCTCAATATTTTGCGAGGCTGAGTCCTAACTGGTTTTGCTTTCTCTACAACACAGTTTCATTTAAATCTGCATCTCCAGTTCATGCTGCTTCCACAACAAAATGAAGTAGTAATATTTGAGAATGTAATTCTAGACTGGAGCTGTATGCAGAAGAGAAATTGGATATATGAATATGAATACTGTAGGATCTACATATACTGATGACTTGTTATACATCTTTTAAAAAGGTGGAAACAGGAGATTTGAACAAG
This sequence comes from Terrapene triunguis, assembly GCF_002925995.2. NCBI lineage: Eukaryota > Metazoa > Chordata > Testudines > Emydidae > Terrapene > Terrapene triunguis. Next base: position 19,814,717 of record NW_020664562.1, on the reverse strand, counting down.
ATGACTATGTCTAGAATGCCTTTGTCTAATGTGTTAGAGGAAAATATGGTTTGCAATTAGAAGATTTCATAGCTTTTATTGAATTTAAAATATTTTATAAATAGAGTAGTATCTATGGATTATGATTTTTAATTTTGAAATGTTAATTTAGTAGTTACTTATACTATTAACCAACTGATAAAGTTTATATTTGATCACTAAGGTAACAGTGAACCATTAAATTTAAAAATTGAAAAACTTGTATACTGATGAATTTGTAATTCCCTCATGCACATTGCTGAAGGGATCTTTTCAAAGCATATCTAATATTGCAGAAGATCTGTCTAGGTGTTTGATGATAACTTGCTATAAAATTAGCCAGTGAGAAATGTTATTCATCAAGACACCACTGAGTTCTGGAAAGACTGAGAAACTCTACAATGGAGTGTTTGCAAACATGGACAACTTGGTTGCCTGAGGTTTAAATGACAAAGTATTGATTAAAGTCTCTCTCTCAGTTAAGTTTTTAAAATAGGGGAATCAGAACTGTTTATGTTTCTATTACAAGAGACTATCAAAGGACAGAATTTCTTCTCCATTAGGGTTGCTTCACGCTACCCCATTATAACTGCCCACTGGTAGGGTTGCTAGGTGTCTGGTTTTTGACCAGAACACCCAGTCAAAAAGGGACCCTGGCAGTTCCGGTCAGCACTGCTGACCGGGCCATTAAAAGTCTGCTCGGTGGAGCAGCAGAGCTAAGGCAGGATCGCTGCATGACTTGGCTCCGCGCAGCTCCCAGAAGCAGTGGTATATCCCCTCTCTGGCTCCTATGACTAGGGGCAGCCAGAGGGCTCTGCATGCTGCCCCTGCCCCAAGCGCCGGCTCTGCAGCTCCAACTGGGAACCCAGCCACTGGGAGTGATGCCTGTGGATGGGGCAGCACGCAGAGCCACCTGGCTGTGCCTCCACATAGGAGCCAGAGTGGGGACATGCCACTGCTTCCGGGAGCTGCCTGAGGTAAGCGCAGCCTGGAGCCTGCACCCCTGATCCACTCCTGTGCCCCAACCCCCCACCCCAGCCCTGATCTCCCTCCCATCCTCTGAACCCCTCAGCCTCAGCCCAGAGCCCCCTCCTGTACCCCAAATCCCTCATCTCTGGTCCTACCGCAGAGCCCGCACCCCCAGCCAGAGCCCTCACTCCAATTCCCTGCCCAGTGAAAATGAACAAGTGAGGGAGGGTGGGGTGAGCGAACAACAGAGGGAGGGGGATGGCAGGGCAAGGGTGCTCAGTTTTGTGTAAGTAGAAAGTTGGAAACCCTACCCACAGGAAGATCACAATGGTTTATTAGCTACTCTGCCAACCTATCCTTGCTGCCATGCACCTTACACTGGGGTATGTGAGCGGGCTTCCTGCTGGTGCCAGAGATTCTCCTATGACTATGATCACCCAGTGGGGTCCATCAGCAACTGGCATTAGAGCAGCCTGAGTTACACTGTGGGACTGGACTGACTCACAGCCAGGTCAGAATCAGAAACCGATGTGGTGGGTGAAAGCTTCCGTTGCAACCTCACACTCCTGAGTGCTCCTCAGCCACAGATCAAGACCTGGGTTTTCTGTACACTGTAAGATATCCCATTTAAAGCATAGCTGATTTATGTGCACTGTGAAATTCTAGAGATATGTTAGCATCATTCAGTTTTCTGTTAACAGAAGAACAATACAGAGGGATTGTGGATTTACTTCAGATTTACTTTTAGTTAACTTTTTCATGACTGAAGGGTGCTGGAAGTCCTCAATGCACAGAAAGAGGTGAAATGCAGGCCCAATTGAAGTGAATGGAGTTTTGCCATTGACTTCAGTGGGGCCAAGATATCACCCAACATGTACAGCACAGACAGTAGACCTGCGGAGTTTCCAATGCTACTTAAGTCCAGAACTGGGGTCTGGTTCATGTCCATTTGATCTTCCTCACAAGGCTGTCAACAGTGATTCCTATTGTGAGGTAGATGGATGTCCACTAATAGCTGGACTGAGACTACCAACATTGTTTATAGGACATCAGATGCTTAAGAGTGAACTTCTAACCTTGTGTAAGAGCTAAACAATATCAGCAACAGAATATGGGCTTGAGTCTACGCCTGCTAACTTCACTAGAGCCCCAATCAAACCTTACGTAGAGAACTGAATGTATTTTAAAATATTTCAGATTCCATCCACCCCAATGCTTATTGGCCACATTAAGAAGTTCAAAGCTTTGTGCTTCCTCTGCAGCTGACGATGACATTATTAAACACAGAAGTGCAGTACAGTGTTCAGAATTCAAATGTATCTGAGCCAGATTTTGTACACAGTAACCTAACATTAGGCACCTCAATTAATGTGTAGGCCTCTAAGTAATTAGCATCATTTTCACAGGCACTAAGCAGCTGCAGCTCCCATTGAAGTCACTTTCACTTCTGTTACTGATTTAGGATTTTAAGAACTTTTTATTTTAGGTTTTTTTTTAAACAAGAGACTTGCATCCTGGCTTTCAGACTGATGTCCAAAGCAGAATAAAATAGTCTCAAGATTCAGCAGCAGCATTAAGCCATAATCCTCTACCTGTTCTCTGCCCACCTCAAATGAACAAAGCTGTGGGAGGTTTCTCCGAAATACAGATAAATGCCTATGTGTGTTTGTCTCTTAAACTTTTTTCTTTTCCAAGAAAGATCTTGGTATGTTCTGACATGTCTTTCTTCATCCTGCCCCAGCCTCTTGCTTTTTGTGTTTAGGTTTCCTACTTCTTCTCCACCCCAATGCTTTTAAATGCCAGGAGTAGCACCCCCTTACTGCCTGTGCCCTTCTCCCCAGTCTCCCCTTTACATCCCCCCCATATTCTGTTGTTCCTTCCCTGCCTCTATTCTTATCTTTTGTGATTCTCTCTTGCAGCTTGTTCTGACTTTGAGCTCTTTCCCTGAGACACCCTACCCTGGTATTCAGCATCATTACTTTCTCTCCTATTAGTCTCAGATTCATTCTTCTCAGTCCAAGAGAGAATGAGTGAGCTCAGTGCCAGATTAGATAAGCAAGTCCTTTTTTTTGTTTTTAAAGGGATACCTTGCTGAAGTAGTGCCTAAGATGAACTGGGTGTTTTTATATATAAGTTTAATCTAGTTGTGTGATTCTTTTGGAATTATTATTTATGCACTTGCTGTATTTATTCTAGTAATTAACAGGTCCACAGGGCATAAAGGAAGACTACTGTATTTAAAGAAGAGAACCATTACCTTCTGTATGATGGGTCCTGTCTCTCTTGGGATGCACAACATCTGTGATGAGTGGTAGTCAGGCTTCTGTTTGGAGATAGCCCAGGACACCAAAGTGGGCCTTGAAAAAATATCTTTCTGAAAGAGGAGGTTTGGAAATAATGGAATTAATCCAGCCACAATGCAGGATGGATTAGTGGTTCCTTCCAGTCAGGATGATTTTACATACTAGTTAGCTTCTCAATTTTCAGCTATTTAGAAGAAGAAACATGCCAGTAGGGGATAATATAGCTTTTTCTTTCTTTGTGTCTGCCACAACAGAAAAACATTAAGAAATATTTCATGCATATCAAATTACTTTTATTTATATTGTATTTCACAATGTATGTCACCTCCCATTACCAAATGTGCTGCAACAAGGTGTGAAGTTAACATAACATCACACTGAACACAACATTTTTGCACCATGGGGAGATATAGCTGTAAGTGCTAAACTGCTGATAAAACATACATGCTCTAAAAACTAGGAGGATATGGAGATGTCTAATCTACAGTTTAACATGTTTCTCATTACTGCATGCACAGAGACCCAGTGAAATAGTCCTCCATGCATTAAAATGATTAGTAAACAAAGGAGAAAAAAGTTAACAGGCCAGATTCTTAACTGTGGTAAATGAGTGTAGCTCAGTTGCAATCAATACTAGTTGAGGATTTAGCTCATTTTGCAACAGGCATAATTAGAACATGAAGCAGAGGAAGTCCACTACTAGAAACTGTCATTTACAACCTTCATCAAAACACCAAAACTTTCCTGAGCCTAGCAACTCTTCTTCAATCCTCCTACAGGCTATTCACATAGAGAATCTCTCTAATGCACGGCATACTACAGAAACCACCCCATTTCCTGTAGCTCTATACTTCAACTGAGCCTTTATGGGAATCGGGTGCTCATCAGGAAATCAACTGATTCCTTCCCAGCTGGGTGTGCTAATCCCCTATACCAGGCCCAAACACCTGTTTCTAAAGTGGTCCACTTCAGAACAAGTCTATCTGGCTCCAGGGTCACTGGCCCTTAAAGAGACAGACTATCCTCTTACAGCATACTTACATATTTTTCTGAAACAGGGTCTAAACACAGTGACCAGCAGCATCCCTGCTAATTTGACACTAGTCTTTTGTCAGCAGAGACTATAAATTGTGCCAAATATGTGATGTTTTTAGGTGGCCTGAAGATTATAATGAAGTCCACAAACTCATTGTCACTCAGCTTTGAGTCAAGATCTCCCAAACCAATACTTAGCCTCCAAATTGTAGCTTTCCTCTGCATCCCTGGTGGAGATCTGACTCTCCCAGGGTTTTTGCTGTGTGGTCCCTTTAAGTGAAAGTTTATTTTGACTTTGTATACAAAACAGAGCAGAAAGTCATCCTAACCAATACAGAAGATTATGGATTTGACAGAGCACAATGTAGATCAAAACAGTTTTAATCATTACCCCCTGTTTTAATTACTACTTGACACATTATCTCTATTGTCCTTCTACAAGTATCCTTTTTGAATTAAATATTAAAGACGAGTCACAGCTGAAAATATATGCAGTCTACAAAGAAAATGGCTTTGAACTATTTAAAATGATTTATTGTCCACATTTCTTTATGAATATTTATTTGCCATAACGAAAGCAATTTATTGAAGAGAAAACATGAGGCCCGGTTAACTGATCATTTGCATACCCTATTGGTTAAAAAGGGAAGGAGAAAATGTAATGCTAAAATCATGCTAATTCTATATTTTTTTCTATTTACAGTAGTTAATTCAAAATACTGCATGTGGGCAGAATGCACATGTTGGGTCTCTTAGGAATTCAGAGACTGAAAAGGAGAGCTAAATAGCCTACAAATAAGTGTTCCAATCTCTTATATGTTTTCATTCAGAAAAACATAGATGGTCTAACACATGTCATGTGTATTGTTAAGCTTTGGATAGAGCCTATCCATTTGCTTCCAAAATACTCCAGCTTCCCATTTTCAACAAAAATATGTGCTATAGGTCCTGATCCTGCAAGGTGCTGAGGGTCGCAGCGATCTGGCAGGCACCCCTGATTCCCATTGAAATCAAAGGGAGGTGAAGGTGCTCAGCATCTTCCAGGATAGCGCCCTTTGTCTGTACGTATGAACACATAACACCAAATGAAAGCTCACACAAAATGAGCAGGGACACTGCCCTCTCCTGTTCATCAGCAGAGGAACAAAGTGATTTGCAGGATTTGATCAGCTGCCCAAAATTTAAGATTTCACCATAATGAATACAGAATTAATTCTCATATAAGAAAAGCAATCACACACTGAAATTAAAGTGAACATGCACCTTGTAACATCTTTGCAACATTTTGATAGACAGGTACAAAATAGTCCTGGACAGAGCTGATATTGATTTTCATGTTTTCCTTTCTTTTAGATTTTTTTAAAGCTGTTTCTTTTAAGTACTAGAATGCAAATGGAGAAGTTGGATTAGTATCAACAATTCAATAAAGAATTTCAACAGTTTTTTACAATAAAACTTTATTTGTAACAGTACAGTACATATTGTATTTGAAAAGGATGAATTTAAGATGTAATAATACCAGATTAAAGATGGTTATGTGGTTAAAACATAGACCTTGGACTTGTCACTTAACCTCTCTGAGCCTCAATTTCCTCCTCTGTGAAGCTGGAATAATAATAATCCCCTACCTGAAAGCAGGTTGTGAGCCTAATTCATTAACATTTGCAAATTACTTTTTGATTCTCAGATGGAATGTACTCTAGAAGTGCAAAGTATTATTATAATTTACTCTCTGTGACTATTTAGTTTTGCAACAGAGAACGCAATGCATTGCTCTCTCTGATTTGTCTGAATACCACAGTCTAAAATTCTAGCTGTTGAGTTTTTCTAGTAGTCCGTAACAAGCGAACTGCGTTATTTGTAGTTTATGTTCAGGTTAACTTCCAGGTCTTCTTTAAACTTCTGCTTTTACAGTGTTTTACAAATAATTAGGTCTCAGGTGGCTGAGTGGTGTAATGGAGAGTGCCTTGGCCTTCTAGAGGGTGAAAGGATTCAGAAGTACTGGCTTTGCAGCCTGGCAGAGTTGCAGTTCTTTTAACAGTGAGGGTAATTAACCATAAGAACAATTAACCCAGGATTGTGGTGGATTCTTTATCCACAGCAATTTTGAAATCAAGATTAGAAGTTTTAGTAAGAGATATGCTGTAGTTCAAATGGGAATTAATTCAGGGAAGTTCTATGGCCTGTGTTATGTAGGAAGTCAGACTAGATGATCATAGTGGTCCCTTCTGGCCTTATATTCTATGAATCAAGATAATCCTGTGAACTAGCTGAGTAGAATTACACTTACTGTGCCTATGCATACACTAAATCACAGACAGTGTTTACATTGTCCAAGGTCACAGTTGGTATTAGAGCCAGGAATAGACCCCAGGAATTGTGACTCCAAGTCCCATCCTCTAAAATTGGCTACATAGTTTTGAAACACATCATCATATATTCTGAAGTATTCTTTAGTTATACATAATTGGAAATCTACTGCAGACAAAATGCCTGCTTATGTTCCCGGGTAACACAAAACTTTCTACTTCCGGTAGTCTACCAGATCCTCAATTTACTTGCAAAAGCAAAATTGTTATTCACAAGTGAAGCTATCCAGATACATTTCCTCTGGTTATTATCTGCTGGATAGCTAGAATCTAATGGCTAAAATCTATATCCACTCAACATAAAAACTACTGGATATGATACTGGTATCTTGTGGTTCCAATCAGCCTCCTGGTATTATAGTAGTACTTTTATTTAACTGTATTTCTACTGCGCTCAGTCTGCTATAGTTATGCTGGTTATTTTACATGGCATCTGCGTTGTATATTGTGATAATTGAAAAGTCAACACAGCCCTGAGGCAGCATCACAATGGGATGGGAGTAGTCAGTGGCATAACTCAGAAGAACGAGACAGGCAGGCAACAACAGAGGGGAGCCACTGGCAACAACTGAATGTATCTGCATAGCAGTCAGGTTGAATCAGTATTGTAGAAGGCCTAGTAGCCCATGGAGCAAGACATGCCAAGGCATGCAGTACTGGCAACAACCAAATAAAGCAGTGAAGCAGTCAGAGAGAATCTGGACTCAGGATGTGATAACACCATATGATGTCATGTTGCAGGATAAGTGAAGTGTCACTATCTGTGAATATCTTTGTCACATACAATCAACCCTTTATAGGGTAATTCCGATCCATTTGCTGGATAGTTTCTGTTGCCGTGAGGGTTATTAAATACAAAGCTAATAGCAAGTTGCTCCGTTCATCTGTTTTTTAAAGAGTATTTTAGAAACACACCATATATAAGTAACTGGCAGTTATTTGAATATTCCTAATCAGAGTCAAATGCAATTACTCAAATTAAATGGCCAGAGTGGGGCTAAGTATCTTTTCCTATTAGCTACTGTGGAAAGACAAATGACCATAGATGTGGTAAAATGGGAGTGGTGTGAAGCAATGAAATATTTCTTAACTGCACTGTCAACTTTTTTTCTATGAGTTCCTTTTCACAACCCCAACCAAACTTAATTAGCATGTGACATCTGTTCATGTGGCCAGGGTATGATCCTTGTGACCTGAAATGCTGTCACAGGGGCAGGTGATTTTCTCCATGAAGCAGGCAAATAGGTCTTTAAAGTGGGAGGTGCTAGGTTCTGTGGAAGTATTTGGCCCTACGTACTGCAGCAATGCTACTGGAACCTGGACCCTCACTACAGAATACCAGAGGGAGGGACAACATAAGAATGGCCATACTGAGTCAGACCAAAGGTCCATCTAGCCCAGTATCCTGTCTTCCCACAGTGGGCAAGGCCAGGTACTTCAGAGGGAATGATCAGAACAAGTAATCATCAAGTGATCCATTCCCTGTCACCCATTCCCAGCTTCTGGCAAACATCGGCTAGGACACCATCCCTGCCCATCCTGGCTAATAGCCATTGATGGTCCTATCCTCCATGAATTTATCTAGTTCTTTTTTGAACCCTGTTATAGTCTTGGCTTTCACAACATCCAAGAGTTCCACAGGTTGACTGTGTGTTGTGTGAAAAAAACTTCCTTTTGTTTATTTTAAACCTGCTGCCTATTAATTGTCTAGTTCAGGGCATCTTAATTTGTGGGAGCATGACCCTGAAATGGATTTCCAGAGATCAATTGCTGAGTCATACCCCACTGGTTGGGAATCTCCCCCTTTCCAAAAAAAAAAAAAATCAGTAATATCACACTGGACTTAGCCCAGTAGAAGCCAAGTCAGGAAAGCAAGGAGCAACTCATTTCCTTTCTTCTTTCTGCCTCACCCCTTTGTTTCCCCTTATTGTTCCCTAGCTAACCCGGTAGCAGCTCCTCAGACCTCCCCCTCTTCCTCCTGTGTGAGTGCACACTATTTGTAGCACTGGGACTCCTATGCGAGTTTACTATTTGTAGTGCTGGGGCAGGCAGGTCTAGGCCAGCCCATAAATAAAGGCCCACTCCATCAATTAAGGGGGAGGAACCACTGTGTGAGTACAGGGGATAAGTGAGAAGCCTTTTATAGCTGTCCATCCCACTAGATCCACCCTGCACACTGAGTGCATGCCCCCATCCACACTTCTACACCCATTCTGCCCACAGGAATCCTCGCCTGGCAGCTAAAGTAACCCGCGTTTCTTGCTGTGACCCAATGTCTCAGTCTTCAGAAGGACTGTATGATTTGAATATATCACAGTAAAAGAAACTTGCAGGTGGTTTTTGTGCCCTGCGTGGAAAGAAGCTGAATATCAGTGGTCTAAATGGCAAATGCCTGGGACTGAGAGCTAGGGTTCCTGTCTTGCGTCCCTCGCGCTTGCAACTTTTTGCAAGTAAGGAAACCATTTTCTGCCTCAGGTTAGCCATCTGTAATATGGATCCAATAATGCATATTTCCTGCTCCAGCTACTGTCTTAATTAATTATTGTTTGTACAGTTCCTGGAAATTCTCAGAAAATAGGAGTTATTTTGTGTGCAAAGGTTTGTCACTATTAATGATAAAATAATGCAGCTATATGCTTACTTCTTTTCCCCTCTTTCATTTTATCTCTTAATTTCTGTTATTCTTCCTTTTCTATCGTCTCTGCAACATATGGGGCGACATCAGTATTCATATTATTGCAGGAAACTTATTTACATAGTCAGTTCAGTGGCAGGACATATTAATTAGATTATCCAAGATAAATACTTTTAATTACGTAAATTTCCTATACAATTCACTATGGACAATCCCATCATAATGGGCATTACTTCTGCACACTAAATCTTAATCTTCACCAACTCCAAATTAAATTGTTACAATAAACATACATTTTATATAGGACTTGTACAATTCCCATTGTAAAGTTGCCAGCCTTTATATTCAGCAATGCGACAACAGATGTATTGCTAACAAGTTTTACTGCCGGTCAAAATTTGTATCAGATATGTAAATGAGATCAAATCCATGCTGGCATATTATTTTCAGTTTTTATTAAAAAGTTAAATTGGGATTATCATAAACTCTCTCTTCAGGTTCCTTAATAAAAAAATATTACAGTTAAAATCTGATGAGATTTCCTGGAAGCATTTTTTGAAGGTTGTAACAACAGTAAAGCCAGCAGGCCCAGTGCAGCAAAAGTAAGTATTTACTGAGCAAGAGATGAATGCTTCTTTCCAGTTATTTTAATCATTTTATAGTATATGGATTTTCTAAATCTATATCTCAAAAAAACACCAATGGAACCAATGCCTTCTCCACCAATTTCTGAGTACATCACAGTTTGCAAGTATTTTTTTCTTGTGACTCCACAGTCCTTATTGGCTATTCTGTTATTCTGTTTATACCATATTTAGGGCCAAATTCTGCTGCTTATACTCATGCTGGGTAGTCTCATACTCAAATCAGTGTAGTAAGGTATGACTAAGTGTGAATACGTGTAGCAGAATATGGCTCTGAGAATTCAATGGAATATTAAATTTTGTCGCCGGGGGAGGCACCAAGGTCCAATGGAAAGGGCACTGGACAGGGAATCAAGAGATCTGGATGCTGTTCCTAGTTCTGCCATTGACCTATTGTGGGATCTTGGGCAAATCACTTAATCTCTCTGTGCCTCCATTTTCCCTCTGTCCTTTTGTCTGTCTTGTATCTATTAAAATTATAAGATTCTCAGGGCAGAGATTGGCTCTCACTGTATGTTTGTGCAGTTCCTTGCACAGTACGGCCTCAGTCTCAGTTAGGGCCTCTAGTTGCGATCATAATGAAAACAAATGAATTAATAATACTAATAATGGTTCAGTTTCTATAGTAGGGTCTTAATAGAGGAAAGGCCTTTCCTTTCAGGACTCTTCATCCTTTAGCAAAGTTCTCTCTTTGCTTTCTCAGCTGGAGTTGAGAGGCTGGCTTTGTAAATCAGAAAAAATTTATCAAATAAATAGGAACACACATCTTTGATTATTCTGAGTACTGCCTTGTCTACAATTTACCCTCTCTGCAGTAACGGACCCAACATGATTAAGCAAAGAAATGATAGATTGTATAGTATGTGTCAGGAGAGTAAAAAGATATTTTGCATCTAACTAGGAGATGATCATCAACAAAACAATGAAAATCCAGAAGAAAAATATCTGAATATACAATAAACATGCTACCCTGTTGCTGCCTTATATGACATTGTTGCTCCTCTTGTTCATACTACTGTAACAAATGCCGTTGTAATCGGCAATATCGTAATTTTAGAAAGCTGTCATACTTCTTTTAATTATATGAATATTTTTAAGATATGTTCACATGTTCTATTACCAGACAACCTGGTCAGTAATGCCAGCAGCCTTTTTGATTTTGGTGGGAAACACCACATTCCACCACTGTAATCTCCCAAATTGTAGAGCTGTATGGGATATTTCTCAGAGATGTTAAAAATACTGCTGTTTTGCTGAATAACAATACTTAGCTCCTACATAGCACTTGAAATCTCAAAGTACTTCACAAAGATGGACCGGTGTCGTTATCCTCATTATACAGACAGGGAAACTCAGGCATAGAAAAATTTAGTGAGTTGCCCAAGGTCACACAAGAAGTCCATTTCAGTGCAGAAATACAGCTGAGATTTTTCAACTCCACATTCCGTGCTTTACCTACTGCTGCTGCTTTTTGCCTTTGACATTAGCACACACAGTACTGTGCTACTGCAACAGAATTACATACAATGGTCACAATACGGGAATGTGCTTTGATGATGGCAAATGTAGATACCACAACAAACAGTGCAGCTAAGTATCCCAATTTTTGAGTTAGATCATGTATGATATTTACCAACTTGTCATGTCTCTCGTCATTTCTGGGTCTGGTCTCACTAACTAGACATTCTTTGCATCGCATGATGAAATTCTGTGCTAAAATTCACATGATAGGGAGTCCTGGCAGTTTTCCTATAGATGTGTCTTTGATGGAAAGAGCAATTCTATAATAAGCCCATGATGAAAAACCCATCAATTGACTTAGTACCACATTGCCATGGCAACAATGTAATGTTAATGAAATTGTGACAGTTTATGGAACTTTATAAAATGGGCTGCCTAAAAGAAGGAATCTTACTGGTCACCAAATATTTCAAAACATGATAATAATATTATAACCACATGCATTGTGACTCTTTAGAGTAATTTTAAATACATTTATTTTTGCAAGAGCAACATCACCCTATAAGAACTAAGATTATACAGGAAAACCTGCTCTTTTAAGTGCTTGATGGCACCTAGACTTCAGCCTTGTACTGTGTCACTATAACAGAATTACATACAATGGTCACAATATAGGAATGTGCTTTGATGATGGCAAATGTAGATACCACAACAAACAGTGCAGCTAAGTATCCCAATTTTTGAGTTAGATCTTGACATGTATGATATTTACTAACTTCTGTCATGTTTCTGGTCATTGCTGGGTCTGGTCTCATTAACTAGACATTCTTTGCATCATATGATGAAATTCTGTGCTAAAATTCAGATGATAGGAAGGGACTGACTGCCCATCCATGTCCCACTGCCAGAAGAAGTATGAATGTTTCTGAAAAGTCAGAGGAAATCTTCAAATTTGTCTGTGGTCACGCTTTCCCAAAATGTTACCCACTCGTTAGCTGCCAGGTCAGCTGAGTCGCTGTGCCAGGCTTTTATCCCTGGAGGCCGTCTGCTCTTCCATCTAAAGTAATATGAGTCATTTGGCTACAAGTACTGCTCTAGCGAACCACGCTTTCTGTGAGTTGATTAATTCCTACCAGATGGAAGCTGAGATGTTGCTCTCCTTTCCCCTCCCTGTTCCCTTCCTTCCTTTCCTTTTTTGTTTCTCTCTTATTTTTTTGGGGGGGGGGAGGTTGGAGGGGAAATCAATTATAGATAGATTAGATAAAGAATTAAGATCTTCTGGCAATCAAAAATCTTGTCATATGTTGTAATTGCTTGTTTAATCAATTACAGAAATCTATAAAATAGACTAATCTTGCATTTTATCACTTTATGTATAATGATAACCGTTGGGTAGAGTTGGTTGAAACTTTTTGTACAGAAGCTTTTGCATCAAAAAAGTCATTTTGTCAAAATCCAAACATTTTGCCGAAATGTGCCAATTCTGACAAAATTTTTGACTGAAAAAGGTTTTGTTGGTGGCAGCAGCAGTGATCCCTATTTCTCTCTCCTCTCACCCCCTATCTTCATGCACATTCTATCTGTCATCAGAGTGTGACACAGGACAAAGTAGCAGCGAGAAGCTGTGAGGGACCCAGGAAAAGTGGTGGTGGTAACGGGAATAGTCCCTCCTGCAGGAAATTCCAAGGTCAATGTTTCATTTTGATTTGGAATGGAACAAACTGTGGAACACTCGAAATTTCTCAGGGGATAGAAATTTCCTTTTCAGGCCATTGTTACCGCTTGTCAATTTTTGTTCTATTTTTTTTCTCACAGCAAAACTTTCATTTTTTTATGTACATGCTACAACCTTTCCTCATTGTTTTCACCTTGGAAATAAAGGGTAAAATTCATAATTCCCCACAGAGCCAATATTATGGGACTTAAGCCAGAGCCAGCAGGTGAAGCGTAAGCAGTGAAGTCCATGAGGGCTGGGGATGTGAAGTCCAACCCCCTTCAAACTGGGGCCAGGGCATGGCACTGTAGCACAGCCCTCCACAGCAATCACTGCTCCATCCCATGGGTTTGAATAATGGCTGCAATCTTTCATGTTACTCATGCTGAGGCCACTGTATTTACACAATCATGAAACTTGGGACCCTCCTTATTCCTATCCCTGACCTGCTGTCCACACTGTTATTTGAGAGGTTGGTGCAGTGCCAAATCCACAACATAAAGGGCCCTGTGTCTGGGGTGAATTGCACCCAAAATATATAGGGATAGGGATAATAATACCTAGCTTTTATATAGTGCTTTTCATCCATAGACCTTAAAGCTCTTTCCAAAGGAGGTCAATGTTATTATCCCCATTTTACATATGGGTAAACTGAGGGAGGGAGGTGACCTGCCCCAGGTCACCCAGCAAAGCAGGGACAGAACCAGAAATTGAACCCAGGTCTTCTGAATCCCAGTCCAATGCTCTATCCCCTAAGTGCTCCATCTTCAGTCTATAAAACTTGCTCCTGATTTTGAATCTATACTAGACCATTAGTAAAGATAAATGTTGAAAATGTCCACAGCAGTAAACTGTGAAATAATGTGAAAAACAGAATCTTGTAGTGAATACACCTTCCACCCCAAAATCAAATATTCAACTTGGATATGTGTACTCTACATATGACAGTGAATTCCGCTCCAGAAGTCTGAGACCACAAATACATATTTAACAATAATAATATTGGGATATTAAGTAATACATAATGTATTTCAATATTGCTCCATTTGGTAACAGCCGGCTCCAAAACCTATTAAAGTCAATGTGAGTCTTTCCATTAACTTTAATGGGCTTGGATCAGTCCTTACTATGGGTTCTTTTAAAAAGCTGAAATATTTTGGAGGAGTTGGAAAAGGAAGAAGTTAATAAAGCTTTGTTGTCTCTAAGGCTTGTGGGAAAGCTCTGCATTGAATTTATGAGTTGATAAAAATAATTTAACTTAATATCTATTTTGCATTGGATGGCAGTTTTATTAAGCAGAACCAACAGCCAGCATTATTCAGGGTTGTAACTAGCTCATTAAAAATGATCTAATTTTCCTTAATTTTAATTTAACTCTTAGACTAAGCCTTGCTGGAATTGTTAAAATGGTTACAGTTAGGCTTTTAAAGAATTTAAACACTATGGAAGCATAAGTCTTCAGAAAGGTAAGTGCAATATTGCTGTATGCTTGCTGTTAAAATACTGCTAATGTCAGAGCTTCTGCAAGACATTTAGGTGAAGTTCCAGATAGTCCAATTTAGGAATTACAGCATCACCTTTAATTGCTTATTGTCTTTGATGTAACATTTCTGTGCCCTTGTTTCATAAAATGTAAATGATGATGAATCGTTGCTTTACTTCCAAGTCTGCATATATACCCCTTAAAAAAGTACATGGCAAAGCATCTTGCCAAGGGCACTGATGAAGAAATCTGACAAGAAGAAATATTTCTCAGACATCCAGTGATGGAGATGAAGACACCAATCATGTTAAATTATCCTCTAATGAAAATACGATGCAAACTGTGGCATCTAAACAGATGTTAGCAGGATATTATAGATGCTAAACCTCACCTAATAGGCTTAATCTATGGGTTATTCTCAATGACCAAAGCAATGAAACTAGCATGAATTCTTTAAATGTATGGTATTTAACATTAAGGAAGTAAGGAGTGTATATTTACCAATGCATGCTGGGGATAGGTCTAGCTATGCTGCGGTTTATTGCCCTTTGATGTATCTTGAACAATCCTAAGGGCACCTTGGGTTGTGTTTCATATATTCCACTGAGATCATAACAGCAATGTAGAATAATTCCTTGGCCCAAAATTTCAAAGGTGCCTCAATGTTCCCTTTAAATAAATGCCTGTAATTTTTTTAATGCACAAACAGCACTAGTTGCTTAGCTACTTGATTTGCTCATGCTAGTGCTGCTTACATTTGCAGATTTTGGGGGTTGCAAATTTAGATGCTATATTTGAATGCATGACCCATAGGAAAAGAAAGGAAGAACCCCACATGAACAATTTAATATTGACAAACACATTCTTTTCAGGTTAATATGTAATAAATGAATGTTCTAAAGGCTTTGTTTACCATAGGATGTCACTGTGTGTAGTTGTGAGCCACAAAAAATAACTAATTTTTTATTTTTCATTATTTAATATTCCCCAGAACTTCTCCAGAACAGTACAAAACGTCAGATTCTCTTATGAAAGCATCCTGTTTATGAAATCTTTTCTCTGAAATTCTGATCCTTTTTTATTCAGTCACAATATTATTTATTCGGCTATCGGCTATCAGGATGTACAGTGCAGTGCTGAAAAGCATTAATTATGCTGTTATCCAAAGATAATTTGATAGTCTGTAAGTATATTTTACTATCACAATGGTTTCAGCCATTATGGTCCCACTTGAACTTATGACTTGAAATATCTTATGTTATTCCTGTTATCCCTATATTGGTTTCACAATATATGTTTACATAGTGTGGTGTGCAGCTGTGTTACTTTGTCCTGTGAGCTCATCAGATTCCACAAGGTAGGATAGGTCAGTAATTGGATGGGACATCTCTGATGAACGCCTAGGTTCTGTCGGAAGTAATGCTGGTGGTGACTCAGTAGGTGACACTCCCCTGTCTGAGTCAGTACTACTGGGCCAGTGCATCAGCATTGTACTATAGTGAGCTAATCTGCTGGAAGTGCTGATCTTCAGATAAGACATAAAGCTGAGGTTCTGATCTAATGAGGTCATTAAAAATTCCATGTCACTTTTCACAAATGTTAACCCCTCGGGTTCTCTTTACATTCTGACGGGGACAAGTACATTCTAGCTGCTTGAATATCCTAGGCAATCTCAGTTGTACATGGCACTGTTTTCTTCACTCCCTAAAATGCTGCCTGGTGTTGCTGCCCACTGTTAAACAGCTACTCTCTTCCATCTAGATGTGTCTGCATTTCACTGGTGGATGATGTGATTCCTGTGCAGAGTTTCGAAAGTGCTTTGGGATCCTTCAGGATGAAAAGCATTACATAATACAACACGTTGGACTAGATTTTATTCAGGACTTAACCCAGCATAGCCTCTGGTGGAGGTCTTAGGTGAAGGGGCGGGGACAGTCCGCCAGAGGAAAAGGATGGAGTGGTGGAAAGTCTCATTTATACCCTGGAGGTAATAAAGGGCCAGTGGAATCCAAAAAGTGAGTGGCACTCACTGGAAAAAGGGTCTAGTTAGGTAGCCACAGGGCACCCTTATTCAGAGCTTCTCCTTAGTGACTCCCACTGATTAAACTTCAGTGGAAGCCTGATGGAAATTAAAGCTGCCATATCTCTGGTAGGGATAGTGATGTGTGAGGGCAGAATTAATATCACTTATCCTGTGTGGAGGTGAATCACTCCAGGAGCACAAAGGGCTTAACTGGCTCCGGAAGGTGTAATTTACACCTTCCCATACCACTGTGCTAGATTCATTGTTATTCATTATTTGATGCAGAGAAAATTAATGTCGAGTGAGTGGCTTATAAAATTGATATAAGGGCTCAGTCCTCATTTGGGGTAGCTGAAGTATGGGGAGAAAGTGGCTTTAAACCTCCTTTCTGATCCCCTGATCCTGAGCCAGCCAGAGGCTGAAACAACTCCCAGTGCAACATAGAGAAGCTTCAGGGTGACAGAGATATTAATATGTAAAAGCATGACGGTTAACAGAGAACAAAGGAGAGCTGGCCCTACTGTGGGTGATGTGGAGATGCTAATTTGGGGTGATAAAACACAAAGATGGACAGGGAATACAATTATGTGGATATGCCTTGGTAAATTCTAAAAATGGAAGAGGAAAAAGCAGGAAGTGGAGCTGTCTAAAACATAGAATAGAACCCTCAATGGTTTGGGATACAGGCAATAAATATGGCATGTACAATACTGGGAACACCACTTGTGGGTGAGATAAGAAGCCAGGCATGTCAAATAAACCTGTGAATCAGGTTTAGTGGGACATGATCCAGCCCACATGATTCCTAAGCCTGTGTGTCTTTGCAAGGCCAATCTTCGGAAAGGTAAGAAGTCAATCTCTAAAACTGTATTATATTTGTCATTCTCTTTAGATAAACTTTGGGCCAGATCTTTGGGTGCTAAAGCTCCACTGAGGCTAATAGAACTATGCAGATTTATACCAGCTGAGGAGCTCATCTGTCCCACAGACATATGGGAAATCATCTGGGCCCACTGATGAGAACTGAGTTTTAGAGGCATAAGGTAACACAGCTTTAGTGAACTGGGCTTATTCTTAATACTCTTACAACATATCTATGTCACAATTTTAAAGTGTGATAAATTTTGCCCTTGAAGAAACAACTGTATTACAATTAAAATACTCAAAGAGCTATAATGTCAGGCTCTGTGGTTTAGCTTCTCTTTGTATAACACTCCTGCACAAACCAACACCATTTGTCTCTATGAGAGAAAGGGCTTAGCTACAAAGAGAATTATAGATGGGCTGCAGTGATATATTCAGAAATAATTCTACTGATGGTTTTTCCTTCCTCTTCTGATGTATGGAGTCACTGGACTCCAAGATTATTTTTCTCCTCTGTGTCACTTCAGCTAATTGTTTTTGTAGTTTTAAGACTATGAATCCAAGAACAAAATTATATTATATTGAAAATGTTGAAATTATCTCCCCTCATAACAACAAAG
Organism: Terrapene triunguis; assembly: GCF_002925995.2. NCBI lineage: Eukaryota > Metazoa > Chordata > Testudines > Emydidae > Terrapene > Terrapene triunguis. The sequence continues at coordinate 19,796,579 of NW_020664562.1, read as the reverse complement.
CAATTATTTTGTTTTCTGAGAGAAAACTGATATGAAATTGTCTTTCTGTTATTGAGGCAGATTAAGAATTGCAGTTTTTTCTAATGCTCGAAAATATATATATCAAGCTTCTTTAAAGAAGCCACAATGAACCATCCTGATGTCAGTTAATGCCTTTAAACAACTACGACCTTTTGTTGTGTGTCTGACTAACAATTGTTAATATATTACACATGCTACATAACACCCTTGTCCTTCCATGATAATCACTTCAGTTTCCACGACTGTCTCATCACAACGTGTACTCAAAGTGGTTGATCTCATCCAGAGGTGAGTGGCTCCAGAAGATCCTTTTGAGCTTTTTGTCAATTAAAATCCAGAGTGAAACTGAAACCCAATTTCAGGAAAATATCCAGGTTCTAACTGGATCCCTCAGACTGCTTAAGGGGTTGCTTTTATGACTTTAAATAATTTCCTGAATCCTGTCAGAATTGTGTGTCCTTTTATATGGAAGATATTGAAGTTCAGAAACTTCATTCTTCTCTTAAAAAATCTGAGAAATGTTGGGAAAATCTGTGATTGCTGGTTTCATTATAGTGACCTTGATTTTGTTTTTACTCTTTAATTTCAGACTGGACAGAATCAGATACATTTTCTTCAGCATTTGGGATAAAAATCTTTTGCACAATTTGTTTTTATTTCCAATATGCACTTTCACAATGACTCAGTAGTGATAAACAGGTTTTGGTCAGTAGCTTCATGCATTGAAGATGAAACCAAGAGCTCAGCAATCTCACAGTCAACATACATTCTAATCTCAGAAACTGAACAATTAGCACAGAGTATTGGTGTTTTGTGCATTAAAAAAATTAACATCCCCATTACTATGTAGTGACATTGTGGCATTTGAAGGAGCATAACAGGCCCAGTAGCACAATAGACATTTGGGACCAGATTTATTAACTGGAATGAGTGGCCAAATCTGTGGGCTCTGTCATCTCACTAAGGAAATTTATGTGTCGATTACTCAGGAGTCAGCAAGTCACTGTACAACCACAGCTGCAGAAGTTATTTTGAATCCTTTTCAGCCGCTGTGTAGCCCTGGCTTTTGTACACTAGGCTCTGGGAAGACGTTCTATATCTGTACTATCCTCAGAACATGCTCAGTGTTCAGCAAATAGCTTACCCTATACACAGGGCTATATTCACAGCTATTGTGGCTGCTAGCTGGCAAACCTCTCACTACCGCCTAAGTGTACAAAAGTTACCATCCTGTCTGGCACAAGCAGACTCCATAGTGCTGGTGTGTGGGGGAGGAGGAGGGGCTAAATATCAAGCTTGAAAATAATAATGATAGTGGATCATGTCATTAATTGGAAGGTCCAGCCTAAGCATGTGCGCCAAAGAGGCAAATATCATAGGGCAGGGCTGGTGGATAGAACATCACATGCTGACTCAAAAAAGCCTGGGTTCTAGTCTCAGCTCTACTACCATTTTGCTGGGTGACATTGGGAAAGTCAATTCACCGCTCTGTGCCTCAGTTTCCCCATCTGTAAAATTGGGATAAGATACTGCCCTCGTTTGTAAGGCACTTTGAGATCTAGTGATAAAAAGTGCTATGTGTGAGCTAGGTGTTATTATTATCAAATGCAGATCATTGGTACTGGTAGTTTATGTGCAATGCTAGAAAACAGTGCACACTGTAACAATGCAATCAGTCAGCTTTATTAGAACAAAAGTGGAAATCGCAAGATTAGGGCAAAGCCTATTATACCTCTCATGAGCCAAGTAACACTGTATTTATACACAGTAGCACAGGAACACATCTCACTCCATACACATCACATAAAACAAACAATAGGAATATTTGCATGACAGTGTACAAGTCTTTTACTGAGCTTCCTCATGAACACACAGAAGAATGAGCTTCACAGTAAACACATTCGGAGACAGTCACTGTTACAAATAAATATTACATAGTCATTTGCGCCACACCATTGGTTAGAGTCACTCCAAATGCCTCTGGAAATCAATCATTAATAGAAATGCATATAGAAAAGTGATTGTCCACACCTGAAAAAGATTACTTAAATATAACGAGTCTCTTTAAAATGAGACCCAGAAGGTTGAATATCTCCCAGCTTCCTGTAATCCTTCTATAGTGCATTTCCCACATGGAAATTTGATTAGGATTACAAGGCCTCACAACAATGACGCACCTGTAGTCCAGCAAGACAATGGATGGTACCTGTATTTCTTGATAAGAATGTGAAGTGGGCATGTAACATGCATGTTATCGACTGAAAATATATTGACACATCTGATAGTTGTTTGTGATATTTCTGCCAGAATATTATATGCCAACTGTTAGCTGTGACCTGGCAAAGGTAACAAGATGGGATGGAACAACTGCATTCCAGGTGTGCTGTGTTCTTTTCTCTTCACTGGTATCAATGCCACATACTCCAAATGCAGCACAAAAAATGTCATAATGATAATAATTTTGTCTTAATTTGTACACGGTGTATAAAACAGGTTCACAGGCCACAGTGGCAGTTTAGCCTCTCATTATGAGTACTGATGCACCATCAGTTTAATCTCTGTTTCTGAGAGACTAATGTATACAGCTAAAGGGTAAGTGGCTGGACATTTTTTGAGTGCTGCTGTGAAGCATATGGGCATATTTTCTTGTTCTGTCAAAAGGGACATATGGGACCTGGACTCTATCTTTTACTAGCATGGGATCTTGGAGAACATGTCCCCTGGAGACAATCAGTATGATGTTCTTGATCACTAATTGTTTGCTTCCAGACTTTAATAGTTATGGATTTAGCAAGGATGGTGTGATCGGAGTTGGAGGTTGCAGGGGCTCCTGCCCCATGGCTACAGTTGAGGCGGCAAGAGGGTAGGGAAACCTGGGCCCTCCCACTCCACTGGGTTCCAATCCAGGCCCAACCTGGTTCAGCTGCTTACCTGTCTCTGTATGGTGTCAGCCACCAGTCAGCTTCCCTGGGCCAATTCCTACCATAATCCCTATCCCATCCAGTCACCACCCTTCTCTGGGGAAGGTCACCTTCTGGACTTTCAGTCCTTGTCCCAGTTGTTGGGTGCTGTGGCTCCCCTGCTCAATGCAGGCTCAGCTCCAGTCCTCCTCCAGGAGCTCTCAGGGCACATCCTCCTCCCTGGTTTGCCCACCCTAAACTGAGCTGCCTGGCTGGCTTTTAAACACCACCTCCAACCCAAACATGCTCAGCAAGAGCAGAGGGAAGGGGCCTCCTTGGTCCACAGCTGTTCCTTAACCCCTTCCGGTCCAACAAGGGGTTTATACACCCTGTCACAGATGGTCAAGTGGTGAGAGTGCTAATTTGGGAGTTGGCAGATTTGGGTTAAATTCTCTACCCTGTGACAGACACTCTCTGTGCCCTTGGACCAGTCACTTAGTTTCTCTGAGCCTCATGAAAAATTGGGATAATAGTACTTTTCCATATTACAGGATATAAACATTAAAGATTGTGAGCTACCACAGTAATGGGACCCATGAAGTGTCATTAAAACCCTCCTCCTTCCTTTCTCTGAGGTGCAGGATCTTTTCTGCAAGACATTTTCCTGATTCATATATATGTTGAGGCAAAAGAATTTGTATTGGAAGTGTAGTCAGCTAAATAAATCCCTTTTTGTTCACAAGTCCTCCTTTTGAAATCTGTTGAGCCAATGTCTGCCGGCTGCATAAACCCTTGTTTGTAGAAAGAAAAGCTGTGAAAAAGGTACATTTCTTTATTTTATGGAAGATAAGTCATTTTTTCTCAAGGTCATATATGATCCCTTGGTCTGGATCTTCCACGTTGGATCACCTCCAGACTACGGCCTTGATGTGCAAATTTTATGCTAAACAGCAATAGAGATTAAATACTCACTTTTAACCTCTGAGTCCAACCTGCAGCTATAAACTAGTATTTTCTCTTTAGTTTGGTTACATCAACTATAATGTAAGCAGCTAGTAGTGTTTGGATGAAAAGATATATTAGTTAGGATTACAAAAAATCTCATGCTTACCTCTAAGGGAGGTTCTGACATATAAAATGTTTATACAATTCTGTAGTGAATGGGAAATCTGCTGTGAGTAGGCCAGCAGCTTGGAAGAATGCTGCTCTATAGTGTACACTAAACACACAGATAGGGCTAAATTGTCAAAGGGTGGAGGTCCATTTGTGTGTACCAAAAATATTAGTGCAATGGTACACACATTAGAGAATGCAATTAACACTGTTGTGTGTGCAAATCAAGTACATGGGCATGTGTCTGATCACTTAAGCAGCCATTATCTATGCAATTTGTACAAATCAAGTACATGGGCATGTGTCTGATCACTTAAGCAGCCATTACCTATGCAATTTGAACTCACAAAAGCAGTTGCATGTTTGCACAAAGCTATTTGCACATAGTCTCCCTCCATTTGAAAAATTGGTCCAAAATGTTTATTTAGGCAGTCTGTGCACTAAGTAATATATTATTATACACCTTTTAAAAGCATTAAAAAAAATCTAGCAGAACAATAATACAAAAGTAAAACAAAACATGGTTACAATGTTTGATTTTTCTTTATAACTATTTATGCTTGATTTAAAACAACACAATGGAGATGAGGAAAATGTAGAAGGGATTAAAGTTGTCTCATTCAGGGAAGGCATACTAGGGCTTGTCTACTACAGATCAGACTATGGGGGTATGAATAGCCGTGTGCACCAAAGTGCTGGGTGTAACTCCCTTGTGTGGTCCCTGCAGGAGTGAACTAAAAGATTCCTAGTTTATATTCATGTAGACCTCTTCAAACAAGACCACACTGATGAGAACTAGGAATCTTTTGATTTGTGCCTGCAGCATCCACATTGGGGCTCTGCCCCTGCCCTGTAGTCTGACTTGCAGTGCAATGTAGACAAGGGGTTAGTGCAGTGGTTCCCAAACTTTAACAACCTGTGAACCCCTTTCACTAAAATGTCAAGTCTCGTGAACCCCCTCCTAAAAATGAATATTTCCAGGGATTTTCCCCCGAGAACCCCCTGTAACATTTTGTGAACCCCCGGGGGTTAACGAACCCCAGTTTGGGAACCACTACGGGTTAGTATGATGTACAGTAGTAGAGTTTAGACAGTAAACACTTGGTGCAGGGACCTTGTCTTCATACATGCCTGAAAAACACCTAGCACATGGTTGGTACTATATAACAGTAACAATAGAATAGGAATTGATGAATAATTAATAGTTAATCAAAAATAACTAAGATATCAATCTGACTCTCCATGCTGTCCCTAATTGTACATACTTTTTAAACTCATTACGTCTCCAAACTTTTTCATTTCACTGACCACTCCAGTATGTAGGGATCTGATTACGGACTATCTCTACACTCCATACCCAATCCCCCACTGCTTGGTTCTCAAAATGTTTCATCCTACAGACCACCAAGGAGGATTCTGTGGACCACAGTTTAACAGCCACTATTCTTACTTACTAATAAAGTAGGTTAAAATACCATTAAAATTCTGACTTGAACTTTAAAATGCCACTCCTTGCATCCTCGGTTCATACAGTTCTACCTCAGTACTGCCAGAAGAATAGTAAGTCAGATCACAGACAGACCTTAACAACTGAAATATGCAGACACTTTGACATGATAAAATTAGAGAGCCTATTCCTGCAGGACTGACTCAGGCCAAACTCAAATTGGCTTCACTGGGAGTCTGACCAACATCAAGACTACAGGATGAGGCACTGTCTGAGAAACCTTAGCTCTGAATTTCTCTAATGGCTTTAAGTCAATCTCTTACATACTATTGGGTCTGATGTTATAGCTGCTCCATACAGAATTGTTATTGAGTTGTGTGTGGAATGGATGCAGCCCATTAAAATTTATTTTGTAAGTTTATATCTAGGAACCACAACATTAAGGCTGAAAATTTCAGAGATCTTTCAGGAAGCCATTATCTAGTGATATGGATCAGTACTTCAGTGTCCACTTTTACTGTACCTAGAAGGACAGCATCAGGTTTTTTAGGACCTGAATTGGATACAACTTTTTATTGTTATCAGCTGATGAAGACAAAGTAAAAAAAAAGATAAAATCATGACATTTTCAAATTTCAAGTAAAGTATTTATTAAAAATTTGATAGTTTACAAAAAAAGGAACGTTTATACATAAAACAATGGTTGAGACTATTCTTTTGAACCTTTGATCACTGATATTAGAGAAATTGATGTCTATGTATCATGTCAATATACGGGCAGCAGGGATCCCTAACCCCTGGATTGTTGGCATGATACATCGCTAAGGTCTACTGTGGCAAATGTTTGCACTTTTCAGTTAACATTGAGTACTATATTTTCAAGGAAAATTGCATATGATAAATCCTTATTATTAAATATTGAAAGACATTACTCTACATTATAGACTGGCAGTTATAAATGTTTTATTTTATAGGCAAGCTCTTCCACATTCTAACACCACCTAAAGTCTCCAAAACCACAAAACCTCTTTGGTTCTCTTGCCTAGATTTTTTAAAAAGGCCAAATGTAAATAAAAGATTTGGAGGGGAAACGGTTTGGGGGCTGAGCAACTGGCTAAGAAATAACCACCATAAGAAATGAGACTTAAAAACTTATAATGGAATTGCTTACAGAGACCACAGCCACCCTAGGGGGAGCTGCTCTCATGATGAATGTCCATGCATGACGTAAACCTCAATTCTAGTGATGGTGGTTTAGTGACTTCTATCAGAGGTGAATATTGCATTTTTAACTGATTTCTAGCAGCACAATCTGTATCCTTCATTGACACCCATCCATTTCATGAGGTTATTGGCTTTCAACATATCTCGTTAGATGTTATAATGACACAGAATTTTGGCACTGATTGATGTGAATCGATGTTACATCAGTTTATCAAGATTGCAAATCATGTTGCAGTGCACAGCATTTCACTTTTGCTGCATCATGACATGAGGCTTAAAATATTCACTCTGGGGCCTATAGAGTGCCTGGTATCCATCTCTTGGATAAATAATTTAAGACATTGTTGAGAAATCATATCTAATTATGAGGATCTGTGCTCAATAAGTGCCCTCTGATTTGAATTGTATTTGTATTTTGATGGGTATTGATTTTAGGAGTTGGAGAGATGAATAATACATTTTACTTTTCTCCACTGTTCCTAGCAATATGCTGAGAGAAGTAATGAAGGAACAGTTTTTCGATGGGAACAATGTCATTGGAGACCACAGCAAGAAAAAACCCATAGAAAAACCCATGGAGAAGTTACAGGAACTCCTAAATCAGAGGCAGTGTGGTCTAGTCAATACAACATTTGTCTGAAAGTCAGGAGACGTGAGTTCTATCTCTTGCTCTGAAGCTGACTTGCTGTGTCAACCCTGGGTAAGTCATTTAACCTCCGAGTACCTCTGTTTTCCCAACAGTAAAATGGGGATTAAAATGCCCACTTTTGGAAAGGACTTTGAGATCTATGGATGAAAAGGGGTGTATATATATAAATGTTAGTTAATATTATAAATATTCTGCACATATCTTTTCATGAAGTTTCCAAGCAATGATCAGTGAGATTGTGGCATGAAGTGAGATTTGCCTTTCTGTGGAATAGATACAGGGAGTGTGGTCTCCAACCTCACAAGTGTCCCAAGATCCATGGTGAAATCTCATAGTTCAGGGCATAAACACTGGGCTGGGGCATTCACACAGAGGACTAAACCTCTGTGCTGCTCCCTGAATCCTCCCATCCTCCCTGGCAGGATGAGTCCTCTATTTACTATTTGCTATTCATGGTGTGTGAGTGGTCTCCTAAATCACATGATTTTGCTTCTGCTGCCTGAATGGATGACAAATTTTTTAAGCCAGGGAATAATGATTAATGCAGAGTGAATAGTGATGAGTACTCTTGATTGAGCAGGTATCCCCATGTTCACTTATGAATGCTGGTATCCATACAAAGAACAGCCACTCCACTAACATTCGTGTGAATATTTGTGAATAAGGAAGAACAAAGGGGCAAAACCACAGTGGAAATGAACAACAGTTTGGAATTCAAATAGATGTTTATGAATGCTGTTTTTCAGCATCCAACCAGCCGTAACAAATACAAAGCACATGAGATAGTGATCATTAAAGAAAGGCATAAAAAGCTTTATTTTTCACCCAACATGCCATCTCTGATTAGAAAGGAAAACAGTAGGCTCCATTGTGCAATACAATAAATCATGGCATCAAAGTAAGCCTCAAAGTGCCCTCTCAGTTGCAGGCAAGCTGTACCAGTCACAAGGAGAGAGACAATGAAAATACAATAAATTGAAATAGTAATTTTTCAGCACTGTGTAAATACTATAGACATTTTTAATTCAAAGATAAGCAGGATCAGCAGCAGTGAAAGCTGTAGATTTGCTGAATATCAATGGGAAAACTGTAAAACGTATTCTCCCTAAACGAAGCTGAAAGACCAAATGAGCAAAGACATTCTGCTCAAAACTGAGAGATTTCTTTTAATATATCTCAAAGAGTCAGCGGGCTTAATTTTTTGTTCTTTTATCATCTCTGTCTCACTGTAACTGAAATATCTGGTTTAGTAGGTGCTGTACCATGCATATAAAAGTCACTTTATGGTCTTGTAAAAATAGAAATGATATTTAAGCAATTCTAATTATTATTTGAATATGCATCCTTAAAAAAAAATCCCAGAGTGCATGGTTGGGAGTCAAGACCTTAAGCCCTGCAATGGAAGGATCCATTTCATGTTGAAGAAGAGAGGATTCAGTATGCATTCTAGTCTTCAGTCTCTCACAGGGGAAGATTTAAATAATGGATGGTGGGTTTCTTTGTGATGTGTTTCATTTTTTGGTTAGTATTTTACATTTTTTAAAGAAGTATTACCTGTATTTTTAAGGGCCACATTCATATTTTAAAAATCATGAATGTTATGTAATTCATCTGCCTATCCAGTCAGATGTCGCTATCAACAAATTCAGAAAAATCGAGGATGGCTAACGTGTTGATGAAGTGTTTTAGAACACATAGCTGCATGCATAAGAATGGACCTGTTTGAACATCTTTTTTTTTTTTCTCATTAAACATTCATCTGAGGAATTTTTCTGGGAGCCTTATTCAGTAAAGTAGCACTAGTCACTTTTTCATTCCCAAAGTAGCAATAAAATGGAAGCGCAGAGGGGAAACCACATCAGAGAGACTCATTCTTTCTTCCTTCAGCCAGATGTAACAAATTACCTGCTGTGTTATCATTTTACAATGGACAACAGGAGAAATATTAATTATGCAGAATGTATTTTACAAAGGAATAAACATGTATGATGTGCTCGCTTGATACAAAACAAAATAAAATGTGAATTTAATGAGTTTTGTTTTAAGAAGGTGCCAGATATCTCATGGGTATCCTATATAGCAGTGGTTCTCAACCAGGGATTCAGGGACCCTTGGGAGGCTGCGAGTGGGTTTCAGGAGTCCGCTAAGCAGGGCCAGCATTAGGGTCCAGGGCAGAGAGCTGATGCCTCACCGCTTGGGTCTGAAGCTCAGGGCCCTGAGCCCCGCCACCTAGGGCTGAAGCTGAAGCCTGTGCAATGGAGCTTTGCAGGGTGTGTGTGGCATGGGACCCCAGGGAATTGCCCTGCTTGCTACCTCCTAATGCTAGCCCTGCCTTTTATATGCAGAAAACCAGTTGTTATGTCATAGGTAGACCATGGAGTTTTTATAGAATGTTGTGGGGGCCTCAGAAAGAACAAGGTTGAGAACCCCTGCTATATAGCAAGGTCTTGCTCCCATTCAAGTCAATGAGAGGACCATATACATTACCACAATAACTATACTGAATGCTGAAATGCTCCATGTTTCCCAGATATTTTCAATGAGCTTTGGCCAGCCTGATCCTCTGCAACTCCTGCCTTATAAATGTTTTATGTGATTTTCTTCAATAAATATATATATATTGCCTTTTGAATCTCTGAGTCTCTCAGCCCATTTGTGAGCTGCACGTCTTTTAGAATCTTAATGGAGAAGTAGCAACATGCAACTGAAAAATAAATGTTTTTAATGACTAGGGAAAGTATATATTTCACCAAGAAAAATATGTTTTAAAGTAAAACACAAGCTCCTGAAGCATCAAAATCCTCCACATTTTCTGCAGTGCTTGCTATAGCTATTGACATACTGTTGGTTTTCTATGTCCCAAGTTGCATGAATTATTACTGTCATTCAACATTTTATATTCCTAGTTCCATAGCCTACAGCAACACTTACTGTTAGCTGTTGCAGACTATATCAGACCTCTGGCAATGCCTGTTATTGATCAAGCACTGTTCAATGTTTGCCTGCTATGTAATGCAAGGATGTGCTAATTTTCTAAAACATAAAATCCACAAGTTACTGTGTTTCTGATTTCCAGTCCTTTTAGAGACATCAAGCTTTAAACCAGAGCTCGCAGAATGCCTGAACCTGCACTTCCCCATCTGAAACAAAATTGATGGTTGAATTATGAGTTTTAGTTTCTATAAAATAAAATATATTGTGCACTACTGAATAAAATGAAAACAGACTTTGCATCACGAATTAACATTATTCATAGGAAAGTTATTAGTAAATAGACATTGGATGTGAACCAAACATGGTAGTGAAATGTGTCAGTCATGCTATCCAACTGTTTGTGGTAATCTTACAGTCAGATTTATTATTCTTTTTAAAAAAAATTACCCAGCTACATAGAATAATATAGGGATTCTAGTATCAAGAAAAAGAGACAAAGGGATTTGTAGTTATAGGTTTCCAGGAAATGAAAATATATTGATTCTGATTTGGATTAAGTTCCTAGAAGATGGCAGGAACATGGGTTTGTCTGAGTGATAACAGAGGTGAGGTAAATCACAACACACCAGAGGAATGCGACTAGTAAATGCCTAAGGGCTCAGTCCTCCTGAAAGCACTTACTGCTGGCGTAGTGCTTCGGGGTCTGATCCAAAGAGAGACTACAGGATCAGGCCCTTGAGCACTATGCCCAGTAAATGATTGCTGGTTTTGGCCCTAATCTTGGAGGAATAGTTTCATCCTCTTCTTCCCCTTTTTCTCCTTTCATTGCTTCTCTTTTATTCTCTACCCCTCCTCTCTTTCTCTGTCTTCCTTCTAGCACTGTCTCCTTCTGCTTTCATTCCCCCACCCCATTCTCCCCTTAGCAGCAGCATCCTCAGCGGGCTTCAAAGACGCAGCAGCTCCTGCTGCTCAGCTGAGGGGAGCAGGACCTGTGGCGGCTTCTCTGCTGAAAACTGTTCCTGCTCATGCCATTGCCAAGGTGGAAGGAAAGTAGAACGAAGCAAAGGGGAGAGTGTAAGGAGAAGAGACAAAGGGAAGAGATGGATGGAAAGGAGTTTTAATGTGGAAATATAGACACTCTAGACAAAAGCAGATTTTTTTTCTTGTGTCTCCACTTTCTAAAAATCCCCTGCAATAGCCACAGACAATGGAACTTGTTCTCAATATTTTTATCTTTATTACTTCTTTAGTTTGCACTTCATTTTGTTATTGTACAACAATATTGTTCACCCTGTTTAGTTTTGGAACCTCTTTTAGGCAGATTCATATTTTCTAAGTGGAGGGGGTCAAATCCTCAGCTGGAGTCAATTAATTGGCATGCAGCCACTGATGCCAATGGAGCAATGTCGATTTGCACAAGCTGAGGATCTGGCATGTTATATTTAAATGTGTCAAGTTTATTTATTTTGTTCAATAAGCCATTCTGGGCTAGACTGTGATCTGACAATCTGCTCTGAGTAAGAGGTAGCAGCAGGTAGCTGTGCTGCCCCTACAACAGACCAGGGAAGGAATTGTGACTCAGAATAACAATTCAGGTAACGGTTCCCCACTTGCTCCAGTACCAGAATCAAATTGCTTCCCCTCTGTGCCAACTGAATTGCACAGGCTGGGGTGCTGAGGGTGGGTCGAGTGAAGGCTTCACTACTCCATGCCTTTGACTGCCCACTCTTCATCCGCTTGCGCAGCCTAAACAGTCTGCTGTCCCGCCCCCCCATACTGTTAGCCATGGGGCACCTTTGCCCCCTGTAGGACAAATTATGATCCTGAGAAGAGTTCACTTACACACTCAAGAATGAGTTTTCATCAGCCAATGCATGTGCACTTTGGGTGTGTTGACCTGTGACTTGTGCATTAGCACATCCAGGTTGTGTTTATACTGGTGAATGCACACGTCCTGTTGTGACCTATTGCTTACACATATCCTCCTATATGCATGGACTATCACAAGTACAATATACTGAGGATATGAAATGTATCTTAATGAGTCTGAGGCAATTTCATCACTAATGAGAGGCATAGCTTGGAGTGTGCAGTGGCTGAATTACTATCTAGTAGAGAGGGTCCCAGTCCTGCAGTCATTCAGCACATGAGCAATTGCTGTTAATTGGAAATTTCTCTTAGAATGGAGAAGTGACTCAAACTCTACAGCCAGATCTTCAGTGTGTTGTAAAAGGAAAAGTCTGTGGATCAACTTCTGCCCTCAGATTGACCAAAGATCAATGGGAGCTGTCTGTATGAAACTTAGGGAGAATTTGAACCAGTGAGTCTTTGTTTAATTAGAGAGGCAAATGGCAAACCACACAGTTTATGTCTGATTTGCAGTCCCTCCCGAAAAGGACTGACTTACTCCCTTCACAGCTCCTGCTAAACCTGGAAAAGAGCAACTCTAGGCCCGATTATCTCCTGCACTGAGATTGTCTCGGCACAGGGGAAAAGTGTGTGCTGGCCATCAGGGAGCCAGTTATGATTTTCAAGCCACAGCTGCTTGTGGCCCCAGCTCTAATATACATTTGAACAGCCTAGGGGATGCTTTAATTTATACCAGCTGGTTATGAGTCCTAAGAGATCATATATCAGCTGAGAAATGGTGGAGCACAGCTGCACTCCTCTCCCAGCATGTCCGCTCTTTCTCTTTGCTGGCATGCTCCTATACCAGACTTGGGGAGGTGACTGGTTTAGGATCCAGTTTTACATCAGCTGAACCCCTGATCCACACCAGTGGAATTCTCAGCAGAGCAGCTGCAGCCAGATTCTGACCCTGTTGTGCTGTCTATGCCAGTGGTTTTCCACCTGTGGTCTGCAGACCCCTGGGGGTCCGCAGACAATGTCTAAGGAGTCCACAAAAGGTTGTCATTACCATAGAACATTGGTTTTCAACCTGTGGTCTGCAGACCAAGATTTCCAAAGAGGTCTGCACCTCCATTTGAAATTTTTTAGGGATATGCAAATGGAAAAAGGTTGATAACCACTGGTGTAAGCAGTGTAACAGGACCAGAACAGGTGGGGACTATGGTTTTCTATGTTCGGAAATGAACTTGGATTTCTATATGGCAATTCAGAGAGCATTACGATGAGTGTGCCAGTAGTCACATATTCTGATAATGTATTGGTTTTAGAGTAAAATAAATGGTTAAAAACGTTATTTTTTCTCATGACATTTGCTTTGATCATCTCGTGTCTCTGGAGTTATGTGTGGCATCCCAGGGGGGAAGATACCTTGATGGTTTAAACATTTCTATGCCTATTAGTGAACCATGATTCACTGATTTACTTACAAAACCTCTGTTGTGGTTTGAACTGGGGAATTCTCTAGGGTTTGTGGACTGTCAAGCCTTTTGGGCTCTAATTCTTGAGACAATACAGAGCTTCAGACCTGACATCTTCAGAAAGTGTCAAGCAGCTATGAGCATGATTATTGTTACTTTGATCCTTGCTTTCCACTTCAGAGACAGAAAGCTATCACTCTCTCCTGAAGAGCTTTTAAGTGCTCCAGTGGTCTCTGTTAAGGGGATCTTCCTGTGGATGCTATTCTATGCCCAATTGCTCTAAAGTATATCACAAGGGCTAGATTAAAGTAAATGAATAAACTGCTACACAGTATCTCCCTCTAGCATTCCCATCTCTCCTTACCCCTTTTCTCACTGTCTTCTTCTCCTGCTTCCCTTCTCCCTCCTTCCCCATTGTTATTGGCATTGAGTCCCAAGCAGCTCTGTATTTCCTTGACACCTCCCATTGGAAGCACTGAATCATGTACCCTAACTGGGTGGGATGCAGTCCTTGTTACAATAATGAAGTTGCTAGTACTGTCACTATCCATTGTAACAGAGCACCACACCTCTTTAACTTGTTTGCCTATTCTTCAGAACTGATTGATGTACACTGCCACACCTTTGCACTGATAACATTCCTGGGAGCCACCAGATGATGCTATTACAGATTGTTATAGATTCTGTTTATCTGAATGTATAAGCAGTTAGTTCTTGGGGGAATGCTTATCATCATTTCTGTTAAGATGTTAAGCGTATCACTAATAAAAATTCTCTTTTTGCCTATGTGTCTCTCTCTCTTTAACTGGAATCACCTCTCTAGGGATAAAGCTACTACCTGCAAAAAACAAACAAACAAATTACATGGCACCAAAATGTTATCTTGATGACTCTGTCATGACTTGTTGAGGGATAGGCTTGTCACCTGTCCCGCTTATCCTAGGATTGTCCCATTTTTTAGGTAGCTGTTCCCAGAAATCTCTAAGTTTCCCTGGACAATAAAAGCCCTGGGTTTTGTCAGTGACACCCCTGCTGATGTCCGCACTGGCTCTTCCAGCCCCTGGTGGCTGTAGTGAGGGGAGCCATGGGGTGGAGGCATTTGTGCAGGGGGTGCTCTGGCTCTGGAATGTCTGGGAGACATGAAGATGAGGTGGCTTATGGATAGCAAGTGCGACAGTGGGAGCTTGGAGTCACCACCGTGGCAGCCACCACCAGGGGAGAGGGGGTGGATCCAGCCAGTGCTGCATCCTGCTCAGTGAGGTTGCTGCCATGAGCAGCATGGTAAGCAGAAGCCTGTGGGGGCTGGTGCCCTCTCCTGGGAGTGGGATGAGGAGACAGTACCCTGGTTGGGGGGGCAGGTAGATGTCCTAGTTTTTTGCCCTTCAGAGGTGACAACCCTATTGTGGGACAGAATTTACTCAACAGTAGAAGTGTTTAGCTTCTGGGTCAGCTTAAGGAAGCGGGTTGAGGGCAAAGTCCATTGGTGTTAAAGTGCTCAGGCTAGTGTACCAAATCAGTTACAGCCTTTTAGGCGACCTTCTCTCAGCAAGGAATCAATTTCCTGCCTAAAAAAAATATCTCAGGTAAGTTGACTTTTATGAAAGCAGTTTTGGCTTGTCTCCACAGCCCTACAGTGAGGACTATGGAGGTGTGAATTGCAGAGTGAACTGAAGGGTTGTGCTGTAATTGCCCCATGTAGACCCTGCTAGCATGAACTATAAGGTGCCTAGTTCCCATTAACATACTCCCATTTCAAACAGGACTACAGTAATGCAAACTAGTTTTAGTTTTCCCTAGCAGGGGACAGCTACATGGGACAGTTACAGCATAACATGTTAGTGGGTGCTGCAGTTCACACCCCTGTAGTCTGCACTGCCAGACTGTTTAGACAAACCTTCAACTACTTCTTGGGCTGTGGCATTCTGGAAGAAGGGGTGATTCTCTGCAGACTCTCTTGCATTCCCTTGACCTGAGAGCTATGACAACTGGATGTCACTGGTTCTCTGTTTGATAACCTCCTATTTCAGATATACCTTTGATGAAGCTTTCAACAGGGTGAGCTTAAATTTTGTATAGCCCCATATGAAATAAGACAAGTGAGGCCACATCTAGTTCCCTTTTCAGGAACTGCTTGACTGTCTGATGTGAGTTGAATTAATTGACATGGGCAGTACAGTACTCATCACTGACACCACTGGGGCACAACAAGTACTCTTTGGGCTGCAGGTGGCTTGTTCTGTTCCGTGAAGCAGATGCACTGCCTCTTCATATGCTTGCAAGACCTAGCAGCCTTTGTGTTCATGCCTGTCTTTCATGTGCAATATATAAAGGCTGCTGGAGTGTGCAAACCAGGCATCAAGCAAGGAAATGAAATCAAAATAAAAGTTAACAAGCTGGGAGTAGAGAAAGGCACTAGAGAAGCAAAGGAATGTAATCACTGCTGCAGCTTATTGTTGGCAGAGACTAATGGGACCACAAACTGGGAACGAGGGTGGTCTGTGTGTGTGGCATGAGGCCTCTGGAACACTGCAGCCCTTAGCAGCTGCATAGGTTGCACAGGCCTAATGTCTTGGCTTTGGATGAGCCAGTCACAATATTACTGAGAGGGTTGATAGTCCCAAATCTCCAGTTATAAAGTAGGAGGTAGTTTCTGTGTCTTTGCAGTTTACTCAAACTCTAGGCTGGTGGGTCATCAGATTAAATCTGATCTGTGTAGTGCTCCAAAACCCTAATGTTGTGTCTTTTGGAAACTTCTGTGCTTTGGAAGCAAAGGACCTAATTCTGCTCTAGTTCTATTGACCTCAGTGGAGTTACTGATGATTTACACCAGTATCAGTGAGAAGAAAATCAGGCCCACAGTACTTTTCAGTGAATTCTAATGTTCAATACAATGAAATTAAAATACACACTAGTACAGCAGACACTGGAGCCCAGCAAATATTTCTTATAATTTTATATATTTATTTATTTTTAATTCTATCATGGAAGATTAAAAATATCTATGATCCGTCCATCTATCTGTGACTCAGTAATCAATTTTAATGAGCTATTAATTTTATTATGCATATAGATTATATAAAAGCAATCCAAACTGCTAAAAATATTGCTAAAACGCCTGTATATAGGAATCATTTTTAAAAGCCAAATTTTTTCCCCCCAGTTAGGTAAAAGAGAATTAGCCTGGGTCTGAGATCTTGTATACAAAATTTTAGCCTGAAGTAAATGTTTTGTAGCTCAGATTAAAAATCCTTGAAAATAGATGGCTATGATGGAAACACTTAAAAGGCCCTTCAACTAAATATAGCATGAAGTATACTGCTGTCATTCCACACATACATGTTAGTTGTAAAATAAAATGCTATAAATGCATCAGAGATTTGTTTGTCGGTGTTTGAGTATGGGCTATTCATGTGATACCATAACAAGCCATAAAAACAAAAATCAAAGGGCTTCTGATGACACATGAACACGATCCTCAGATGTGTTGTTATCATTCAGGATCCTTCCTTTTTTTTAATGTGAACCATTATCCTACCCAGATTAAAATGGAAAAGAGAAATATTCCTTTGTCCTCATCCAACTGGTATTTGTTCTTCTCTTTGTTTCCATCTCCGTCTGTCCAACTCCTTCATTTCTCATCATAGCTGCCTTAGCTTCCTGTTATTTCTGCTTTCAATCAATTTGTGTTAAACTATCAGTGTTGTAGATGGCACTCTACTTTATTTCTCTGTTCCTACTGCTCAGGCAGAAGCAGACTCAGCGGTGCCATCCTAACTAATGAAGGTTATTTAAGAATGGCTCAAACCCTTTTAAAAACTAATGGCTCAATCCTTGCTCCGGGCAAACTCCCAGGACTGGTCACGATAATATATTGCTAACATAGAAATGCTATTGCTGTGCCTGTACTGTTGGCTGACGACGTCTTCACACTTGGTATTTGTTATTAAAATATTATTACTTAAATGAGCTTTCCTTTGGCCTCAGCATATGCTAAAAATGCAAGCGATACCTTGGATTCTGCCTTGTGTTTTGAACATCTATAGATCTCACTTCCTTTTATAATCTACAGATTATTGCCCAAATTCAGACACTGATTTCACAGCCTCACACTGCAGCTCATGCTTTTTGCTGCTGCTGCTGCTGCTGCTTTTTTTCAACATCTCCACCTTTGGTTATTGCAATATCTTCTTTTATGGCCTTCCCAGAAAATTATTTATAGGTTCAAGCTTGTGCAAAAAGCGGCTTCTAAAATGTTAACGCTCACAAAGTGGACCTTGGTATGTTACTCGAGTCCTTAGAGAATTACGCTGGTTCCCTGTTAAACATAAAATTGATTTTAAAATTGCTTTGATGACTTGGAAAGCGATGCACAAATTGGGATCAGTGTGTTTATCAGAGCTACTGTCTTTGTGTGAGCTTAGTTGATGTTTGAGATGATCAGAAGACAGCCTCTTGGTTATTTCAAAAGACAAGTTAAAGATTGATGGAACACATGCTTTTAGTTCTTGTTCACCTGAAATCTGGAATTCACTCCCGCCAGGTTAGGAAATGCTGAGTCAATATATTCATTCAAATCTGATCTTAAATCTTGTCTTTTTAACTCAGGCTTATTTTTATTGATTGAGCTCTCCTTGCACTTTCTGGTTTTATGGTAAAGCTCTTTGGGTTGCTTTTTCACAAAGACACTTTATTAGCTTATTCTGTATTGAGCTTTGTTTAATCTTCAGCTTTTATAAAGTGGTAAGGTGTGGTATAGAAACATTAGTTTCCATCATTTATAGCTGCTGTTCTAAGGCGGCACAATGAAAGCAAAGATATTCTATAAACACTGTAAAAAAAAAATCCAGAAACTGCAGGCTTTTGTAGAGATGTATTGATTTTAGTCAGCCATATCCCGCTGGCAGTTTGTATTAAAGCACTGGACACATAGTGTACCTTTAAAAGCTCATTCCTCTAAATCACAATAACCTGTAAATTTCACGACTGTAAGTCTCAGATAGTTCAGTATAACTGACTGGTGTATACTGATGAACATCCATTTATAAAAACCAACAGAACATGTCAGAAAGTGGTCAGGTAACACATTTGCTTCATCTTCTGTGATGGTTTTGTAAACTATAAAAATGTTGAAATTTAACAAGGAAATGGGGCTTACTCATGTAGCTAACAGCACTTGAGTTTGGGCGAATGTGCATGAACAGATATGATCATGCAAAACCCCAGTGCCTTATAGTATCAGCCTGAGAGGTATTTCTACCATAGATCAAGGAATTTTGCAAGCCCTTCCTCCATACCCAAATCAAAAGCAGGGTAGGGAGAAGGATTGTAAATACTTCTTTCTACAAATTCTCCAAGTCACTTCCTTGCTACTTACCCCTAACGTCCAGGCTGACGTGTAGAGCCAAGAATTAAATAAAAATACAGTTTACTAATCTCAATATTCTGTTTGTCTATTCTTGCCTTTCCTTTGCTTTTTTCAATTTCTCTAGTAACTTCTCTTTCTCATCTCCTATTTCACACTTTCATTTATCTCACTTTTTTTCTTTTGCCTCTTTTCTACTGTTTTCTCTTCACCCTTTGTTATTTCCTGTTCTCTTCAACTGTGCTTCTCCCCTTCCTCTACCTCATTTTTCTTTCCTCAAGTCCCCTATCCCTTTCCCTAATGTTGCATCTCACTCTCTCTCTCTCTCTCCCTCCATGGCAAGGGAGGCAGGCGATGGTGTAATTTATTTCACCACTCTGTAATGTACCTGGAGCTGGGCAAATAACAAAAAATAGTGATTTGTCAAATATTTTATTTAAAAATGTCACAGGATGCTTTAGGCACCTGATCCAAAGCCCTCTGAAATCAGTGGGAGTCTTTCCATTGATTTAATGTACTTTGGATCAGGCCTCAAATGTATTACTCAAGTAATATATAAATGAATGATTCAGCTGGCTCTACAAGCTGGTGAAATGCTGGGAACAATATTTCTTTGAAGACATCTGCAAAATTAATGACATTATTTTATGAATATTATTTGTCTAGCTCGGTATCACATGGATCTATCGATCTATCTGGTCACATGTGCAAACACACTCTATTGACACCGAAATAGATCAATTCATCTATTTATTAGGGTGCATCTTTCTTTACATTTTGTGATGCAATAAGGTCTCAGATTTCTGCTTTTAAATCACAGTCCAGCGAAGTGCAAAGCTCCACAGCTGTAGTGAGAACTCCCACAAAAATATTCACTCTAGCCATTCCCATTATATCACCTCTTTAATACGATGTAGTAATTTATATCTCAGACTTAATGCAAGAAGCCCAGTCCCAACTACAATAATGTCTGGAGAACAACATTCAGAAGCAGGAAATTACAAGCACACTGACAGGTTTTTAAGTGTTGTTTAAAGCCTAGAAGATTATGCTCTTTGTTACCCAATGCCTTTGTTTGGGAAGCGGCGTGGTGCTAATAAATCTAAAGTTTATTTTGAAGATTAATATCCAGGACTGCAAAATACAGATGGAATTTATAAACCTTTGTATTTTATAATTGTTTCTACACAGGACTGGAATGTTGAATCACACTGAAATCATTTTTTTTTCCTGTGAGGAGCATCTGAATTTTAAGTAGCTTAATTTCCTCTATCAGTGCCTGATATATAATCTCCAATGATCACTATTCTGGTTAGATTTGAAGGGACTGATTCTCCTCTCACTTACACCCTTGGAAATGAGAAGTAAAGGCACTTAAGTAAGTAGAATTATACCATTGTGAAACCAGTATAAATGAGACCAGAATCAGACCTGAGGTATCTAGTTCTCATTCAGCTGTCTACAAGGTATTTGGGGACACTATTATTGTAAGTATTTCTTGATATTTCATTTAAGGAGGTAATAGTCTTGGTTTAAAAATCTTGCAACACCCAAATTTATCAGTATTCAAATCTGCTATGCAATTAAGATTTGTTTTTTATTGATTTACATTATTGCACAAAATACTTTGCTCGGAGCTGTCAGTCAGATAGTTTCATGAATCATTACCAAAACATTAGGGAGTTGCCTTTACAATGGACAGCAATCCATTTTAATCCAAAAAAACAAAGCTTGCTGCAGTGTACATTTTCCCCCTATTCTGTTTCCATGGAATTTGGAAGAAATGCTTAAACAATTATGTTGCCTGAATCCTGCTTGTGAGCCTGGTGCTAAATGGAGAAGGGGGAGTGGGTTATCAAAAAGAAATCAAGATAGAGGACAAATATGAATTCCTTGGCTCAACAACCAAATGACACCTATCCTCCGCCACCCACATGTCAATCTGGTTGCTCAGATTTTTCTTATGGGTTGAATTGAAGGAGGGATGGGAGTGGATCAGGGAGACTTTTGGGCAGAATGGGCTTGTGAATATTGAGCCAATGTAAGAGTATGGCTGTTTTTCTTTTTCAGATAATGTTCAGCTTGCATATAGCTTTTAATGCAGTTGGGAAAATAAATAACAGGACCACAACCAGATGCATAAAAAGAAAGATGCTGATTTGCTGATGCTTTGACTTGGTGCCTTCTCTTTTATACCTTTCAATTACTTTCAGCTCTTCCCCTTTAAACCAAGACAGATGTTTTTTGTAAACACCACCAAATCCTTAGATTTGGAGTGTTAACATTTATTATTGAAAATAATTCATTGAGTCTCTCATCTATGTTACGTTAAAATGCTATTTGACAACACAGGATGTTTTACACATATGCAAGAGAAATCCTGGGGCCAAATGCACTACTGGCCAGTTTGTGCTATTAAGACATAGAGCTATTAAGACATAGTTATTATTAAGACATAATAACTGCCCCTATAAGACATTGTTCCAAAGCTCCTGGGAACCAGAGGTGCTTTTTTCAGAGCACAATTGGCACTCTCTTCTATGGCTGGCCACCAGTGTGAATGGGAAGGTGTGGGTATGGCCACGCTGTCTCCTTGTCCCTTTTGGAGAGTATAGATCCCATGGGGGCACCAGCCTTGATCAAGGCCTGCAAGGCCATCCCTGTGCATTTCTTGTACCCTCCCCTGGGCACACCTACTCAGGGCCATCACAGACTGACCCTAGGAAATGATAATATTAACATTCCATACCAAAAAGTATGTTAACTACATTATTCAGGTTGCAAAGCATAGTGCTCAGAAGTTACGAGACATGAGAATAAAAGCAACCCTTAGCTCTGCCCCACTTGTGCGTATCCTTATGAGGTTGTCTTTAATCACATGATCACGTATTTAATCACATGATTACATATTGTTGTTTTCATGAAAGGATGGGGTTTTGTTGGTTGAGCTGCATAGTCCACTGATCCTGTCCATCTCAACACCAAAATTCTACATATGCTCTCATACAAAGATTCCCCACCTATAGCTGCATTCTATGTGGCACATCAGTCCAGGTTCCTTGCATTTGACATACAATATATGCAGTATAGGACTGCACCATTTTATCTGGAGTCAAGATACTATATCGCTCTGGTTGGGGAAGCCAGAATCCCTACCACCCACCCACCCACCCACAGACATAAACTGGAAAGAGTGGGATTATGAAGTGCAAACTCAAGGGAATTTAATTAAGAAAACAAAAGAATAAATTCTATTTTAGAATTTGTCATAGTGTTTTCCGTTCTGTCATACAGATACTATAGCCTAATCCTATATATGTAGTTCATACTGCTAGTGTGATTAAATAACTAGCCCCTTCAAATTACTGGCCTGCTGCAATGTGTATATGTGTTTGTGTGTATTTCAATCTCTTGTGAAACAGAAGCGCTTAATTTTAAAATGTTAACTTGTCATAATAAATAAATACCTTTTCTGCTTGAGAAAAATTTTCACTCATTTCATATCATTTGTCAATCATGATATCTAAATTTGGAGAGCATGAATTGTTTAATAAATGTGATTTTCAGTCAGTTCTACATTTAAGTAGAATCTTCCTAATGCTGACAGTGAAAGGAAAACAATTAGGGTCATAGTTCAAACTAACGCCATGTTAAAAACAGGAATAATTATTACTGTAATGTGTTTTCCAGTGGTCAGTAGCTCGTTTACATGAGGAGATCTAGTAGTTCTTACTCAGGCAAAACTCCCATTGAAATGAATGAGAGGTTTGCTTGAGTAAAGACTACAGGATTAGGCATTTGATGACATTTGAGGCCACAAGGGCAGTATTTGGTGTTTTCATTTTATACAGAGAGGAAATAAATGGCTGCATTACTAATCACCCCCAAAAGATGTCCAGGAGAAACAATATCAAATAAGAAAGACTAGTATATGACTTGGTTTTCTATGTGACCTTGTGGTGAAATATTTAATACTGTAAATAACATATATTCTCTCTTTGGTTCTGTTCATTGTTAGTTAGGGCCCTGCTGCTTTATAAAATATTATTCAATGATTGAATGTAAATGATCACTTGTATTGGAATATAAGTGTGTGTAAGTCTAATGTTAAATACCCTGAGTCTAATCAGACTGGCCCCAATCCCGGAGTCCTTCTTCAGGCAAGTCTGCCATTAGTTTTGCACCAGTGTAACACCACTGTCTTAAGTGAAGTTACTCTTAATTTACACTGGTTTACCTAAAATCAAGATCAAGCCTCTAAAAGTTTTTCTTTCCTCTTACTTTTTTTCCATCCTCAATGTAACTCCCACTTGGAGTTTGCCAGCTCCTGGCACTTTGGATTGAGCTGTTAGAGTGTCCTACCCTTTGGATTACAACAATAATAGTTACCAGAGCCCTTGGACACCATTTCCCACCATGCTTGGGTGGGGACAGAATGGACTAGAAACTCCTGCTGAGACCAATTGGGAGGCTTCTGCATGGGTTGATACACAAGGAGTTTGCTGGGCCAATGATGAACCAGGGCTACTCGGCCCCCTCAGTGCAAGGGAAGACGCTGACTCAGAGGCACTAGGTTTTGTTTCAGTTTTGGCTGCTTGAGTTTGGGAGCTGAGAGGGAAGCAGAGTGGCTCAGAGACCCTTCACCACAAAGGGAGTCTTTGAACTGCTGTGAGATCTAGTGCAGGGGCCAGGCAGTTCCAGCCCTGCAGAAACCAGCCTCCAGAGTGGCAGAGAGCTGTTTCAGTGCTGGGTACTAAAAGCCAGCTTAGGCCCCTCACAGAACTCCAAACCACAGATCCAGGAGAGAGCCCTGTCCCACCAACTGGCGGGCGAAGGCAGAGTAAAGGACACCCTTTTTTAAAGTCAGCCAATGTTCACAGCCCTGCAGCACTTATCTCCAACTCATCCTCACTGTGTCATCTGCCTGGGAAGGTGCCAGGGAAGGAGCTGGGGGTTGGGAAGAGTTGTGAGTGATGGAGGTGGGAAACTTGTTCATTTGTTTATATTCTAGTACTCATTATTTATCCCTAACTCTTTCCTTCCTCAGATCCTATTTTTCTGCTCTGAATAAAGTCCATGATTTGTTATACTGTTATATTTTGGGTGTCCTAAATCTTTGCAAGGGTTATGTTCATGTATTGTATTTTATACACCTTGCCAGCAGTAGTAGCATTATTCATTTCCCCAAGGGATAGCACCCCGGGTCTCAAGAACAGTAAGGAGTCACCTTGGTTAGAGGCACGAGGTGTCACAAAAAAGAGCCTGGGACCCAACCCATGTTAGGAGAGGGGAGAAGCAACTCCAGGTTGCAAGCATCAGAGACGAGGCACGAACCAAAGCATGTATTTAACGTCTTTCCTGTAAGTCTGAGGGAACAGATACAGAATGGCAAATATCAGTGCAACTCCTTGTTTGTTCACTGAGGCACTTGGTGAAGATGCTAGAGCCAGAAGCACAGGCTTTGCCAGGAGAAGGGGTGATAGAGAATTTGCCGATGGAGACAGGGATTTTTAGTCTAAAATTTGTGTTTTACCTGGTGAGACTCCTCGAATGCTGACAATGATTTGGGCCAAATTAGATTTGGGGACCTTGATGGTGCAAGGCAAGAGAAGATGCAATTTGGTATGATATAGAGCTACATTTTTATAATTATTTTCACCCCCTGTATCACCACTATAGCTGTAGTGGCTTGGCCAAAAACCTCCATACGAGAGATTGAAGAGGATGCTGTCCAATGTAATGATATCCAAACAAGCACAATCATCAAGCATATACAGCCTCTTCACCTATCAGATCACTCTACGCATGCTGGGCCAGATTCTGAGCTCACTTACATCATTGTTAATCCAGAGGCGCACCACTCAAGTCAGTGGAGTTACTCCTGAGTTACGGCAGCACACCTGAGATCAGAACCTGGCTTGATAAATATATCTAGTACAATAATAACATTCATAAGATACATTTAATCCATTCTAACTAACAATATTTTTCAAAGATAAAAATCCTTGTTTCAGCTGCTTGACTGCCTGCCTGCTCTTTCTATGCTGCTTTGCTTCGGATGCTGCCACTCTCTCTTTGGCTAAATCTAGTATTTAAGGACTGTATGCTCCTTTCCTTAGCGTGTGCAAGGAGAGAGATTACGTAAACATGTTAATGGTTTCGCTTGGACATTCTGCCATATGCTCCCTTTGGTAGAGCCATAGCATGCCCTCCTGTGGTAAAATCTGAAGGAGAGGCAGGGCCTGGGAGAGGATACCCTTGCACTGGCTATGGGACCTCCCCCTGGAAAAAGACTGCCCCCAGCCCTGGTGAATCCCCAGAGGTCCATGGGAGGCCAGTCTATCTGTGTGGAGGTCCTGTAGTTCCACACTGGCTTTGACTCCTGGCAACACTCCACACCCCAGCATGGCCTCATTAGGATTCCCCCTTGATGTGGCTGCCAGGAGTGTGTGGAAAAGACTCTACAGGCCCAGTCTGCATTGTCGTCCCTGGGGATCTCCATGGGAGCAGAGTGGGGATGATGCAGCCTGGCTAGGGTGACCAGATGTCCCGATTTTATAGGGACAGTCCCGATATTTGGGGTGTTTTTTATATAGGCTCCTCT
The DNA here is from genome assembly GCF_002925995.2 of Terrapene triunguis. Lineage (NCBI taxonomy): Eukaryota > Metazoa > Chordata > Testudines > Emydidae > Terrapene > Terrapene triunguis. The sequence continues at coordinate 19,770,999 of NW_020664562.1, read as the reverse complement.
TACCCCCCACCCCCGTCCCGATTTTTCACACTTGCTATCTGTCACACTAAGCCTGGCCCCACTACCAGTCTCCATTACCTCTACAGAGTAGACCACAGAGCTAAAGAATCTAGTGAAGAAAGGCTGGTGTTGCAGAGACAGCCTCCCACTTCCACAGACACGCTGTATAGGAGGAGGGAATTCTACTTCCCCTCCATATGTGGATCTCAGGAACGATCCCACTGGAACGGGATCAGTAGCTGCTTAGAAATGCCAAGAAATATGGGGGGCCAAAGACACACACAGAGGCCAAGGAATCTGTGGGAGAAGCAGGTTCAAATATGATGGATCTCTAGGGCTTTGTGCTGCTCTTGTGGACTCCCTGGCTCTGTGTTTTTTCTGGCCACCTTCCTCTTCCCAGATGACACAGCTACCTCCGCACCATGCTGCCATTTTACTCTGCCTTAGCAGCTTGCTCTTATGAGCCCCCTCCGATGGGGTTCATGGAGCGCATGCGTAAGGCAATGTGTTGCCCAATGCAGTGTCTTGTTTATTCCAATCCTGAGCCAGGATTTTATCTTTGCCATGAAAATATACAGCTATTACATCATGGGCACCTCTGTTCTTACAGATTTTATTTTCAGTGGTTAAAACACTGGTCTGCGAAGGTGGATTTTGATGTCAAAGTCTGTAAGGTAGGGATAATCCTGCCAACAAAATGTATGGACCCTCTTTCCCTGGTAGGGGGCAATTTTTTTCCAACCGTCTTTCCCCACAGTTGAGTTGCCCACAGTGCTCCACTGTGATTAACTGCAGCGCTTGGTATTTGTTAGGAATTAGTTATTCTGACAATTCTGAACAGTTACCCCATTTTTTCCAGCTGTTTTTTGATGCCAGCCATGCAGCTATTCATAGTATATACCATCAAAGGAAACCTTTGTTCCTGCCCCAGTGGAGAGCAAAGTAGCCTGAATCTTTGTTTGTGTTTTACCTGGCGAGACTCCTCGAATGCTGACAATAATTTGGGCCAAATTAGATTTGTGGACCTTGATGGTGCAAGGCAATAATGGCATCAGTTCTATTGAGTAAGAAATAAACGTACACTGACTAAACAAATCACTCTTCTCATTCTTGTGCACAGCCTTGGGCATTTCAAAAGGTTTCCAAAAGAGCCACAATAGCTCATGTCAAGGTCTGAGCCCTGTAGAACCAGAAACATAATTAGTTCCAAAAGTAGATGGTCCCTTCAGTAGCTATAAAGAAGTGCTGCCATTATTCACCCTCTCAGGATCTCTATCTGCCTTTCAGCTTCCCCTAATACCTCATGTGAAAGCCACAACAGCAGGAAAATGTTGTGGGGATGAAGGTGCCTTATGAACCCTTCTGCACCAAGCAGACTATGTAAACTGCCCTGCAAAATCCCGCTTTCATACTATGAGTTCACCCCCCAGCTTAGATTCAACATGAAGGTTTAAAGGGTCTATGCCTGCCCCCTTCCTTACCCCTACTGCAGGTGGTGTGTTAAGGAGATGAAGATGGGGTGAGAGGCGCCAATGCTTTGGCTATTTAGCAGCATCATAATAGGCCACAGAGGAGCAATGCTGGAGCTGCTAAGTTGTACCAGGAAGTAAGCAGGCTCCCGGCCTAAGCCTGAATTAGGCACAAAGGTGGCTTTTCTAGTGCAGGAAAATGACTAAGGGAGAATCCAGCCCCCTGTGGATCCTAACTGCACACATACTGCAGTTACTATAATGTCATTCAAACAGATATGCCATTGTTGCTATTTCTTTTGCTGCTGCAATTTACGGTTTTATTGAGATATTGTCCAGAAAATGGATATACCTGGAAAATAGCATTATATCAATATTGGAAACTGGTGATATCCCCAAGGAACCCCAGGGGCCTGCTGCTTATTCCTGTGTCATGGGATGAACTGTTAGAAACCCAAATAAGCTAGAGCTGAAGAATTTGCAATGGCTGCATGCGACAATGATAGCAGCAGCAGTCCTAGTGACAGTCCAGATGCAGAGGGCCAAATTCTCTGCTGGCACAGCTGTTGCCGCTGGCATAAATTGGCATCTCTCCAGCTCGTGGCAATTTTCACCAGCACAGAATCTGGCCCAGTGTCCTCAGATCAGCAACCCTGAGCTGAGCTCTCATATAAAGTTGAGGAAATAAAAGAAGAAATTCTTGAAAGGAGGTAGAAGAAGAATTTGTTCCTACTCTTCTACTGGAAAACTTCCTCTCATTCTACTGTAGAGGTGTTATTTTCAAGTTGGCACATAGCAGATACCTATTTACAGTGGGCATTATTCTGCCACCCTTAGTCAGGTGGCATAATACCTTACTCTGCAAATAGTCCCACGGAAATCATTACTGTTCTCCTGCAGCACCTTCTTCCCTCTGAAGAGTTCTCTACCTGGGTTCAGGTAGCACCTGAAAAGTTAGTGCCTCCATGCATGACACCTGCAGTGAGATTTTCAGTGATGTAATCTCTACAACGGTTGGACAATGGAGAGAAGAATGGAGAAGGAAGACGGGAAGGTAGCCCTTTGATGCTCAGTATTATCTGTGTCCCCTGACTAGCAAAAAGAGAGTAATCCAGTCGCTGCACTGCCCATAGTACCTGTGCATAAAGAGTGCCAAGACTAATTCCAGGCTTATCACAGCTCACACATTTCTTTCAAATGTAGGCTCAATGTGCCACTGTTACTATACTATGAATAGTATCTTAATCTGGGTATAATCCCATTAATTTCTGAATGAGGCCCCATATTTTTTTTTTCTGTTTTCTTTGTGGGGGTGGAATGTGCTATATGAGAATGGTTCTGGCTTCTTCAAGCACTTAGCCCGTTGTGAAGAAGGCATATCAGTGCAAGATTACTACTCTGTCTCCACAAGAAATGTGAGTCGTTCTTGGCCCCAAAATCCAACAGATATAATAACAAATACCTTATACATCACACAATTTTTATGCCTCTGCTAAGTCAGCTGCTGAACATACCACAAGGTGGCTGCTTCACTTAACACAAATGGTGAGGGGTGTGCAAAGGAGCCCATTAATAAAAAAAAGGGACAGATCCTCACCTGATGTAAATTGGCATAGCTCCATTGGCGCCAGTAGAACTATGCCAATTTACACCAGCTCAGGATCTGCCTCAAAGTTTTCTGAATGATTAATAACCATATATTTTTTCTTTCTGCTGCTCTCTTTTTATTACTTTGTTATCTCTTTTGCTGTTTGGCACTGAGAATGCTTCTGGGGCAATACTTCGATCTAAACTCAAGCACTCATTTCGGGGAAATTAATACTTTGCACTTTAGCAACACTTAACAGGTCTGATTCCCACTGGAAGATGACAACTAACTTTCTTCCATGTAGGTACAATAAAATTGCTTACTGTAATCTATTCCCCGTTCCTACCCTATTGTGTTGTTGCGCTATTAGCTGGTGGCAAGCAGAACCTCCACTCATTTCATGTTGGCACATTGTTGTGCATGTCCTTGACTTATTCAACCCCATAGTTTATAGCTGACCGGAAGTTGATTCCTTGGGCTTGCTTTTGACATTTAGGGCCAGATCATCAGCTGGTGTCAATTGGCATAGCTGCATTGACTGAAGAACTGGCCCCAAGTAAAGTACTCTTAAAATATCTCCTATCCACTTTCTCCCTCATTATTATTATTTTGAATTCTCCATTGTCTATGATTAAACTTTCCATAGACATTACAAGCCTGGTAAGCATTTTTTTAATTTTAAACAAAAAAAATAAGCTCTTTCTCTCTCCAGCTGGAATTTCCCAAGATCAACCAGGTTCAGTATTTTCATAAAATGTATTTGGATGGAGTAAGCTGTGTTTAAATTATCATTTAGTGACGTGAAGATTTAATTTCATGGTGGAATTAAGGTTGACATTTCCTTTTTATTTACACAACACCAAAGGTTAATAAGGTTACCATAAACTTAATCTTTGGTAGCTCAACAACAGAGTATTTCAGGATTACTGCAAAGCTGGATTTTAACTCTTTTAATCCCATTATTGCTGATAACCTTATCAACACAGGACTCCACAATAGAGTATGTAGAGACACCCTAGAACTGTACATTTCATTTATGCTTGCCGAAGGAAGAGCTAGACAGTTGCTTGGTTGGTGTCTGCAGCGAGTTTCACAGTTTGTGGTGAGGCTGCAATTTTGCTTTTAAATTCTTTATCAGAGATCTTTGCCAAGAAAAACATTGATCCATGGCATACATTGGTGGGGCAATGCAAGGTTGCGCTAATTCCCTCCTCCCTTGGGGCAACTGCTCCAAGAATCAGACCACTAGTCTGGCAAGTTAAGATACAGAAACTTACTGCTAATTGCAGTGTTTACAATTCCCAACCTGTTTGCAGGCACCAACAGTCTCACTGCATCCTCTTGAGTGCACCAAGAGATACTTGCTGGCAGTAGTTTGCCAAGGTTCCAGTCTGGCTACATTAATTACTGTTAACTTAATTTTTGTGTATTGGGTAGAAGCTTTAGTTAGCTATTTTAAGGATTTAAATGATCCTTCTATGACATTAAAGACATAGCATCCTTAGTTATATGCTGTCACAAATCTCTATAATATACTTAGTTTGGAAACACAAACTGTAGGACGTTTATTTGTGAGCTGCCAAATATAATAAGGATAGATTTCATAAAATTCACACCAGAAAATGAAGGGCTATGTCTTACCATTGAAATAAAATAAACCACCTAACGAGATGGTAATGCTCATTTTTAGCACTTTTCACTGAACACTTGATTAGACAGAAAGAATAAACAAAACTTCTTGCAATGTATCATTATATCAGCCTGTTCAGGCTTTATATAATACATCTTTGTTTTACAATACGGCTTTGAAAAAATGGCATTTATTCAGAAAATACATAAAAGATTGTATGACACCAAACAACTATGCTCCAGACCTTCAGTGGAGATGCCCCAGTTTACATTAGTGAGGGATTTGGTCCTATATTTCTAATGGCTATGCATCAATCTGCTTAAGTGAATGTACTTCAGGACATCACTTTAAGCCTCACTTCATCAGAATGTTGCAACATGCTCTTAACTTTAAGTATGCACTTAAGTCTCATTGAAGTCAATTGGACTTAAGCACTTGCCTAAGTTAAGCATGTGTTTAAGTGCTTTGCTGAGTAGGGATGAATTACTGATTCAGGGCCCCCAAAACCATCATATTTGTATATTTTATTAGACTGTCACAATTTATAATGTCACATTTTGGGTATTTTCTGCTTTTTCTATTTCTGCAGCGCTGGTACCATGACACCAAAATTGGGCCATAGACTGACAGTTTTTAAGCAGAATTCTTTTCTGAAATCACAATGTTGGCATCTTCATTGACAATCTTAAAAAGATGCGTAGGATTAGGATTTGCATGGATGTGGAATCTGAAATACCCTGTCACCTTAACTTGTTCTTTCCAGCCAGAGGGGAAGTGCATTCATGGGGTAGTGTGGAGAAGTTTCTTGTTCTGGACCTATTCTGTGTATAAACAGAGGCTACCAAATTCCAGAGATGTTAGTGTTCCCTTTCATAAGAAATAAATTACCTTAAAACAAAAAGGAAAAAAAGTCATAGAGATTGATGGAGCTGTATTCAAATTCGATTTAAAATAAGGAAAATGCATTTTGTAGGCTAGGCTAATTCCCAATGGATGTTTGTTCACTTTACAACACTACCATACAATTTGGCTCCATATGCTATAAATGGCAGACTCTGTTTATGTGAAATTGCCAGAACTGACATAGCAGAGTTTCTTTAAATCAAGATTTCAGGTTGTTTGGCAGAACAGAGTGAGAAGCTGGCATGGTGCATACCTATACTATGCCTTGTTCCCCCAGAGTTCGTTGTCAGTCTCCCATTCTTATGAGAAAGTCAATTAATCATATTCATTTTAAAATAAGGGGAGGGGACTCACAGGAATCTGTTTTGCTTTTTCCTTAACCCCTTTTTACCTTTCATTTAGCAACAATCATATTGGAAAAAATAAGCTATATTGTTTTCTTTATAGGACCCAAAACTTATGCACAGATGCTTGCAGCAGGACTTCAGGAATACAACTATAGTCTCTGAGTCACTGACCTGTAGCTTCAGGTGATATGCAACTAAAGCAGTGGGAAGTATCTAAGATGAATCACAAACAATACTGGCATTGTGTCCCTTCATCTGCAAACATTTCCTTTATCTTCATGTGACAATTTTGTTTGCATATGACATATTATACTGGGCTTGATTCTAAACTCAGATATGCATCAGCACATAACCCCTTTCTTAAATACCCACTAGTGAGCCTATTTCCATAAAATCTATAATGACTTTTCCAAGGTACACCTTGATGCACATCTCTATGTCTGAGATTAAAATCCAATTTTTAAATATGGGGTCATAAAGTCAGGATCATAATTCAGATAATCTTTTAGGTGCCTATATGTGTTATTTGGTATGTTTTATAAACACCCAAGCACCCTGCAGCTCTCAAAAGTCAGGCTACTTTTAGATGCCTAGATATGAATTTAGGAGCTGAACTTCAGGCCCCAGTTTATTAAAATCTTGACCTAAATGACTAATATCAGATCAAATCTGACACCTTTTCTGTCATGTAGAGACTCCTCCCTCTACTCATGGAGTCCTAAAAATACCTACCGATTTACTTGCCCTTCAACATTTCCTTAGCATGACCATGAACCTCCAGCTCAGGAGGGCTGCACCTTTGGAGCATATTCTTAACTGGCTCTATAGGTTACTGTGAAGCAAAGTGTACTGTTCAGAAGAAAATATTGTGGGAGGAAATTTAAGTGTATGAAAATTTGAGGGGTACAGGAAAGGTGGATGCAGAGAAACTCCAAGAAGGTAATGGACTGAAAATAGCAAAACACAAACTGACGGTAAAGCCAAATTATTCTCTCACATCACATACAGTGGAGAAAAAATCCAGAATTAATCCATTTACACCAATGGAGCTAGTTTGGATTTACTCTGATGTGAGAGCAGATTTTGTCCCTAAAATAAGAAAACAAAAAAAGCATTAAAAGCAGTTCCTTTACGCAAAGGATAATGAATGTGTGGAACTAACTACCAAAGCCAATGAAGACTACATCTCTGAACATATTCCAAAAGGAATTGGACCAACACTCTAGAGGAAAGAAATACTAAAGGATACAAACCCTAGCTAAAGTAAATAGGTAGAAGGAAGAATAGATGGATTCATACAGGTCATATGTCCTAAATTACTGCTATAATGCTCCTGCCCCTATGCCTTTGTCTAAGCATACTAGGTTTGATTTCTCACTTTTTGTATTATATATGGTTATATTCTAAAGAGATTTGGCCAATTTCCATGCAATTTATAATATAACACATGGAGGATCCTGATTCTTCTTATTTACATAAGATTTATATTGTCCATACTGGATTGGGGAAGAAAAAAGCTTTAGAGCATATGGACAAGTCCCACTGAAGGAAAAAGAAAATAGCACAAAAGTGCCTTTTAGGTTGAACTGGTTTTTAGGATTATTTTTGAATGCCAAATTTACGACAAACTTCTCATAGGTGAGTGACTATTCGTTGCCACACCAGTGCATGTTAAAGCTGCAGCTGATTGCAATCATTTCAGTGTCCATGACGGAGACTTATGCAGCCACTAAAACGCTGGACTTGGCTTTATTACATCAGCAATCTTTATCGTAGGTAAAAATGAAATGTTACCGATCAAAGTCTCCAGTGTATTAGACAATAGATTTTGGTGAACATCAGACTGTTTTTGTCCTCTTATTCCATGGTCCTTCTTGAACACATTTTTCTTTTGGCAAATGCAATGAAAATTTCACCGTCTATTTAGGTTCACCAGGTCACTTATTGAGTACTAGTATTTTTTCCTGCAAACCCATATTTATTTGGTTGGATTCCCCCTTCAGAATATCAGTGTACTAATAGGTAGCATGTATTGATGTTCTTCATCATAGATCCGTCTTTTGAGCACTGTAGCTGATTTTCCTTGGCATGTTAAGCTTTATAGTGTGTCCCTTTTCCCCATTGCCATTCTAAGAATAGAAGATATGGATACAGGTACAGGTAGGGTTCCCTAACATAGCTATGTATGAACTCAATCATTTCCAGTGTTCAGTATGTAGATAGATGTTGTCTCACATTATTGATGCATAATACATTGGGTTGGATGGGAGTCTTGCCTACTTTCCTTTTATGGTTGAAAGGATGCATCCAGGCCTGTATTTGAAATCTGTGCACATTTCTGTCAAACCACATGGGGAATGAATGTTTTGCACTCTAGTTGCTTGTTAAATGGTATGCAGCCATTGCAGCTACATTGACATGTCAAGGATCTATGGGAGTAAAAAGCACATATAATTTTTTTTAAATAAATTATAATAGAAATCCAATGCTTTTGCTCTAATTTTGCAATGCCTTTTCAAGTCTCTAGGCCAGATCCTAGCCTGGTATAAATGGCATAGCTCCTTTGACTTCAGGAGATCTGCACGGATTTACACTAACGGATAGTCTGGCCACTTATTTAAAAATAAAAATTCCTAGAGGACGGAATATGGTTCTAACCTCTTGGCCCCTCACTGCTGTTGCTGTAGTACATTGATACTTGCAAGTTAAGGTCTATTTGGTCAGCTACAAGTTTGATACTGAATTGTGTAATACAAAGCCAGTCGTCAATATTTTAGAAAGCCATTCCTCACACTTCTGAGCAGCAAACGGCCCATCACTAAGAAGGCCAAGCCTTGTCAGCATGAGCTGCTGACTTCTATGAAAGAAAATTCTGACCTAATCGCTAGCTCTGGAATTAATCTCAGAAGAGAGGTTTTAATAGGAAAAAAGCAGAGCTATTATGCTGAGCCAATATTTATGTTTTGCAATAAATAAATATGTGAAATATTCTAAATATAATTAAATGTGGTAATAGTTAAAGTCCAAAAGCTCAAGCAAATTTTTTTTGTTTATTTTTTACAGGTCTCCTTGAAAGTAGCAATTTAATCTTCATGTCTATCTGAACATTTAGCCACTCATGCTGCTCACTTTACTCATGCTTACAGTCTTCTTGATTCAATGTGTGTTTAACGGAAATATAGAGGAAGCAGGATCGAATTTGATCTGGAATAGCCCGGGAGGCAAAAAAACAAAGTTTTGTTTGTGGCCTTTTGCCCATACTCTTTGTGATGCACAAAGGAGACCTGAATATTGTTTTTCTCTTGTGTCAATCTTAGAAATACCAGGGTCTGTATATCCAGGTTTTACAGAGGAACTGTATGAATGACTGAAGACCTAGTGTTTTATGACATCACGAGAGACAAGAAATTGAAACATGAGCAGTTGAGAGGGGAAATGATTTTTAGTCAATCTATGTAAAAAAACTTTTGTTTTTCATTTGTTTTATTAATCCCTATTTAACTCAGATTTTGATAAATGTGGGAGAAAAGCTCTTGTTCTTAATGATTAAAAAAAATCTCTGCTTCTTCAATTGATGTCTGACAAAGCTCTCACTACATTTCCCTAGTATTTCCCCTAGTCCTCTAGGAAAAACAGGGAATTTAATGCTCCTGACATTTCTAAAGCAAAATACAAATTGATAATCGGCCTTTTGTATACATCACAAAAGTGGGGAGAAAAGGCACATCCACATTTTTTTCCTTTGCAGGTCACCTTTAACTACTATAGCAGGGAGACAAAACAGTTATCTCAATAAAATGGCAGCTGCTGAACTGTATAATTATAGATTTTAAGGAAAGGTTGTTCTACATCATGGCTGAAGAGGTCATGTGCTTAGAACAACCGTATGAATTACCTTTTAAAGTATAACTATTAAAATTTTTGTTTCCAAAGGGTGTAATGTATTAATGAATCAAGTCTCATGGCTCATATCTGTTGCCATTTGTCTTTTCAAAAAAAACCTATAATGAATAATGACAGTGATGCACTTTTAAAATATGAATTTTCCATCAACCAGTAACTTCTTGGTAAGATAATGTGAATCCTTACAAAGACATTGCCATTTGATAATGTGATATGAGTCATATGAGATCTACATTTGCTATGTAAATGTTCATATAAGATGCAACGAGATGCTTCTTTTTGGTTACAGACTGTACAATTAAATAATGTTCAGTTCTAGTTCAGGATATTACTATATCTCCCATTAAAGAAGACCAATCCAACAGCGATCATTTTGCCATTGATTTTCAGTTATTTAAAAGACTGGTTTGAACTCCAGAGATTAATGAATTTTGTGGTATTTTCCTATCTTATCAAGAGAACTGTTAATATTACAAACAAAGGTTATGAATCAGCATTTTTTAATATTTAAGGAAATTCAGCTAGAGTATTTCAACATTGATTTCATACCTAATGTTTATTCATTTGAAAGGGGTATACATTACATATAAATTCAAATAAACTAATACAGAACAATATTATGGTGACAACTGACTTTGAAACAGATAAGAGATTAAGGTGGACACGAGTTTCTACAGTGCATCTGAAATATATTCACTTCGAGAGAGTTACTTGGAAACTTTAAAAAGACAGTAATGGCCCTACTTCTTTCTAATGGCACAAAATATCAGAGAAATACCAGGGTCATTTCAATTTCATAGAATCATATCACAGAACTTAGAGATGGGAAAGACCTCCAAAATTCAATCTCCCTGACAATGCAGGATGATTGTTCCCTGCAGTACCTTTTCTAGTAGTTTGGCCAATCTAGTTTTAAATTTCCCAAGTCAAGAGGCTTCCCCTTGGAGGCTATTTCACTGCTTTCTATAGTCTCCAATTGGCTAAAATCGGAGCAGTATTGGGCCCACTTAAAGGAAGTTTTTCTTGAAATCCAGCTGGAATTTTACCTTTCTTAATTTCATCCCATGTGTCCCAGACATGCCCTCATGCACCACCCTACAAAGGCTCTCTCCCTTCTAGAATTGAAATCTAGGTTATTTATTACTTCCATTTATACCTTTGGCTCTCTTACTTTTTACTAATAAATCAATCCGTCCACCCCTTGGATTATTTTTTTCTGTTCTCTCATCTGCCACCAACTGGTCACTATATTTTTGGAAATATAATCCCCAGACTGAATGTAATAATCCAAGTGAGATCACACACACAGCTGTTGCATGATTTTTCCTCTCTGTTTTATGACACAATATCTCTGCACATTCAGCCCCAAATGCCATTAGTGGTTTTTCCTGCCATATCATTTTGCAAAGTAATGTCTAGTTTACTCTCCACTATCACCTCTAGGCCTCTTACAACTTCACACTTCTCCAGGATTCTCGCTCCCTTTGAATACGTGTGTTTCAGGCTATTTCTCCAGCGTTGGTATGAGCTCTGATTTTTTTTCAATCTGAGTCCTTTTGTTATTTTCCACCTATTACCCTAATTTCTCTAGGGCCCGCTGTTTCATATTGTTTCATTTCATATCTATGGATGCTAGTTATATGATAAAATGCATAATAGACCGATGAGACATTTGAGTTTTGAATAACTTTGGTTACTAAATCATAAATATTAAAGGAATGTAAGGTTCCGGGGAGATTCTCTAATAAATGTTTCCATATTTAAATGTTTCAGGGGATAAAGGTTGAATCCTGTAACATTTTGTGATGATTTGTAATTGGTGTTATGGTTATGGTTTCAACAAAATGTTAGCGGATAATATAATAGCTAAATGTAATAAATCTCTTCTTTTTGCTTTATAATAAAATGTTACATTTTTAAAAAGTGATACAAAAGCCCATTTTATAATTGTATACAATGCTTATAAAACATAAAATTCCAACTGTATAGCTATACAGTAATGTGAGATTTAAATCTAAAGGAAAAGGCCAGTTTGTTTAGTCCTCATGAAGCACAATTAAAGGTGCAGAGGGATAGATGACAGATTATGTGTGTTTCTTGAAGAAAATTCTCTGAATCTTGGCAGTCACCAAGGCAGGTGAAGTGCAATTAATTATTATATAAATAACTTGAGCATAAAATCTGAATGATTAGTGCCCATTCCTACATTTTATGTGAACCCCAAATGTCCTTTGAAATCAGTGAGGCTCTTGGATGCATCAGAAAGCAGGATTGGTCAGAAAGGAACAAAACCTACCTAACCTCATGCAATCCAGCTATTGTGCTGTACCTTGTGGTATGACCCTTGTTTTTGACAAATCTGCATGTGGGAGGAGGCTATTGAACATAGATCACAGTCTAATTTTGGAGTCCTTGCGGAGATCAGTGGGACTTCAGCCTATGTCGGGACTGCAAGAGTTAGACTTTTTTGTGTTTGTATCAGACTCATAGCAGCAAGATCCATTTTTCATGTATTTGCCCTTCTGCAAATTGTATTTACCTGTATCAGAGAGGTGTTTGTTATGGGAAAGAGTACATGAAATCAGATTGAAGTGCACACCAATTAATTTAGGACCTGAGCCTGCAAACACTTACTACCAAGGGCAGTGCTAGCTACTGTGAGTAGACCTATGCAGGGTGTTTCTTTGACTGCAGTGGAAAATAGAAATGAATTCTCTTATATTTAATAAAGCAAATCTTCTCTTGGGACATCTTCTGCTTTCATTTGCACCCAGGCAATTCCAATGGGGTTACACAGACTTAATGGCCCATTCCTACAAAGGGTTGAGCGGTCTCACTTCCTGTTGAAATCAGTGGGAGCTGAAAGCATTCAGCATCTCTCAAGAACGGCTCAGCACTTTGCAGGATCAGACTTCTAAATCAGGGTAGCATTTGATTGTTTTTATGGACTTACTCCTAAAGCCAGTTATGTTTACAAAAGAAGCCCTGATCCTTCAAAGAATCACACACCAGTAACTTTAGACACACAATAGCCCTATTGACTACTCATACGTTTAAAGTTACTCATAGGCAAGTCTTTACAGGATTAAGACATTTACAGAACAGATTAAACTTTCAGTGGTCAGGATTCACATGTAAAACTAGTGAAATAAATGCTATAAATCTTGTTAAAAACCTTTGGAACTAGGACCCTCTCCTGCCCAAATGAAGTGAGTTGGTGTTATGCCATTGACTTGAATGGGAGAATTGAGCCCTGAATGCTTTAGCTGTATACATGAGTAACCATGTTCCCACAAGAAGTCCCACTGAAGCCAAATGTTCACAGAATCAGGCCCTTTGTATGCACAGCTTATTCTTATTGATGTGTTGCTTGGAAGTCAAGCCTAGCTGATTTTTATAAGTTTGGATGTAAATGTGTGTGTCAAATCCCAAGAGTTACTACTGAAACTCAAAGGTTGTTTCTTTAAGAAGGCTATTGGGAAATGTAATTCTAGCAGCCTTTATGCTATTGAGCATTTAAACAACATTTTCCAACTAATTTTGATGACCACACCTAATATTTCTCTGATCAGACCTTATATTTTGGCTGTTAGTAAGCACATAACATAGCAATCCCCTAAAGATTTTAGAGAGAAAAAAAACTACAATCATCAAAATGTTAATTTAGACAATGACAAAGAGTACATGCATTAAAAATGCATCAGCCCTATCATTAAGGTATTATTCAGCAGAAACAGCTAATCGTATTAAAGAGAAAGTAGCTATAAGAAACAAAGTACAACAAGATGCTTTGCAAAGCTTATATTTACGGATAAAACTAAGTCCAATCTTTACTGCACAAGATACTCAACCAAAACAAAAAAGCAAACAAAACCACATCCTTTGTGTGATGAAAGGGGAACTCATGATAATACTCTAAGTCATGACTCAAGGGAAAATGTCAACTAAAAGCTTAGATCAGAGGAAGGTTTATAATACAAACCTGGCGTTTCAATTGCTGTTCTTGCAGCAATTATGAACATAGGTGTGTGACGGTGCTAAAACTGACTATCATTTAGCAACTGATCTTCTTAGCTTTCTGCGTGACTTTTTAAAGTGCAATTTCACGTTATTTCTGCAGCCGCTGAACACAGGAAACTACAAATAAAAACTCTGCTTTCAAGTGGTATTAGAGAACCAAGATGATCACAGTGCTGTTATCAAAAGAAATGTCTAAAGAATAACAGATCTACATATGTCTGTGTCACAATGAGAGCTACACTCTCTATTGAAGGGTAAGAGTCCTTTAGCAGTTTGAAATAATTAAGCAGAACATAGATGGTCTTTCAACTGCTATGCAAGAGAGAGAAATTTTCGAGGAGCCCCACCTTATATGCGCAAATTCATCACCACTAAAATCTTGACTATCAATGTTAAAAATAATCATATTAATAACTGAGTATATGTAAGGCTTCATCCTAAAATATTCTATTTCGTCACCACACTTCTGTGTTTGCCTTAAAATGGCTTCTAATCTAATTCACTGCGCTCACATTTATACATGGGTAGCATAAAAAAAAGTGGCATTATGTATGTGTTTGAAGGGGGAAGGGAAAAAGTCTGCGTGGATTATGCCAGGCTCCCCACTATTACCAGTTTAAAAAGAAAAAGAAAAAAAAAGCCTGTGGATGAGTGCGCCTGCGTGCCTATCTAATGTCTCTGTGTCTACTGTATGTGGGGCGGGGCAGAGAGAGAGTGAGCTGGAAGGTGATGGGTATGAATGCCATGGCTTTGATTTCCAATCTGAGCTCCGCAGTTTAAAGGCTAACCCAACTTCCAGCCAGAACTCTAGCTGTGCTGCTAAACTATGTTGGCTGGAATAAGTGGGCCGAGTGTTTTGTCCAAACTATGCCCCACCTTTGTTACCTTATAAAAGTGGGAAGTTTAGCCCTGCAGCCTATTTTTTTCACATCAGCCTGCCAGCCCCTAGCATTTCAGGCTATTGTATTCCATACACTTCCTGGGATAAGGCCCCTACATGAACCTTCCCCTTCTGTGTAGCCGACAGGGATTTCTTTGCCTACATTTGATTTTACAGGAAGAGATCAAACTGGCAACCCCAGCTCTGTGGCTGTGATACACTCAGGAGAACGTCAGGGCCACAAACTATAAACCACAAAGTTAGGGGCTGGGATTCTTGACTGACAAAAGAAGAAAAACGTGAGCTTAAGCAGCAAGGCCATCTGTTTTACTGTCACCTAAAGCATAAATGGTATTGGAAGACGAGGACTTCAGGATTTAGTTCGGCGCTAGTAGTAAAGAAAGCACATTTTAGCACCCGGCTGCAGCTGAGTAAAGACTGCTTATTGTTACACGGTAACACACGACAGGACATTCAGGCTCAGCCAGTGTCAGCACCTGTGTCCAGCTGAATAGCACATACAACGTAGTTACTCTACAGATTTAAATCCTGAGCAGGACTGACCAGTGGGGAATGGCAGCCTATGCAAAGAGGTTATTTCTTGAAGCAAAATAGTTAATCCCCAAGATAAATCAGCCAATTGTGATTTAAGATTTTAATTTCCTCCCTCTCTTTCTAAAGCTATTCGCTTTTTGCTGTTACATATTATTGTTAAAAAAAGAAAAGCTCGTAAACTGGCAAATACATCTGCACAGTTCTAGTGCTGCATCCTGTTGGGAACTTATGTGTGAGTATGGAGAAAGGCTATTGATGTTGATTAATCATTCTAGATCAATCACTACTACAGGGTCCAGCATATTGTGCAGTTCAGTTAAATAGGGTTTGCTGTGATTTCCTTTAGATTTAGGTCTCCCGTCTAGGAATTTTCTGACATTCCCCCAAGAATCCCTTCTAATGAGCCCTTGCTGCAGGTTTTAGCCTGGCCACAGTGCCCGTGTGCGATGGACAATGGACTTCCCTCAGCACCGATCGCAGAAGTATCAAGATGGACAGAACACCTTTCTTTCCTTTCGTGTGTTCTCTCTGAAAAGGGGAGGCAGCTTTCTATTTAAAAAAAAAAGCAAAGCTAGGCAGTGCCTACTGTGCTGTCGCCATAAAAGGTTCCTTCCAAAAGGTACCTGCCTCCGTTTCCCTACACTGGGCGACATGCATCAAACTCTCGGTTTAGTTCAGAGAAGGTGCTGTGAACAGCTCGAACGCCGCCGACTGGGCTAGAGGCACCATGGCAAGAACAGTGACAGTCTAGCAAGAAAGTTGGGATCCCTGAAGCGTGTCGGCGGGACAAAATCTACTATCGCCTTTTGAGCTCAACAAAATTCAAACTGTGTAATAACACCCCACCCCCCCCCCAAAACCCTGGAAGGAAAAAATTGTTTTGCCTTCTTGCGTCTGCGTATTATTTCTTAACATTACATTGCCCCAAAGGGCTCTTGTTCTGGCTGTGGGCGGCGGTTGCAGAAGGCCACAGACCATACCAGCAGTTTGCAGTGTTAAAAAGGGGACCATGGGGATATACTTTGACTTGGAGGCGGATTTGCTAAAAAAAAAAGTTTGCCCTGTTCTTGTCAGGAAAGAGTTCTGAGCGAAAGCTGGCAATCTAGGGTGGAGGTTCATTTGCTTAATTAAGGGAAAAGATGAAGTGAGGGAATGAGCAGAAATCAGAAAATACTCTGAGATGGGGAAGTTTTAACTCAACAGCAAATTCCCCGTCCATCGCTGTCTAGCTGTACCTATATGAATGCTCCAGCAGGTGTAACATCTTTGGGTAGCTGCCCTTTAGATTAACTCCTGTCACTTGAGTTCCCCAGGAATTCATGCGACCTGTAGCGTTCTACTGGAGGCCAGTAGATCTCTTGGGAGTGTTTAGTTGCTCCTCTGCACCCCTTGCATTGAGCACAGCGAAGCGATTAGCATTGACAGAAAAAAGAAACTGGGGCTCTAGGGCACTCGCTGGGGTGCTAGTTCTGGCCCCATGTTGCTTCTTGCCAAGTCCAGGACTTGACAGCGTTTCCCATGTCTCTGTCTTTAGCAGGCAAGGTGGGGTTTGTCTTCTCTTTGCCCAGCTACTGAGCTGAGCTTCCCTGAATCCGTAGGGGAGGATTAGGGCGAGAAACGTCCCCGGCGGAATGCAGGCAGATGGGTGCGCTGCGCGGTCCCAGACCCCGGGAGAGTGCAGCATGGGGGGAAGCTGGGTGAGCTCTATTGTGGGGTCTCTTACACCAGGGGCCAATCCCACGGAGGAGTGAGCCCCCTCGACTGCCAGCATCAGGCCCTATGAAGGAGAATAAAAAACCTGCTTCGGACCCATGTTTGAAATGTTACAGTGCACTGGCAGCGTGGGCGGGCGGACTGTGTGTTCTGGATACTGATGCCCTGCGAACTGAATGTGCACAGGCCAAATAGTGCCTAGACTGCTTGCTTAGCCCGTGGCTAGTGCCAGACCCACACTGGGAATAAAGGTACCTACGTGTAACCGATCATCAGCAAACAACTGCTTGTGCCCGTCCTGGCGCAGCTTTGTCACGCTCTCCCTATGCCGGGTCCTGCACTGCACCAGGGATCGTGTTTCCCTGCTCGCCTTCTCGAAGGGAATCGGCGCAAGAGGGTTCCAGGGGTAGAGGACAAGGTAAGTCTCCATCCTGCGTCCCCTGCGCACCCAAACCTCCCACGGAAACCAATGTAATCTCCAGTGGAAGCCAATGGGCAGGATGCCTGCGCAAGAGTCGCGGGATAGGGTCCCCCTCTGAGCGCGTCTAACCGCGTTCAGTCCCGTTCCCAGCCCTCGACACCTGCCCGCCATCATCAGGAGACCAGCCAGGCAGCTCCCTACAGACCCCTTGGCAACAATGCAGCTCAAGCAACGGATTCAAAGCCGATCTCAGGCGATTCCCCTTTTCTCCCCCGGGTTTAAGTCTCGGCAGGTTTTCTCTCCTCTCTGCCTATTCCAGAGCCATCGCCTGGCGCTCTACTAAGTGCCCAAACCAGAAAGGTCGCTCAGTATTCCACAGCATTGATGGGGAGGGGGTGGGGGACACATGAGGACAAAGGTCATAGTCACATCCCCTTCCCCTCCCCCCGTCCCCGGCTCGGCACTGTCCCAGCCGGACACGGTTTTGGCTCTGCAGCCCCTCACGCGCACACGCTTTGGGGAAAGAGAAGCCGTGGGGAACTAGCCTAGGATGCAGAAGACTAGACTCATCACCAGAGTCTCCTACCCCTGCCGTGTACATAGCAACCCCTGGGATCACCTAATCACAGACATAGAGAGAGACATAGCAAAGTGCAGGAAAAGATCAAAAAGGGGCTACCTTGGCAACTATAGTAGATTAGGAGCCAGCTGCTGGGCTGGGGGCGGCCGCTGCCTGCCTGCCTGCCGCGGGTACTCTCCTCGACTACGCGTATTCTTAAGCAATAACAACGTAATCCGTATTATCCACCCAAGAATACCCGTCACCGAAGAGAGTCAGAAATCTGCTGAGGCTGTTGCTGCTGCTGCTGCTGCTGGAACTGCTGCACCGGGGCAATAAATCCATAACTATATTTCCCCTACAGAGGAAGGAGAAGGAGAATCCACAGAGTTGCCGAGTGATCCCGTCCCATTATCCAATGGTTGCTGTACTTCCAGTTCTGTAAAGGCAAAAGGGAGAAGCGAGCATTTAATACACACGCCTGCATCCCCTCTGCGGTACTGCTGCCTTATTGGGGCAGGCAGACTCTGGTAGACAAGGTGAGAAGGAATTAAATAAATAAAAGTAAGGTTGAATTTACCTGGTGATTTCCTGATTTCTTCCTCTGTGCTTGCCTGGCATCCTATTCCCATCTGTGTGCTCCATCAGTTCTCTCTGGGTGCTTGGAATAGATGTCTCACAGCAACAGATCCCTGTGAAGGAGATGCACAGTTCAGCAAACAAATATTACAAATCTGTTTGCTTAAGTGGCTTTGGGGGAACTCAGATAAAGAAGCAGCTGCCTGAGAGAATTTCATCTGTGCATTTGGAAATTCATCTTACAAGTCCTGACTTACACTTCCCCACTGCATCATCCAATAAATAAATAAATAAATAAACAAACTAGCTAACTAAATAAAAGCATTAGAGCTCGCTACGATTAGGCACTTCCTTTCAGGCCTGTCTGATGAGCTAACATCTAAGGCGAAAAATACTTCGCAGTATGAAATCATTAAACTTCCTTTCACCCATGTGCCTGGAAAGAGGAGAATATCTGGCACCCATTGAATCGACAAGCTGGTTCCGTTTGAATGGGTTAGGCATCATTTTGTAGTATCCTAATGTGTGATAACACAGTCGCCGTTCTAATATACACTTTACATGCATTACTGTGCAACTGGCGAGAACACCTCCATAGTGACACCTTATCACCTCTACATTCTTGCAAACATTTTCAAAGGAGAATCGCAAAAAAGTTATTCCCAAATTGTGCCTGAGATTCTGACGGTCAGAGACAGTAGTTCTGTTAATGTTCTCTTATCAACATGACTCTTACCAGGGGGTGGGGGTGGGGGCTTTGTTTCATGATCCTGCTGCGGATACTGTGATAATAAAGGTTTATTGTTCACCTACTAAATAGAAAGGATATCTGAAACGTCATTGCACAATATACTTTGCATTTCAGTTAGGAAGTTCCCGATTTTGTTTCATCCAAGCTGTTAATATTAAGAACAGCGTCCTTCTAGAAAAGGTGGGGGCTCTGAAACATGGCAATACAGTTAAATTCTGCAAATTGTGTGGGTACTATACACTTCTTCAGTCATGAGTAATTATGCAGCATGCATGGCTCTTACTATCCCGTGTGTTCTGTAACTGACCAGCTTGTTGATCCGATTGCAAATGAAATTAATATAAAATGTTTCCAATTATTCCAGATTCCTTCTTTAACATTACTTCTTGGCTTTCCTGACAGATGCTTCCTACAAACACATGCAAGAGGCTAGCATTTTTTGTGTATTGTTACACAGACCGTTTCCTGAATGAATAAATAAATAAATAATAAAAATGAACATGACTTTGGTAGCTACATGAAAACACAATTTCCATTCACTCGTCTATATTTTAATCTCATTTCGGTGGACTTTCTAATATACCTTGAACACAGGAGGCTCTGAGGTTGCATTTTAAATGGCAGATAGAAAATAAATAATAAACAAATGATCATTTTCCCTACTGTAACATTTAAGACTACCTGACAGATTGTTCTGGCATTCGAGCTAAAATAACTGATGTAGCGGGTTTCCTTCAACTTGAACAAAAGCCGTCTGAGAAAGTCAAATGCACCGGTTCATGAAGAAAACATTTCATAGAGTTAAACCTGGACCAATACTCTTTGAAATTCGAATAAAGACACAACTCCACAAAAAAGACCCTCGAATAAAGACCCTCGCCTCCACAAATGCATCAATAAATAGACAGACGTCCAAACTTTTTTCGTATATAATTCTTGCACAAGAGAAGACCTGTACAATGCGAATAATGTTATAGTTTCCCTTATGAGATGGCCCCCCTCTCTTTCCGATGCCTTAGCACCCCTCTCCACGAATAAAGGTCTCTCCTAAACTTGATCATGCAGCCCCCCGGTTTAACACTCCAGAGCAGTGATTGCCTTGTTCTGCGTCCCCCCGCTATACAGCACCTACCAAAATGGTTGAACGCATTCAGCACTCGGAGCGAGTGGACAGTTCAGTCCTTGGAGGCTCCCGGCAGCGCCAGAAACGCAAGTGAAAGCTCTGAGCACTAAGCAAAGCTTGTGGCTGCTTCACTGGGGCAGCCTGACTTACGAGAACACCATTTCCTACGAGACCACTGCCTCTGGGTGCATATTCAATTCAAACCTCCTTAAACTGTCGGATCTCTCCCACCCCACCCGTACCCCCCCCCCAAGCCAGTACACACACACACACACACACACACATACACACACACATACCCACTCAACACACCAGGAATAAAAATCCCCTGCCATCACTGGCGTTTTGCTGATCAACTCACACCTTTGCCTCTGCGGATTGTGGATGCCCTTAGCGAAGCTCGCGTCGCTGTTAAGTACCTTTGTTCCTGGATTCTTGAAAGCCATGTTTATTCGAACCTCCCTCCCTGCTTCCCCGCCGTAATAACGGGAGGTGTCGGAGCCCCCCAGCCAATGCCCCTTGAAATATACCAGGAAGGCACCGCTTCAAATATCATTGCGATGACTGGGGGGGAGGGGGCGGAATGGGGGATTTAACAATTAGGCAATCGGGAATAGAGGTTTAAGCCGAGCTAGAGAGCTGCCCCGTTTTGCCAAACAGAGCGAAATTCAGGGGAGGGGGGATATCAATCAATAGGGAGACGCGATGTCTCTCTGTGTGGAATATTATTGTGAATTAGGGGGTCCTCAAGCAGCGGGGAGGGGGAGAAAGGAAAGGTTTCTCCTGGTTAAAAATGCTGCCTCCGTTAAAAATCTCTGAAATTTCGCTCCTCGCCACATACCCAAGTAACTGCCACAAATCCACCTCTATTGAGACGCGCTTACCATTTAAATCCAGGTTTCAAGCAGAACTCCAACTGTGTGTAAAACCAGGGAGTCATCTGATATGTGGCGGGGAATAGGCTCTGGGCAGCAGAACGCGGCTTTCTCTCCTGGTGCCGGATTACTGTGCCCTGGGAACGAAGCCCGGCGCCTCTGGCTGGCCGTGCCCAGTTGCCTTCACACATCGGCGGCTGCTGGTGCTTTCCGAGTCCCCGGCGATTGCCTTTCAGATGATGTGAGCTTCCAGAAAAGGAGTCGGAGGGAGAGGAGGAAAAAAATCGCCTAATGCAATCAAATCGATCTGATCTACACCATCTGTCGCCTGCCACTACATACAAACGTTAAAATAGGAAAACGGGAGACACTGACAGCTCAAGAAGGTTGGTCTGCAGAGTTCATTTTTAGCAGAGCATAATTGGGTATGGACAGCATACAGTTACCAAAGCTGCTGTTAACCATCCAGTAGTGGATCCCAAACATGCTAATGGTGGATTAATTGAGGAAGACCTGACGTGCAAGCTTCATAGTCTCTTATTCATGACTTCCCAATGGGAAAGGACCAATGCCGTGTGGGACTATGGTAACATACAGTCAAAAAGCTGCTAAGAAAATGGCTCTGTGTTCATAGCACCTCTCTCTGATAACAAACATATGTCGACCAGAGCCGTTTAGCAGGATGGGGGAAATGAAATTTTCTTGACCAGGGTTAGCAATTCCCATCGCTTGCACTTAAAGAAAAGTAAAACATAGCCTGTAAATCTAAAAGGCTTTAACGTGTTTGTCTCCGGATTCTCATCTAGAAAAGCAGAACACTCCTGTTCAACTGGGGGATAAAAAAAATCTGTTACTTCTTCTTACTGTGATCAAAGTACATCCATAGCAAGTATCTAAAAATGCAGCGATGCTGATTTCATCAGGATTGACGCAAGGTCGTTTTAATGCCAGGAACCCTTTTGACTTTTTCCTATGGGAAAGGCTTTTGGGCAAGACATTTCCGATCCTTGAAATTTGACATAATCTTAGTTAAATATGATTTTTGAGGGAGGGCGGAGAGATGGTGTGTGTGAATGTATTCAGATCTGCAGACACTCTTGTTGCCAAAACTCCGATTTGCTTGCAGTTTCTCGTCTTTCCCGACTATTTTATTTAAATATATAGATAGAGCGAGCTGAAGAGAATATACACCCCACCGTTATTTTCTATTCTTGTCTCTAATAAATATATCACTAACAATAAAAAAGTCCCCACTGATCAGAAAAAAACAGATTTTTTTATTATTTTAAACATAAAGCAAATACAGTCTGGCATGCATTTCTCTGAGGAAGAATTTAGAGGGGGAAATAAAAAATAATGCAAATAAGATGATTGCTGTCCACATGCTTAGTGCTGAAATGGCCACATGTGCCTAGACTTATTAGCACTGAATACGGCACTTAGTGATTTTATTCTCATTGTATAGAGTCTACACGTTTCTCCTGTCATCGCTGGATCATCAGGAAGCTCCTGTTCATTTCCACCTTTACCATATAATCAGCAGATAATAAATAAATATGTAAATAAATAATCATCCGAATGTCTGAATGTAAATGGTCCAGTAAACAATTAGTGTTTAGGGTAATTCTGGAGTTAACTGCATGTGTCTTCTGGAAGTTTGTGTTAATCTCTTTAGAATAAACCTAACAGTTATGAATTAGATTAGCCTTGAAAATGTAGCCTAAAGACAAATCAAACAATTTACCCGATCTTTTGTTTCAGTATACGTTAATTAAGCACTACTGCCTAGCTACACAGCATTCTTGGGTCAGAGCCACAGATCCGAGCCTAAAATGCCTTTATTATCATTTGCGTCCAACTATTGCCCTCTGCAGGTCATGCTCCAAGTCCTAGGCAAAGCTATTGCATATCAGAAAGAAACGTATGGCAATCACGTTATTTTAGACGTTGTCCCCATATTTAAAGAGTCAACTTTTTCGCATTACATTTGTTTCCATTTGGACTTTTATAGCTTGTAAATCAGGGAACCCATGTTTTAGAAGCAGGTGCTCTTTGTGGATTGCGTTAGATGAGAGATTTGTTAATATATAGCATCTGTGTGCCTTCAATGTTATGCCCTCCTTTCACTTCTGGCCAGGGAACCAGAAAAAGCCAAGGTGCCAGTTTTGAACCTTGTTTTCTTAGTATAGGACAAGAAAGCTCCCT
Source organism: Terrapene triunguis (assembly GCF_002925995.2). Lineage (NCBI taxonomy): Eukaryota > Metazoa > Chordata > Testudines > Emydidae > Terrapene > Terrapene triunguis. The sequence continues at coordinate 19,747,478 of NW_020664562.1, read as the reverse complement.
GGGCAAATTCCCACTGGGTATCTCAGGAAAAGGTATATCTTCTCTGGGTATCTCAAGAAAAGATGGACATTACACACAAACACTGGGAGAGTCCTCCTCGCGCCAAGGAGCTCTTCCGACTTTCCGAGTGTAACTGGGAACTTTCTCCCTATTAAAACTAACGTTTGTCAGACTCACTCCCAGAGAATTCGCTTGGCAAACGAGGCAAGTCACTAAATTAGCCATTCTGTCTTTAGACTGGACAGCTTAGAACTGCCTATGGAGAAAAAACAGAGCTCGCCTCCCAGCCACCCAAAGAAGAACGTTCATTGCCTCTTGATAAGAGATCATTTCATATTTCTGTAGGAAAATTTCAGTAAATTTTGATTCTCTGTCAGGTATGATTTCCGCAGTGACAGATCTGTATTCCCCATCACAACAGAACACTCAATCAATAGCATGCAAAATACCTTGCCAGAGTCATAGGAAATGCTAAAGCAGTCTAATTATTAATTGCGAGGCTAAAGATAATTTAATAGCATCTCTTCTCTATAAAGATCAGTGATACGATAACAAGCCTTTCCCCGCTTTGTTGTCACGTTTGAACAAATGGCTATAATAAAATTCTGAAATAACAAAAATATTGACACTCAGTGTGAATTTTTTTTAAAGAAAGTACCACTGCCCCATAAACTGAGTGACAACATTCAGTGAGAAACAGAGCATAATGATGTCACCACAGCGCCTCAGGCCACTTGCTGGAAAGAGTCCAACTGTGCCCCTCAACCCTAAAAACAAATTGCATCTTATCTTTTATATTCCGATCTCTTTAGAAGCATCAACTTATATGTCACAAAGGAGCTGGGAAATTATGCTATGACTACAATAATATAATCGTGGCCAATTCGCAAACCGTCCAGGGGAAGAATTCCCCCATGTTAGGGAGTTTTTAATGTTTCCTTGCCTCATGTTTTGGATAAATCTTTATTTACCTTACACAGGAAGGAAGATGTCGCCTATGGCTTCCTATCTTAAGTACTGGAAAGATGCAGTGCTACTGGGCGGACCGCTCTTCCTCTGACTTTAATTAAATGCAAATATTATTCCCGGCTTTCCCGCCATACAATCCGCGCTCTGTGATGTAAAGATCTGGTGAAGTTAGTTCCTATATTCGCACAGGCAATCTTCCCTAGCCTCCTAGCAATTTAAGTCTAATGAACTCCAAGAAAATGCTCGCACATGCTGCTTCCTTCTCATTTGGTATTTTTACAAGGAGAGCAGAATATGTAAGGGGAATAAAATGCTGCCTTGTTAGGAACTTTCTACAGTCACCAAGTTAAACAGCCCTTTGGCCTGCGGAGAAGTACATTGCAGTTTTGCCTCCATGTCCATTTGGTAACGTTTAACATTCAAAACGGATCGTTTTGTTTAATGAACTTTCTGCCCTTACGGGTGTTTTTCTGTGTGCGCGCGCTTTAATCACCAGCTTTTCAGCTCAGAGTTCTATTTTCAAACGCAAGGGAAAGAAGCTGCTTTATAAAAATGCACCATCTCCACAGATGTTTCAGACAAACCGGCGGAGAGACGCTCATTAAAGCGCTATAAATGCCTTCGTTTGTGCTGCTGTGAGTTGCGTGGCACAATACCAGCTAATGATCTTAAAACGGGGAGCGCTTCTTGAGAGGGGCTATCGCCCTAGTGCAGCTCCCTAGGAAGGCCACTTGTTCCGAGATGCAAACTGTGCACGGCCAATTAGCCCAGCGCGTCCCCAGAGGGGGGAAAGACCACCAAGCTCTGTGATCCCCCCTCTCCTCCAAGTACCCTTCAGATCCAGGACTGAGAGACAGATCAGAGTGATGGAGGGTGCAGGAACTGGTTCATTGAGATGCAGCTCACGGAGCAGATAAAGGGCAATGCTTAAGACCGATCATATATTTGGAACAGGCCGTCCGGGCGGCGCTAAGGGGCCCCGGCATCTCCCAGTGGAGGGGAAATGTACGCCTGGAACGTTGTGTGGGTAACATCGAGTTCTGCTGGCGGCAGCAGCAGCAAAGTGCAAGTCGAGGATCAGCGCTGCCTAGCTGTGCCCCACCATTGTGCGGCTGCAGCTGCAGCTCCAGAGACGCGCCTACGCCTGTGCCCCCCCCCCCCCCCCCCCGCACACGTCCTTCTGTTCCTTGCACACACGCCTCAGCGGGGCGCGCTTTGTAAAGGGCTCTCCCATGCGGAGGACTCTGCCTTAGGGGCACCTGCCATGACCAGGCTGCCAACCTGGGGGCCGAGCAGGGATTATTAGCAGGGCGCCAGAGCAAAGCTTTGGTAAGGAGGAGGGAAAGTGGCAGCGGCACGCGCGGGGCAGCCTGCCCTGCAGAGCTGAGTCCTGCGAGTGCGGCTCCGATCACGGCTGGCAATGACGCCTGCTCATTGTCGATCGTTAGCGCTTACATTTGGCCTTCCTCCCTTCCCTTCCCTTCCCCTCCCCCAACCCCAGCCTGGTCGGAGCCAAAGCCGGAATGCTTTAGGCAGAGCGAAGGAGCCCCCTGCTGGCCGGACGGGAGGAAGCGCAGAGACGAACCTTCCTGTGCCGAGCAGGTTTGCGGGACTCGGGGCTCCCCGCTCTCGTGTGTGTGTGTGTGTGTGTGTGTGTGTGTGTGTGTGTGTACACACACACTCGAAAACAGTCTTTCCCTTCCGCTTTGTGCGGAGCTGGGCTGGGCGAGTCTGCTCTGGCGGTCGAATCAATGGCCCACCGCCACTAGCATGATGCTCCTGTTTCTGGAAGCTCTAATCATTGCAATGGGGAAAGTTTACCGCGCTGACTGGGATACATTTCATACTCGCTGCCCTAGCTGGAGGGAGGCTGGATTCAGACAAGCTATCAGTGGGCTGGAGTTTAATCCAGTCATCTAGCAGCTGCCCAAGGTCTCAGACCTCTCGCTGTCCTGCTGCCCCTTATGTTTCCAGGAGAAGCCCAAAGGGGCGATTATACCGCAGCAAACCAGTTCAGTGTCTTGGGAAGCGGAGTAGATTGCATTTGAAAGCTGGCGTAACCCCGAGCTAGGCGACTTGCTTCGAATGGCAGGTTGCATTCATTGTTCAGCAAAGGTTCTTAGAAGCCCCGTTCCTTACTTTTCACTCAAACCTTGACATGTGGTTATGCATTAATGTGCGTTTATGTCTATTGCCTGTAGTTGTTTACTGAAAGAGACGCTCTCTTATGCACAGCCTGGGAAACGAGATTGCAGAGAGAACACGGATCAGCTCCACCTGGTTGAAAGAGGCAGACCAAACAACAGTGACCAGTTGTAGTTGAGTACCAGGACAGGGGTCTATGAGATCGATCCTATACCTTATGGCTCCTGACACTGGGATGTGCACTGTTTTCATCTATATTTCACTGCCTTTTGGGACCAAAAAAAAAGATACGATCTAGATTTATTATAAAACAGCATCAGCCAAAGAAATAATCATTATACTGAGGAGATCCACAGAAAACAAAGCTTCACTGAAGGACATGATGTCTGTAAGCCACGTATGCCACACACATCATTGGAGCAAGTGTCTTCCGTCGTGGGAGTGGCCGGCCTGTCTGCTGGCATCGAGAAGCTCTGCCCAGTGCCTTTTCTCTTTGGTGAATTAAAGACATACAAACCCTGACAAAAGACTGAAATGATATCAGCAGTTTTAGCTAAAAGCAGGTACAGGGATGGCTAAAATACACTGCCTCAGCAGAACCTCTCTGATGCCTCCTGCCATCAACAGCAGTCACTTCTCTGTGGGATCTTGGTCATAAAGGATTCCAGAATCAAGCCTAGTTTGACAAGTTTAATCTTGATTCATATCTTGCCATGTGGTAGCAGTGAAAAAAAGGTCAAAACAGGGATCCTTGCATGGCAAAAATATATGATATATTAATTGATGAAAGGTTTTGACTGTCTAATTATCCTTCCAGTATCTTTACCCATACTGCCGAATTCACAGCGATGACTAAGCTTGGTCATGTTCAGTGTGTAACTTATAAAACCTCAGTTCAGATCTTCACTCTGAAAACAGGGTGTCCAAAAAGATCATGAATTGTGCTTCCTTTTCAGGCATATGACTGATGCATAAGGTCACATGGGCCACAGTTTTCCAAACTTTGAGTCCTTTGCAATCAGCTGGACAGATGGGCCTGTGATGTTTGAGGTTTGTAACTTTGCAAAATATCAGGCGGATCTTGTGTTTAAGGCACTGGACTGGCCCAAGAAGAGATCTAGGTTTGAATCCCCCCTATGCCAAGTCATAGAATCTCTCTGTTCCTCCTTTCCCCATATTCCAAATATGGATAATAATACTTCTTTCTCTGCCTTGCTTGTTCATGTTATATGCTTTCAGGCTAAAGAGTGTCTCTTATTAAGTATAGATATAGCACCCAGAACAAAGAAGCATCAAACTCATTTGTGATTTTTAGGCACTACAGTTAAGATATAACAGCTAGTCATATAAAACTCTGTTAAGGTGATGTCTGTCTTAAAAACCATTAGTCAGTAAACACAGTTGGAACTGAAATTCCACCCTTCACTCACCTTGGAGGATTTGAGGTTCAAGCAGTATGTAAAAAAAATGTTCTGAGGTCATTTGCATAGAAACATATAATCTCTGCAGTCATTGGTAGAATCAAATATATTTAAAGACAAAGTTTCAGTCTTACCTCTGATTTTCCAGCTTTTGGTTGGTTGAAGCCAGCTTCTCTGCTGAGATATTTTGCATATATTAAAAAAAAATCACTTTCACTCTGAGATTTTCTTTGCCAAGTTTCATTCCAAATGACAATCTTTTGACCAACTAATAAAATTACTGTAACTAGACTAAAAAGGGAAATGCTGACAGATCCTTAGCTACAGCCAGCAGTGGTAGGTGCTATTATTCTAATAAATGCTATCATTGTCTTTTGCCATACAAGTTTGGGGGTTTGAGAATAAAAACACAAATAGAGAGCACAGAATGGAGTTGAGGCAAAGTGACAATATTTATGGGAGTAATTATTACAGAGAAAAACTGGAAAAATATGAGTACAGCAAATTGTAACTCTCTCAGATATGTTTTCATTAGAACTAGCTCAGCTGAGACTGAGCCTAAATGAACACTAGACTGGGAGTGTCAGACAGTGATTCTCAAGAGGCGAGGCTGATATAAGCAGATCCTTTGAGCAGATCAGGCTCCAGCTCTAGCATATTAGATATCTGGGCATTCAACATCCTACCCTTCCTTGTTGGCAACTTTCTGAAGTGGCACTAACAAAATGAGAGCGTGTCTACTGTCCCATCGGAAAATGTGGAAGATGACCATAGGGGCTAAGGTGTTACCCCTAAAGCTGCTGTGATAGAAAAAAATCATCCCTCAGAACAGCGGTGGTTCACTTTCCAAAATTAGAGAGACACTTCCTTATCAGTTGTGGACAGACAGGCCACTGAACAGCCTCTAAATGACACTCAGACAGTATAGCATTACCATGTAAACAGGGTAATGTGACCTCACAATTTGATGTGACACAACAATAAAAATATCATAGCAGAATGTTAATACATTTGTTGTTTTTTTTCTGCCAATCCACTTGTTACAACTGCTACCCTCCAGACTTCTTGGTCTTCTTGACCATCATTTGCTTCCTGGCCTCTTGATGGCTGTGGTCCATTTGGTCACTTTGCCTCACATGTGGCATGCCACCTTAGGGAGTGTTCCTATAATCAGCACAGATTCATAGAGTCATGCTTTGTGTGAGATCAGGTATAAAGATGAGCTCTCTGATCAGACCCTGGTGTCTAGTAGAAAAATATACTGCACCCTAAAGAACTGCATGTAGCTTTACTGGGAAACTGAATATTACAAGTTGAGTGTGAGTGCCTTAAATTATATGAAAGGGAGGTGCTATCCTCTGGAATTGCTTAGAAGGAGATAACTCCATCTAGGGAAAGCAATGGGATGAAAATCCTCTCTCTCAAAAAAGGGTGAATTGTTTCATGGAGCCTAGGCAACATCAAATCCCACTGTTAGGTATAGAGGAGGTAAGAACATGCTTTAGGCAGACAGTTGTGAGTAAACCTAAGAACTAAGCCTGCTGCAGGCTCTCTGCCCCAAGGTGAATGTTACCCCTTATGAGTAAATTAAGTTTTATGAAATAATTTTTCAGCACTGGTATCCATGATCTATTATCTTACATGCTTTGTGCAGCTAATATTTTGCAACTGACATTCATCTGTCTATAGAACCTATAGCCAATATGGTTTGGAAACAAATGAATCACCAACTAAAGTAATGCATTATTATTATTTTTTAAATGTGCCCTCCTTTGGATGGATTAGATGCATCCAAGAAATTCTGCAGGCAGCTTGAGAACTCTGTAGGTGTTGTTGCTGCTCTAAATCTGTCTGTGAGAAGAATTATAAATGGTATTTACCTTTTAATTAAACAAAGCATCTTGCAAATTAAACACATGCTCTTGCACATCAAAATTTAGTTAGCATCTCTTTTTATTGTGCATCCTATGGCACCCTAGCAGTATACTGAGTCTACAGCCAATACATGAATACACACTGTTAGTTCCCCCCTCCTCTGCACTTTGTGCACTATATATTAGATTTTTTCACATTGAAGGAAAACATTCTGTAATTTACCTTTAATAATTAAGCAGCTCTCCTGCTTACTGTTCTTTTCTGCTTAAAATGTGGAAGTATATTGGTGTGTCCTAAAAGGGCAAAGAAGCAGTTTTGGACATTGTCTGACATGTGTCTTATTATCTTATGTAAGAAATTTGACAGTGAATAATAGAACACCTTAGAGGGTTTTAAGAGGATGATAAAGACAGCGAGGTTTCGCATGAATGTAGAGTCTAGTTCCTAATAGCTACATACATTTTTACATGCATCGTAGTAATTTGACATTTATAATTCACTGTAGTACTGAGTCTCTGTCATTTTCTTACTGTCAAGATCTCCACATTTGGAAATAAATGTCCTTTCTAATTACTATATGTATTTGAACTCCAGCATTCAGTTCTCCCCTCCTTCCTTATAAGGTAGTAATACATTTTGTCTGGTCCACATGAACCGTGCCTTTGGTGAAATGTATGTAATTCAAGCATATCTGTCCAAAGCATGTTCTTCTCTCTTCTCTCCCTTAGCTGTGAATCTACTTATTTAAACTCCATCCATAAATTCTATTTGAAAATACAGGGGAAAAAATAATTTATGACAGAACAAAACTAAAACAATTAAGAAACTATCCCGGTGCAATATCAGACAGAAAGCAACTTTTATCAATAAATAATAACACTGTATACAGTGCAATGCAAGGCATATAGTGCCTTTCACACAAAGAACTAAAATACTTGACAGATATTTTTGCTTCATAACACCTTGATAAACTGAGTAAGTATTATTATAGCTATTTTACAGTTGGAATAACTGAGCATAGATAAAATAAGAGACTTGCTTAGGTTACATAGTGAATCAGTCAGATAGCTACAACTGGAATGCAGGAGTCCTGGGCTCTGAAGCTCATTGGAACCAATGAAAAGATTTCATGGTTTGGATTAGCCCCTCTCAATTCCAATTCTCACCTCTAGCCACTTTATCACAGTTGCACTTGAGCAACTGACATGCTAGTGCACTATTGCCTGATATTCTATTTTGTTGTTGAATGTATTTGAGATTTAATATAGTTGAAATGAAACCCTTCAAGTGGAATGTTGTCACAGGGTAAATGCCTCCTGCTTTGAAAAGATGCACCTTAAAACAATGGTCTCATGATGCTAAATGAAAGCTGAGATGAGATAAGTTGTTTACTGGAGCTGTTGGAAACATTATGGCCCCATTGTTTTACTTATTTTTGAAGTTGGAAACATTGAAATGGTTTTATTTCTATTGAATCACTGTATTCAGTAAATAAAGGGCAAATCAATTGTTGCTGATGCAGCAGAGTGATAGTTGTCCACTGCACCTTTATTAAAAAAGGTACTTTCAGAATTACTTCAAAAGAGGGCAAGAGGCTATTCCTGATTTTCAGCTGATCAGAAACAAGTCAATTAATAAGGGTACCTGCAACCATTTTCAATGTTTCCTAAGTTTTTGATTGAGACCATCAAGTTACTTGGAGAAGAAAGCATAACCAATACGCTAAAAGAAACACGAGGCAAACAGAAAATAAAAGCATATTTAATATTTAATAACTATTTCTAAAAGAACAAAAAAATATGAACCTGAGTGTCTACCCAACTGCTCATGATGGTAGATACAAGCATTGAAAGTGTTGTGACAACTAACCCTATCTTCACAGTTCTGGAGGTGGGTTCTGGAAGCCAGGATTGCTGTGCTGTGACTGGTAATGGAGCTTTTTGCTTCCTCTTTATCTCATTTAGAAAACCATATCTCACGTTGTCTTGTTTAAACGTTTCACAGTTTAACTGGATAGGATTTTCAATTGTGAAGAAAATCTGTATGAGCCAACAAATATTGATCATTACTTCCGCTGATGTGTAAAATGTATCTGGGCTGCAGAGGTGAATTTTTCTTCAGTTTTTTTTCTTTTATAGTCTTTCTATTGATCTCAAGGTTCCACTTGGTTTACTCAAGAGTAATGCAGGAAATGAAGACACTTAACTCTTTCTCAGAACTGCCTAGTCTGTGCAACATTTTTGTGCCACACATTGGTTTAGTTTTTCTCATTGCTTCATAATTTATTCTAGAAATATTTGGGGCAGTAGGTATTACAAAAAAAAAAGGTGTTCTGAAAATATAAGTAAAATCAAATAGCACGTAAGTCTTTTTATGTATAGCAGAAGGGCCAAGTGACTCAACTAATTACTCATTTTAAAACCAAAATAACGTATGGGAACATATTTTGTATTTTATGGTTAATATATTTTGTTTATGTTCTTTAATGCATAAGAGCCATAGTCGGAAATCCTTATTTTCTATTAATCTCTTACTCAGGCAAAATTCCTGTTGATGTCAATGAGAGTTTTAAGTGAGTAAAAACTGAATAAGAATTTCTGAATTTCCCCCCTGGTGAGGGGCATCTCTGTAAACAGAATAACTAAGGGAATTTCCAAGACTTTTTCCACAGTGCTTGAATTTTTTAGTTGGAATTCTTCCAAAACATGAGAAGAACTGTATATTGCCATGGTTACACATAAAGGAAAACATGACACAATGTTAAGGAAATGGCTAAATGGCTACAACTTTATCATAAGAGTTCAGGTAATACAACAATGAATGTGAACAATCTTTACAGCCATAGGAACATGCTGTTTTTCTATCAACTGAAAACGTTCTTGAAGCAAATTAAAATCAGGTGACCTCTTAGGTACTCTGCATTGTCCCACTCTGTTAAACCTTTGATATCCTAGACCTGGCCATGTGACCCAGAACATGTGCCAAAACCACTACCTGCCCCTCACCCCCTGTCTCCCCACCACTCTCCACTGGTGGTTACCTCAAGCATTCATAGAATCATAGAATCGCAGAATATTAGGGTTGGAAGAGACCTCAGGAGGTCATTTAGTCCAATCCCCTGCTCAAAGCAGGACCAATACCAACTAAACCATCCCAGCCAGGGCTTTATCAAGCCGGGCCTTAAAAACCTCTAAGGATGGAGATTCCATCACCTCCCTAGGTAACCCATTCCAGTGCTTCACCACCCTCCTAGTGAAATTGTGTTTCCTAATATCCAACCTAGACCTCCCGCACTGCAACTTGAGACCATTGCTTATTGTTCTGCCATTCCGCGGATTGGAATAAGCCCCCTTACCCAACCAATCAGATGGGGAGTCACAGGCCAGCCACCAATTGCAGTCTAAATCAGCTCCACAATTTACTCTCCTGTAAGATCTACCTGCTTGTACACAGTCAGAAATAGGACATGACATGGGTACACAATGGCCAAGTTTTTTTCAAACTTGGGTGCCTAAAGATTGTCCTGCATAGTGGTGAATTTCACTTTTATTGTACTCGCTAATATTTACAATACTGCAAGAGAGAGTTCACTATTATGCATCCATTTATCTCCACATATGATTTATATCTTCTATTTTCTGATCCTATTACTTCCAAATCAGCTATGAGAATGTATATTTCAAGAATAGAAGACAAATATGAGACAAGCACACCTCATTAAGCATTCTATATGCATGCAGAATTGGGAAGCCAGGGATTCCTTAGTGTCTCATTCTCAGCAGGTTTGCAAAAAATAAAACCCAGAATCATTTCAATGTATTCAGAAGCAGTGCAAACAAAATTATATAAATCACAAGTGTTTCCTATTACCTTCCCTCCTTACTCAGCTTCCAGCAACAACTTCTGACATTTATCAGAAGATGTAGTAACTAGAAAGTAGATGGGGGTATGTGCGTGTTGGGAATTTTGCTTGCACAAGAACTGTGGGATTAGGCATCTTCTCTCTTCCTTAGAAAATAATTGCTAAATAGGGGTTGTGGTTCTAGGGTAGGATTCTTTCCTTAGGATCAAGAGGTCTCAAGTCCATATCTTGGACAAACCCTCACAGCTATTATAAAAATTATGGTTCATTTATAAAGGAAGGATGGTCTTGTGGTTAAAGCACTAGCCCGGGAGTTAGGGCTTGTCTACACAAACAGTTAGTTTGTGGCAAGATGGAATGTGAAGCTACCCCGCACTAGACTGCTGTGGTCTAACTGTTCACGTGCTGAGGACATTACCAGTTTGTTAGAGCGCTCTGAGCTAGTCCCATTTCCAAGAGGACTAGATCAAAGCACTCTAATGAACTGTTAATGTGTGTCAGCAGGGTCTACATAGACAGTTAATCCATACCCCAGCTTTCTGCCAGCTAAATGTTAATGTCCACAAGCCCTTAGATTGTTTTAGTTCAGTTCCCTGCTCTGCTACCCACTCACCGTGACTTTGTGTCATTCACTTAATTTGTCTGTGCTTCAGTTCCACATTTGTAAAATGGAGGTAATTATACTCCCTTTCTACCATCCTTTGTCTATCAGACTATACACTCTTTGGAGTGGGGACTAGAGGTTTGTACAGCATTTAGCACAACAGGGCCCCATTCTAAACAATGCTGTAATTCAAATACTAATAAAGGTGTTATAACACAGCTGAAAGCTGAAGTGTTGGTCTTATTTCTAACATTTTGTCCAAAGGGAAGGTGTACATTTCCAGGCTGGATTAAGGCTTCTAGGAAAGGAAAGGCAGTGAAAGTGATTCATTTAATTCCTAAGGAAAGGGGCTCCTTTGTATTTTATCATTTGGCAGGCATCTTCCAGTTCCTCTTCTTTTCTTCTTTCCCCCTCCAAATGGAAGGTGTAATGGAAGGTGGGAACCAGGAACCTCTTGGTACCAACTGGCAGAAGGCACAGAGGTGCATGAGGGTGACAAGGATTCTCTGGGGCTGGTAGCTACATGACCAGAGTGCCATGTAAGGTCTCTACTGAAAGCCTGTGTCAAATTGATCTTCATAATCTTTGTGAACCTTGTATACAGATAATATGTAAAGAGGTGTGTGTGTGTGTGTGTGTGTATACACACACCTACATACGTATATTGAAAATTGTGTTCTTAAGGTATGTAAGACAAGTCGTCAGAAGGTGATGAACAGGTTCTGTTCAGACAAGGGATAGGAGACACTTATCTCCCTGGCTGACCATTGTGTATTGTGTGTCTTGCAATGGAAATCTATTTGCATATGATATCATCAGCTAATCATGATTACCAGGTCAACAAGAGATCACAAAATCTATAGGGAGGAACACACACATAGACCAGTTTATGACTAAGATCAAAGAATTAGTCTGGTATATCAGGAGAATGCAAGGAGACACCCAATATTCTGCCTAGGAACTAAACTGACAATGGGCTTGCTTCATGAACAGAAAATCACAGTCAAGCCTGGCAGTAATCGACTGGAAGGATTTTGGGAGAGCTTTTGCTTTTATGACATAATAATCTCCTATTACTTAAGTTTAGACTCTAGTGTGATTTTATTGTACATGACCCTTTGTTTCCAATATTTCTGCTTGATATGATCTGAATCTCCGTTCTCTGTTAATACATTTATACTTGCTTTCTCTAGCTCTGTGTAGCTTGAAAGTTTGTCTCTTTCCCCAAAGGAAGTGGGTCCAATGAAAGATATTACCTCAACCACCGTGTCTGGTGTCTCTCTAATATCCTGGACCAACACGGCTCCATTTGGGTCTGTTAATTCAGTGAGCATCCAGCGGAGAAGAGGCTGGACACTGCAGGAGGATGCTTAGATACACACCAACCTTCGAGTCCTCTATTGCTCACCTGCAGGCAGCCAGCGGAGCCTGGGTAGCCTGAGAGGGAAATAATTGTGCTGCCTCTGGCTGTGGATGTCAGGAGCTGACCTCTGGCAGGTACAGACAAGGCTTCCTCATGCTAACAGCAGGTGGTAGCGAGGTGCCTCACAACCCTGGGTATCCCCAGCAAGCATCACAGGAGGATCCCTTTTCACGGCAAGGATCAAGAGGGGGAAATAAAAAGGATATTGTACAACTTCCACTTTTTGCCTCTAATGGGTTAATGTTAGTTTCAGGCTTCAGGACCTCGTGGATGCACGTGTATTCAGCTGAAATAAGGATGCAGTTGCCTTGTGAGAACTTTTCCCAATAATTTTCTTAAGAAAGGAATGAAATTGAAAGGCAAGAGAAGACTTTGTACTGGCCTTCAGTGAGTAAGGAATATTGGAGCAGCATCTCCCAGGCACCAGCCATACTAACTACTGAGCAAAACAAGTGGTAGTCAGAGGTGTTGTCTTACAGCTGTAAAAGACATCATGACAGTTTAGAATGTGAAACAGTGAAGCACACAAGTCCCAATCAATAGACAATTCAGAGTTTGGAGAGAAGACAGCAGTGACAGGAAGCATCTGTGCTCTGGTAGCCTCAACAATGAACACAAACATTAAAAATATGAAGCACTATTGATCAGTGGCGTTGGAACAATTTGTATAGTGGGGGTGCTGAAAGCCATTGAACCAAACTGTAAACCCTGTATATGATGAAACCACTTCAAGCCAGGGGGGTGCTGCCATAGCCCCATCACACCTAGTTCCAGCAGCATTGCTATCAATGCCTCTAAAGCAGACACTAGAGGCAAAATCTTGCAGTTATTACTCCAGTAAATCCCATTGTCTGAATGAGAATTGAAAAATTTGGCCCTAGGCTATTAAGAATACTGCTAATAATTTGAAATAAAATTTCTCATTAGCTTTTACTCTTTGCAGTCATATCAGATGCATGTTGAATATGTAGTTGGCTGTAGCAGTAGTCTGGGTTTGCCAATGTTGAGACATATTCAATTTCCCTGTAATGTGTAGACACAGTCCCAAATTCTCTCCATTACTGTTACAGTCTGTTTACCCCTACAACGGCCTTCCAGGCTCCATTGTATTAAGCAGGCTAGTGATACAGAATCAGTATATATCAAAAGTCAAGCCCCCTTGTCAATAACAATACTACTAATAATACTGGAAGTAGTATAACATGATATAACCTTTTACTGTTCAAGACAAGTCTTTATCCAAATCACTCGGCCATATGAATAAAAGCAAATGATGCAGATGAAAACTAATAAACTGGGGAGGTGGGCAGCTGTGCAGAGTAAGGATAAATCTCAGCAAGTGACCACAGAGCTCAGTTATTTAAAGCCCTCTCTTACTCAGAGTAAGATGAGTTTAAGAAAATAAACACAACGTTCGGTTCTTTCCAGTGTTTCTTTGTATGTAACTCTAGCTATGGATTCTCCAGTTGAATCATAAAGAACAAGTGTATCTGGAAGCATGTAGGCGCCTGAAGCCAAGTGTAAGTGAAGGTGTAGGTTTGTGCAGAAATTAGGGGTCTGATCCAGGGTCTGTTAAAGTCTATGGGAAAACGCCCATTGATATCAGTGAGAGTTGGATTGGGCCCAGATTGAAGACACTGAAGAATCTGTTTTCACTTGCTCTGAACACTAAGAGTTGCACAATCAATGTGCTAGCTCTTCAGAAAAAAACAATAACAAAAAGCTACCATTGTGTTTGTATTTTCCCAGAGCATAAAAAAAAAAAAAGAAACGTGCTCACATCATACGTCCTTCACTTTCTGCTTTCTCTTTTGTCCCCACCTAAATGTGCTTTCTATCTTTTTCAAAAACAAAAAAGGATACATCAGGTTTAAAAAAATGTTCATAGGCAATGCAAGACAAAGCAGTATATTCTATGTTAAATCAACATTGTGATGAGGGATGAATACAATTCATTGTACTAGATTTTTTCTTGAAAATTATTAAAATTCATAGCTCAGAGGTATGAGTGCTTCTTTAAGAAAGGTACTTATGTTATCCCCAAAATAGCACCAGTGCCATGTGATGTTTCAGTTGCCATGGTTACCACAAATTTGTTATTTAACAGCAAAGAAAATAGATGCACAAAACATGCTAATTATAACTGGTACAAATCTTTCTAAATGTTTTATATGAATATGCATGTGTGTTTGATGCATAAGGAATTAGGAATGCCCTTTCTCAAATAATTCTGCAAGTTTTTAGAGTATTTTTGTACCTGACTGCCAAGTACAGTGTGTGGCTATTACAGCACAGAGAAAAAGGAGATTGAAAAATTGCAGTCGAGGTAATTTATATAAAACAGTGCAGTTTTCTATTCAAAAAGCTTGAGATTCCTGCAGACCAAAGATGTTTTTAAATCTAGTGAATCTTTGTACTTTTAAAGGACTTTTGATGCATTTGGTTTGTTTCTTCTTTTCTCCTCTCTTTCCCTGTGTGAAAAAGGCTTCATTTCTGGATTGAAATGTCTGAGAAACAATTCTAAGAATGTTTTAAGTGAAGCTGCATATTACTAAATTGATATGTTAATATGAATGGAATAACTGGCTTCCCTACAGAGTACTGTACACCAATTATCACTGCAAAAAGAGCTACTGCTAAAGATAGATACATACCCATGTACCTTGTACACTGTAATAGTATGATCACAACATCAAGGGCTAGCTTGTGCTTTTGGCATAGCATCCAAGGTAAGGGGTAGTTCATAGACAAAGTTTTTCCCAGGGCTCTCCAGTTGTGCAGTGAGGGAAGATGGTGCTGTTATGGTGGGTGCCCTGAGTCATGTCTCTGCCTTTTCCGTGCCCATTCTCTGCCCAATTACTCCCAGAGACAAGCATCTGGGGCACAGTCTCTACTCTTCCTTGAGTGTTGGAGCTGTAATACTTGACAGTCCTAATGTGGTCTGCACAAGAGGGCAGGGAGGAATCCTTACTTTCTTCATAGCTATGTTGGAAAGGGTCTTGATTGACTTCTATATTAAACAAGACCATGACTGTGAGTTCTTGTGAAAGAACAACTAACACAAGGCAGATATTGGACAGCTGCAGGATGCTTGCATTGGCAGAGCAAGCACTGACTGAGCAATTCTCATTTCATAGTGCAGATGGGTCAGGGCTTCACATCCCCAACAGCCCAATGTTGGCTAGAATTGGATACCCGTGGCTGCAGACTTGGCTTCCTATACCTTCCTGATGAAAGGAAGATGA
Source organism: Terrapene triunguis (assembly GCF_002925995.2). Taxonomy (NCBI): domain Eukaryota; kingdom Metazoa; phylum Chordata; order Testudines; family Emydidae; genus Terrapene; species Terrapene triunguis. Next base: position 19,731,934 of record NW_020664562.1, on the reverse strand, counting down.
TCTATGAGCCTCTGGGGCAGTATTATCATAAGGTAGTCTTCGCCACACTCTTTTATTGCTGCTAAAATGCCATCACTCTTGCTGAGACATGGTGGGTGAGGTAACATCTTTTATTCGACTGGTGAGAGAGACAAGCTTTTGAGCTTACACAGAGCTCTTCTTCAGGTCAACACGGCTACCACAACACTGCATCACTCTTGCTGTTATTTGAACTCAAGCCCTATTTCTTTTAAAGGCATTTATTTCTTCTTTTATGATGATACACTGGCAGAGCTAAGGTCACATGCATGTGTTGTGCTCCCAAGTGATCACATTAAGCAATATGGATCATGCAGTCATTTATTTATAGCACATTTTTTTCACTTTCACACCCAAAGCACATGGTAGTTGGCTGCTGTATTTCAGACATTGCCATGTGTCAGGGATATTGACTGGAAAACCTTCTATGCAGCTTGCTGTCACACAGCTATTGATATCAGCTGTAACAAGAAAAGATGTTATAGCATCATCATTCTGTTTGATGCAAGGTAGTCTTTGATATTTTTCCATTATATATATATTATATAAATAATATCCTTTTACCAGTGTCATGGCAAGTGCAAGTTAAATTGGTGATGGTGGAACAACTAGCATCATAACTGGAAAAATTTAAAGTTTTCCTCTTGTCTGGAGGGACTGTGGTGGGTTCCCAGCAATGAGTTGGGAACCAGCTGTGGTGGTGGGGGACTGACAGCAACTCTCCATCAGGTGGAAACAATTAAGGAAGGAACAATGATGTGCACTGTATGAGTTATTGCTGGATAGTCCCCAGATGAGTTAATAAAATTACAGCCTAATTAAAGCAGATCCCTTGTATCTTGTCAGCCTTCCTGAATGTCCAGGATAACAGCTCAATTCATACACAGGCTTTTGTAGGTCCTATGCATAAGTGTGCACTTTTTCACCCTTGGTGACTGTGAAGGAAGCCATATTAACAGCACTGGAAAATTAACTCCTCTAACAACAAAGAGGTGCAGAACGGACAATGAGAATGGAAGATTCCCAATACTGACCCATACATGTGCCTTACATCTCTTAGGGCCAGCTCTTGTGGTGATAGCGCAATTCAGTTTTGGGGTACTCTCTTGAGGCTGCCTCAAGAGTCAGTTGGTCAATTAGAGTCAATATTTTGTAAAAATTAACTTTTTTGAAGAAATGACAAAATTGACCAGAGATCAGCACCACACACACCTGCTACGGTAAGTGGCTACTGTTTCATTCATATAATAATTCATAAAATATTTTAAATCAGATGGAAAAATATGTGTTATCAGAAAATGAGGTACATAAAGTCAGGAACCCAATAGTACACTCAGTGAAGTTTTCTTTACCAATCAGATGCTACTATCCACAGTGGGATCAGCCTGCAACATCATAATACTTCTCCACTTTGCACTGGTGTTAAATGCTTGAGCAGACTACCAGCATGAAAGCTTATGCTCCCAACGCTTCTGTTAGTCTTAAAGGTGCCACAGGACCCTCTGTTGCTTAGTACTAATTACTAATATCCCTTCCAGCTCAGCAGGCAGTGCTGTTGTACTCCATTGTGCAAAGTTTGATTACACTTCTGGCTAACCTTTCTGAAAAAATTATTTCCACACAACAATAAAAATATCTTGATTTTAAATTAACCAAAACATCGTATGATCTGATTTTCAATCATATATATGAGAGTCACTTACAAACAGAGGAGTAGAAACGGGAAATGTCAGAAGGGTAGGCCAGTCAGTGCAATAGACAGCTAGCCATCTCCTCCTGCTTCATATTCAGGGCTGAGTACTCATGCACCAAACCTGTCTTTTCATTTAGCATTATTTACTTGCCTCCTGCTGGCTTTCTACTTCCCTGTTCTCTCATGATCAATCTTTTATGCTAGATGTATTTCATCTAGTGGAATTACGATAGTCTGGCTTTCTATTCTCAGGTACAGCTAATTTATCGTATTACATACCATGGGTTTATCAATGCCATCTTAGAGTGACTGCTGTATTGGCATCAGTTTTTAGTTTCACTGAAGTGAAGAGGGTAATCTGCCAATTCCGTACAAAGATTTTCTGTGGCAAGAATGGGGGGCAACTTGAAGGCCATGATTGTTTTCCATGTAAATGGCTGTTTTGGTTTGTGTTTACATGATTATCTGTAATTGATTTGTATGCCTAACTACAACTGCCTCAAGCTGTTTTTAATTATTTTGTTCTCAATACAATACTGGGGATTATCCATACACAGCAGCACAAACCACTTTAGAAAGAGTCAGCCATAAACTGCAGTGAATAGGAAGGTTCTTAATGGGCGATTTAAAGGGAAGAAGTGACCCCCCCCCATCAGAGAATGTGAGGCTACATTCACAGGTGGATCTGTGGGTGCTATTCCCAGCTTGAGTAGACATACTCATGCTAGCTCTCATTGAGCCAGTTATGCAAGCAGCATAGCTTAAAGCTGCTCCCCTGCAGCTACTATGGAAGTTACCATAGGGCTGGACAGAGTATAATCAGGGAGTTGTGATTGGATCCCTATCAGAAGAGCTCTGGCACAGTGGAAACACAATTTGCTGCTACATAACTGACTCATATGGTGCAATTAAATTTCCAGACAAAACTGAATGTATTGTCTAGTGATTGAAGCAGACAGGCCTCCTCTCATCTTCAATTTTCAGCCCTGCCACTACTTGCTTTATCAATTAGGATAAGTCACTTAACCTCTTTGTGCCTCAGTTGAACCTTCTGTAAGATGGATATACTACCTCTACACAGGTGTCATCAAAACTGATGGGCAATCACTGGTCAAGTGGCCATTCGTTGGCAATGAAGGAGGGCAGGATTGATCTGTATTTTAGCAAACAACAACATGGAAGCTCTTTCATCACGAGACTCCATATCTCCATCCTCACAGCTGGAAGGAATTTCATCTAGAGGTAACCTTCAGGAAAATGCTTTTCAGATGGTGACTGGGCTATACAAGAGAGGGGACAAAAACACCCCAGGTTATCTCTTTTTCTCTCTCCCTTTCTCCCTTCCAATCTCACTCTCTTTCCTCTAAGAAGACAAAGGAACCAGACTTTTGACTTTGGGAGGGATCCTGACATGAAAATTTTAACAATGTTGCTGGGAACATGTGGCAAGGATTTTACCTTGAACCAAGTCTAATTTGGTAAGTTTTAGCTACTAGAAAGCTTTTTATCTTTATTTTTCTTGTAAACTTTTCTGACTTTAATATCTTATACTTGTACTCATTTAAAACCTCTCTCTTTGTAGTTAAATAAACTTGTTTCACTTTTTAATCTAAATTAATCCACTGTTGTGTTTAAACTGAACTGCTGAATAACTAGTTAAAGTAGCAGGCCGGTGGATATTGACCCCTTATAGGGACAACAGACCTCGAATATCTGAACTGTCCAGGAGAGGGCTGGACAGTGCAGAACACATATTTTGGGGAAAATTCAGGCCTGAGAGTGTACTGGAGTCACTCTGCAAGTAGTAACCAGGACTGCTGGATGCCAGAGGGTGACTGGTGTGTTGCTAACAGGCTGCTGGGGTCAGAGCTGCTGGACTAGGACTGCAGCTATACACAGACAGTCAGGGTCTGACGTGCATGATGTTTATGAGTGGCCCAGTTTGGATTCAAGAACAGCAAAGCACTGTGAGGCACCCAGGTTTTCAGGGCAGGTGATGACACAAACCCTTACTGGTGTGGATTGCACCCCAGAATGTGATAGGGGTGTAGTCAAAACAGGATTTATACATAGCATACTATTTTAACTGAGATTTATTGTTTAAGCACTAGTGTAACAGTGTTAAGGGAGTTTCAAGTGTGGTGGCGGGGACAGGCAAAGAAAGATTACAGCTCGTTTTCTGTTTGCTTATTTCGGGTAAGGAAAATAGAAATAGCAAAGCATAATATGAGTGACAGTGAAGCAACAATAAAGCTAGATCTGGCCAGGTTGGAGAAAGAACAAAGAGCATGAATACCAAAAGTGGCAAGCAGACCTGAGAACCAAGGCTTCAGGGCAGGTGGTGACACAACTCCTCACTGGTCTGAACTGCACCATGGAATGTGACAATAGTATCATGCAAAAATGTATGGAACACTATGGGAAATGTAATTATTTCTGAACTCCTAATACATAACTTTCATTAAAAGTCCAAATTTTGAACCAGTTTAAATATTTGCACTTTTTGATCATGGAGCTGAGATGAATAACTTTTGAGAGGCATATTCTGATGGATGAAATAGTGTATGGATGTTATCAATACAGAGAGCACAGATGGAGATATTTGTCTGACCTTTATATAGCTCTGAGTCCTTCCTGTGCCATCAGATGTTGTTGAGGACATGAACAAGGTTCTGCCATCCATGGGCCATCCTTTGCCTCACCTCCATGTTGTTAAATTCCATAATTTTTCCCTTTATACCAGATAAAATCAAATATGTTATCACCGTCTGTGCTCTTCTATACATGTTAACAACATTATGAGTGGAAAGGTACATAGACAGTACTGGTTTACAAGAAACAATTATTAGTTTCCACATAGCTATGTGTTTTCATGGGCTTTTTAACCTTTTAAATAATAATTAAAATAACAGCTACGACACTATTTTTATGCCCTTGAAGGAATCACATTTTTAAATTAACTATTAAAAAGGAAATAAATGGTGCTGTATTATGGGTCACATAAAGGGGAAGTAAAAGGGGAAATAAAGGAATTTGTAATGTCAGCAGAAGTTTGTGGGCCTGATTCACCACGTCATTACTCCAATGGCGTGCTGGTAAAACTCCATTGATTGCACTGGAGTAATGCAGTAGTGAATCAGGCTCATTGACTGCACAGTGGCTGTTGTAATTTTGTAGCTTTCCTAACTGGTTACAGTTAGGCTGGTAATTGTGTAGACACATTGAAAAAATAGTTCCACTATGTTTCTCACTGGCAACTGGGACTTTGGGATAGCTGATCCTCTCTTCGTGAGACTTTTTTCTGGAAGAAGTGGTCCTTTTCACCTGCTGATGGTCTGGCAGCCGCATTCTTGCTAATCTTAGCTTCTGGGCATCAGGGAACCTGATGATGATAATTCCCTTCCCTCCTTCTGGAGACAGTTGTCTCACCCATATGAGAAATCCTTTTTTTAACCAATGCTCAGAAACCTCTCAGATCAGTTTAATTTGTAGAGTAAAGTAAGCAAATTCCTTAAAGCAAAGATAAACTCTACACACTGTAGTACAGAATCCATATGATCAATAAACACTAGTGATATTGGAGGGCGATTTTTGCAAGACATAAAAAAGTTGGGTCTCAGCCAAATATTGTCTTCTCTTTTATGTAGTCAGGCTAGTACCAGGGTAGACAGCATCTTTACAATCATATTTCAATCAGTACTCTAACTTACAGCAATAATAAGCTGATATGAGGCTCATTCAAATGAAAGGAACTGAGGGTCTTCATAGCGCATGGTTAGAAAACACAATATTAAACAGGATTTAAAATCTCACCGTTGCTATCCTATTACCAGTGTTTGATTCTAAGGGCTGGGAATCTGTCTGTAAGCATTTCAGTCAGACAAAAGAGAGTCAACTAATATTTTCTGAAATGAAAACAGCCCTGGATGTATTTTAACTATCCAACTTAGATTCAAAATACTGCTTGGTTGTATAAAAAGAAAAAGTTTGCATTATAGGAAAAAAAGATATTACTTAAAAGGATACTCCCAAATAGCTTAGGCAAATATTGGAACTACATTCTCCTAAACATTTAACAATGTCTTGAGCAATGTTCTTTGAATTTCCAATAAATATTCTTCATATTTTTTATTTCTTAATCCATCACTCTCCCACTGATAATTTAAAAGTAACAATATTTTTTATGTAGGACCTATAATGTTTTGTGCTTGCTGAAGCAGAATTTCCAGAGGGAGCATATGTAATTCACAAACCCTATTCTCATAGTTGTGTTGACATCACGGAGAAGGCTGATGCACATATAACCAAGTAAATAAAATAGAGGTATGTTCGTTTGTTTCATAATAAGCAAATGAAAGCTAAATGGAAAAGCACAAACTCAGTAGAGTCTTAAGCAGGCATTAAAAAAAGAAAGTAGAAGAAAATTAGAAATGTATAACTATGGAGACTAAATAAAAATATTATTTAAAAAGAACTAGTCATAAGCATCTCTTTAACATGATGATAAGCACGTGAAAAGGAGGGAGAACTAACTCTGGACAACCCAGTTTAAGTTTGTGTTGGAACAAAGATGACGAGATTAAATAGTTATACACTGAAAAAGATGATACACAATATGACTAAAATGATGAGATAACATGAGATAAATGGTAGTTTTGTGTGTGGAATAAGGACACACTATGGTTCTATGAGAATGATGATTTATTTATACAACTACACAGACGCACATGCCATTGATAAATAAAGTGATAGGCCTCTGCCCCAAGGAGTTCACAATCTACATGAACACAACCTGGAAGAGATGATCAAGAGAATGGGGGTGCTAAGATAATATCACATGGCAGAGAGTAAGCACTTCTGCACTCTGCAGGCAGTATTCTGAGCATTAAAAAATATAAAGAACGTATGACTTACATGTTTCAAAAATGTGGGATTAGCCACACTGAGTAGACCCAGGCTCTAGTCACTGCTTATGGCCTCTGAATAAGTTTCCCTACACAACAAATGTCACAACACTGTTAATCTGAGCAGTGAACATTCCTGTAGTTCAAATTTTGGTTCCCCCAGAATAACAACACAGTAGAATGGTTTAAATTACTATGAAAAGATCAGTAACAATAATTATTGCTTAATTACTTATACAGTGTGAAAATTTCAGGAGTGCTTATAGAATTACCATTTATTTAGTTTTGTTTCACTAAATAAACAGCTTCCAAAGTTATAAATGATATTTTTATGTATTATTAATTATTATCTACATGGCAGGAGTGCCTCGGACCCCCAGTCATAGATCAGGACTCCGTTGTGCTAGGGACTGTACAAACATAGAACCATCTCTGCCCCAACAAGCTTACAATCTAAGTATAAGACAAGAGGCAACAGATGGCTTCAGACACAGTTTTGTGAAACATAGTAACAATGCCTGACTATTGAGAACAACAAATACACTTTATTTTTTACTTTTTTTCCTTTGTCTTCAGATTCACATCTAGAAAGATGGTTATCTTTTCCCTTTGAAAGTCAATGTCTTATTATTCCAAATGCATATAGAATCCTCTCCTTATCTCAGAGCTTCTTTCATGTTGCAGCCATAGGATTGTTACATATGGATTCCTTGGTTTATTTTGGGTGAGTCAGCATGAATGGTGTCATTTTTTTCTAGCAAATCCAAAAGAGCACGTCCAATTTCTCATATAATCTATGGACTTTTTTTTTCTTTCAGAGCCCCACTGTTAGTCCAAAAATCCTTAACAAGTCTTGGCTTTCACTTGATCTTCTAAAGTATCAAATCTTTAGCTTTGAAATTAATTCAATTTCAATAACTTTCTTTAAATAATTGTCCCAACTTGTTTGTGCTCCCAGGGTCTGATTCTGATCTCACTTAGACCAGTTTTCTACTGATGTAAGGCCACTAACTGATGTGGAGTTCCTTTTGATTTACACCAGTGTAAACGTGATCAGAATGGGGGGACACAGTGGACTTTTTTCAGCCTATTAACATCTCTCTCTCTCTCTCTCTCTGTAGACCATCCACTGATTCAGACTGCTGCTATGTGTTTTCCTTTCCATCACTGTAAATTCAGACTATGCTGGGTCAGCTTTGCTCTCTAAGAAGCTTATTATGAAGTTTATTAATTCATCATTCACAGATTCCAGTAAGGATCTAATGGCCCTAACTTGCAAGGTGCTCAGCATCCCAGTGAAGTCAATGGGAATTGAGAATGACAATACAGTACTCCATTGGACTGGGCCCTTAAAGAGCTAGCTGTCTTTGCCTAGATTGGTGGAGAGAAGGTCTGGGTCAGGATATCTCTGGTATATGTGTGCCTTGAAGAAATCTTCCATGGTAATTTTATTTTTCCCCTTCTGGCAATTTTTTAAAAGTTTCCCTTGCTGCTTGCAAGTCCCACTGCAAAAATCCACCACTAATGCATTTTTTATAAAATAAGAGACCTAACTAAATGATGTGTTCCAAGTGGAAATCTTTAAATTATCTCCTTGAAAGTTTGAGTGTAGGATTTACGACTGTCAGGTTACATATGTCATTATCTCCTTTATGTCTGGAATCTTTTTCAAAAAGAATATAGAGGTTGTGTTGGCATTATCATAATCAATTCTGTCAGTGATATTATTGGATTTACTTGAATTTCTGAACAGCATCATTTCTTATTGTTGTTTTAAATCTTCTTGGATATTGTGCAGCCTACATAGTATCTTTTATGATTTTCTCATCCATTTACCTAACCTGAACAAATGAGATTACTAAATGATGGTAAAACTACCCATGAACTTTTCCTGAACTAGAATAAAATACAGTGCAAATTATTTAGCATATTGTAATGACTAGGAGGTCTATACAGGTGCAAGTTAATTTGAAAACCAGAAGAAAGCATGCTCACATCTAGTTAGCATCCTTTTGTATATAAACCAGATTAAACATATATCAAACTAAAGGCATGAAATCAGGTCAGGGCCAAATGGCATTGTGAATGAAACTGGACAATGCTACCAAACAATACAGTTCTACATGTGGTTTAGCCATCCAAGTCCTTTATAAAATTGCTCAGTTGACACACAGGTATGTTTAAATCATGGACACATCTTATAGGCTGCAGTGCAGTATGGACAGTAAAAAGGAATAAGATGCTTAATGGTGTGAGATACTTACTACAAACTATAGTCTCTCTTTCTCTTTCTTTCTCTCACTCTTTGTGATATAACTGTAGTTCTTCTTTTTCCCCACTTGCCTGACTTCTCTCTTACTAACACAAGGGGCTCTGCTCTCCCCACTGGAAAATATGATTAACGCCAATGTCGGATCTGCTCAAATCCAAGATGATCATCTCATCCTCCAGCGTCTATATCCTGAAGAGAGTATAAACCCCAATACTAGTACACAGATGTAATTGTTCCAGGGGATGCCACTAGTATTAAAGCAATGCACCTCCAAAACACGTACATTACGCTGTAATTCCTTTTAATAATTACACTATGTGCTGGTGACATAAACAACATACTCCAATTTCACTCTTGTGGTTTATGTCCCTGGAATTCCTTGATGGAATTATCACTTCAGATACAGTGGGAGCTTCCTGATTCGTGATATATAATATCATGTAATGTGTGTCATTAATAAAATGACAAAATAAAACTTGAATTACCACTCTAGAATGTGGTTTACTGGACCATCAATACATTTCTTGGGCTATTGGAGTCATTCAGCCTTTGAAGTCATGGCTCACAACACACCCAATGTATTATTAATGTCCCAGTAAAGCACACCCTGTTGTGTCTTAATGCTATAGCATAAGATGCCTGAAAAAGTAAACAGCTATGTAAGGAATACCGTGACTGGTGACTGTTACAGAGATGAATGAAGGGACAGTACATTGTATCTGTGGATCAGCCAGTTTGGATGATCCATCAGTAACATTTTTTCTTTTTAAATTCTGCAGTTGCATTTTTTAACATTTCTAAACATTTATTATTTATAAAACACCATTGTTCTGCATGGTGTTTTACGTGAAAATAAACAAACCATTCCTGCCTTGAGAAGCTTACAGTTATTGTTAATGAGTGCCAGAAATGCACATGGTGCTTTACAGCCCACTAGATGACACTATCTAGTCCCAGAGAGTTTACAATCTAAAGTCCATATCCTGTAGAACTGCGTCTTAAACAGATATTTGGTGGTGGTTAAGGACAGTGACTTTATGAATGTTTTGGTCTGTTTGTGCCCTGTATAAGGAGAAAAATGGGAGGAAGAGTGGAGCTGCTTGTGAGGGGCATGGATTAATGGGCTATGATGGATGAGAGTATTGGTAAATTGAAGGCAGCTCTGATAGGCAAGGTGAGTAAGTCATTAAATCTCCTAAAGAAGAGGATAAGAAGCTTACATCTGATGTGGTGGAGAAAGGGGAGCCAGCTGAGGGACATATTATAATGACAAGCCAGGGAGATGATTTTTTTGGCAGTAATGCTCTGAATTGATTTGAGGGGGAAAACGTTGCAGTAGTCCAGACTGGAGAAGAAGAGGTTACAATTGCTGAGACATTAAATGCTAAGAGTCTGGGTAAGAGCTTTGGCTGTCTGGAAGGAGAGAAAAGCCTGGAACTTGGAGATGTTATGAAGGAAGAGGTAATCCAGGTTTAAACTGTTCAAAGAATAAAACGTATAGCAAGTAGACAGTCTGTATTCCAAACTATAAAGAATTGTAATAAGTCTTTTGTAAAGGAACTGTTGAAAGAATAAAATATTAAACCAATATTTTTCCTCTTTACAAAGCTTACGCATTCTGTAGTTTTCCAATACAGTCACATACATTCTGTAATAAATTACAATATGATTAACATAAAAATTCACAACTGTTGTCAGTATATTTATTTAAAGGACATCTCAGCACATCTGCATACATGAAACAGTTGTTCAAAATATTGCAGCTAAAACAGATAAGGACTTGAATGATTTTCTTTTCTTTCATGAGGAATAGTTAAGGCTATGTCCTTCAGGAGCAGGGAAACAAATAGGCTGCTCATGAGAAGGCATGTAACAGATTGTCAGGTGCCAGGACCCTGGATACAGATATAGAGCTATTCCTGTTGAGTCACAAGACCAGACAAGTCCTATTAGTTCCAACCCAAGAGTTTGAATATTAGTCTGAGTTTGGAGGAACTAGGGCAGCAGCAGAGGGTCTTTCAGGGAGAAAATGTGGGAATAAGTTGAGCACAGGGGGCAGTTTCATCTGAGGTTTATCTTTTGTCATTATTTCAGTTAACAGTAGCAATCCCCTGGAAAGGTCTGTGTTTGGACACTAACCCAGTAAGTGTTTGTGCTGTGTTAAGTGTCGGGTGGGGTCTCTGTTTACAGTCTCCTCCAGGGTGGACTATTACAATACATTTTATGTAGGACTAACCCTAAAGACCACATAGTAACTTCAGCTAGTACAAAATGCAGCGCATCATCTTCTAAAGGAGAAAAGCCTATGGGGCTGAGACTCTCATTTACTGCATGTTAGTACAGCACCTAGCACAATAGGGCAACCTCGCTGGGGTGTTTAAGGTGCTATAAAAATAGAAGTGTTAATCATCATCATCAAGATATTTCATGCTGTTTGCATGCTCCCCATCCAGTTATGGATTGACTTAAAGATCTTGGTTCTCATCTTCAGAGTCCTGACTGAATCAGGATCAAGCAACTGTACCTCAACTCTTTGCTTTAGCAACAGGGATGTTGCATCTGAAATGCCCAAAGGCCCTCAGCTGTTGAGCTTCATGCTGCTAGAGATCAAGCTGATTTCAGGTCTTTCCACCTTCACAGTGTGATGACTGCCATCGTGGCTGACACAGGCAATTGGAGATCTCCTGAGCTAAATGCATGTCTGCACAGCTTAAGCTAAAGAGCCAGGCGCTGCAGCTGTGGCCGGTAACAGATTCTGCAGCTGCGGGCTGTAACAGACTCACATCCTCTATGGATCAGGCACAGGGGGCAGGAGAGAAGATAAGCAGCACACACTGACCAGTGGGTTGCCAAAGCACAGTGTAAAGACTTGCTTCTTTGAGCAGGACTTCCACAATAAACATAAGAATAAGAAAGGCCATAATGGGTCATACCAGTGGTCCATCTAGTCCAATATCCTATCTTCAAATAGTGTTGGTGCTAAATGCTTCAGAGGGAATGGACAGAACAGGCACTTCATTGAGTGTTCCAGCCCCTGTCAGCTAGTCTCAGCTTCTGACAGTCAGAATTTTAGAGACACCCAGGGCATCGGGTGTCATTCCTGATCACCTTGGCTAATAGCCATTGATGGACTTGCCCTCCATGAGTATATCTAATTCTTTTTTGAACCCAGTTATACTTTTGGCCTTCACAATGTCCCCTGGCAATGAATTCCAGAGGTTGACTGAGTGAAGAAGTATTTTCTTATGTTTGTTTTAAACCTGCTACCTGTTAATTTCATTGGGTGACCCCTGGTTCTTGTGCTATAGGAAGGGGTAAACAACACTTCCTTATTCATTTTCTCCACACCATTCATAATATAGACCTCTATTCTATCGCCCCTCAGTTGTCTCTTTTCCAAGATGAGCAGTCCTAGTTTTTTCAATCTCTCATATGGAAGTTGTTCCATACCCTTAATCATTTTTGGTGCTCTTCTCTGTACTTTTTCCATTTCTAATATATCTTTTCTGAGATGGGATGACCAGAACTGCACACAGTATTTAAGGTGCAGGTGTACCATGGATTTATATAGTGGTATGATGATATTTTCTGTTTTATCTATCCCTTTACTAATGGTTCCTAACATTCTGTTAGCTTTACTGAATGCCATTGCACAATGAGTGGATGTTTTCAAAGAACTATCCACCATAACTCCAAGATTTCTTTCTTGAGTGGTAACAGCTAATTTAGATGCCATTATTTTGTATGTATAGTTGGGATTATGTTTTCAATATGCATTACTTCATGAGATCCCTTTGTAACTCTTCACAGTCCACTTTGGAGTTAACTATCTTGAATAATTTTGTATCATCTGCAAACTTTGCCAGCTCACTGAATACCCCTTTTCCCAGATCATTTATGAATATGTTAAACAGCACTTGTCCCAGTACAGATCTTTGGGGGACCCCATTATTTACCTCTCTCCACAATGAAAACTGATCATTTATTCCTGTCCTTTGTTTCCTATCCTTTAACCTGTTACTGATCCATGAAAGGACCTTACATCTTATCCCATGTGTGCCTACTGTGCTTAAGAGTCTTTGGTGAGGAACCTTGGCTAAGGCTTTTTGAAAATCCAAGTATACTATGTCCACTGGATCACCCTGGTTCACAGATATGTTGACCCTCTCAAAGACCTCCAATAGATTAGCGAGGCATGATTTCCTTTTACAAAAGCCGTGTTGATTGTTCGCCAACATATTGTGTTCATCTATGTGTCTGATAATTCTGTTCTTTACTATAATTTCATCCAGTTTGTCTGGTACTGATGTTAAGCTTACTGGCCTGTAATTGCCAGGTTTGCCTCTGGAAACCTTTTTTTTTAAAATCAGCTTTTCTTTAGTTATCCTCCAATCATCTGGTACAGAGGCTGCCAAAGGAAGCTGCCAAAACTTTTCCCTTCATAATCAACACCCAAGAATGAGCTGTAACATATCAAAGGTGAGGCAGAAAATGTTGTCCTAGTTGAACAGTAATATCTTCCTGTCACACCAGGATGCCACAATGATGGAGGCATTAGAAATTCACTGATAGATTGCTTCAATTCATTGTTCTAGGCATGTTTGTTCTTTGGTGTAATGGACTGCAGTACAGAGTTAAAATAAGAGCCAAGAGTCAATGTATATATTGCTAATTTATAGCTGTTTGCTAAAGAAAAGCAGACAAATTTTTCACTGTGAAAAGTATCATTCAGTAGAGCTTGATTCTGCGACCCTTACTCTCTTTAGTTAGCACCTCACTCATGGGCCAGAGGGTGATATCCTTACTCATATTGAGGAGTACACCTTACTCCTCAATAGTTCCATTGATTTCAGTGGCATTAATTGAGGAGTAAAATACTACTCAGTGTGAACAAAGGTATCAGAGTCTGGCCCCGTGTAAGCAGCCCAACTGATTTAGGAATCACCAGCTTGCGATCTAGCACATTGCAAGGACAGCATGTTGTTGCTCTGTGCCTGGAGCCACCTGGGAGGGAGACCATGACTTAGGAAGTCAAAATCTCCTTCTCAGCATGCCTACAGCTCCGGGGAAGGTCTATATCCCGTCACACGCCATCTATAACTACACTGCTGGGTGCATTGGAGGGGTGTGTGGAGTCAAAAGCTCTGCCCACTTTGTACTACCTCATCCTTCTAGCACAGCTGGATGGGAAAGAAAGGGGATGTAGCAGCTCTGCAGAGCCTCTTTCCCCTTGCACACAGGAAGTGGTGGTATGGCACATTGGTGTAAGGGGGCACCTTACATCCCCTCTATGCCATTGGTTAGGCCACAATCTGTCCCTTTAATAGTAAATTGCTACTTAAGAGTAGGCCCTTAGCAGGTGAAATTCTTTGCTCTTTGCAGCGTGTTTATGTACCATTATGTCCTGTTCTCTGTGAAAATCAGAACTTTCCATTTTGCAGTACAACTTTAGTACTATCTTGTCTTTCATTTAACTTCCTTACCTGTGTAGGGTGAGATTTTCAGCGCCATCTAGGAAATCTCTGCCATACAGTATTACTAATAATAGGAAACTGCCCATAACTTTTAAGTTACTAGGACACATTGCAAAGTTCACTAAACTCAGAGAATGACAGGTGATCGATATGTTAAGCAATTAGTATCAAATATACAGCAAATAATGCATAATATCATTGATGAAAAATGTGATATTTAGGCAGAATGTAGATTGATGCCAGAAAATGCTCTCTCCTGTGTGAAATAATCAAGTAAAATACTTGATGGATGTATTATATAGTCTATTTACATAAGTTGGATTCAATACACTTACAAGATATTTGCATCAGAGACATATCTATAGTCAACCAATGGAAAAGAATACATGATTTTACCAACATGCTTATACATTAATAATATTACTTGGCAATCTGATGTTTCAAGACCTAGGGTGAATTACTTATTAAAAACCCATATACTGCTATCTGTCTTTATCTTTCTTTCTGTGTGCGCCATAATGGCTCTGATTGTTTTCAAAATTACATTTGGACAGGATATGACTGTTACATGAAACCTCTCAAACCAATATCATTTCCCTCACTCATAAAATACATTATACTGGTGGGTGCATTGAGCCAAATCATTAATGAAAGCTTAACCTAACCTTTGTGCTTCTGAACTAGCAGTTACAGCAAATTGCTGTAAGAATTTGCTTAAAAAGTGAAATTGACATGATTACAAATATTTATATTAAGTTCACTTATTTTCTTGGAGATTCTCTCGACATCCCTGTTTTTAATGGTTAGTAATTTACAGGAGGCTTAGTTACTGTGTAGGAAAAAAGAAATGTTCTCAGTTTAACATTGTTTACAAATGCAGACTGATGATAAATTAGCTGCATGAGGTCAAATTAAACAATGTTTGTTTTAAAACTTGAATCCAGAATACATAATAAAATATATGTGCTTGTTTTGAATTTGGAAAAAGGAGAACTGATGGCAACTGTTAGTAAAGCCTAAAGACAGATACTTCATAGAGAGTGATAATTGTAGCCCCATTTCAGGAAGAGACCTAAGCATATGCTTAACTTTAAGCACAGCCACCCAATAACAGACAAATAAAACCCACCAATCACTTCCTCCCCTAAAAAGCCAAGACCTCATAGGATTCCCACTGAAAAAAACAAACAGTATGATATGGGTGAAAAACACTGCCTTGTAAAGGGTGTTAATAATCTCATCTCCAAGGCATGTAGGATGAGTTTAACAGGCAGTACCTCTGCATAGCAGACAGTTGCACCCATAAGGGATAGTTTGTTTGCAGCTGGTCCTGCGGCTCACTCAATTCTCACTAGTGGCTCCAAGTAGCTGCATATGCTGCATATGCACAGCTGGCAAGGTCAGGATATGCTGGTGAGGGTAGCTAACAGCCGCAGCAACTGTTAGTGAAGGGCATGTCTGGCCCACCAAGTGCATGCTAAGGAGTCGTGGTCAAAAACTTGGTGAATACTAGACCGTAGAAACCAAACAAAGAATAGAAAAGACTTAATTTGTCCCCATCATAGTTGCTAAGCTGAGAGATGGGAATCAAAGAAGAAGAATCTCATCTCCTCCAAGTTTATGAATAGGGTGCTTACAAATGAACCACACTCCAATTTCTCCCTGCCCTTCTTTTGAGTCTCTTATTACAGGGCAAGAATTTCTCCACCTCTCCAAAAAGGTAACACCATCCTCACACTCATGATTGGCAAGATCAGGCACTGAGCAAAAGCTCAGAGAAGAGATATCTAGTTCGCAAGGATCAGAAGGTAGTAGGAACAATTTTTCTGGAAGAAAAACATGTCATTAATTGTAGGTACAAACTGGCAAGTGCAACTCAATAATGTTAGCCTTGCCATAAGTACTTCCATCTCCTCTGCTCCCAAACATTTTGAGGAAGGTAAACACAGGAGCAGGTTTTCTTTTCTTCCTCTTCCACTCCTACTAGGCACCTACTCTCCTCTACCTCTGTCACTTGATATTCCTGAAAATATTGAAACACAAGGCATATTATAGATTTGTGCACACAAGAAATCAGGTGATGCCATCTGATCACATAATACACAAGGTAGATTGGGGTACTGTAGAGGGTCCATGTTCTACATAAATTGCAAAAAATTTAGAGTGTAGAACTGCAAATCTACCATCATAGATACACAGTTTATAGTGGATAAGCCATGGGAGTTTTGGCACAATATTTCATCTCCTACATTATCAAACAGAGAAAGTGTGCCATAGAAGCTTTGGGATGAAATATCATCCAGGAAAGCCCTGGCTTGGAGTGCCTGGATAAAGATGCTGTCTCACAGAACATGCTGAAGTGCTGCTGAGTGTTTGAGTGGCATTACATATTTACATTTCCTGTGGGATTAGATGCCTAAAACCTAAGTACAAAATAAAATAATAATAATAATTAATAATAAATCAATAAAAAAAATTAGGGAACTAAATCCTTATTGAGGAATTGAAAAGGTATAAGAGGGATATTCCAACAGAAAAGATCTACTCCATAAAAATATAATTGACTCAGTATTATACAACCATACCTACTGACTTGGAAAGTCTCTGTGTAAAATGCACTTCACACTCATGGGGAGTGAGGCTATGGTGCCTTTCAGCGATCTCTGCACCCTCCTGATCTGAGTGCTACAGAGACTGGAGAGAAGTAACTTAAACAATCCTGAGGACCTGTTTTAGTTACAGCAGCCTCCCAGGGCTCCTCGCTAGACTGCTGCGTTGGCCAGAATCTCTGCTGCGCTGTGTGCTATTGCCCAGCCTCCAACCACCTCATCCTCTCCCAGCATCACCTTGGCCTGGCCCCTACTCAATGACTTACGAGGGGGCCCTTGGAAGGAGCCTTATGACTGTCTTCTGCAGTGACTGCACCACAGGATTTTGTCCCCTGACAGATACAGCACTTAGACCCCCGTTATGTCAGTCCAGATTTTTTTACCAGGCATGAAGTTGCTAAAGTGGCAGTGAGGAGCTCAACTTCTGTCCATACAAAATTACAGAACAGTCCTATTGTTATGCAGCTGTTTTGGAAAAAAAAGAAACAGAAGAATCTAAAAATTATATTATGAAAAGGTTCCTTAATTTGAAGGCAAAATCCATAGCTGATGCCAACCTAAAATGATCTGAAATACATCTAAAGAAAGAACTTTTGGAATTCCCTCTCCCCCCTTTAATTGCAGACTTGATGGGATGAAAATTCCCTACTTGCTGGGTAGGAGACTTTTGAAATGAATTTAAGATCTGCAACATACACTAACAGCATTAGCTAACCCTGGATAGGTTGATTTCAATGTGGACTGCACTTGGAACCTCTGGTTTTAAAAACATCAGTCTCTGCTACTTGAGCTAAAGAACCAGTTTCCTTAGCGCAACGGCTGTAGCTGAATCATAAAGCAGCATGATACATGCACCTGCATCAGTATCTTTCCTTCAGTGCCCCCAGAAATAGTTTAAATGGTATTTCTGAATACAAAATGGCCCTTGTGGGGTTACTTTATTACAAAAGAGCCCTGTGTATGTAAACTAATCCTAACAGACAAGACCCAACACTGAGTCCCACAACCATAGTCTAGGCAGCACATCAGGTAAAACCCTGGCATCCCTCACTGAGCCCCGCCTCTCCGGTATGGCTCCGGCATCCCTCACCACACCTTATTTCCAGCCTACAGCCCTCTCTGGCTCTTTGACTGCAGCTCTCCTGCTCTGAAAACCAGCAGACATTTGCCTCAGCCTTCAGCCCTCTGGCCATGGCTGTCTGGATGAGGAAGATCAGCAGGCTAGCCCCTCCACTGGCTTCCTAGCTCTCAGCCTGTTTCTGCTCTGGCTCAGGAAGGTCCATAGGCTTCTACCTCTCCATCCTTTTCAGCTGCTCAGCATGGGCTCAGGATATCAAGCAAAGAAGCCTCTCAACCAGCCCCCAGCCAATTCCTCCCACTTCCCAGGGAGGACCTGCAGAGCTTTTCACTTCCCACAGACTCTCTCTGTCCCAAGCAGCTCTCAGCTGCTCCTTTGTTGTGCCTGTCTGTGCTCACAAGACTCTCTCGCACCAGATCTCTCTCCTTTCATATTCTCCCGGATGCTTTAAAGCCCCAGGTGCTGCTCCAACTTCGTAACTGGCCAAACTGGAAGCAAGGGGAGCTTGTTTTGGCAAGGGGAGCTTGACCTGCTTCATTTACAGATGCTAGCTCCCCTGTGACAGTGGCCTGGCCACTAGAGGGGAACAAAGAGCGCCACTGTATCAGCATGGTTACACATTCATTAAATGCAGGGTCATGACTTTATAGACTGCTATGAAAAATTAAAACAGAGCTGGGGAGATTGGGAAGATGGGGGAACAGAAGTCAGATCAAAATGAGTAGATCCTCAACACTATAAAGGGATCCACACATGTAGATCATTGTGTCCATGTTTGAAGCTCTGGGGCCTTACTGCATCACCCAGTGACATTTTTGTTGAAATTCTTCCCTCTTGTAAAGCCCTTACTTCTTATGTTATGGTAAAGTTGATTGTTCACTCTTCCGCGTTGGGCCCATGGCTGTGCTACTTTTATGAGTTGCATAGCATATTTTTGGATGCACAATAAATAAACAAATAATAATACACGATGGTATCATATTTCTTCTAAGAGCCCCCTCTGTTATTACCTCTAGCAATGGGAGCTATCCATGCTGCTAAGAGAAAGATACTAGAAGTAATACAGCAAATATTTTCTTTGTTAAACAGGGCCCAACTTAAAATTTATAATACAATGCTGTAGTTAGTGCTGTCAGGCAGCTTGGAATGGAAGCTGGCAGTTGTCCTTCCAAATGGTTATTGCTATATGCGCAAGCCAGAAGTGGTAAGCTAAGAAATCTTTTTTTAATTTGAACTCTTTCCAATTTCATTCAGCAGGATACTACTGGCAGACCACTTTCGTGTGTTAATTATTTCTGCCCTGATCGCCTGGCAACACATAGCACTGGAGCGACAGTATCACACTTCACCATTTGTTAATGCTTCCAGCTGAACACAGAAAGAAATTGGAATAAAGAAGGTTCACTTGGAGAAGAAACTCATGAAGATGGGGGTAGAGAAAGAAAGTGGTAGTAAGGATTCAAGTGGAATAACTGCATTCATTAAACTGCATTTTTAGGAAGTCTTAAGAACTTAGAATGATACAGTACATTACTCATTGGAAAACATTTGTTGGGCCCGATTCTGAACTAAGTTGCATTGGCGTAAATCTGGAGTATTTTCAATGAGGTCAGAAGTTAATCAAGGAGAATACTAAATGCCTGATTATGGAAGATAGCCTCTACATTCCTGGCAAGCACAAAGAATAGGATTAACGTATCTAATTACCACATTGCCCCCTTGAATCAGAAAGTTGATTGGCTAAATCCTAACATTTTGCACCAGCAGTCAATTACAGCCAGGTGCCAAAATCTGGAACCAATTAAATATGGGTGCAAAACTGTGGCTGGAAGTCTGAGGGCATTTGGAGGCCAATCAATAAAAAATAGAAAGTGATATGATTCAGCCTACAGTAAAGAGAGAAGACTGAAAAAATGTGAAAGGCAATATTGTGCATAAGAGTCAGCTCAAAGAGCTGGACTTGGGGAACAGCTCAGTAGGGTTTATAAAGGGCTGTTTCTTTGACATGAGATGCTAGCTTGATAAAAAGAAAATTGGCACAGTTAGATAATCAAATGGATTATGAAAAATTTCTGCATGAAGAAGCATCTATATGAGCAGAGGGATGTTTCCATTTGGGTAGCATTCACAAATATTAGGATCTGAATTTAGCTGTAGTCCCTTGGAGATTCTGCTTTGGTAACATACGTACTCTGGAGCAATGCCATAATTGTATAGGTTATACTATTGGAAACTGAGGGGTCAGGTCTGTGGGAACTCAGCTGAAGTCAATGTAGCTGTGCCCATTTATGCCAGCAATGAATTTGGCCCTGAGTCGTCTTAGATCAAATTAACCGGAGACTATTGGACAGATCCTGCAAAGTGTTCTGCACTTATTGAGTTATGCTGAAGCACTCTAATCTTGCACTGAAGTAAACAGAATGACTTCACATGGGTCTTGAACATAATGGGCACCATTCTGGATCTGCTCAGGAAATGACCAGGTCCTCTCTGAACAAATATAAACCTCTGAGGGGTTACATCATAATCCTATTTGAAGTAGTGGTTACTTGTAAATCATAGAAAGAAGGGGGAAAGATTGATAAGAACATGAAAAATTACAAGCCTGCCTTAGTTTGATAGCACTAGAACTCCTAGTTCTGATAATATGTGATATATAATGGTAGTGAACTGTCAGTTAATGAATAACTACTACTTAAGAGTCAAATTTTGTCTTCAGCTACATCTCATTGGTGTTACAAAGGCAGACGTGATCCTTAAAAGAGACATTGTCACCTATAACAATGATCATGTGCTATATAGTAAAAAAAAAAAAAATCCTGATGAACCTAACATTTCTCACTTTTTGAAAATCTGAAGAAAATGTTATTTTTGCTCCGTGCGTTAACCGTGCAGACTTTTCCCCAGACAACTATGTGGCTGATGACACTGTAGTGAAAGTGCTCCAAAAGTTAATTGGGAATGTTAAAAAATAGCTTGACAATCCAGCGAGAGAGCATCACAGTGTTGTTTCCTCACTTTAGACACTTAAATCACAAAAACTCTCCTGCCTGCTTGGAAACAATATTTTCCAAGCTGGTGTCTACAGCAGAACTAGAAACAATCTTCCTCCAGTCCCTCCTCTCTTCATATAATTATTTAGTGTAGGTAATCAGTGTATGATAACTAATCTTGAATTCATGTGAAGCTGATAGTAAGGAATAGAGGTCAACAAATTATGTTAAAGTATTGAAATTAATAGAGGGGTGTAGAAATAAAGGTGTGTGTGTGCAGGGGTCCATGTGAACAAGGCCATGAAGGTACAAGGTTGAATGGAGTATATTTCACCCATAGATGTGGCCCTGAAATGTTTTCATTGTGTAGGCCACATCTTAGTACAAATTGTCTCATGAGCAATCTCTTCCCCATTGGCAGTCCTGCAGAGCACCTGCCCTCCCTTTGGCGATCCTTGGTGCAAGCACAATTATTGTTTCCATGGAAAAGTAGTATTAAGAGAGTATTGAAAGTATTTTCAGCTGTCTTTTCATATAATGAGCAGCTGGAAACAAGGACAGTTAGCATTATAAGACCAACCAACTCTTCACAGACCACCAGTAGGTGCCCCATGGACCAGTTTGAGAACCACAGATTTTTAGTATTATGAAAGAACAGCGAGCGTTTTATTCATTGGAAAAAACAAAACAACATATACAAGTATGTCAGGGTAAGCCCAGCATGGAAGAAGTGTTGTCAGGAGTTACATCAGAGGACTGGGAGTTCAGAGATCTGGGTTCAGTTTATGGCTCCATTGAAACCTTGCTGTGTGAATAAGCCACTTACCTTATTTCCCAGCATGTGGATGTGTTTGTGCAGCAGTGACCCAAGAAGCTCCAGCTCTGAGGGAGGAGGACCATTCTGCAGCCTGGGGTGAAGATACCTGTCCTCCTTGTCTTCAGTGTAATTCCTGGTGCACAGTGGTGTAAGCAGGCTGTACACTGGCCCCAGGGTTTGCCCCATTGTGGGAATTAGTTATTGTTTGTAAATTGCTAACACAGGGAAGCAAAAAGTGAGATTAGTAATTAGAATTGAGACTAATTATACAAAACATGTCTCTAGAACCTCCCTCTGTGGATCTGAAGTTGGTGCTGTTCTCCTTTCTGTTTGTGAGGTTTCACGTTATTGATTTATTTCACATGCTGAATGATCTGTTTTCTTTATATTTAGTAGTGTAGATAATCTACATCCTTGGAAACATTTTCAAAGATGTTCTAAATTTGCACCCCAAATTTTCCATGTAGAGCCATTTCCCACATGCACAAAGCCCACATTTATAATGAGGTAACACCTAACCCGTGTTATACATGAGCTAACTATGTAGACAGAAAGTGTCCCCGCCCTGAAGAATTTTACTTAGATGACAACGTATCTCCTTAAACAATTTATGCTTTCAAATGTCATTTTTAGGCACATTAAGTACCTGCTTTTCAGAAGAGATGAGCAACCACAACTCAGCTGAAGTCAATGGTATCTGCTGATGCCCAGGCCCAAGATTTGCCTGCACAATTTTAGAAGGCCATAAGAAGATAGGGGACTGAAAACTATTCCTCATCTTGCTGACCAAGCTGGGTGATATGTGTTGCCTAAGAAAAAAGTTCATGTTCTAAAAAGAATATTCCATAATCCTGGAATGTTCTTAAATCCTGGGTGAAATTAATCTACGTTCATTTGGGGAAATACAAAGCGTATTTAATGCCTACCTCCCTAGGTACTTAAACAGCTCCTATCACCATAGCATCTGAACATCTCACAATCATTAATAGACTTCTCCTTCTACACAACCCTTGTGAGGTACACAAGTATTAGGCACAGGGAAATTAAGTTCCTTGGTAGAAGTCACAGATGAAATCTGTGGCAGAGACAGGAATTGGACTCAGATCAACCAAGTACCAGTCTAATACATTAGCTTTTAGATTAACCTTCCTCCACCTTTCAGGATCAGAAGACGTGAAAACCCAAATATGTAAATATTTATATATTGATACAGACCTATTTTGTGAACATTTTATTGTTCAGTGCACTCTCTTCTTTCTTTCTCCTGGACACTTTTTGGAAACAAACAAATGAACAAACAAACCAATCCCCCCCCCCAATACCTAAATCCCTTCTCGGGGCTGTTTAAGAACACAACTCACACCCCTCTCTGTTTCTCTGCTGCACTGAGCTGGCTTTTAGGTGGCCTAATGCTTAGCAAATAAAATAATATGTTCACAACAGGACCATAAAGCAGAGAATCCTGAGATTTTGCAGCTCATGTGTGCTTGGAAAAATCTGGAATTTCTATAAGTTTGGGCATCATTCACATTTATTATTATTATTATTATTTATTATTGCACTGATAGGGTGCTGAGTGCTGTATAGAGCACAAAGGAGACAGTCCGTGCTTTGACAGTCTTATAATCTAATAATGGAAGGGGAAAAAAACAATACATGAGACAGAAAACTCTGGGTGATCAGGAAGTGGAAACATCACATAAGTGTGGGCACTGGAGTAACCATGACAGCCTTACTGGAAAAAGGAGAGATGTGACAGTCACTCTTGGACGCTTGTATTACTTTTTTTAGTCATAGTTCTCCCTACTACTAAGAGTTAAGCAGGAACATCCAGAAGGAGCTATTGGACAGGCAGCCAAAAATGCAAGTCTGATCAGTGAGGTAGAGATTAATCTGTTAAATCTTTTAGGCTCCATTGATGTCAATAGATCAATTTACCCCTGCTGAGGACCAGGCCTGATATCAGCAGTTTGAAATTAATATTTCTAGATATTCATTTTATATCAGCTATTTATTTTCTGCTGACTGTTTCTGTGCATAATTGAACATATACATGGCCAAATCCTAAATATGGGATACCTAGAATATCCTGTAATCCAAGATACGAGCCAAAACTTGATGACTTTGAGTCAATGACAATATTCTCATTTGCTTCAGTGAAACCAGGATTTGGGCCTATACACATTACAGGTTGAGTTAAATGTAAAATTCTAATCTTAAAGACGAACTGTAGATCAGTCAGTTTTGTACAAACAATTGAAAGATTTTATGGAATCACAAACAGCCAGTAATATAGTCTTTATCTAATGCACCACAATTCAAAAATATAATAAAAATTAAAGCAAATGAACAGTCTTTAAAATGAGTGAATACAGCCATACCGTGCAAAATATTCATTGTGTTTAGACATACAGTAGGTATTCTGAGAGTTCTATTTTGATTCCCCCCCGACCTCCCCCCGGATAGTCTTTTAATCAGATTGCCGAGGCACAATGCATTTAACACTTAAACACCAGTGTGTGGTTTTGAGCAATCATTAAATATCTGCAGGAGTTAATACAAAGGAACAGACTTTGAATGAAGATAAAAATTAGGAAATTGTACTTCTGGTCTTGACTTCATTCTCACACATCACTGAACACATTTTAGCTCTGTTCATCTTTTTTGTATATAAACTAGGGATGTCAAGCAATTAAAAAAATTAATCGCGATTAATCGCACGATTAAAAAAATTTATCGCGATTAATCGCACTGTTAAACAATAATAGAATACCATTTAAATATTTTGAATGTTTTCTACATTTTCAAATATATTGATTTCAATTACAACACAGAATACAAAGTGTATAGTGCTCACTTTATATTTATTTTTGATTACAAGTATTTGCACTGTCAAAAAACCAAAAGAAATAGTATTTTTCAATTCACTTAATATAAGTATTTTAGTGCAATCTCTTCATAATGAAAGTTGAACTTACAAATGTAGACTTATGCCCAAAAATACCTGCATTCAAAAATAAAACAATGTAAAAGTTTAGAGCCTGCAAGTCCACTCTGTCCTACTTCTTGTTCAGCCAATCGCTCAGACAAACAAGTTTGTTTACATTTTCAGGAGATAATGTTGCCCGCATCTTGTTTACAATGTCACTTGAAAGTGAGAACAGGCGTTCTCATGGCACTATTGTAGCCGGCGTCACAAGATATTTACATGCCAGATGCGCTAAAGATTCATATGTCCCTTCATGCTTCAACCACCATTCCAGAGGTCATGCCTCCATGCTGATGATGGGTTCTGCTCGATAACAATCCAAAGCAGTGCAGACTGACGCATGTTCATTTTCATTATCTGAGTCAGATGCCACCAGCAGAAGGTTGATTTTCTTTTTTGGTGTTTCGGGTTCTGTAGTTTCTGCATCAGAGTGTTGCTCTTTTAAGACTTCTGATCGACACCTCATCCCTCTCAAATTTTGGAAGGCACATCAGATTCTTAAACCTTGGGTCAAGTGCTGTAGCTATCTTTAGAAATCTCACATTGGTACCTTCTTTGAATTTTGTGAAATCTGCAGTGAAAGTGTTCTTAAAATGAACAACATGTGTTGGGTCATTATCTGAGACTGCTATAACATGAAATATATGACAGAATGCGGGTAAAATAGAGCAGGGGACATACAATTCTCCCTGAACGAGTTCAATCACAAATTTAATTAACTTTTTTTTAATGAGCATCATCAGCATGGAAGCATGTTCTCCGGAATGGTGGCCAAAGCATGAGGGGGCATACAAATGTTTAGCATATCTGGCACGTAAATACCTTGCAATGCTGGCTACAAGAGTGCCATGCAAATACCTGTTTTCACTGTCTGGTGACATTGTAAATAAGAAGCTGGCAACATTATCTCCTGTAAATGTAAACAAACTTGTTAGTCTTAGCAATTGCTGAACAAGAAGTAGGACTGAATGGACTTGTAGGCTCTGAAGTTTTACACTCTTTTGGTATTGAGTGCACTTACGTAACAAAAAAAAATCTACATTTGTAAGTTGCACTTTCACAACAAAGAGATTGCACTACAGTACTTGTATGAGGCAAATTGAAAAATACTATTGTTTATCATTTTTACAGTGCAAATATTTGTAATAAAAATAATATACAGTTTGATTTCAATTACAACGCAGAATACAATATATATGAAAATGTAGAAAAACATCCAAAATATTTAACACATTTCAATTGGTATTCTAGTGTTTAACAGTTCAATTAAAACTGCGATTAATTGCAATTAATTTTTTAAATGGCAATTAATTTTTTTAGTTAATCACGTGCATTAACTGCGATTAATCGACAGCCCTGATATAAACCAAACACTGAAAACAACAATCCTCATCTAACTGTCATCTATCATTACTAATGGCAGGGTCGCTTCTATTCTAAAGTCACATGTAAAAAAGACTATTTCATTGTAATGTTCCAATTCTCTGTGCTTCCCCTTAAAATAGGATATTCTACAAATGATCACTACTGACAGCGACATACATTTGTAATAGAATTCCAGCGTGATTCTCTAGCTTTTATAATTGACTCGTCTTTTGTTTTTCCTCTACAGGTCATGTAGCTCTGCTAGCTGAGTATTTGTCCCAAAGCACATCCAAAATACATGACTGCATAGTACAGAGATGGGAGATCTAGTGGCAGCAAACAGTCTATTTGACAAAGTTAGCCCTTTTCCTGTTTTCAGATTATCCATGAACACAGGCTTTCACATTTTACAATGTTCTTGTTCTCAGAAATTATTCAGTGAATGCTTTATGCAAACCTACTCCAGCATAGAGATTGCTTGCAAATTATTCACAACTACTGCTCAGAACATTCACTATATGTAATTAGCTGCTGGCTAGAGCTGGTCAGAAAATATGAGGTTTTTTTCCCCTATGAAAAATGTTGACTTTTCAGGGAAAATTTCATCTCCCAAGATGCATCACAATCTCCCTTCCAATAATGGGTTGTTACCCCCACCTCCCATAACAGTATTAATTTCTTTTCCCTAAGCTTCTGTAATTTCTTTTCCCCTTTATTCCATTGCTGTGCTCACTGGTTCACAGGCTGTCTGAGAAAGCTCAATAACATGTCAGCTTGCTCCAGCCAAGGCCCAAACCTACCCCCACCTGCTTTCTGCACTCCCATCTCTCCCTAAGAAATTCTGATTTTTCCACAGAAACGTCATATTTAATGTTTTCCATGAAATGCCAGACAAACATGAAAATTATGCAGCCTTTATTATGACATTTGAACTCCTCCCAAAACAACAATTTGGGATCCCTCAAGTGGTCCTTTCTGGGTTCTATTGCAGAAGCTACCTGATCCCAATAGAGCAACAAAAGCATATATGTAGCTAAGCCTTGCATGTTTGCACAGTTAATAAACATGGTTATTTGGAACCCAACTCTATCCTTGTGGTTCCCTCATATTATTAATGTGGTGCAAAGAGAAAAGACACAGCTTGACTACTCACAGAAGTAAAATTAAGCATATGTGTAAGTGGTTGCAGGATTGCGCATTAGAGCTTTCTTTATCATGGATAAAACTAATATGTGCTCTTCGGTGAAGAAAAAGAGAAAACAGAAAATCATTTTTCTGCTCAGACATTGGGAAAAGCATCCAAGAATATTTAATGTGTGAAAATAGGGCTCCAGTGCTGCTGTTAAAAATAATGAAATCTAGGGTGCTAAGTACTGTGTGTGTTGTTGTACAAGTTAGAACTGCCTGAGGCAGTTTTAATTTATCCATCCAATTTTTCTTTTTTAAAGTTTTTAGTGATACAAAAAATAACATCGGTAGCTGTGAAGGATGGGGCTGGATATTGCTCTAAGTATAATTGGTTGGGCTGACTCCCTGACTATTGCACAGCATGCCTACTTGGATTCGAGCAGCACAGGAGACCGGATGATGTGATCATGTGCGTGTTGTGCCTTATTTGCATACTTGGAGACCCTGATCCTGCGACTGGATCTGTTTCGATAGTTTAGCTCTGCTGAAGTCAAAGCAACTCTGTGTGAGTGCAAAGCTTCACCCACGTTGATCTGAGTTCAGGATCAGACCTTTGTTCTCCAACACCAGGGTAGTTACCTGCAGTTTTGAGACCTGAGTAGGAGCCTAGCTCCGTGTGACTAGAAGAGCTTTTTTAAAAATTAAAGGTGCTTGTTTGCACACTTGTGTTAGCAGACCTGGACTGGGGAGAAATCCAAGTCACACCCACTTTTCTCCTCATATATACAGCAGCACAGAATTGGCACCTATTTGATATATTATAAAAATAAAAACACCCTTTCCCATGATTTTTTGAAGATGGGACATCCAGAAAGATCAGGGAGCACAGGAGGTGTGAGTAGATTGTGACAAACGTGTGCATGGTACAGAGTGGGTAAGCCACTCTGTGCAGCTGGATTGCAATTGCCTTACTCCTGCTGCTTAACCCTTTACTGCACTGGCCCGTCCTTATTTTAATATTAAATAATGAAGATTAGTTTATATGAATATCAGCATCTATGCAAATCATTTTCCAAAATGCTTTTTCTATTGTATTTCAGGTCTATGATGGAACCACCTAGAATATTCACAATTTTCTGCCCTAGAGGTGAATTTTTAACATTTTTATTTTGCCCTTATAAATTCCCTTTGGGCAGGTCAAAATGCTCAAATGTGCCAGGCTGCAAACTGTCTGATTCAGGTTCCTCAGTCCTTTTAATCAAGCAGATGTGATGCTCTTTTTCTCTGGGTAAACAATATAGTGTGTTATATTAACATTTTCCATACTCTCTAAACTTTAATTGCTTGCTATTCAATACTGTTATTGCCCTGGCTGAGCATCTCACATCTCCTTTACCTCTAAGTACACTGAACTTGTCAAGAAAGGAGTGAAATTAAAATAGCCACAATTATTAAAATTGGAGAGGCAAACGTAATGCACACTTGAATAAACACAAAGAAGTGGCAGCAACATGAGCACATTCTCTGGGTGGCTCTAGTGGGCTAATTTACACATTTGCCTTCCACAGATAGTTATCTGCCCGGACCAGCAGAGCGCAGAGGTCAAGCTGTGCCTTGAGAGAAGGGTGTTCTTGGGGCTATGGAAATGGACTAGGAGACAGGCGACTGGGTTCAGTTCCAGACACTACCATAGGCTTCCTGTCTGATGTTGGGTAAATCCCTTAATCACTCTGAGTCTCAGCTCCACATCTATAAAATGGGGGTAATGATACTTTCTCTTTCCTACCTTTGGTCCATCCTGTCTATTTATCTTGTGAGCTCTTTGGGGCAGGGTTTGTATCTTGCTATCTGCTATCACGGGGCAGGAGAAGGGTACAGAAGCCTTCCCCCTTCCCACCTCCCTTCTCCTGCCCCTCTGGGCATCTGCATGGATACAGAAAACA
This sequence comes from Terrapene triunguis, assembly GCF_002925995.2. Classification (NCBI taxonomy): domain Eukaryota; kingdom Metazoa; phylum Chordata; order Testudines; family Emydidae; genus Terrapene; species Terrapene triunguis. Next base: position 19,702,651 of record NW_020664562.1, on the reverse strand, counting down.
ATCTTCCCTTTTATTAGGGAACGTCTATGCATAATTTTTATTCTGAATCACTCAGAAAATGCAGAGAGGTTGGATGAAAAAAAGAGGTATGGTGTTCCTTTTTCATGTGCTTAGTCAATTTTTAATGAACCAGCCCATAAATATTTGTCTTGCCCTTAGATTCCCAGAAAATATTATTTTAGATTTGCATAATCTTCACTATTTGTGATCTACTGCACTGAACTGCCACTGGTTGTGCTTGATTTAGTACACAGATTAAAGTGAAATAGCTGGGGGGGAGAAGCGAGAGCCTATCCTGGAAGAGAATCAACAAATATACCACTGAAAACGGAGCGAGCAACTCCCCATTGCTGGCAACTCCCCATTGCAAATGGAACAGGACCCTCTGTGCTGAGCTCCCCGGCATTCTGACAGTGAAAAAAGCAAACTGATAAATCATGTTTTTAAACATTTAATTAACTGAGGCTATTCTATGCCTTCTAAGGGAAAGGAAATGTAAACTACGGAGGCATCATCACCATATGATTGTGCAGAGGTAAAAAAAAAAAGTGCTTGAAAAACTTACCCAATGTTAATTTTATATTACAATAATAAAAATAATAACCAGACCATAACATTGATAAGCTATCAATTATTTTTTTCTTGTAAGCCCATGTTGACACACTGCTATGCTATCAATGGGCCTCTAATTGATAGAATCCAATTAATAAATACACACAACTTAATCATACTAAAGTATACTTAAGCTAATATCATTCGGGGGAAACAAGTGATTCCATTTTAGCAAAACCCTCCCTGTTTCACAATTAGAAGTCAGCTAAATATTTGCAGAGCAATTGAAAACCCACTACAGTTGCCCTCACTATGTTCAGGTTTCTTGCAAAATATTTCAATTTATGGACATTCTGACAAAGCTGGGCATGACAATTTTTTCCACCGAATGTCTGAAATTTCAATGCCACTTTCCGCAGTGCATTTTGTTTCAGGCTGGATTGGTAGGGGATTTGCGGAGCCTACCCCAGGTGGTCTGCAGATTAAGCAGAAGCCAATTTTTCTCTCTCTCTGATGGAAGGGCTGTAGTTAGGCTGCTCTCTCTCTGCTATAAAATAACCATTATTTGTTGTCCTGATTTTAATTAACAGTCTAAGACCCGAGGAAGAGCTCTGTGTGGCTCGAAAACTTGTCTCTCTCACCAACAGAAGTTGGTCCAATTAAAGATATTACCTCACCCAGTTTGTCTCTCACAGGGCTGTGTTGTCAGTTTGGAGTCTAGCCTATACAGAAAGGGCAGCATTTTGTTTGCACTGCCTCTGGAGCAGCCCAAAAGGGAGATTATGACTCTCATCTGCTCTGGGGAGGAAGTAAAGTGCATCAGGTCTACACATGTTACAGTGGACACTCCTTGACATGTGGCATAATTATGCCACCAGACATGCTACCTGGAGAGGAGTCTAGGCTCCAGCCACTTTCCACCTCCTGCTGACCCTTCCCGCCCACTGGCATGAATGGGAAACACAGCTGCTCTGCAGGGCCTACTTCCCCCTCAGCACACAGGAAGCAGTGGTGCCGTTTACTAACACAGGGACAGAAGGTGGTACACTTACTCCCTCACTGTCCCTTGTGCCAGTGCTCGGCCAGGCAGGGATCTGGACCTCGACAACTGGGAAATGCCTATTTCACATTTGTTCATCCCCTCACAGAGTGTCATGTTCTAAACTGAATAGCCGTGCTCTGAAATTTTGTTTTGTTATTAATACAGGCCTACTATCCCTGGGCTCATTTGTGCACCTATGCAGATCAACCCACTTTTCCACACATGGAGAGGTGTCATTATCACTGTGACAACACCCCAAAGGGCGTTGTTTTGCAGGTCCAGTGATCCAGAAGTTGGGAGGGAGTGGGGACATGGGAGGAGACAGCAGGCCAAGGGAACATGGATTATTCTTCCATCAGCTGTATGGAAGCCAGGTCCTGTTCCTGCAACTGATCCACAAGGGTGAATCAGTCAGTTGCACCTGCAGGGATCTGTTCCTGCATGCCTGTTGCAGAATCAGGGCCCTTGTCAGTATTATCTTTCTGCTGCCCTCCCCTTCACAGTTGGAGTCCTTGTTTCAGGGGGCATCTCAGGGGCAGCCTTTGGTTGAAGGAGCCATGCTATCAGGAAAAGGAGAGGGTGCGAGCCCAAGGGCACACAGCTGGCAAGGAGGATCTTACTGAGAGATCTTTGAGGCTTCTGTTTAGTTCACCTGATTTACAGCCAGGGAAATTATTGCATCTTTCTGTTTCTGAGGGCTGATTGCAGCCTTCTTAAAGCAACCTTGCTGACCATTGCCAGGTCACCCTGGTCATCTTTTCACTGATGGTGTCTGCATTGACTGATGGACTGAGCAGTATCAGAATTAACTGGTTCCCTCTTCCAGTGTTTAAGAGTCTTAGTAAGACTCACATTAACTATTAGCATATTGTTCTATAGAGCACGTGAAAGATGAGCAAAGTCTCTGCAGCTGTGGGATCATGGGCATTCCTCATTAAATGAAGAGTATCAGGAGGAGTAGCAGTGGCAGATGGAGTTCTACACTCCTGAAAGAAAAAGGCATTTCTCCATAAAAACATCATTAACAAGGAGCCATAGCCAGGCCCAAGGAGTCAAGTCTAAGTGTGCAATATAGCTACCTTGGCAGCCATAATTGGCTTACTAGGGTCATGTGGACTAAATCTGTTAATGCCCACTTGGTCAGCCTTGACCAGAAGAAGGTCGTCAATATTACAGCAGCATCCAGTAGGATTTCACATGAGTATGCACAGGTTCCAGAAATCACATAGTGCATGCAATCTCTTGCACAAGATGAAATCTATAGATGAATGGGTGGCCCATGCCTTTCTTTCTATCAGCTCTATGACCCTGACCAGTCGGTGTGTGATTATGGTAACTTTGTCCATGTATCCTGCATTGTACATCTCATTAACTTCCATTTTTTCCCAGGAATAACATTAAAAGAAACCCAGAAAAGGGACCAATTCCATGTCCACTTGACATTTCCTGGGGGGAAAAAAAACTCTGAGAGGAATGAGTTTTGCATGTTTTTGTGTGATTCAATGAAAAAACAAAATAAGAAACCAAACCCCTCAGAAAAGCCCAATCCACCCCAAGCAGTCCCAAAACTTCACAAAAAAGCAAAAAATGGGAGGGCATGAAATGGAATTTTTGGTACAGTCGAAGTTTTGAACTCTATTGCTCCCTCTCTATTTCAATTCAGAATCTAATTTGTCCAAGATTTCTACAGTTCTGAACTTTCCCAAAACAGAAACAGCAAGCTGCTTCACACCAACATATACTTGGCCTGTATCCCATCTATCCATAGGCAGCAGATGTAGAATTAATCTATTGGCACAAGAAGCTTTCTGCTCATGGCTTCTGTCTAAGTCTTCTTTAGCATCCATGTGCAGGAATAAATGTGTGTATTGATGAACTGGAAGGATCCAATAACCCTTAACTATAACCCATAAATGAAGGTTTTCCTCAATATCCCTTGATCAACAATTCATTTAATTCCTGCATCTCAGAACCTGTCTCTAAGTTAACTGTCTAAACAAAACTTTAATGATTCCTTCCAAATTATATAAATCCTGAAAGATCCAATCATTTTACACCCATTTTTAACCATTTTTATAACATAGACCTGCAGATATATGGATTTTATGCCGACACCAATTGGATCAAGGATTAATTAATTTAGAATACATTTTCTTGCAGGCATGCAGAACTTTTACTTTTAAATCTTGGCCATGCTACCAGCATGCTACAGACATTCTGGGTTGGCCTGGAGAGCAGATGGAAGCAAGCAGAAAAAATTGTTTCCACAGTTTCTTTTCTGTTGAAAATGATTGGTTAACGAGATTGTGTTTTAATCAGTGAAATAAAAGATCATTAATGAAGTAGTTGGAATGCAATATTTTTGATGAAAAAGACACTGAGTCTAATGGTTAGGGTAGAGTATTGGAGATCAGCACACATTCGTCACTTTGTTCACTGTATGTTATTCACAGGCAACTCTAGGTATCAGTTTCTTACCCTGTAAAATGGGGTATTTCCACTTATGTAAAGCACTTTGAGATCATTACATACAAGCACTATTTTGCATAAAGTACTATTATTATGCCACAATTCCACTGAGTTTTTCACTCACTCTTTTGAGTGGTATTTAAAAATCCCTACACATATGGAGCAGAGCAAGTTCTGCATACTGTGAAAAATATGATTGTAGGGGACTGATAATGGTATTTAGATTTTTTGTTTCAAATCCAGTAAAGTCTGGCAATTAAATCAGTGTCATCTGGTGGCTTTTGTGAAACAAGTTGGCTGTGCCATTCCATTTTTTGGGTGTCCTCATCACAAAAAAACATCACTGCAATTGACATCCTTGCTGACAGTCTCAACAAAGCCAAAGATTGGATGAGCTGAACTAGTCTGTTTCCAGAGCTCAGACACCAACACTATTATTGGCAGTGTTGTTTTATCTATTGGCACACAAATGAGCAAAGAGCTGAACTTTGCACACAGACTTGGGAGCAGAGACAGAAAATCTTGTACTTTAAATTCTCCTCAGTGAGCTTGTTATGCAGCATTGATTTTCATTTCACTGCTTTTTCATGGCAGATGAAGAGTATGATTCTCAAAGTCTTGGTGTTTTACTCCATAAAACGGGTGTGATTTCTGGCTTTTATTCATCTGAAATTCTAAACCTCAACTATTATGCTCATTATGAAATTCTAAACCTCAACTAGATGTTGTCTAATGGACCAAGCATGGGAGTAGTTGCTAAGAAACTAGAATGATACAAAACCAACATGGCACCCATTCAATGGATTAAAAACAGATTAACTGATAGGTCTCACAATGTAATTGTAAATACGAAATCACCCTTAACTGGGTATGTTTCTAGTGGGGTCCTGCAGGAATCAGTTCTTGGCCCTATGTGATTTAACATTTTTATCAATGACATGGAGCAAAACATAAAATCTGTACTGAAAAAAGTTTGCAGGTGACACGAAGACTGGGGAAATGATAAATGATGAAGAGGATAGGTTACTGGTACAGAGCAATCTGGATCACTTGGTAAATTGGGCTCAAGCAAACTATGTGTTTTAATATGGCCAAATGTAAAGTTATATATCTAGAAACAAAGAATGTAAACCATACTTACAGAATAGGAGACTCTATCCTGAGAAGCAGTGACTCTGAAAAAGATTTGGGAGTCATGGATGAATATTCAGCTGAACATGTGCTTTCCAGTGCAATGCTGGGAAACAAGCCATATAGTGATAGAATCAAGGAGCTGAATCTGCTTAATTTAACAAAAAGTTGGTTAAGGTGTGACATAATTACAGTCTATAAGTATGTACACTGGGAACAGAAATATGATAGTAGAGGGCTCTTTGATCTGAAAGACAAAGGTATAATAAGATCTAATGTCTGGAAGTTGAAACCAGACCATTTTCTAAAAGTGAAAGTAATTAAATATTGAAACTATTTACCAAGAGTTGTGGTGTATTGTCCATCACTAGAAAATTTTAAATCAAGACTGGATATTTTTCTAAAAGATCTGCTCTCGTTCAAATGGGAATTAGTTCAGGGAAGTTTGATGGCCTGTGGTATACAATAGGTCAGACTAGATGATCACAGTGGTCCAGTGAAACTTCCAGTTTTGTAATTGATTCACTGGATCCAATCTTGCTACCATTGCAGTCAATGGCAAAAATTCCGTTGACTTCAATGCGACTAGTACTGATACTACATTGGGAAAATCACTTAACAACTCTGCCTCAACTTCTACATCTGTAAAACTGGAGCAATAATTGAACTTCCTCACAAGTGTGTTTGTGAAGACTGATTCATATTTATGCCAAGGCTGGAGACACATAGTGCTACATGAAAACTAAATATTCATATTAAAGTACAATCAAAGGTTTTATTAGCTCCAGAAGATTGCAATGTATTTAAATGCTGTAATTTTCTGTGTGCTTGTATCTGTTTCCATACTATGTGAACTTGAAATGAGTATGTAGTTGAACCAAAATAATATCCACCTATTACATTGTCAAAAGAAAGTCAATTGATATTTTAATTATTGTATGTATCACATAGAGAGCACAATGATTTGTTTTTGTAGTGAAAATAAGTGTAGTAAAGGTTAATGGACTTCTAGTGTAGAGGCATGAACTCCTCTATTTAAATGCAGGCTAGGTGAATGTGGTAGCTACATTGAGTGCTTCTTCATATAATTGTACTGATGCACTTTCACCTAGATCCATCTCTGTTCAAAGGCCAAAGAACACATAATGTATAGAGTGGCACTATTTATGCAGTAATAATTTAGTACAAATGGGCAAAATTAAATTTATAATCCCTTTTGGTCAATGAGCATGTTAAGATTTTGGTGCATCCTAATCAAGAACTAATTGCTTTTAGCAACTCTTTTATGGAAAATACATTATCACTGCAAATGCAATGAACTTGTGTGAAGAAGCCAGGCATAAAACAAAGTAATGGTTATTGGTAGCATATGATACATGATACTAGAAATCTGTTACTGCAACAGCAAAGTACAGACATCGGCATTAGCCCTCCATTTGTAAACAGAGCTAACAAATAATTCACAATGAATAATTTATTTGATTAGTTTAGTCTCTCTCTGCTCAGGGAATATCCATAAGTATATCATGTTCATCTTGAATGTATTTATTATTCAAATATATTCAGCAAATTTCTTTTAATATTTTTTACTCTAATTAATCAAGAATATTTTAAATTCAAGGTGGGCTGCTTAGTTGTGATTGGCTGGATATGTCATGTGGCATTGATTTTGATTGGCTAATTGGTTGAACCCACACACACTTTTGGGTTAAATACTTACACATGCAAATCTAAAATTCAGTTTTCACAAATATTCGAATATGCATTTTTGCAATCAACTTGCTGCCAAGAAAACTGTCCGTGAAAATCAGGTACTCTCATGTTTGTAAAAAGCTAAAATTAAAACATGTGGTTTAATATTTGCATAATTTTTGCATAGTTTACTCAGCTCTCTTTAAAGGACAGATTTTCCTTTAAGGGACCAACACTGCTTTCCAACCAGAAAGTCATGTGTTTGAGGCACTGGTGCCAATCTCCAGCTGGAACATTTGTTTGCCACTGTCTTAAAAAATGCATGGATGTCCAGACAGGTATGTCCTTGATGTATGGAATGGAAGCTTCCCAAAAAGGAAGCATTCATTCATCATTCCGAATTTTGTTGATTGTAAAAAGAGGACCTGAACGCAATTTAATGAATGTGGAAGAACTGATGTTAGAACAGCAGAACAAAAAAAAAAAAAAAGATGCAAAATGTGAAGCAGAAAGTGAAGCAAATCTCCTTCTAAGGATTTGGATTTATTTGCAGCCTGGGTTGGTTCATATTAACAAGTTCAAAACCAGAGTCTGCAGTCACAAGATATAGTGTGCCACATATGTAGAAGAGGCCTAAATAGTATGAGATGAAACAACCCCCTTGCAATTATTCAGTACAGGGATAGGCAACCTTTCAGAAGTGGTGTGCCGAGTCTTCATTTATTCACTTTAATTTAAGGTTTCGCGTGCCGGTAATACATGTTAAGGTTTTTTAGAAGGTCTCTCTCTATAAGTCTATATTATATAACTAAACTATTGTTGTACGTAAAGTAAACAAGGTTTTCAAAATGTTTAAGAAGCTTCATTTAAATTTAAATTAAAATGCTGATCTTACGCCGCTAGCCTGCTCAGCCCGCTTCCAGCCTGGGGTTCTGTTCACCTAGGCCTGCAGCGGACTGAGCGGGGCCTGTGGCCGGGACACTGGCTGGCAAGGGGCCGGCAGCCGGGACCCCAGACCTGGGGGAGGGTTCCGGGGTCAGGGCAGAGGGTGCAGGGCAGAAGGCTGGGTGTGTGGGGGGGTTCAGAGGTCAGGGCAGTGGGGATGTGGGGGGTTCAGGGCAGAAGGCTGGGGGTGTGGGGGGATTCAGGGGTCAAGGCAGAAGGCTGGCGGGTGTGGGGGTGCAGGGCAGAAGGCTGGGGGTGTGGGGGGGGG
>NW_020664562.1:19515475-19689552 GCF_002925995.2 Terrapene triunguis | reverse complement strand
GCGGCAGCCAAGCTTCCCCCCTCCCCCGCTTCTTCCCCCAGCGTGGCACTTTCCGGCCCCTCCTCCTCCTCCTCTCACCGGGCAGGCAGCGTGCCACTCAAAATCGGCTCGCGTGCCGTGTTTGGCATGCGTGCCGTAGGTTGCCGACCCCTGATTCAGTATATTATCCTGGTTTTAAATAGCAATCTTTTTGGGCAAAGAACACTAAATTCAGTCACTCTCACTGTCACTCACAGGAACACTCTAAGAGTCCCCATAAGTATTTTCATATGCTGGGGCTCCTTTGATAACAAAGCTCAAAAACTTTCATTTGCAAACACAACTAAGCACTTAAGCATACAATTACCCAGTCTATGTCTATAGACACCCATTTGTGTGCAAATATAAGTTCTTGTGGGGGAAATATGTATCTGTATATGGGATATTTTTGGTGTGTCCCTATAGCAACCTCCTGTGAAAATGTAACCCTAACATTCATGTGTTTAGATCTCTATATGTTCAAACACTATAAGGGCCAATCTTGGTGATTCCTGGGTTGGAATGAGGCAGAATTTGTCCTTAGCTAGGCCCGGTGGAAATGTAAATATGGAAGCCATAACCAGGTAATCATTAGTGTATTTGTGGAAATGAAGAGCAGAATTTGATGAGATTGCTTCTTCCCCGGTTGCATACACATCTCTACCACAGGGCCATATTCTGTGCTGCAAGTGTGAACAGAAGATTGAGTATTTGGCCACAAACTGGTAAGTTAAGCATGTGGATCTTCAAAGCAGAAGGATTTAGTACTGAAGAAGGAAAGACTGGGAGCTCCTGGGAAAAATACTTTGTTAAAATGTTATGTGGAATTAGCTAGTTAGCTCCATTTACAACCTGTCTCAAGGCAGGGACTGCCCCTTACTATGCGTTTGTATGGTGCCTAGCGCAACGGGGCTCCCACCTCATGTGGGGCCCCTAGTCACTACTATAATAGCAACATTTATTACCTGTACTGTGAGGCACCTAGCACACTTTTTGCTCACAGTAAAATAATAATAACACAAACACATTGACTTTGGGGCAGGTTAGCTATTTCTAAAGACAAGCACTGAGGCCTGCCAGTTAAAGTCTTTTGGGCCAATGTGGACTCAATTATAAACTTAAAATGATGGAATTTAATAGGACATAAACTAACTCATTTACTACATTTAGCTACATTTAGCCTAGAATGATTTCAATGGCTTAATTTACACACAGTAGTAAGAATTTCCTCTGCAAACCAATGGGTTAGCACTGATTCTTAAAAACACTGGTGAAATGTTCTTGCATATTTTAAATAGATGGAAAATCCAGTTATGACTCCAGGTATTCACTCATTTGCTAGTTTACATGAAGGTATTAAAGGATGGAGCTAACCAGCAACTATTGTAATTAGAATGACTTCCTCAGGAAGCTGGAATAACCAAGAACATCATGGCTCTCAGGTCAAAATGTAAAAATCCACCTATTCAGCCTTGCTTTGCCACACCACAACACAGGATATTACTAAGCATTCATGGCGGGGTAGGGGAAGAAGGAGGAACAGAAATGAACTAAAGTAGATATATTATCCTATTTGTATGTTTCTACTCAGAAAAGCTCTGTGGTACTATAGTGATGAGTATAAGAGAAAATCTGAGATAGAAGAGAATAATCAGGAAGGACCAAGCTGCTTCAGATAGAAAAGAATCAACTTGACTCTTCACCTGAAACTCAAACCAACCCTAAGGTGAGTCCTTGGGAAGTTTCACTTCTTTCACATCAGTTTTGATTTTCTTGTGCCTATGCTCTCCCCTGGCTCTGGCTGCAGTCAGAAGTGGAAGCTTCAATATGCCATTTTTATAAACTCTCCTGGGAGCAGATATCCATGAGTTCATGATTGGGAATAGGGAGTACAAAAATCTCACAAGAAAGCTTGTCCTCATGAAGTTACCAGTTCAGCATGGCTGACTGAAGGAGTACTGAGAGGTTGTATAAGCTTTGGGTAAATATCCCAGTTCTTGTGTTCTCAGTTGGGCTAGACTGGACCTCTGAGCATTTTGAGCTTTTCCCATCATTAGCAAGTATATCTTTAGGCCAGAGTTGTGTAGGGATGTGTGCTTCTGGTTCCCATGAATTTCAGTGGAGTCCCAAGTCTGGATTCAAGGATAGAATTTAGTCCTTAGGGGTGAGTACCACTGACTTCAGTGTGACTTCGGGGGCTTACGGATACATGTGGATCAGGCCCTAAGATTCCCAAAGATGCTTAATTTTAGGGCCTCTACTTGTATTTTTATGCATCCCAACATCCCACTGACAATCTGCATTTTTGGATGCGCAAGGTATGCATTTCTGACATGTTGTAGAGAATAAGATAATTTCCTAACAAGCAAAGCATGCCTTACAGTGTGCCCAAATGCACACACTACCTAGTTCAAACCATGGGTGCCCAACTATGCACAGAAATTAGTATCAAGCTTTAAAAATATATAATTTAAGGAGAAAGGTTTTGTGGTTGTAACTGCACAATGATCAATGGCATCAGAATTAATTCTTGTGTATAGTGCCTAAGTAGTGCTTTTTCCTCTATTCCAATAAATAATAGGTTTTATAAACAAAAGTTAAACAAAGAGAAGCAGGCAAAATGCTATTTTGACTAATGCTGCAACCAAAATAGGGGCCAGTTTGTTTTCTCCAAATTCTTTTGTAACACAAAATAGACGTTGGGCCACATTCTGATCTGGGTTATACCAGTGCAAACCCTGAGCTATTCCATTGATTTTATATCTGTGTGAGCAAGGTCAGAATTTGGCCCATCATCTGCAGTCCTCGCGCAAGCAAAACTCCTGTCGACTCTAACAACAGTTGAGGGCGCTTGGCATTGGAAACTCTGAAAACCAGGCCACTAATTAAGGAGTCTAAATGTGCCTCTGGTGCCTAATTTTAGGAAGACAAGTTTGAATGCTATTTGGACCGAAGGATTCAGTGCAGCAAGTTGCTGAGCACTTGCTATGAAGAGGTAGTTTTGAACACTTAACCTGTTTAACACAAGTTGTGCCTGGCAGCAGGAGAGCTCTTATATTAGTGTTATAAGGACATGAAGAACTCAGAGGAAAAGGGCTGGAGCTCATACAAAGGAGTTATCAGACATTGATTTCAATCAGAGTACAGGTCACTCAGCACCTCACAGGGCTGGACCTTAACCTGTGCTTTTAAGCACTAATAAAAGTTTAAAAGTGCTGTCTCTCTTCTCTCTCATTTTCCCCAGTATGTGTGATGACAACTTAGGAGATCATTAGGGGTTTCAGAGAGAGATTTGGGGGTGTTTTTGTATTTATTTGAAGTGCAAGGTATAATCTGAATGTTGGGTTCTCTCTCTGGGAGAAATTCACTCCACCTGCATAAAGTACAAGTATATTTGGGCTCTGTCGGGTGGATAATCTATGAGACAGGGATGTGAGAACAGCCCTCCTCTATTGCCAGGGTATGAGGTTTCCACACAGTTCTCACTCCTCCCAACCTTTGTGGCAATTACTTCAGTTTACGGTCAGGAATAGCAGCCACAGTTTCTCTCAGGCCATTTATCTGCAGTTTGTTCTGGGCCACACCCAGTGTGGCCTTTCTTGCCAGTCAATGCAAGACCAGCATGGAGATCGTTTACGTGGCATATGGCTGTACCTCTGGCTAGCAGCTCAGGCCTCAGCCCCCTCTTCCCACCTTGGATATATGTCTCTATACAGAGCTTGATTAGTACAGAGTCTTAGCCCCATCCTCTGAGCGTGGGTGAAGGTCACCCTCTAAAAAACTCTGAATAATTCTGCATTAATAGATCAGCCATGGAGAAGGTACATTTATTATGACCATGGTTAGTGGGCATGACAGTGTTCTTTATGGTCTTACATTCTTTTGTATTTCTTATAATGTTATACATATTTTTGTTTGTTTGTTTTCTTATGTCATGTCACAGATGGCTGGGTTTTTGGTGCTGGTATATTAAATTTGGCAAAGCCTTCATGGAAGGGAACTAAAAAACAAAATGTCTTGAAAAAAATCACACTTACCCCTCAGTAATTTAATTTTGCAGGAAAAGGAAATCAAAGAATTGTAAATTGATGACTATGAAATAAATGACAATTATTTACAAACATCCAAATAAATTTACTCATTTTAGGTGTCCAATGAATATGCAAATATACTCTTTAAAAACATGGTCATGTCTCTAGAGCTGCCCACTTATTTCTGTGTTCTTATTAGATGCTCAATAGTTTTTAGATTGTTATGGAGACATGCAGTAAATTTTATGATCTTAACCACAGCCTGCTGAAAATACTAAAGAGCATGCCCAATTAGGCACACAATTGACAGTTTTAGGAATGCAACACTGGCTCATCTTTTTAAAAATTTAGCCTCTAAAATCTAACAACTATTATGCTTTCAAAATCTGCTTCCAATTAAGTAACTCTGTAACACCAACCATTAACTAAGGCCCTCTGCCCTGTTTTGCCTTTTCTGAGAAGAGAACTGCAATGAAACATCCCTGTTGATCACACATCCATCCTGTGTGTTTTACAAAGTGTACTTGTTCAGCTGTCACGTTGTTTTGCAAAAGAAAAGTCACTTGATATTGTTACTGACATACTAGTCTACTGTGGCATTTAATATTAGGCTCTATATAACTCACCAGGATGTCAGAACAATCTCTAGTAATCAAAATAAATGGAGAGCCTGAATAATGCATTTGTTAAATCTAAGTAACATGCAGTGGACATCTTTAAAGTGTTTTCCAAGCGAATGTGACTCAGGTGCAGTATTGATTGAGAAGAGAAAGACAGGTGGTTTTGATTCTGGTATTAGCAACAAAGAAGGCTTTGATAATGCAACAATCATCTTTTGTTAATTTGCTGCAGTGCAATACAACTAGAATCAATTTTGAATTGCACTACTTTACTGGAAAAGGGGATAATGGCAAGGACAACACAGCTCTAATACAAAGAATAAGCCATGATCTGCTTCAGATATTGTACTACACATACTGGTAAAAAGTTATATACATATATACTAACACAGTATGCAGGAATCTGCTTTAGAAGAAGAGTCATAGCTCTGCATTCCTATTTATTGGGAGATGCAAGAAAATGATACAGCATTCTGCAGACAGCAATAAGCAGCAAGAAACCTTTAAAGTGGACAACTATCACTGAAGGATTATGAGGGAATTCACAGATAAAATAAAGAATAAACAGGCAAGTTTATGTCTTCATTAATATTTGTATGTGAATAAAAATGACAAGCAGGTGAGAGAGGCTAAATTCACAATCAGTTTAATCCCTTTCTGAAAAATTCTAGATATTTCACAAAATTTTCAGAGCTTTATTGAAAAATTTTGTCTTCATGGAAAGTTACTCAGAATGATGATAAAATAATGATTTTTTTCTGGAAAAATCTATTGCTTCATGACTTATTGAATGAAACACAAATCTAAGAGTGACAGCAGCTGGAGCTGGATTGGTCTCCTGTGGTTGCATCTAGTATATAAAATTTCATGGCTTTTCTAAGCAGTTCAATAATTTTCTTTTTTGTGGCTAGGTACTGCTGAATGACCCTTTACAGAATGCAATCTAAACGGAACAGAAAAGTTACTGCCAAAAAATATTGGGGAATTAATTTAGCTCAAATACAATGTATTTGTATCACACTGCACAGCCAAATTGATGCTCATTAGGTCAGTTAAACCTGGGTCTGAATAACCCTGACTCTTCAAAAAGCTTTCACATTGGGATCCAAATTTTATAACTGTCTTCTGTCTCTGTAACAGAGGTGTGGCAAGGCCTGGGCCTATACAGCTGGAGAGAAACTTCCCAGAAAGCTCAGATTGGTGGGGGGGGAAATTCCTCTCTATAATTTCAGGTTTATTCCAAGAAACTCCTTGTGAAATAAAAACACAAACTAACCCTAAACTTCCAACACTCTGATACATTCCATTGATGTGCTTAAATCTTTAAATACTAGCAAATAGACCAGTCTAGCTCTGCCTCCACTATTTAGACAGCCACCTCCTCTCCCTACCCTGCCTATAGCCCATCCTTTTTATAAATTGCTGAGCCCAATTAGGCTCAGCTGCTGCTCCTGATTACATCAACTCAGAGAGGCACTTTCAGTTTTGGAAAATCTCTGCTGGGATTTAACTCCTACCAGTGTCTAGTTCAACAAGGCCTCTGCAGAAGGCACCATTAGGTTACCTTGGGCAAGTCACTTCATTGCTCTATGCCTCAGTTTCCCCACTTGCAAATTGGAGAGAATGATACTGACCTTTTCTGTAAAGCACTTGGAGACTTTCTGAAGAAAAGGACTACCGGTATATCATAGCTAGGTATTAATATTGGTATTGAGTAGGATTCATTGTAGAAGTGTGTGCCTGGCTTCTGGGCAAATCTTTCACACAGCAGTAGTCATAAGCAGCCTAGTAAAGAATCCTCGGGCTCCAGAGAACTAGATGGGTCCCATTTAGATAAGGGGGTACCTCAGCAATACCAGAGGAAGAATGGGGGTTAATGAATTAGTAAACTGTTCACTATCTGGTTCTATACCTTCAGTGGATGTATTCTTTGAGCTGAAGCAGGTTAGCATGCACACCTCTAAACCTGAAAGTATCAAAAGCTGACTTTTTTACATACATAGGTACTTCAGTGTCCTGGCGAGAAAATAAAACTGATACTAAGCACACAAAGGACCCCAATATCAGTTGGAATGTCACTATTAGTGCAATGCATTAAGGAAGATCATTGTAACAAATCAAGTTCCTGAGTGTGACTTTCCCTTTCATGCAGAGAATGGACTGATTCGTTCCCCAAACAATGGAAAATTTCTTGTGGGCTCTGGAACAGATTGCTCTGTTTGCTCCATTACTCACAGATCAGCGTGCCACATTCAGAAACGAAGGCAGGGGCTAAACTCATTTTATCTGTTGTCCACAATTTATGAAAAGATAATCTAGCTCGTAGGAAATAAGATGCTTGAATCATTTGCGGGTGAAAGTATTTCTCTGTCAGCATGGATTCAGCTTCAAATATGTCTCATACTGATCTGTGGACTGCTATTTTTATGCTATGTTGAGCCGTCTAGGAATAATTGTAGAGAAGTTACTGGATTTCTTTTGCTACCAGAAAAATATACTTAACCTACACTGTCTAACTGTAACTTGAGTTGCATTAAAGATCCCTCTCTGGGCATGTCCAGCAATTTACCAGGGCATGAGCCAGTCTCTTCTTTGACAGATGACACCATTTGTCCAGGAGGGAAACTGAATTCTAGGTCTTGAAAGGGGAATATCATCAGTATGCTTTGTGTACATGACATTACTACACAGTGTTGTGAAGCTGATTCTTCATACATTTTTTGGCCATCATACTCTCATCGCTAGTGGATCATTAGCTCCAGTTTAAAACTGAATAAAACTTTTTAATACTTAATCTGTTTAATGAAAGCTGCATCTAATACAAGAGCTCTCCCTTTTTGACTATTGTGAAAAACTTTAAGAACTCAAAAGCAAAACGTCTAAGAAGTCAAAAAGGAGTTATCTGAAACTATAAGCAGAATATTCACAGAAGGTGGAACACCTGGGGACCACAGTGCTCCATGTTAGACTGCTTCCTGCAGCACGGTGATCTAATGTTTCAAAGCTGTGTCTGTTACTGTTTAAAGAATGAATGTCAATCTCAAACAGCCACGTGCAGTTGCTGAAGTTACTAGACAATATCTTTTCAGGATACCATCTGAAAACTGGAGATAAAGTCATTCGGCCACATCACTTCCAGTATGGATGAGTGGTGGAACTCTCCCAACATAGTGGAGATATGACTGATTACAGGAGAATTGGACTTGCTCTATTGTCCTACTCAAACATTTACAGTGAGATTTGGAGACTAAAGAAAATTATACATAAGTATTGCCAGGAATCATTCTTCAAAGAATTTGGGAAACGTGCATAAAAAAGCTGAATGTTGATTTTGTCAGAAAAGTGAATCTCCACAAGCCAAATTCTGAATCTCTTACTCAGGTTAAACACTGCATTACTCTGTGCGCAATCCCATTGCAATAAGTGCTGCTACTCACAGAGTAAGGTACTAGTCACTGGGAATAAGAACATCAGCATCTGCCTCTATATGATCTATTCTTATGCTCGATTTCAATAACATGGACATATTGTCTGTGTACAATAATAAAAGAGGAGTGGGTGTTGTGGTATACATGTCTGTGTGTGGGAGGGGGAGTGGGTGTTTGTATTGGTTTGCATTTTTTAGAAAAAACTTGAAATATAATTGCTTTAAAAAATTCAGATGCATTTTGTTTTGTTTTCATATAACTAAAAATGACTCAAACGATTTGCAACATGGAATTTGAAATGGGTGACAAATGAAAGCTAGAAAATCAGCTTTGATAATGGAATGAATGAGAGAACCTTAACTTAGTGGAGACGTGACCTGATCATTATTAGTGCAGTATGACATGCATAAAAATGTGCCATGAACACCAACAAAAAAATAGAAAAAAGAAGCTCTCTGTAACTGGGAGCCATTATATCAACTGGAAATAATGGCAACCAGAGGTAAAACTCCCACCTCAACTTGTTAAATCTCTTAAACTGCTCTACCGTAATTTTCTACTAATCCAGGAATCATTGTGTGTCAGCACTGTGTGGCATTTTGGGCCTTCCATTATAATAAATTAAACATGAATTATACTGCATGGTTGTACAAAGTAATGTATTTTTGTAGTACTTAATGTCATGTGGTACCAACAGGACCTGAAGCTTTTCTTTCTTTGTCACTTTTTCACAGGGTTTATGTTATTTGGCCATAATCTGCTTTGTCAGATAAGTAGCACTATTCGTTAATCTTCAGACTGAGGTTTGGCCTTCTATAGAAATATGTTCTCAGTAGTAGGCACTTTGCTATACCACAAAATGTACTTAGCTCAGCAGCTGCAGCATTATATGGTACCTATTGGAGTTATGCCAGACTAACCACTTAAGGTTTGGGGACTGATAGCTATTAGGAACCCGATGAATAGCAGGTAGATTGCAGTGCTGGTACCACATCCAGGACCTGGGATGGGAGACTCTTACAAGGGTATGAGTTTCAAATTCATTTAGACTGTGAGCAACAGTTCTTGCTATTTTGTTTATTCGTTACATGTGTAGTTCACTGCAATACAAAGGGCCCACATATCACCTGATGAGTGCTCACTGAAGTCAGTAGTATTTCCATTGACTTTGTTGTGTGTTGGATCAGGCCCATTTGCTGGGATTTTCAAAAGAAACCATTGGAATTAGGTACCCAAATCTCTCAGAAATCCAGTGGGTACTGGGCACTCAATTACCTTAAGCTCTTTTGAAAATCCTAGCCATAATGTCCTATGAAGCCCCTTAAAGTGAAATTCCACGGCAAAGTGACTAAGTTTAAAAACATCACCTTTTGCTCCCTGTGTGTAGAGTATTCAGAGTCCTATCTGCTGACTAGATGTTACTGTTTTTACTCCTGTTAGCCCTGCAGGGCACAACACTGCTAAGAGAAAGGGAGCTGGATTCTATTCCACCTTTTGTATCTTTGGCAGAATTGTTTACCAAACTCCTATGAGTTAAACTTGTGTAAACCCATTGAAAGCTGAATTTGTTTGTGGTGGGCACAAGTAACATTAAGTAACTTGAATTAGTCTTCTGTACTGAGCATAAGTAAGTCTCAAGCCCCGTGTGCTGCAAGTAGGTGTGTGGCTGAAGAGTCATGGGCTCAAGTGCAATCCTGGCATAGCTACATGCTTTCCTCTTTGACCTTACGTCTGTTACAAGGGTGCAGTAAGTTAGCTATCATGCAGCAGCTCTCATTAATGCAGGATCAGATTTTCCTCTATTACCCATCTAGCTTGTCACTTTTTACCTTGTGCTTATCTGTAAACAGTAGTTATAGGCTTAAACTATACCCGGGGTCCAGACATGATTTCACAATGGAAACCTATCTCCACAGTGGGCCTAATCCAAACTCTCCAAAATTTGAGGAAGTTGAGGTTCACATCCAGACTTTGAACCCCACACCAATTTTTGGGAGCATTCACGTTTAGGTCTTTGGTGTGGGCCATTATAAAGATATGAAGCATTAATCCTAATTTAGGCTTGATCCTGCAAAGACTTACAAGTGTGCTTAAAGTTAAACAGGTATGTGAGGTTTTACACTCTTAGGTCTGGATCTTTGCTCAGGCATAACTCTAATAAATAAAAAAAAACAACATAAAATAAATATAAATAAAATAAAATTTAATATAAAAGAAAAGGTAAATTGGGGCACAATGTAGAATCAGAATCACCATGTAAAGTCCCAATATCTCTTGAATGTTCTTATGAAAGAACGTCGGCACTATTTCATTAGAAGTGCAGCCCAAGAAAAGCTGTGTGACTTTGCTGGTATTAGCTTGTGCTTTGCTTTCCTAATCTTTTTGTTTTCATTGTTGTCAAATAACAGAGAGAAGTGAATTCTAGCCTAAAAGCCAGTTTCCTCTGCTAAAGCAAGTGTTATCCCTAAGGTCGAGGATTGTCTGAATCAATAACACACCAATCTCACTAGTCCCATTTAAATGGTGAGTCAGTTCACATAATCCAACTGTGTCAACTGAAGAAGAATGTTTTATATAACACTTCGCTGTCGTCTACTTTTTAGAACTTATTAGTTGTAAATTATTGGCTATCAGTCTATCATTGCATCTATAGATCTTTATGCACTAGCAATTTTTTTATGTTGTCAAGTATTTTTTGACACACATTTATTTTCAAGCACCATTTAGAAAATATTAACTAGAATTGCTGCATCTACAGAAATTATAAGCCACTTATTCCATTTCCAATTAACAATTGTATTCCAAAGGCAGTGAAAGCCAACCCCCCCCAAAATCTACAAGACAGCTCCTTCATAACATAAAATAATTTATCTCAGATGGAATCCTAAATTTTAAAATGAACTCTGTATACCAAGCAGATAGCATTTTTTAAATTTGATCATATACTTTGGTAAAATATACCAAAGTTATACAGGAAAAAATATTACTATATAGTTGCACATGCCCAAGTGCCACAATAGACAAAATCCCATTCTCTACTATGATGGCACACAAGAGCTTGTTCTGCAACACAAATAGAAAGGCAGGCTCACGTCATAGTACTCAAGAGAGCACCACGAGTTCAGTACAGCTAACACTCTGGCCTGACTGCCACAAGACGAAGGGAATGGAATCTTCAAATTAGGGCACTTTCAGAAGTCCAGCCAGTAAGAGGATATGCTGCTCTGGGCAGGATGCACTGACTGGTAACAATAGGCATGGACAAAGATTCTACTCAGAGGAGCAGTAGCCAGCATTGCATTGCAACTAGCAGCCAGCACTAAGTCCTAACAGCAGGATGGCTTTTGTATCAGACTTGTAGCTGCCTACCCACAGCTGTCCTTTTTATGCAGCTGCCTCAGGAATCAGGATAGGACAGTATTTTGCCCAAGAGCAGGTATGCTACAAGCGGATGTTCTAAATCCCCATCAGCTAAATGGCACTTTAAAATTAATAATGAGGGTGGTGGAGGAGAATTTAAAAAAAAATGTAAATGATATTCTGTGTACAATACATTGATCCTGTATTCTTGCCATGTGCTAGTTTGCATTCGAGTACATTTCTGTATTTCTTGATTAATTTATTATTGGACTTAATAGACAAGCCTGTGGAACTTGGTGTGTAGACAAGGCCTCAGTATATCCAGTTGTCTAGAGTCTTCCAGGAAAAATAAGTTAATGTAAAAATAAGCAGAAAATGAAAATAAAGAAAACAAAGGAAAACAAATAACCTCTCAGCATTTGTACATCATTCGTAAAGAAGTACAAAAGGCACAAAGCCACTTTTATTTTTATTTTTCAGGTCATCTTTAAGAATTGCACAAAAATGATGGTTTCAAAGTTTCATTTATTTACATGTTGTTTATCTGAAAGCAGGACAGCTGTTAGCAAATAGTAATGATACTCTACAACACACTTTACTGCCGGTGACTCCTCCCACTTACATTGACATTTTCTAGTAGCTTACTACTGTGTCTTGTTATTTATATACACATTTGCTCTACAATTGCTTTGAAACACAAATGTGAATTGAGATAACATTATATTATATCTAGACTTGATGATCAAATGCAGAAGATTATACCCTAGTAGAAGCGTGACTTGGTGAATCAATGGTCTTTCCAAACACATTTCAAGTTTGGCCTTTAGCTGACTATGTGTTGCATCTACATTATCAACAGAAACAATGTATGGTGAAGTAAACTAAGATAGGGAAAAAACTACCCAACTGGTTTGCATTGTTTTCAGGATTGTTGCGATTTTGAGACAAAACTTGGTTAAACAACTCTAGCGAGTGAAAGGCTGAGGGGGACTGTGAGCTGTTTTGTTTCAGGAGTTTATAGTGAGAGAAGACCTTTGAACAGATAGCACTTAAAATGGCAACACAGTTTTCACCTGTTGATACTAACAGGAGTTAAATGTGTATATTAAAAGGATATAAACCTAGCTAGAATTTAGGTGAGACATTATCAAAATGACTAGTTGTAGCCTCTCCTTCACGCAAAGTACTACACACTTAGGAAGGAATCATCAATTGCACAGATACAAAATGGGAAATGACTACCTAGGAAGGAGTACTGCAGAAAAAGATCTGGGGGTTACAGTGGATCACAAACTAAATATGGGTCAACAATGTAATACTGTTGCAAAAAAACAAACATCATTCGGGAATGTATTAGCAGACATGTTGTAAGCAGGACACAAGAAGTAATTCTTCCAATCTACTCAGGCAAGCATACTAATAGGTTTTAAGTCAGGATAGGTTTAACAGAGTTAGAGCTGGATCTCTGAAGGGGTTTTGCATTAAAAGCTTTTAGAGAAAAACCACCTGTTGCTGCTTTGTGTCTTCTGTCTGGGACTTCTAATGAAAGCTGTTAGAAAGGAGTTTTAATGTAGCTCTACAATATTAGTGGTTGAACAGTGAAACTCAGAAGGTGGCCTGGTTGCCTTATGATACAATTTCATAAAAAAATCATATGGGCAAATAACATATAAACTGAATTTCAGCCTCATGAAAATGTAAGCAAAGATATAATAATAATAATAACAACTTTGGATGTATCTTTAGAACATCTTACAAACATTAACAAATTAATCCTCACAGTACCCCTGTGAGATAGGTAAGTAAAACAGGCATTATTTTAGGAGCAAGACTCTGAAGCAGAGGTTAACTGTCTTTTCCTGGGTGAGAGAGGTAGGACAGGAACTGAGGAGTTCCTGGCACTAAATCTTGTGCTCATTTGACTAGACCATCCATTTATCTACTCAATGACCTAATCTCTCTGTCCAATGAAAATCAGTGCTTATAGTGAAAAGCCACAACATTCTTAACTGTTTGCCCACAGTTGAGGCTCCTTCCCCAAAGCAGCCAGTTACATCTCAGCATGAAGGGGCAAAACAGGAGTTTCTAACCCACTCCTGATTCCCCACCAGATTCAGAAGGACCCACCAGTATTACCTGGCACCAACCCCAGCAGGCTCCCTTTCCCCACTTGACACTGGGAGCTGCAGCTGGCAGGGGCCTTTGCAACCTCTGGACATCATTGTTCATACAGCTCTGAAACTTGGACTCTATCTTTTGAAAATCATTCGCTGTATTGCCATTGGGTGATGAACTACCTTCTTCTCACCCCTTTCCTACTGATGCAACAATTCACCTGCCCAACCTCACAGCTGTGCTGGCAGGAGGGTGAAATAGGGACTTTTAAACAGAGAGCACTCAGAATAAATACTGTTGCTAAATTAGGCATGCTGGCCTTCCCTACCAGTGTAAGATAGTGGGGCAGGGTCTGGAATGAGATCCACATCCTCTAGGCCAGGGGTAGGCAACCTATGGCACGCATGCCAAAGCCGGCACGCGAGCTGATTTTCAGTGGCACTCACACTGCCCGGGTCCTGGACACCAGTCCGGGGGGCTCTGCATTTTAATTTAATTTTAAATGAAGCTTCTTAAACATTTTAAAAACCTTATTTACTTTACATACAACAATAGTTTAGTTCTATATTATAGACTTATAGAAAGAGACCTTCTAAAAATGTTAAAATGTATTACTGGCACGCGAAACCTTAAATTAGAGTGAATAAATGAAGACTCAGCACACGACTTCTGAAAGGTTGCCGACCCCTGCTCTAGGCTGTTGTACTGCAACAGTCAGCCAGTGGGATAGTTCCTTTCAGAGGCAGGCACTCAATAGGTGGTCCTGGTCCCTGCTACAGGCTCCTGGGTTGGCTGGCAGTTGATAATAGTAAGCAAGGCAAAAGAAGGCCTCGTCATTGATATTTATTATTCAGATCACATTTAGTTAGAAAAAATATATTTGTAACATATTCAGCTTAGTTTCTATTCCTACCTTAGACTATTTTAGGACTGTTTATGTTTTGTGAAATAATTTTTTTAAGAAGTGCTGAGTTCTTTCGAACCTAGAACATTTGATGTTTTCCTCCCTCTATAAACCCCCCAAAAGGTAAACAAGAATGGAAGAATTAAGATGTTTTGGGCATAACAAGCCTCAGTATCAGTCTACTAATATACCATATGGACACTTTAGCCACCATTTGTCTGGTTTGTGAAGCCTACAGAAGCACTAAAATTGGGAATTTAATTTAAAAATAAAACAATTATGAGATTATTTTGAATCAGGCTTTACTAATAAATTGAGTTATTATTAGATTTTTGTCAACAGCAGATTTGCCCCAGTGTAAGAATGAAAATGACATTAAAAAGCCCTTTAATCTATTGAGAAATCAACACGCTATGGACTGTTTAATAAAGTCTTGCCAGTTTATCATAATAAGAACCATTATTGGGAGCAGTATGGGGAAGAGCATAAAATCTTCTTGATTTGCAGCCTGCATGAAATCATGATGGCTTTGATGGCTGATTAGCTCACAAAAACCACAAATATCACTTGATCCAGATGCCATCTTGAGGAACAGAAGGCTAAAAACCAGATGTTTACTATTGATATATCTTGAGGTGTTGTCTATTGTCCAATTAGACAAAAACTAGGATAAGCACATTTTCATGAGTGAGCTTCATACCATATAAGGAATGAAAGGTCAAAGTTAGCAGGGAAAAGCTATTTGCCATTCAGCCCTAATTTACCTTATACATTATTAAATAATCCCCTATGCATTTCTATCTTTGATAGTCTTGTGGTATGAAGTGTAAGTCAATGGATAAGATAATTGCAATAAGCAGAAATGGTATTTAATGCACTGGACACTTTCAATAGCAAAGTAGTTCTAATTAGTGTTGGTAACTGATGTGACAGCAGTTTACAGAGCACCAGAATAGTTCCTCATTTGTCAAGTGGGTCTGAAGCTTATGGCAGCTTTCTGATCCTCTCCCTTGCTGCAGGACCAGAAAGCACCTTCAAAAAGCTTTCTCTCATTGATCTTTAGTCAGATGCTGACTGAAAGGCAGACGGCTTTGCCAGAAAGAAGATAGATAGATGCTGCACCCACATGAAAATGTCACTTGCTTAATGAAAAAGGCACTTGTTCATAACCTCTGCACACACACACACACACACACACACATGCGCACACACACAGGGGCATAACAATCACCAACCCAGAGAGGTTATGTAAAAGGGTACTTTTTATTAAGCAAGTACAAGTATGTACATGTGTGTTCACTGTAGACTACATATCAAATCATCTAATTGTGTGTGATATGTGTGTCATAGACATGTGTATGTATCTATACATAATTACATACACACATGCACATATGTAACACACATTACACACAATCTGATAATATGCCACGGAAACTGGAGCTGCATTAATTTCTCCCTTCCAGACTTTTCATTGAATATTAGACATGCCAAGTAACAGATAAAGCAAACCATTGTTTCTGAAATGTCATAATTTGCTTTCCTTGTCTCTGATTTTTCTTTTAACATATTGATAGTTCACTTACCTCACCATCCTCTGAGGGCGGATTGAGTAAATGATAGTGTGTCAGATAAAGAGCAAGTATCTGAAGAGTATACCGTGTCAAGAAAGTTCATAGCAGTTTTCATTGTGTTACACATATTTTATAGCCATAATTAAATAATTCAATATTGTGGTCGGCTATGGGCTAAACTATGACAATTTACAATGTACCTCAGCTATAGCACAGGGCATTAAAAGCATTTATGAGCTGGGGGTAATGTATTTCTCCTGAAAACTTTAATGTCATTTGTAACTCCGCAGCCAAGTGCCAAGAACAGCACCTCCACAGAGGAAGTGTCTGGTCTGGGTATCAGAGCCTGTACTGCAGTGGTACAACTGGAATTTATGAGATGTGCATTATGTGAATCCCAAACTTGCTGATTTTGAAGCTCTCCAGGTGGCAACGGACCAGGCAATACATCCTCATGTAATATGTTTAGAACTCCCTGGTACTGGTGAAAATCAAAGGGAAATGGGAAACAGGTCAAGAACCGCAACAAAAGGAATGGTCTCATATATGGAACACAGGCTGTCATTCTCATTCTGGGGCCACAGGTGCAGGTCTGTTCCCTGCACAACACAGGGCAAGCTAAATGCTGCTCTTAGGGCAGCTGCCAGCGCCCATGAGGCTGTTCTGGCAGCCAGGGATCAGCTGTACACAGGGGCATATTGGACACACCCTCTTTTTCCTGGTCATGCCCCTCCCCCCCATTGGTAGCCTTCTAGGGTTTCCTAGAAGCTACTACAGTGGCCCTAAGACACCAGAGATTTCTTGGGAGAATCCTCCACTAGCCACTTAGGGCAAGTTTTGGTCTGCTTTGCATCACTGAATTAGCACATTTGAGATTTAATACATTCCTTGGGCTCACTATTTGTACTACCTTTGCTAATTCCTTAATTTGAAATAAAAACAAGCAGAAGTGAAAAATGACATTGTTTGGTCTTTATATATGGTCAAAAATAAAGAAATTGGGAACTGTACAACAACCAACAAAGAAAAATTAATGATCAAGTGTCTGTTAGGGAGAGAAAACAAGACATTCCTGTAGCATTTTGCATCCAAAATAAAACACAAGATGGCAGTTACCTTGCAGCAGGCAGGCAGCATCTCTACATTTAAATGTACAGTACACTGAATAACAACATTTCCTTTCAGTTAGAGAGCTACATATAGTATCTCACCAATCATTTAGAATCCACAGGCCTGATCCTGATCTTGCTTACAACCTGGAATTACACTGCTGTAAGACTTATGTGAATTCCGAATTAGGTCCTAACTAACAAAAGAATAATCTAAACAAACATCTAACAGAAAAGATGGTGATGATCTTTGCAAGGGTTGGTTTAGGGAGAAGATTCAATGACTTACATATGACATGAATACTCAGCAGTTCGCAGGATTAGGGCCATCATGCATAATTAGGAGCACTCATGCCCTCCAGATTTCTATAGGTATAACCTTATACCTTGTAGGTTTTGAAGCCACAACCAAGAATAGACATGCCCTCTTGCCCTCCCCTCTATTCCCCCCTTTTCCCCCAAACACACAATGTGCAATTAGGACATAATCTGGTAGACTTTTAAGCACTTTGTCTGAGCACAGAGGATCATAATGACAGTTCATTTTCACATCTCAGTTACACTTGGGTAAATGTATAGTAACTCCATGAAGCCAATGGATGTGCAGCAATGCAATTCTGATCAAAATCTGTTACTCTGTGTACAAAAGTAGCGGAGTGAGAAAACAATTGGTTAAGCTCCTAGTCAATTCATTTCCCTCCTCCTATGGTGTATATACACAGATATGGGAACTTTGGGGTTGAGGAGAAGGGCAATATTGTCTTAATTATTGATGCACTTTACTTTTGTTGAAATCATAGGTCTGATTCTTAGCTACTATTATGGCACTATAAAAGAGCTCTAACATAGGTGCAACTAATTTATGCTTACCTTAAGTCCCATTTACACTGGCATAGTGGATAAAGCGGTCCTAATATAAATGAGAATCAGGCCCCACATATCTATAAAGGTGACAATTCCCTCTGTCTATGTGAATGTTTTTGAAAATATTAAATAAGATTTGACCAGCTAAAATAATACAATAATTTCAGTTCAATAGACTAGGTTAAACTGACAAGTTCCCACCATCTTTTCAAAAAAATAGAGATCATAAAAAACACGTGGAGGGGATTTTAATCAGTACAATATAGATCACAGGGAATATGGACAAGATTGAGTCAGAACGTGAGTCAGAAATAATGTAGAGTAAGCACTAATAGGATAAGCAAGTATGAGCTTTTTATCTGATTAGTGCTTACATGTCAAATTAGTAAAATGGTTTAGGCTCTTCTTGCAGGGTGGAATTAAAGTGTGCATGCTGTGTGCCTGCCCCAGCTGAATCTCTCATGTGGCTTCAAGTGAGGACTCTTCCTTTTCATCTATTTGCTTCCTGGACTCAGGAAAACCTTGGTTTGGACACAGCCATCTTTGTTTTTTTCCTGGAAACCTTAGAGTTCAAGTGATCTATGCTTAATTCACTTGGTGGGGGGCAGGGGGCATTTAATAAATGAGAAAATCAAGTTTATTTGACTTACTCATATACTGTAATGCATTCCTGGGTGAAATCTTACCCCCCACAAAAACTGATTAGCTAAGTTTGACATGGGAAGGGAGTGCCACATGATGGTGGTGATGAAGGGAGCAGGGGAAGCAGGGCCCTGTAATGGCAGATCCTCCAGCCCAATGCCCACTCCTCCCAAACCTGTCTATGCCTCACCTCTAAATTCCACAAGGGCCAGACGATGCGCCTGTTACTCACAATGATGAGAAACTATTGAAGTCAGTGTTATTAAAGGCCCTTAAACCGTAGTGCTCAATTACTATGCAGGCACTCAGACACCATGGTGATGGGCATGGTATAAGAACCTGAACAGAACAGCATAAGTGCTCACCAATATGAGTATGGTCCATGCAATGAGGGCCTGAGCAGAGAAGCAGTGGAAATGCATGTGGAGTTGAGGTCCACAACACACAGGAATAAAGACTTCCTTGCTCCAGCAATTCTGCAACACTACTGCTTCTGCTCCCCTGGTGCTCTCAGTGCCTTCAGAGGAAGGGCCAGGATTTTGCCCATTTTAAGGAGTTTCCATTCTGGGTACTCAAGGACAGTATATAGTATATTGACTTCAATATGGCTTGCAATAATGGGGGATCAAAGTTAAATTATTGTTTTCCTCTTGAAATTTACACTTTATTTTCCTAAATCTGATCCTGAATATTGTATGGCTCTGTATTATGAATTTACCAAATAACTTCCATGCATAATTCAGAAATGCTATTTTCTTCTGATGTTCAAGGCTTTCAGAAGTAGAAGGCACCATGGAAAAAGAAGCTATGCATCAGGGGAAAGATTGTATAATGGACTTCACTGTTCTTGCATTTCATTTTTCAAGAATCATTGCAGAATATTAAATAGGACAAAAGAACCAAGCCTACTGAGAAAGCTAAAAAAGTGCACCGTTATTTTAAAAAATTTTTAGGATGCCCTTTTAAAGATGAAATCAAAGGTAATGTGCGTGAAATGAGGCTTGTCCCCCGGTCTCTTTTATCCATGTTATATTTCAGTTCTATTTTCCATACCTTTTTCATTTGACCCTCTTATTTACTTTTTATATCCCTTTTCCTCAGACTGCTGCCTTCTTACTCCCATTCCTGCTCTACCTCTCAATTATTACTCCTTTACCTTAGCACTTGTCCTTTTGTCATTTGATCCTTTATTGACTTTTGCTCTCAGATCCTTTTTATGTGTCTTCCCTATGAGCCTCTCTATCCTTTTATCAACTAATGCCCATACTTTCATAATAATTTTTCTCTAAACAATGGCTCTCCAGTTTCTTTGTCGCTATAGAGCTGTTATGAATATTAATGGCCTCCTGCAAGGGCTATTATTTGTGGTAAAGAATGCTGATCTTTGATCTGTGGCTTTTGCTTGCATATGCTAGTATGTCTGCAGTTAGGGTTTGGGTCCCTTTTATCTTTTTTCCACAAGATTCCTTTCCTCATGTCCATCGCTGCCTTTTTTTTTATATAGAGTTGGAAACTGTGGAGGACCTTTAAGTATTTTTCTTTACTAGGTAATCGTTCTCGGACTGGCACAGTATATGGTGATTTCTACCCTGATTCTGTACATTCCCTAAAGGCAGCAAGCAATTCAGGTGGTAGTGTGTAATTTGTTTTGTACTGAGGAATTCCTGCCATGCCTATATGTATTTAGACCACAGGCAAACCAATAAAGTTGTCATAGAAACAAAGCATTTCATGAATAAATCAATTCATAACAAACTTGTAAACTTCAAAGAACCCAACGTGCTTTAAAAATACATCCATTACACATACAAACTAACCATGTTTGTAATGAACAACGTACACATATTATATATGTCCATTTTTTTGTCCTGTTGGGCATCTTATAAATATTCTTTAATGCTTTCTTGAACAGTATGTGTCTCTGCAGAGTGTAGGGATGGTTTCAGAAGCTGGCATGATAATGCAGCAGCAGGAATTTTTTGTTTCTTTTTTGATGTTCAAGTTGGAGGATTTGGGATTCCGAACAGTAAACACGGACTGCCTGTTCTGCAAGACAGCATGGACTGGAAGAATCAGTGTGGTAAAATGTTGATCATTTTCAACACGGGAGGACTTTACCCACTGTCCATGCAACTAGGAAAAAATACAGAGTTCATGGAAGTATGATAATAGAAGTGTGCAAAAATATAGAGGAGAGTTATCAAGGCAGGTTACAGAGAAGAGATGGGGAAAATTCTGTCTTAATTTATGCCAATACAATCTCACTGAAGTAAATGCAGCCCTCTGGGTATAGCTGATGGCAGAATCTAGCATTATATGATCCTGATATTTCATTGTTTTCCACCTTATGTATTCACTTACATTTGTGCAAAGAGGGTGCAAAATGCTACCAGATCAGAATGGCAGTGTTTTACATTCAATTAGCAGAAGCTTACACAAAAAGCTACACAAGCTATAGGGCAGTGAAAAATCCAGTCCTATGGTTTCTGGATTGTGTCAGTTCTCTGAAGTCTCAGAGAAATTCTTAAAATATGTTTAGTAGGTACAATTTAAAGCTTTTTATTTGAATTAGTTTGACCAGTAAATTCTAAACGTATAGAGCATAATCCACAATCCATTGAAGTCAGTGGAAAGGCTGTCATTGACTTCAATGGGCTTTGGATCAGGTCCATAATGGAGTTTAGCTCTAGAACCAATTGCATCTTAGGCCCAATCATTTCACCCTTATTTACAATGAACAGCATTAGTACATGTATAGTCTCATTGAATTATATGGGAAAACTTATGTTGTAAGTTGTTCCTCACTGTGACTTAGTGTAGCACAAATGTTCCATTAACTATCAATAAAAAGGCAAAAGATTACTTTTTAACTATACTCATTATACATTTACCCATTAGTGAGGGGAAGAAGAACCGTGCATGTCCTATAAAACAGTAGAAGTGTAAACAAAGACAAGATAAATAATATTCACTACTGAAAAAAGTTCAAATGCTCTATGAATGTCATTATCTGCCATAGAATCAATACTGAATGATTTGATTTTTAGCTTATAACACTCTGAATATCCACCTTTAAGGACCACAGAGAAAAATTAGCCATTACACACTTGATTATCCACTATAACTGCTATACACCATATTTCTGTTGAATTTGCATATTATGACATTATATACTAGGTACACTGTATATCCAGCAGCTATGATGTGGTGTTCCATTGAGATTTTGTTAAAGGCTGCACTGCTTTCACACATCATTTTAAAGGGGAATGGCAGAGCAAAAAGGAAAACTGAGCTAATCACAGGAATAAGTTTTAAAACTACACATTTTAAAACTCTCTTTCCTTTCAAGAAATCCTGCAGGTGCTGTTCAATGAAGATATCCCATCACAACTACCGTTGTTTGCATGTGTCATAATAAGACTTCTAGTACATATGATGTTATATATTGGGATATTTTCAATTGACCAGAAAATCCCAAGAGGAATTCACACAGTGAAAAAAGATCTTAAAACAATTAGTTGATGTATTTCTCTGTATCCCTCCACAACCTTTATGTTTAAGTAGGCAATACAGAAATCAATGTACATTTTTTGTATGTTTGCAGTGTTGTTGTAGCCATCTTTCAATGGACTAACTTCTGTTGGTGGAAGAGACAAGCTTTTGAGCTGCACAGAGCTCTTCTTCAAGTCTACATTTTTGTATTGTAGTTTAAATTATTTTTAAATGGTCACCATGAAGAAATCTATGTCCGCAAATATGGATTAAATGTATATGTAGAATGCAGCAAAACTCTGAAGCATAAACCATCTTCTCTTATATTTACCAGTACTTATTTTATCTATGTGCATTACAGGTATGTTGTTTCCATATAATAATGCATTATCCAGTTATTAGTTTCATTTATGGAATCAAATCAAGATCCTTTAAATTTCTGCTCGGTAACATTCTTCTCAAACAATTGTATCTCCTGGCTCCTCTGATTATTTTATGACTCCTCTTGCTTCTTGTCAATACAGATTAAAGGTAACATATACTGCTGGGAACAAACACAATTTTCCAGCAGCAGCATTTTGTTTTCCTTAATAATTAACAATTGCTGCTGACTAACCTTCCTGTATAAAATGTGCCCCTTCTTGAAAAGGAGCGGACGCAGGTTAGAACATCTCACTTGGGATATCAAAATAAGAAGTGTGATTAAAGCATTAAAGATTTAGAGGTTGACATTAAGGGATGAAAGGTGGAATTACAGTAAATATAAAACTGTTCAACATTAAATGGAATGTGTTGCATTTGAAAGTCTTTCAAAGTGCTAACATTTCAACATTAATTATTAATAGAATCTGACAGCCCATTTTTAATTTGAGTCTAATGACAAGGTTCCTTAAGAGATAAATACAACACAGAATATCACAGGGTCTGTGCATCTTTTTTAAGGCCATTTACATTTCTGAGGCCTAAACCTGGGAAGACATTATAAAAATAGTACCTATTTTAAGAACGTAACATAATTATTGGGAAAAGCAATCTACCAATGTGCTGGAGAGGTTTTGTAATGTTTTATTGTATTCCTTATCAGAATTCTGTTTAGTAGGGCTCCTTCTTTGCCCCTGAGCTTTTCCCATTTTGCCTTTTATTTAATGGGGTGTACATGATAGTCCTCTACCCCATTCTGCATATGAAAGCAGACAGAGTCCAAGTTTGGTGGAACTCTGCTGGGCAAGTCCCTCCAGAGAGCCATAATAGAGATAGGCCTCCAGGGTCTTTTCCAACGGGGACCGGAGGAGCTGAATGTGAGGGTGAGCTGTTTGCTGCAGAATAATCCCTGTGGATATCTGAGCAAGTATCTCATTGGGAGTTCATGAAGCAGCAGGGATTCCTATGGAGCTGTCTCTACAGCTGCTAGTGCCTGACTCAAATCCCTTGAAGTCAGGGGGAATGTTTCTATTGACTATGTTGGACTTTGGATGAGAACCTAATGGGCAGGTGTAGAGACTCTACCAATGGCAGAATGGCTCCTGCTGGAGCCTTCTTGCCAGATGGATTGGGGATGGAACAGGTGCATCTCTCCCTCTGTCTCCATGCATCCACGGATTCCCTTTCCTCCAGATCCTGTTGACCTGTGAGTCTGGGAGCCTGAGCACCTGCCCAATCTATAACTTCAAAATCCATCTCACTTGAGGGATCATTTCTCAGCTTCTTTGTTCCCTTCCCCCCTTCCTGTGACTTTCTCCGTAGGAAAGGGATGATCTAGCTTCAACGTTTCTCAGTAGTGAACTTTGAGTTTGGAAATTCTACTCTTGCGTGACAGTACATCTTTCTCTTATTCACTTTCCCCAACCCCAGCCCCACCCAGTCTCTCTCTCTCTGTCTCCTGCACTCCAGGTATTCCACACCCATACATCACTTCTTAACCTACCTGCTAGCATTTGTTTGGATGACCTGAGGCTAAGTAAATTGTCTCTTATGATCCCTCACACCTACTGGATCTAAAAGGAACAGCATTGTAAATAGATCTCAACCCTCCATCTGTCTGGACATTTGAAACTCAAAAAGTTTGAGCAGATTTCAGATGCCCTTAGAAAGATTCCATAGTTTTATTACAAATATTTCCATTAGCATTCCCCTATTACCTCTTTTTTTGAAGATGTTTATGAGAGAGTCAATGATAAAAAACAAAATGGACATTTAAAAGCACAAGACCTTTTTCTTATTGATTGATTGGTCCCATTGCCTCTTGGGATACTGTGCCCAATGGAGGAGATGATTCAATAACAACTAATGATAGAGGCATTTTACACAGAACGTAAACTTGATGGGACTGATTCTCCTTTCACTTACACTGGTTACATCATGATTGATGCTGGAGTATGTGGGAACAGAATCAGGCCCTATAACTAAGTGATGACAGATGTGAAAAGGAGATAGAAATTCTCTGGTTATTAGTGATGAGTGAACTGAAAGGATTGGAAATTGTGGTCTGTTAGAGGAAAAACATTCAGAAGTTTGGGTGTTTAGTTTTCAAATCTCTTAGCTTCTGCAGAGTGGGGCTAAAAATCTCAGGAGAAGAGACATTCTCATGGCTTTTCCACACTTTGGGGTCTGGAGTCAGCTGGAGATGTGCAGATATTAATATAAAGAGGAGAGAGGCAATTTAAGTGAACATTTTCAAATCTCAAAAAATGTTCAGTACAGGTTTCCTTGGAGTTTTGGGCAAAGGTTTCAAGGGCACCTTGGGGTAGAGGGAGAGAAAGTGTGTCTTAATCTTATAAAAAACAGCCATCCGTCTGAGTGATAGGACAGATTATACAATGACCCAACATTATCTTTTAAAAAAAATCATGTTGGCAGATGAAAACTATCTATATAGCTTCCCCACACCACTCTCTGATCAGTGAGGACTTAATTTACACATCTGTGAACTCACTGGAACAATTTCCCCAGGACCATACAGTACAGAATCTGATTCTAAGTCATCATGATAGGGTAACTGCACTACAATATTAAATAAATCAGACAGAGTCAAAAGAACCTATAAGGTGTCATCAGCAAGATTTTTAAATATAATCATGTCTTAGGCCTCTAAGGCACACACCTGTGTGCAGAATCCTTGTCTGTCCCCCCCTTCTTTAGTGTGTGGGCCTCCACAGTCCAAATGCCGTAGGCTCTGAGACAGTGCTGAACCTCATAAATCTCCCCAGTCACCTATGCATGCTTCCCCCCAGAGCCCCACCCCCAGATGAACTATAGTTCAGCTCTTCAGGGACAAGACAGTTACAGTTCTAGGTAAAACAACAAATACCTGAATGTCAGTTCTCCCAGCAAGAGTAAAATTTCCAAACTCAAAGCTCATTATGGAGACACTTAGAAGCTAGATCATCCCTTTCCTACAGCCAAATTCACAGGAATGGGGGAGGGAAACAAAAGTGCTGGGAAATCACCCCTCAAGTGAGAAGAATTTTGAGGTCATAAATTGGGCAGGGGTCAGCCTCCGAGGTCAACAAGATGGGCCCCAGGAAAATATGACATGATTTTACTTAATAACCTACTGGGGTGAACCTTTATAGGCTTGGTTTGACTGTCTCATTTACTTAATTGTGTAATTCTGTATCACAGGAATCCTTTGCTAGAAGTACACATAGAGAACATGAAAGTTAGAATGTGGCTTTGAGGAAGTCAGTTAATTCAAATATTGCACTTTTTGTGTAGTTTTGGACTTGGAGTTCCCTTCAGTTCCTCTTCTAAATATGAGCTTTTCTAATGTGACTCATTTGAAATCTGTATGTTAGAGCTCACCTTTCTCCAAAATTGTAGGAACATCAGATTATACCCATGCTTGTAAGAATACATAAATTTGGTGTCTCTGGATTCATTAATATATTTCGGTAAGAAAATATTTCTACTTCTTTGTTGAAATGTCTTGTAGAGGATATTGCTATATATGACCTTACTTAATAAGTGAACACTTGTACTCTGTCAAATTGAACACTAGGACTGTGAAAAACTATACAAAACGAAATTACTAAATTCATTTAAATGAACATTTAGAGTCTTTTATTCTTCCAATATTAATCAGGATTGTTTGGCATTCAATAATTACTATAGGTGTATGAAGTATTCCAAATGAAATGCAAAACTATTCAAAAATCAAGTTTTTCGACATTCCATTTTAAACACAAAATTAGGCCCCCATTTTTGTGGGGGGAAAACATCAGCAGGTTATATAATATTTCCAGTAGCTTATTAAGAAAATGTACCATCAGAGGAATGACTAGTCTATCTGCTACTTGTTTTGGTGAAGCAGTCTCTGTCCTACTTTTGTAACTCATGAATTTACACCTTGATCCCAACACTATCACAAGACTGTTATATGACAACATCCAGCTGCAGTAGGGGCGAAAAGTGTGTACTTACCTTGAGTTAGCTGATCCTGGTGAAGACAAGGCAGCTTGTAGTTTTCACATGAGTCACCTGGTCGAGATAAAGGCTATGGGGGAGTCTTTTGAAAATGTGGACCTTAATAACTTATACAAATTTGAATTATTAAATTAGTGTAAACAAATATTGGAATGTTGCTTAGAACAATTAAAGTAAGGGAAGCAAGGGTTGATTAAGAGTTCATCAAGAGCCCTGGAGCATGGACATGTTACTAGAGCCCACGTTAGAGCCCTGGAGCACCCTCCTAAGGCTTTTAAACTAGTGATACATACCACCAAAAGAGCTGCTTGAGTGTGGACCAGCAAACATTTCACATTTGTGACCTTTTCTCCCTTGTTCCTGCCCTCGCAACATGGATAAATATACTGTTGGTACATAGAAAAGGTGGTGGTCATGCACAGCAAAAAGGAATGGCAAACTTTCCTTCCATGGGATGTCTGTCTCGGAAGCTGTAACAATCCTAAAGGCAGAAACTTGAGCATGTTCCCTGCTTTTTTACTTTGCAGAATGCAAGCAGCCCAGTCAATCCTTTGTACTAACATGTTTCTCCCTATCTGAGGGTTCAGTAAATAGCGGGAGCACATAAGCCCATGGGAAGCAATGTTTTTTTTCATGAAGATTTATTTATGAATAATACATTAAGAAGCAGAAATACAAACAATATGAAGCAGAAGAATTGTGTCTAGATTTTTTATTTTCTTTTTTTCCTTTTTTTTTTTTTTTTTGGAGGCCTCAA
The DNA here is from genome assembly GCF_002925995.2 of Terrapene triunguis. Lineage (NCBI taxonomy): Eukaryota > Metazoa > Chordata > Testudines > Emydidae > Terrapene > Terrapene triunguis. Next base: position 19,662,216 of record NW_020664562.1, on the reverse strand, counting down.
ACTCCATTCTCTAATGCTTCCATGAACAATTCAGGCCAAGTTCAATGAAGTTATACCATCAATAGAGTTACACCAGGGATGAAGTGGGCTAATTAGCTTCTTCCCTGGGTACATATATATTAAAAATATAGGGCCAGGGCCATCGCCTACATAAATTAGGGGCAGCTCTATTGAAGTCTTACTTACCCTGAGGATCCCCTACAGTTTTGATATACACAGTATTACTTTTAACCATATGGTACATATAGGCAGGATTATTGGATTCACTGAGCACTTAAGGTCCTCTGTGCTTTACGAGGAGGATACAGCCCCAGCAATCTGTGTCATTGTTAGTCATATGTATGAAGGTCCGTTCCTGAAATGGTGCTTTTAAAAAATATCTTGGGTGGATTATCACTGAAAGCCTTTGCAGAAGATGTATGTTTTAGGATGGGCTATCAAGGGGATCAGGGAGGGAGTTTCAAACATAAAGGGTGGCATCGAAGATAATACCAAGTAGAAGGAAGGAGGATACAAATTAGATGTCCGGGGCAGTTGGCAATCGATTAAACAATGGAATAGGAAATAGGAAGAAATTAAAGAAGATATGGAGAAAAGGAAAGAAAGAAATCAAATACAACACTAAGTTTGTGAGCTTGGGTGACAAGGAAAGGAGTAGAGTTATCCTCAGTGATGGAGAAGGGAGGGAGTGGCAAGAGTTTAGGATGAAAGACAGGAAGCTCAGTTTTCACCATGAAGAGCTGCTGAGAGTGGTGCGACATCAAGGCGGAGATGTTAGGGAGGCAGCCAAAGATGTGAAACTGGAGAAGTGGACTGAGGTACGGAGTAAATAGGTAGACTTGGGAATCATCAATATAGCAATGGTACTGGAAGGCATGGCAGCAGGTTTGGTCACTTAGGGGGAACGTGTAGATAGAATCAGGCTGTAAAGAGACAACACCATAGAGTGTGAAAGGGGAGGAGGAGCTCTCCAGGGAGAAGCTGAATAAGAGAAAGAATGAAATGAGGAGAACCAAGAAAGTACAAAGTGAATACTAATATTTCCATATTAAATGAATCTATTGTGCACATCACTGGAGGCTAAGTACAGTTTCACTACATGTTATGAACCAGATACTCAGCTGGTGTAAATCAATGTAGCTCCACTGGAGTCTTGCCCCACTTTCTAATCTAACTCATTCCCAGTGACATCTCCCAAATGTGGATGTGACCCTTTAGTCCTGTCCCGTGTTCTGCTACCTCCAGCCTCAAATATTAAATCTTGTGCCCAGGTGCACATAGCCTAGGCCCTGTCTCCAGTGCCTGAGAAGCATACATACAGAAGCATAAGTTGTGTGCAAGGTGGTGGTGGCTGAGAGGGAAGGGGGGTGGGTGGAAGAGAGAAACGAAAGGAGCTTAGTTTGTTACTGTTGTTCAGCACAATTATTTACTGTCTAATATAGCACAGCTTACCATGTAACTTCATTGTGAAACTCCCTGATTTACAGTGCAACACAGCTGAGCTTATCACCATGTAACTATTATCCAGGAAAGTCTAGGCACAAGCTTGGGATAGGGTTTCACAGACCATTAATGATGACTGACAGGTTCACTTCAAATGAGCCATGGAAGAGAGAGTTCACTGTACAAAACTGTCATGCTCTGCATGTGATATTCAAATATTTTGAAGGCTGCACAAATGCTTCATATAGTCAAAGAATTACAACACAAGCACAGATATTATATATAGCCACAATGGACTAGATTACTATACATTCTTCTTGGGATTTATATTTTGTTCATAGGGACAACTCACATATTTTCCATGGCCTAGTTTAATTAGACTATTTGAAGGAAAACTACATTTTTTCCTTTCAGACTGACCTAGAAGAGATAAGTGGAATTATGAGATATTACATTTTATTTAAAAAGCCCATTAGTTTAGAGAAAATATTGTTATGCAGTCATGAATTTGTAATTTTGAAGGCTGTTGACATGCAGATGTAAAATGTACACTGGGTGTCTGATGAACATGTAGTCTCAAACTTGATACTGAAATATATGTAAATAGTATTTGGCTAACTGTGCATTTCATTTCCTCCCCAAGCTTTAACTGTGTTGGGCTAACTGTATTAAACATGCAACTCTGATAACTGTGATGAGATGCTGATCCTTATAAAACCCAGACTCTTAAAGGACTCTGTCAATAAAATGTGAATTATGTGCAGTTTCCAATTAGCACAGCAGCCAATGACACCTGAACCTCTAGAAAGGGCAATGCATGTATGTGTGATGTATGTGCTGTATGTGTGATGTGTCAGAGGGTTTGGATGAGCCTCATGCTAGTGTCCAGATTTATTTAAACTCTGTAGGAATCAAGGTAACACATGCTCTTTTATAGGAAGTTCCAAAAAGGGGCTGGACAAAAATGTCACCCAGAAGATGAGGACTATTTGCAGGATATTAGAAGAGCAAAGCTAACGCAAGACAGAGCATCCAGCAGCTAGACGGCTCAATACAAGCTCAGCCATTTTAGAATACTAAATACAGCATAAGTGAATAACTGTATGCATGCTTAAATATTCTGTAGAAAAAAACAGCTACTTATAAATGTTAAAATATATTATTGATTTTCCCTTTGTAAACAGAAGCACAGGGCTTGTTCTTTGTGAAAAATCAGTTCTCTGCTGGCTTTGCCCGCTCTTTAGACTGCACATCTTAATGCAGATGGAACATTTTACAACACAAGTGTAACCCCCACTTGGAATTTGCCAGCTCCTGGCACTCTGGATTGAGCCTCCAGGGGCTCCTATCGTATGGACTACAACAATAATGGCTACCACCACCCTTGGACACTATTTCTCAGCATGTTTGGAGTGAGGGGTGGGGAGGGAGGCTTCTCCATGGGCTGATATGGTGAAGCCATTTGCAGGACACTGATGAGCCAGGGCTGCTCAGCCCCTCATTGGGTGGGAACAACCTGACTCATGCCTTGTCTACACGTATAGGGTGTGTAGTGGTGTGTAGAGCACAGGTACTACATATGTAGGTACACACCACAGTGAAAGCAGGCTGCATCCACACTTGTCACTGTGTTACATACTGCAGTGAAAGCTCTGGCAGGGGGAGAGTTGCTGGTGCCTTTCTCTGTTGCCTCCTCCCTGCCAGAGCCTTTCACTGTGGCGGAAAAAGGCTCTGGCAGCGGGGAGGCAGCAGGACACTACACTACTAAAAACAGTAATGTAGATGAGGGAGGCATGGCTTGGGCGTGCAGAGAGATGTGTAAGAAATGTACCCTAGTGTTCAGGCATGTAGGGCAGTCTACTCTACTCACCTAAACCGTGCCGCACCATCAACACTGCTATTTCTACCCATGTGAGCTGCGCATGCACTGTCTGTATTCTACATGGCACTGCAAGTGGTAGATGTACCGTCAGAGACAAAGAGATTAGTAGTTTTAGTTTCAGGCTTGAGCTTGGAACTCTTGACAGAGATCTTCTGAGAGAGAAGCAGAACAGCTCAGGAAGTCTCTGATTAATTCCCACTCTCCACAAAGGGAGTCTTTGAACTGCTGTGGCAAAGTCGCACAGATCAGGCAGTTCCAGCCCTGTGGAGATAAGTGTCCAGAATGACAGAGATCTGACCCAGCACTGGGCACATAGTGCCAGCCAAGACCTCCACAGGATTCCAGACCAGAGAGCCAGAAAAGGATCCTGCCCCATCAAGGTGAGAAGACATTGTAAGAGGACCATTTTTATTTTTAGTTTAAGCCGGCTAACATTCACAGCACTGCAGCACGTGTCTCTAGCCTCAGCCTCAGTGTACCATCCCAGGGAAGGTGCCAGGGAAGAAGTTGGGGGTTGGGAAGAGTGGGGAGTGTTGGGATGGGGGGAATTTGTTGATATTTTAGTACTTATTATTTAACCCTAACCCCAGAGCCTGTTTGAGGGGTTAAGGAACTCGACTACAATCCTGAAGATCATAGGTTTGAGTCTTGGTCAATCTCACACATTTAAGGCTACCTCTAGTTTACCCTGCTTGCAAAATAGGTACCTGATCCATCAGGTTAGGGCAGTCAAAGGTGGTTGGATGTGATACTGGACATATCACTCCCTTGTTGTCTGTTAAACTTAACTGCACCAGCCTGATAAGCCATTCACTCAGGGGAACATTGAATTATACTGTTATTTTGGGGTGCATTGTGTCTTTGATGGGGTTAATGTTGATATAATTTATTGTTTTGTGTGTCCTGGATTTTACACTCCTTGCCAGCAGTAGTAGCATTATTCATTTCCCCAAGGAATAGCACCCCTTATGTCCCAAGCACAGGGAGGCATCACTTTGGGTGGAGGCACCCAGCATCACAAAAAAAAAAGCCAGGACCCATCCCATGCTAGAAGAGGGAAGAAGCCACTTCAAGTAGCAACCATCAGGAAGTTGGTTGACACCACAGCACAGAGGAGGGTCTATGTAAGTCTGCTGTTGTGATTAAGGGGAATTGAAAAACTAGCATGTAAGACATGTTTCACTTAAAAAATGCCAGTCCACAACCTATAATTGCATAGTGCAGGCTTCTGATCTCCCTTCTTTCCTACTGCTACTGAGACAGATAAAGGCTAAAATCCTGCCTTCCTCTCCCAGGGGGAAACTGGTATGGATAGTAAGCTTCCGTTTGTCAGCTTGCACTACTCAGGGATTCCCCTATGCCTAGAGATTCCCATATAGCTGGGTTAGCTTAACGGAGACCAGGATCTGGCCCACAGAGTATAACTTAAACATCCCTAGAACTAGCTTTGAACCAAAACTCTGGATCTAAATCCCCCTGAATGGTGTGAGATAGTAAAATGCAAACACCAGACAGGATTTTGCAGCTGATCCCTTGGAGGCAGTAGTAAAATGGATGTAATCAAAACCCCCGATCTGAGCACCTCTGGATCTGGAAAAGGGTAAGTGTTATGAAATCTACATCAGAAAATGGCAGCTTGTGCCCATCTCTAATAATGACTGCGTTCAGTTTTGTGCAAAAGATCAGTTCAGGCTTTTGCCACCATTTGTTAGAGAGTTTTTGGAAGATATTTAAGTGGGTGAGAACCTATAACTAAAACACTGTGAAACAACAGCAGTTATCAAGAGACTGAGAAGTGGTGCCATAAACACCACATGGATGATAAGACTGAATGATGGGGAGCATTGGCAATAGTAATGCTCTTAGAAAGGAAGCCTTTCAGGATGGAAAGGACCCATTGCACCAAAGAAAATAGAATAAAAGGATGTCTGTTCAAATATACAGCCCAAAAGGAGTATTAAGGTGTTTCTCTGGGCAGAGGTTATTACTTGTTGAGTGCCAACAACGTGCAGCACTGCACAACACACAAGAGAAGAGCTTCCCGCCAGTCTCCTTTTAAAATGTTTGTTTTACAGAAAGAATTTTCTTGTTTCCATTGCAGACAGGCATGCTGTATTAACAGCTGAGAATCCTTGCTTTGTAGTAAGAGAATAGCAGTTAATCAACACAGCAACCAAGCATCAATATACAAGGCTCTCTTTTTTCCAGAAGGGCAGATTAGCAACTTTATTTGATTTGCCTTTCTCCCTGTAAATAAATATAAGAGAGTTTCAAATGACCTGTAATTTTCATGGTTAAATATAAGGCCAAGCCCTGATTCAACCAGGCAGTTAAGCACGTTTAACTTGAAGCACATGCTGAAGTTCCAGTGGGACTTAAGCACAGGTGTAAGTCCCAGAAATGTCAGGAGCTACATCTGTAGCAGGTACCTGCACAGTGTTATCAGCTTCTGAGCAAATTTATCTTATGGTCAGACAATTCACTGCTGTTGTGACACTGGCTTGGCTGAGACTTTCAAAATGTATATGGTCTTATAGCTGTATTTTGTTTGACATATAGTCAATACAGTTCCGTAAGAGTAATTTAGGGAAAAGAGGAATATGCACATCTAAAAAGGTAAGAAACACTCATGGGGGAGGAAAAGAAACAGCTGGCAAGACTTAGAGACAAAAGAGGATGCTCTCTTTAAGCACTTTTTCCTTGTATAATTTATGCTGTAGACATTTTGTGCTGTCTAATTGCCCCATTTCAAACTAATGTCAGTTAATCAATGACTCCTGAATAGCATGGAGGTGAACCCTGGATACAGAACAAATGCATAAATTTGGCCTGTCTTCTAGCAGGCTTAGCTTCTATAGCTACAGTTTTTGCATTTTCTCTCTGGAGTTGATTTCTTTTTGAGTCATCTCCCCCACACATACACACTCCCCCCTCTCCACCAATCACAGAGTTTTATATTGTGAAATCATGATTTTACTTCTCTAAGCTGTACATTTTGAAATATCTTGCTAGTGCTTTTGCTGTTATTGTTTAATATCCTTCTATTTCTATTTTGCAGGGCTGTCTCTCAAGCCTACCCAGGTGGTGAGATCCCAGATGTATCATGAAATGAATGTTGTGACTTTTGCCTTGCTACCAAAGCCTTGTTTTCCTGCCTTCTATTCCCTCACCCAAAATATATAGGGCAGAAAAATTTGCAGTGCTATTTTAATGGGAATCTAGGCACCCCAAATGCTGGGAGGGACCCATAATTTTCTGAATCTGTTTGGATAATCTACATAAAGCAAGAGTGAAAAATAATTTACAGACGATGCCAAATAACCCTATCAGTAAAGGCTAGATTCGGCAGCTGCTTCAGGCAAGAACTTTATGGAACGAGGCCCATTTTTTTTCAATTTCCTTTCAATGCTACATTCAGGCAGATCGCACCCTGTTTCACACTTAGTTACCCTGGAGATGGGCACATTATAAATTCCATAGAAAGACAGGTAGGTAGACAGATAAACATTCTTCAGTTTCAAGACCAATTTTAATAAATCAGGACTTCTTGGAAAAATCATGTTTTGAAAAACCTGCTAGGGCTGTGGTGTAAAGCCAGATTTTCAAAGGCACATAGGAGTTGCTGTGCTCAGCATCACAATGTCTAACTGATTTAGGAGCCTAAATATAATTTACAAAAGGGATGTAGGCACTTAGTATGGAGAAAGGAGATGCCTTTGAATGCCTGAGAGATGATAGGTTATGTTTTGTTGCCCATGTCTCTTCCAAGTGGTGGTGAATACTGACATGTTTACTGCTGTTACTGAGAGTACTGGTATTTTTTAAAATGTTCATTTCAGACATGAGAAATTCCAATTAGCCACATCAAGTGACAACATTTCTTCAAAGTAGCACTTTAGGAAAGAGGGGTGCTGCATTTGTAACAATTTTGGCCTGACCCAACTCCTTTGAATTCAATAGATGATTCCGCATCAAATTCAGTGGGATTTGGATGAAGTTGTAGATCATTGTGCTGTTATTCATCATCCCCATGGATACAATCTGCAAGTTTCTTGTGGTGTTATTTATTTAATTTCTTTAGAGTTATACAGTAATAAAGAGGGGGCGGGCATATCCCAGATTCATGCCAACTCTGACACAAGTTACGATAACAGAAATGAAATAGAACAGCTATTCACTCCCCAACAGTCTAAAGAACTTAAAACTCTCTTCTAACCCTCACCCTCTGCAGCAGCCCATGCAAACAGATGCACCTTGTAGGATGCTCTGAAGGACAACAGAACAAGGGGAAAGTTTTCAAAAGTGCCTAACTGACATAGGAACCCAAGTCCCATTTACTCCATGGCTATTTTCAGGAGTGGTAGCCTGTTGCAGTGCTCAGGGACCCTCATGGAAACCCAATGTTCTACCACCAACCTCTAGTAATAGGAATCTGATCAGTACCTATAAATTCCGAATAACATTATTAAACTTGTAATTGCTGTGCTCCATAGTGTCAAGTTAGGGCCAAATTGTAACTAACCCTTATGTGGATGCATGGGGGAGAGGGAGCAGAGAGAGTATGAGGAGCCTTCCCCCCTTCTTGCATAGATTGCAGAAAAACCAGTCACAAGTCAAGTTCCTGCACTTTGAAGACTGCAAATATTACTCCCTCCATATGCCCCATAGAGGACAGGGAGAGTCATGGAGGAGAAGGGTGCACTGTTCTGTCTCCCTACTCTATCAACCCCCAGACCAGGCTCAGAGCACAGTTGGAGCAGTGCTTGCTGGGCATTCAACTGCTTAGGAGTGCTCCCGGAAGTGGTGGAGCTCTGAACCACCCTTTATGTCACCCTAAATGTCACTGTTTCTATGGCTGCCTTTTATTTATGACTCTCAAAGGAGCCACGGAGTTCATGAGCTTCATGGCTTGTTTTTTAAAATCCCTGACCCTTATTGCTTTGGGGTCTGTGCACAGGGGTAGGTGGATATGAGAGTAAACACTTGAACCAATTTAAACGAATATACTGAGAATTGCCACATAACATCCTGGGCTGCACAGGAGAGCAGGAATTCAGTAGCAGCACTGCAATGACATAGGATCAGACTGGTGACTTCTCTGTGAAAATTACTATTCCAACCTCAAAGACTTCAAAACTAAATGTAGAGAATTAGGCTAGGTTTACAAAGGCTGACTCTGGTCTAGCCATTACTCTAGTATATTCAAATCTGTCTGCTGTTATCATCACACAAACAGAGTTCTAATTGTTTGAGCTAATATAGGGAGTGAGAGGTGGGGAAGGAGGGAGAGGCCAGGAAAGGTTATCTAGGGTAAAAAACCAAAACCCATTACTATTAATATTTTTCCTATAATGGCATGATTGTTGCCCCCTTTCACCTTGAGCAACCTATGTCTATTTGTAAAAGAATGACACGATAAAATAATGGCCCTTCTTGTATCATTTTGGCAAAACAAGAGTTTAGAGGTATATCATGCATTGATTTCTAAGCTGAAATTCCCAATAAAATCACTAGAGGAGCCCTTTTTTTAAAAAAAAAATCAAAGTTATAATATGGAACCTGAGGACTTATTCAGCATTTGCTGGCACAATTCAGAATTTTGTTGTAGGAATTTACAAACATTACATTATCATAAACCCACTACAGCATAATAATATTTTCCTGCATTTCCATTTGAAACATTCAATATCTTTCTTGTAGCTGATAATAATTGCATTAAAATTGTTCAAAGCATTGCATTTCAATTTGCTTTGCCTAGTTTTTATCACATTGTTAGGTATATTGTTCCAAGCTGGATAGCTACCATGTAGAATTATCCATAAAAAGCCAGACCATGATCCCATTGAATCAAAGTGAATTTTCCCATTTACTTCAAAGTGAGCAGAATAAGGCTGCAAAAGGGATGTTTTTTTCCATTGCCAGAAAATAGAACCAGATTGATGGTAACCTAGTACATCAGGAAGATGAATAATGTACTTTATCTTTAGTTTTGAGAAAACCCTGTGTTAGAAACATGTGTTGTAGGTGGAATAAATTGGCCACTGTATAAAATTAGAAAGCATGCCAAGACTGCATGTAAAACAAACAGTCAATCAAAAATGTAGTGGTTTTAGAAGCCACTGAATTTGTTGATAATTCTTGTGTTTGAATGGAATATCTTTAAAAATTTTGCTTCCATAAAAGTTCAGAGAACTGGTAATCCAAATGTTTCTTATTGTGTTTTCTTCAGAATCTGAGAAAAAAATCTATTGTGCTGCTTAAATGACCAATTGAAGGTCTGTGGAGCATTTCTGCTTTATAGACAACTCAATAGCCATGGAAAAGAAAAAAAAACAATGTCAATCATTGAGGAAATTAACACATTTTAAAGCTTACCAGGGCAAAAATGATGAATTCACAGGTCATCAGCACTGAAGAAAAAGGAATAAAACACCAGAGAAGTCATTTAATTTGTAAGTACAGTGGGCCAGAGCCTCAGGTGGGCTGTGGTTGCTTTGGCATGCACTTTTGGTGAATGTTTCCCTCAAACCAGGAACAGAAAATCAGTTACGGGGGGATCACCACTCTGCAATGCTCTAACTAAACCCTAGGAATTGGCCTTGCTGATGTCCACCCCAGGATCAGCAAAGTGTAAAGGTGAACTTTAAGCCACCTTTGCAAGCATGCACACACATCCTTGACTTGCACTGAAAAGGAGTGACATATTAGAAGTGCACTAAGAGCAAATTCAGTCAAGCTACACTACATACCAAGGGTGAAATCCTTACCCCATTGAAATCAATGGGGGGTTTGTCTTTGACTTCAGTGGTGCCAGGATTTCAACACAAATGATTATGCTATAAGTAATTATGAAGGTGAAAGGCATAATAGAATTTAATATTGGAATGTATGTACTGGCAAATTACATGTTAACACTAACCTTTCTGGAGTGAATAGGAGATATATGCTTCTGTGAGCATAATAGATTTTCTTGGCACAGTTTAAGGGTATGTTGTTTTCAGAGCTATCTAAAAAACACCTTGATATAAGAAACATTTGGAAGTCTGATTGTGTTTTGTTTCCAACTCTCTATGATCCACATATTACAGTCATCTGTCAGCTATGGATAAAGCCATTTGCTTATAGCATTTTCATACACTGGACACTGAGCTCTTGGCTGTCCTCTCACACTGGTGTTAATCTGGAATAATTCCACTGAAGTTAATGGAGTTATAGCCTCTAAAACTGGTGGAAAGGAGGTCATGTACTTGTAGTATCCTCTCTGCTTTCCTTTCTAGGTTGCTGGATAGTTCTTCATGGTTTGTTTTGGAGGGATCTCCAATTCAGGAGTCTCAGTACAGTACATGTTTTCCTTAGCCAGTTTCAGTGTGACAGCTTTGGAGAAGCTGGGGCTTGACTGTTTAGGTCAGCTCTCATTGCTTGAACTGTCTGATCAACACAAATATGCTGACTTGGTCAGAGGGTATCTTGTGGGTTAGCTCCTCAAATAGCTTGAGAACTAGAATTACATTCTAAGACTCCACTGGGATGGACTCACCTAGTTAGTGAGAGCATGATATCTTGTAGTAGCTGAGTAACCGAGAAGTCTAATTCCCTTTGTATACTTTGTAACTTGAAGACAGTTGCAGAGGAGATCTTGAAATGCTTTCCTCTAACTTTTGGCACATTGCAATCAAATTCCCCATTGATTATTGATGTAATAATGCGCCCTTGCTACAGAGATACAAGGGGTATACAAAATACCCCAAACTTTTACAGTTACAGGAGGGATCACCACTCCACAATGCTCTAACTAAACCCTAGGAATTGACCTTGCTGGTATCCACCCCAGGATCAGCAAACTTTTAAGTATTATAGTCATTGCAACCTTTCATTATATCAGTTCTGTTGTCTTGGGCCATCTTATGGATGGGTTCTCTGGCAATCTGCCATTTTTAAGTATGCTTAGAAATGCCTCCAAACTTACAGTTCCTTTGTTATCACATTATTATTGTTGTTGTTATTCATATTAATGAAATCTGTTTAGCACTGACAGTGTGCTCATTGCTACTGTTAACAGAATTAAAGATAATCGTTTCCAGGGCCGGCTCTGGCTTTTTGGCCGCCCCAAGCACAAAAAAAAAAAGGGGCGGCCAGAACGGGAAAGCAACAAAAAAAAACAAACCTGCGGCGCAGCCGGAGCGCAGGTGCAGGGGGACCGGCTCGGGGGGGAGGGGGAGGGAGCAGGCGGGAGAGAGAGAGAAGGGGGCGGCCAGGGCTACAGCAGGGGCGCTGCCACGCGGCCCCTCCTGCTGCGCCGCCTCCTGCCGCCTGCCGCGAGGGCTCCGCTCCGGTCGACGGGGAGGGAAGGAAGTGGACTGCCCTGCAGGGCGCTCTGGTTCTCCGCGCCGCCGCCCCCTACAGGGCGGCTGGAGCGGAACAAGAACAAAAAACAAAACAAAACAAAACAAAAAAAGTGGCCGTGCCACCCTCGGATTGGGCAGAATGCCGCCTCGAACAATCTGCCGCCCCAAGCACCAGCTTGCTCAGCTGGTGCCTGGAGCCGGCCCTGATCGTTTCCCTCAAGGAGATTAGAATATTTAAAAAACAGTGTATAAAAGACGGATCGCCCTGTGTGTTTGCTGTCAAAAATCTAATTGCTGGTCAATTGCTCTTCCTATGAAATCCTTGGCTATCCAGTGTGCTGTTAGTCCTCAAAAACACTGTGTAATGTTGCTCTGTGCCTTCAAATCTGCAAAAAAATTATAGCATTTTGCAGATTTATCAGAATTTTCTTTGCTCTTGAGTGTTTCTGTTTGTACCTGTGATAACAAGGTTTCAGTAGTTTTACAACTGGCTCAAAACACAAATCATCCCATCAGGTCACCTAATGCAGTGCAAAGTCTCTTTGCCTCTGGAGAACTATTTTCTATAGCCTCTTCTGGAATGTCCATTCCTCTTTAGAACTCTGAGAAGCTTGACTGTAGTTTGCCTGGCTATTGTAAACACATGTTGCTCCAAGGTCTTTTGCATTCTATCTTCCTAAATCTTAAAATGCCCAATTTCTACAGGCTTATCTCTGGATAATTTGGGTTAGTCCAACAGTGTGTTGCCTTCATTTTTAAGCACATGTTATTCTGAGCCTGGATTACCGCAATGCTTCATTCTCTAAAGTGGTACTCCATTCATTATAGGATGTCTTTCAAGGTCCTGGTGCTGAATTCCAAAGCCCCTAATGGGGTAAATAAATACTATTTAAAAGTATTCTTCTGTGCAATGAGTAGCATACTGCAATCAACAGGTATAATGCAGCTCTAGGATGAAACCTGCAAATAAGGCATTCTTGGAGTCCCCACTTATGGAGATTTGTGACACAAGAGAACAGGAAGATGTCATGTTTGCCTCCTGCATAGCACAGCACAAGCCTCATCTGCTTATACCAGTCGTTCTTCAGTGGAGATGTCACTCTGACCTGCAAGCCCCAGAAGCAAACAAAACCGCCAACAATGGAGCAAATCATCTGATCTTTCCAAAACCCTGGTGAATCTTAAAATTCTTGTATATGGGTACTAGATAATCTGTGTTTTGATGCAATGTAATTAAACAAATGAAATTAGATGAGAATGCATTAGACAGAGCGAGAGCAAGAGAGATGTTACATTCTTGTCTGTCCAGCCTCTGAGAAGCTGGGCACAGATTCTTTCCTCATGCATATTCCCTTCATAATACATTTGCCACAAGGATTCTTCCTACTCCCATCTGGCATATAGATATTGTTTCCAAATTTGTCATTCTTTATGTTCCAAAACCTATTTTACTTCAGATGCTTTCATGATGAAACAGCAAAAGCCTGCCATAACTTGATATATGGAGCAGAAATCACATCTGTGCCATGCTGTTTTCTAATCAGACAAAGCACTGCATACCTGCAGTGCTTGTTCTTCTGGCCTTCTGACTAGGTGTACCTGAGTGACTTATGATGTTACCATTTTAGCTCTTGTAACACAATTGTACTATTAGAATACAAAGGATTGTACTGCATTTTACCTTTTGGCTAATTTCATAGATTTTCAGGCCAGGAGGATTAGAATCATCTAGTCTGACCTCCTGCAAAATGCAGGTTAACATAACACTCAGTGATTCCTGTATGGAGCCCAACAACTTGTGGTTGAACTAGAGCATATCTTTGAGAAAGGCATCTAATTTTAATCAATTTTCTTTGTAGGCTTCATGTTTGCAGCATATAATGTGTCATGCTACCAGGGCCACCCAGAGGATTCAGGGGGCCTGGGGCAAAGCAATTTTGGGGGCCCCTTCCATAAAAAAAAGTTGCAATACTATAGAATACTATATTCTCGTGGGGGCGCCTGCGGGGCCTGGGGTCTGGGGCAAATTGCCCCACTTGCCCCCCCCCCCCCGGGCGGCCCTGCATGCTACTAAGGCTAATGAGCTAAGTCATTTACTATGGGGGAACCTACTGAAGGGAGAGACAGAGATGGGAAATTCCATAAGTTTGCCCTTGTGAAGTTTCCATAAAATCATCCTACTAGGAGGGTGGAGTTCGGGGCGTGGACACAGAACAGGGAGGAGACATGAAATCCAGATCTCAGGAATCCTAGAAATCTATGGGAGAGGAACCTCATTTGATAACAGTCAAATGGAGGAGCTTCCTCTTTGCACTGCTCTTTCACTTACACCCTGGGAGCATTAGTATTGTCACAGGAACCATGTTACCATTGGCTGAGTCCTCTGCAGCTGCACTGCAGTAGCTCTAGGTGGAATTCCACAGGAGTTAATGTTGCTTGAGGCCACACCAGTTCCCAAAAGGCGGTGCCCAGTCCTTGTGGTGGGATTGCTTTGGGATCCCAGAGATAGGGATGAGGGACCCAATGTGGCACTCTCCCATTCTTAATGTCCAGGCCTAATATGAATTTCCTCTGCTCAAAATAAACAGAAGGGATAATCTGGGGCATTGATATTAAAAAAAAAAAGTTTGCTGTGATTTTGAGCCATCCACTGAAGAAATAATTTCCAACGTTTAGAACGTAAGCTTATTTATTATGTATTTATTTATATTCCAGAGCAAGTGGTAGAGTGTAACCATTGCCTCCTTCAAAGACACCAAAAAGTCACTGAATGAACAACAATACTTTCATAACCCTGGTATCTAGTGCTATGCTGATAAATTTTGGCTCTGTATTTGAATACAAAGGCATCAGCAGTTGGGATCAAGCAGTTCTGGAAATCACTAAAGAAAACGCCTCTGAAACATAATATTTCGTAGTATCTAATTGCTGACAATAGTAAGCACTTAATGAACAGAACCTATCTGTATACTGGGTGTGACTCAGAAATAAGAGGTGTACAGTGCTTGCTGTCTCTTATCCCTGGAGCCCACCTTGTAATATTGCTGGTATCCGTGTGTAACAGATAGTGTTGTGCACTGGGCTGGAAGATAATAAATAGATCGGAGATGATGATTTACAGAAGGGTGCTTGGAACTCCTTGAGCCACTAGGGAAAGAAAACGGTGCTGGTACAAGGCTGTGCTGTCAACCTCGCAATAGTTTTTCCTCTCTCCTGAGGGCAATTTCTCCAAGATGTAACTTGCTTCCTGTCGTATCATCTGGAAATTCACAAATCGGACGAACTGTGGTTCATTACTAAAATGGCTGATCCATAGTTTCTTAGCTGTCAGAGGCTTTTTTTTATTGTTTTTCTCTAAAAGGATTTCTCTTAAGTGATGAAATAACTCACACAAATGCAGATTGCAAACAGAAGACTTTTATGATTATTTCCAGTTGTTTTAAAGAATTGCTTATTTAAAATGCATTAGTTTCTTAATGTGAAGGGGGTTATATTTCTCCAAACAGAGCGAATGAATTTAGACCTAACATGTTCATAACTAAGGATCAATGCATATTCAAGCTAACAATGTAAGTGATCTCTGATCATACAGTAGTTAAGTTATAAAATGGTAGTGATTTATGTTACTAACAGTTTGAAGCCTCGTATCTGCTGGGGTGTATGGGGGTGTGGCATTCTCATCAATCAGAGATTAGATTTTTTCAGCATTGGGATGATTTAAGTGGTCACTAAAAGAAGCATGAAATAATATAATTAACAATGGAGGCAGAATTGCTATTTGCACAGTGTCATAATGCAGTATTGAACCACATATAAACTATACTACCATTTCTAAACTGCACACTCAGAAATCCACTTGTCTTAAAGCGTTTAGTATGTATGTGCTTGATCTTCATATGAAGAGTATTTGCACAATAGATATATAATACAGGTACTACACTAGTCTTTTAAATATGAAATAAACTATTAAAATCATGCTGCCTCTCCAGTTTATTCCAATATTAATAAAAAAGAGACAAACAGAAAAAATATCATAAGTAGTCTTAAAGGGTAAGTTTCTGAGACCTCACTAGTATTATTAATAGTGCATTTGTTGTGATTTAACAACATATGGCAGACATAGACAAGCATAATAGGGGGCTAGTACAGTTGAACTGTATTAATCAAACAAAATAAAAAAAGTTTAATTAATTGCATATTTTATAAAAGCCACATTTCATTACTGTTTGTTTGGTAGATGGAGGCATGCACTGGAAACACTAATTCTAATTATTGCTTCAAGTGGGAGTTTTTGGCCCAAGGTCAAGGAATGATAGAAGAATGTGTGAATCTGCACTACACAGCAGCAGTAAGACTAATCATTCGAATAAAGCCAGTTGTTTTTTTCTTGGACTGTCTGTGTGCTGTTCAATGTTCTGGATGAATCTAACACAATCAGTCTGTTCTCTGGTGTATAGCCACTTCCTGCTGACTCAGGGCAACCTGCTTCTTCTGTCATTTATTAAAATGAAACATTCATATTAAAATTCAGTTTTTCAGAGAAATGACCAAATAGACATTAGTAATGACATTATGAAAACTATTTTATTTAAAATGAGCTGCCACACTTGCATGTTGCAAAGCAGCACAGACAAATCTCTCTCATTTGCTTTGAGGCTGTTTTAAAGAGTTGGATTTTTCCCCTCCTCTATCTGGCGGGACTGCAGAGGGTGATTTCATGTGTGTCTCAGGAAAGAGACAGCTTTTATGGCCACTAAAAATATATATATTTCTACTGCTCTGCATAGCAAATAATGTGCAATTAATTGCTTTTCATTAACATGGAAATGTGAGCCACTGTCTTCTAGGCTTGAATCTACTAATAATCTATTATTTTTTAAAGTAAAGAATAATAACTATTTTGTCTGTGTAACATTTACACAGATTTTGCCATGTTTTCTCTGACTGCATACTGTATGTGTACATAGAACTAAGAAACTGTACTGAAACTATTGAGTAACCTATGTTTACAAAATAAATATTTGCTGAATACTAGGTCTCATTGCTCAATACTTTGTGATTCTGTAATGAAAGGCCCTATTATAATTAGATATCACTGAACAGCTTCCAGCTTTGGAAATGTTTGGGTCCAGATTTAAACTCTGTGGATAGCTTCTAAGCTTTATTTTAATAGAATGAACCAAACTCCTGATTCAAATCCCAACGGAACTTTTAAAAAAATAAGATTTCAATATGAACTTTGCTGATTAGACCCATCTCTGAATTTCATGGATATGACAAGGAGTTGAATTAAGTTTGCTTTGTGCTCCTTAATACAGAATTTCAAAGTGAGTTAGGTGCATAGGCACTTTTAAAATCCCAGTAGGTGTCCATCTTTTTTAGACACTTACATACCTTTTGAAATTTAGCCCAAAGTGATTTACACATGACTAGCCTGAGTAAGGGTGGCACAATCTGAGATTAGAGATTAATGTTCTTTGCTGATGCTGCTAATTTTGTTCTTGCTCAGCACATCATTATTGATGATGGAACCTACCTACAAAGGCTGGTCAAATAGTGGCCTAGAAACCCCCTCTACTCCAGTGGTCTAGTGGTGTAAGGCTCTTTATCTCAGGCTGAATCCCAAATTTCTGAATTTAAATCATATGCAAGTATGCACATACATTCAGGCATGCCTAATTTACCTATGCAATTATCAGATGCAATAGATTAATTTAGAGTACTCAGACTTCTTCAGTTTTCTGTATATGACTAGAGGGTGATGTAACATTTTATTTCTAACCCAATATTGTCTGGCATTTTAGGATCAGATATGGTACACTTACATTATTTTAGCTGAAGGCTTACAATGGACAGTTTAGAAAAATCAAAACCTGATATTTCAATCTATTGTTAGAGTAACTTTTATAACAACATTGACAGTCAGATAGCGGTGGGTTTTGTGGTTTTATATTAAAAGTATTAACTGCTCATATGTTTACTTACTTACATTTTCTCTTATTCTCCCCTTTACTATCTTCTCTTTGCACAAGCCTCCTTGCTTACCCATTCTGTTTGTATTCTTCTCCCATTCTCATCTTTGTGCCTTTTTCTGTGTGGCTCCCTATGCCTGGAACTATCTTCCCATTCCTGTGTGCCAGTCGCTCACCCTTCCCCTGCTTCAATCTCACTTCTTCTCTGAAACTTTTCCAAGATGATCCACCAATTATTTACATTTTATATTTATCAACAAGCATGCAAATAGAAACAAACAATGGGCATAAGCTGCTCTTTGGGAAAACAACGGTGTTATGTGACTAATAAATCATTATAATCAACTAGTGGAAGGAATCTCCTGCAAATGACAGCTTTTGTGATTTTGATATCACCCAATAATCCATGGACACTACTGAAGAACAGAGACAAGGCTCTTCTAGCCAGTGCTTCAGAGAAGTAGCTTCCATTCTTTCACCAACCTCACTCATAAAGAATGTGAAGACTGAGCCTATGACTGGAGCAGAAATGGACATGAAGTAGTTATCCTAACATAGCTACATAATGATGTGTGCCATGAATCTCAGATCTGAACCTGACTCTTTGAAGAGAATTTTGAAGAGATGGAGTCACCCTGTGCATGAGATCCCCCTGCAATAAATTCAAGTGATGATCTTCTTAAATGTATTCTCCCAAGTCAGGAAGGCTGATAGTTAAAGAAAGAACAAAGAAAAGGTTGTGTCCGCATAAAGAGCTGATTATAGATACAAAAATAAAACATTTAGCAATTTCAGTAGCCACGTTAAACCACTGACAAACAAATTCTGATTGTCCCCATGCTTCTGTGTGTGACTTTATGAACATGAGCCAAGTTGCACTATGTACTACTGGAAGACTTTCAGATACTACAGTGATGAGGGTGGAATAAGCTATATAGACTAGACTAGAATAGGCCAAGTTACTCTTAAATTCTACATTTTTAAATTTCATTCTGGTAAAAGTTTTCATTTTAATGTAGAAGGAATATTTGCATGAATTCAGAAAATAGGTACAAGTATGTAGGTCAAAACCATCAGGTGCTATATAAGGAGATGGTCCATTCAGCCCAAGAGCTCTGCTAGACATGTTGTGTTTCTCGTGGAGGCAGATAATTTTCCTTAATAACAAAGAAAAATGAAAAAGTGCTTGTGATAATACAGGAATAAGCAGAAATGTAAAGTCTGTGCTTGAAGTGAATGATAATGTGGATGTTCGTGAATTCAGGAAAAGATTTTACATATAGAATCTTTACTGAAATTTTGATTATTAAGGAATGAGACAACCTTAAAACATTGTTTCATAGTGAGCATATTCCTTCATGTCCCCACACTTTATCCCTTCTAGTTACTGCAGGCTGACATGTATTAATTATTAATTATTATTATTAATTATTTGTGTTGTGATAGACTTAGGAGCCCCAGTCATGGACCAGGTCCTTGTTGTGCAAGGTGCTGTACAAACAGAGAATAACGCTCTATTTCATACAAAATTACATGTCTTGTATTGCCTTCTCTCAGCCTTGTTGCCTTTTTGCTCTATGATCTCTTCTCCCTATCTTTTAGATTTCTCTTTGCCCCGGTTCTTGAGGGTATTATCCTCATTTAGTGCTGCACACATTATTTACAGCAAATATTTTAGACTAGTTTAGCCCCCTTCCTGTCTGAAACTTTGATTTTATTATTTAGAATTAGTCAATGAATAGTTTATGTTAACATGATGCAATCTCTGCTTGATTTACCATGGTTACAGGTTTGATTATTTGCTACCTCTGCTGTTTGATTGGCCACCTAAGTCACATGGTGTTGTTTATGCTCCCTGCTTTCAAGATGGCTGCTAAAAATTCTGAGACGAACACATAAGCATTTGTAATTTCAACACTTTTTCTCTTCATGAAAATCTTTTCAGAAAAATATTTGGTTCTATAAATGTTTGCAGCAAGTAAACAAAAGAAATCACAGATACTAATGAAATGAATTCATGGTTTTTATTGTAAAATATACATATATAATTTTGGCAACTTTCACTCAACTCTAAAATCTCCTTCCGAGGGTCTTTCTATATACTCTTGGTCATCTCCAAATGCTAATTAGTCCCTAGTTATTGATACTGCTAAAGCCACTTGCTCTGCTTCTTCCAGATGTTTTCCAGGTGTCTGTGGTAAATCCCATCAATTACTGTTAGTATAGCATTTGATGGTACTTATGCCTCTATGTAGTTATTGCTTCAACTTAGAGTGCTGCCATCATCAAAAAAGGAAGGGGAAAAAGAAATATATAAACAGAATTTTTCTATTGGTTCTATTCTATCAGGCCTATGATGCTAGTGTGGGTCCAATGTGTACATGAAAATATCCTCTCATCAATTAGAGTTAAAAACAGTATATTGGCATATGACAACAATGCATGGATCTAAAATGTTTCTCATATAAAAGGATGCTTAATAGGCAAATGATTTGATTCAAGGTTACCTAGTCTATGTCCCTCTTTTCCCATACATAAGACCCTGTGCTAAATTATACCATGTTGCCCATTCAGTGCCACAGAGATCAGTTGTTCCTCCTCATCTGCAGAACCTGCTGTCCCCAGAAGGGCTTCGTTGGGATTGGGGGATAGGCAAACATGTTCTGGAGTTCCCTTCCACCCCTTTAATTTGCACCTTTGTGCTCCTCTCTATAATATTGGAATCAGTGGATACTGACCTGTGTCATGTGACAGCAATATTAACATTTTGTTACCCAGGCCTATTTCAGGGAACTGGGGCCAGAAAATAAGGTAATACTTTTATCCACACTCTTGTATGTCACTCCTTTATTACATCCTTTCACTCTTCAAAATGGAGGGGAACATTTGTCTTCACTTATTTGTAATCTGTTTCAGAAGTGAGAGCTGTTCTGAGCCTAAAAAAAACCTCCAGGAAAGCTGCATCTGTATAAATTTAGAGAGCTATACAGTGTGTCCATCAGGAGATAGGAGAATCCAAAAATAATTTTAAGTTAGACACATTGACTCATAAAATTATAAGATCATATATTAATTTTTTTGGAAGAGGTGGCCTGACATAAATAAACAAAACAAAACCATGATGAAAGTGTGACTTTTTCACAACAAAAAGCTTTTTGGTATGAAATCATGCCTGAGAGTTTGCAACAGATTTCTTTAATTAGATGAATGTAACAAGTTGATTAGACTTTATAAGCTTTGAGAAAAGTCTGATCCACTTACACTGAAAAGTTGGACTCAGAATGTAAATTATTCACAGTTGATTAGACCAAGACAAGCGTTTCTCAAACATTTCTCAATGCTTGAGAAAAAGCAACATATTGAATTCTATTTTACTGTGAGGCTCAAAATGGCAACTAACAGTATTAAGCTGCATATAAAACCCAATGTGAACCACATTTATGAGAACATTGCATGTGAATCAAATTACGTTAGCTTTGGTTTGAAGAATGTAAAAATAATTGCCAATTGTATAGGACCAATTTTCTGAAACAAGTTATTTTAATTACTACTAGTATCAGGAGTAAGTGTGGCTGATTTTATTAGATTGAATGTGTTTAGTGAAGCTCCCTGAACTGTAGCTAATGAAGTATTTAGTAAGTATTTTTATTTTTAAGTGAAAGTCCAACTTTCAATACTTTTTTTTATTAGTGGAGATTGGTATGAAGTAATGATGTGATAGTGTATTATGATTTAAAGACACATGGACCTGTTTCTTATTTATATTACAGCCCCATTATAACACTCTGACATTGCAAAGGGGTCTTAATGTGGACACAATGTAAAGGGCTGTAATTAGATTTATACTCACTTTAAGATCCCTTTACTCTGCCAGTGTGGTGTGAAGGGCCCTTAATGTAAAGGTGAACGAAGCCTATATATAGAGAGTAAAGGTATCTTAAAGTGAGTACATATATATATATGAGAGCAGGGCCGGCTCTACTGCTTTTGCTGCCCCAAGCAGCGCACCGAATTGCTGCCGCAGACGGCGGGGGCAGTCCGTGTGCTGTTAGGGCGGCATGCACATTTCCGCGACGGCGGCAATTCGGCGGCAGCTTCTGTCCTGAGCCGGAAGACAGAAGCCGCTGAATTGCCGCCGCGGGCAGCTGAACATAGAAGTTGCCGCCGAATTGCCGCCGCCGCAGAAACGCGCGTGCTGCCCTAATGGCACACGGACTGCCCCCGCCGTCTGCAGCAGCAATTCCGCGCGCTGCTTGGGGCGGCAAAAACACACGGACTGTCGCCCCTTGCAGATTGCTGCCCCAAGCACCTGCTTGGAATGTTGGTGCCTGGAGCCGGCCCTGTATGAGAGAGAGAGATGCACACAATTGCGGTGAATGTCTTAGTTCTACTAGATGATATAGCCATGCTGTTTTTAGATCACTTAATTAAACCACATCTCTATTTCTATTTTGCTCCCAGTTGAATTATAATAACCAATCAGAAATGCCAAAGTCTGGAACTCAGCCCTCTCAAAATCCTTAGTATTCTGGCAGTTATAAAACAAACAGCAACAGAAATATCACTGAATGCCCCTAACAAAGAAGGGTATTTGGAGATGTCCATGTACACAAGTCAAATCGTAATAAATATGTCAAGCCACCCTTAAAGTCATACAACTTTATTGATTTGTCTCATTAATTTTTGTAATCACCAATCCATGCATTTATGCAGTTTTAAAATTTAAAACATTAAAACAATATTCAAAATCCATATAATAGACTGTAAATCCCAATATGTACAAATATACTGTGTTGTGTTTTGAAAACAAAAGAGGTGCGCTGTACAGGTTTTAGATATCTAGCAAAAGATTTAGTTCATTATAACCGTTAGGTTCTTCCTCACTCAGGGCTAGAATGAGCCTTAACTCAACAGGACTACTCAAGAAGCAATTTGGCACTCGGTAATAATAAATGTTTTATCCCAGCCCAACCCCTTAGGTAATCTAATTTGTTAATATACAATATCTTGAAAATGTCAAAACATAAGAAGATTTTACCAAGATCTGTAAACATTTGTATTTCCGGGAACATGATGAGAAGAGAATATATTTATACTTAGGTATTTTCCTGATCTGCTATAAATTAAGTTAGCTAGTTTTCACTTCCACAGCAATTCCACACTCAAAGAGCTCTTGGTGTGTACAACAACATCAGTGTTCTTGAAATAGAAAAAGTGAATTGCAATTATAAAAATAAATCTCTAAAAAGAGAAGAGAAAAGAGACGAATGTTCTAATCTTACCTTCATCATAATCTTATTAGCATTTCTCAGTGAGTAGTTCAAGTATCAGTCTATACTCTTATGAATCTGTCTCATAAATATGTCAAGTGCAAAGTACAGTTATTTTAATAGTCTGTGTTGGTGGGACATCATGGATTTAATTAAGAGACAACTAGTATATGAAATATGACACAAAAAGCACCAGACTAAATGGAGAAATGTTTTACTGCAGATTTAAATCAGGGCTACAGAATTAATGGTGATCTGGTCTCAGAAATCCTACTTAAATTTAATTAATACAAACTAGTGCAAACCTGTTCATATATGAACAAAAATAGAGACATAAAATAATTAATGATATAAGCTACACTGTGTTCTTTATAAAGATATCTACATTAATTCCAACTGTATTGTATTGTATTATTTATAAAGATATCTTGGCTTGTGTTAGTTTTGACTTATCTTTTTTAATTTATTATATAACATTTGAAATGTGAGCTCAATAAAAATCTTTAAAATGTTACTTGCAGCTGTCTTTCCTCTGCTGAACCGGTCACAAAATAATTAAGTAATTTTGATCTAAAATTAAATGCATCCTTGTAAGGATGGGACTGAAAAACCTTGCATTCCTTTTTGTCTGATTCTCCTCCTTCTTCATCTCTCCCTCTCTATCTCTTGCTATTATTTGGAAAGGAAGAGTTAGTTCCATAGTCGTTATTCAGGCAAAACTTCCATTGACTTTAATGTCTAGACTTCATGGGAGCTTTGGCTGAGCAACGACTGCTGGTTTTCCGATTGTGTTGGATTCATATTTTTCAGAAGTGATAAAAATGCGCAACTCTTGGAATTTTCCTTATGGCTTATACACTTTCTAGTATAAATTAAATAATCCTGCAATCATTTGGGACTACTCCATCAGCCTAATCCAATGCCCACTGAAGTCACTGGAAAGACTCCCATTGACCTCACTTGTGTTGAAGGTGGCACCCAGGACCTGCTTTACCATTGGCATCCACAGGAGCAGATTTCCAGTGTGCAAAGTCAACCAGGTGCATCAATATTTGCAGGGCTGATGCCTAAATCTATAGTAGAATCTGGCTTCCTAAATGATTTTCATGTCTGAGGCCTTACAATAACTAATGTCTGTTGGGGCAGATTAATAATATGTATGTCAACTTTCTCAATTTGAGTGGCTTCCAACAATTTAGATTGGATAACCTTTAATGGGGTTGGTTGCTCTAGAAAGCAGTTAAACAAAGTATTAATACATTTTATTAAGCTTTTATTAACAAAAGAAAGAAAAAAAAAAGCAGTGGCAGCAGAATCTCAGCAGCCAGAAAACCATCGTCATGGTCTGAAAACCCAGAACCGTGGACTCTAGTTGTTCTCAAAAATACAATAATTTGGGCTGCCAGAAAGGAAATGAAAATGGCAAATTGATACAAAAATAAAAGTGCTTTAGAGAAATAAATTCATAACTACTTTTATTTTTTGGTGAAAAAGACATCAAAGGGTTGCAACTCAGGCTGTAAGGCAAAAAAGGATAAAAGGATAGAGCCTATAGTTTCAAAATATTTTCCCCTTTAATGAACACAGTTGAAAATGTCCATAAATCGCTTCCAAAATAGTTATGTTTAAAAAGCAGTCAGGTCTTTTGTGCCTGACATGTTTCCAGTAAATCCGGTAGTGTAATCAAGGGCAGACATGGGTAAACATAGTTTACCATTTTTCATTTGGAGAATATGGAGTTTAATTTACCCACTTCTTTTTTTTACTGCTACACCACTGACTAAATCTATTATCTGCCATGTTTGCATAAATTGTCTGAAAGTTCATTGTGTCTTGACTGGCTTTCAGCATTTATTTCAGCATTTCACTTTTTTGCAGTAAATGAAGGGAAAAAGTGCCCAGAAATTCAGATAATTCACTGAAATAACCAGACTTTTGGTGACTAACAAGAGCAAACATAGCCTTATTTAGCTAAATTTACACAACTTTGTTTAATGTTGCATGAGATAATCTTAACAAAATGAATTATAGCAGTGTACTTAATGTATAAATTTAGGCAGTAACGACAAAGTTACAAATAATATACGATAAAATATGAGGCATGATCACATGGTCACAAACAAGTATTCATAAGGATACCTACCTCATCAAATACTATTGCTAGTGGTGCTATATGAATTATTATTACCTGGATTTATTATACCTTTGCCACATTCCTATAATAGTAAAAATTATAGTGCAGAAGCACAATGTCAAACCTAATCTTTCACCTCCTTTCTCAATTAAAGAGTAATATATTATAAAAACAAAGAAAAGACTATGGAAAAAGTACTACAGTGTCGATAGAACCTGAAATGGACTGATTTACATTCCTTCTGAGGCAGAGGTGCCGTGAGGAGAGAGGAGAGTTGCCGTGTAAGAATGTATTATTTGTTTCTATTGTCTAATGCAGGGGTTCTCAAGCCTTTTCTTTCTGAGGCCCCCCCAACTCCATAAAACTCCATAGCCCACTTGTGCCACAATACCTGGTTTTCTGCATATAAAAACTGGGGCTGGCATTAGGGGGTAGCAAGCAGGGCAATTGCCTGGGACCCCAGGCCACAGGGGGCCCCGTGAAGCTACATTGCTCAGGGTCCCAGGCTTCAGCCCCATGCAGTGGGTCTTCACCTTTCTGCCCTGGACTCTAGCGAGTCTAACACTGGCCCTGCTTGGCGGACCCCCTGAAACCTGCTCGCAGCCCCCCAGGTGGCCCTGGACCCCTGGTTGAGAGCCACTGGTCTAATGGATGCAGGGGAGCACAGTGAACTACGAGATCTGCTGCACCTTTAAAGAGGTGCAGCTTTCTCTTCTCCCTCAAGTATTCTGCCAGCACACTGGTGTACAAAGTTGGTGAGCCATGACCTTCTCTGCTTCCTCTGGGGCCGTGAGTACTAGCTGTCATATACCTTATTGTGCTCCCCAGCACCTGCAGCCAAATAATGGCTACCCTGTGCATGCATTTTCCAAATGGAAAGCTCCTTTCACTTTCTCCCCCTCATAATGCACCTGCACAGACCCAGACATAATTTGGCTCTGTGTGTGTTTATATAAAACTGCACTAGCAACTGAAGGTGCTCAGCATGTTGCAGGAGGTGCTCAGGACTTGACTAGTTCAGGTCCAGGATGGGAACACTGAGCTTTGATCTTTCTCAACAAATACTCTCCAGTTCAAAAGCCTTCTTTCAGGGATCATTAGAGCCACTTCGTGCAGTATTATAATTGGAGCCTAGTCTAAACATGGAAACGTAGCTCACTTTATCTTATTTTGATTGTACAATATGCATTAGATAAGAGGAGGGCCTGAAGATCTGCCCCTGTTTTTGCAGCATAACTAAAGTAATCAAGTGTCACACGGATAAGAACTAGTCACCTCTCAGTACCACAACTAAGGAAGTGGGAAGGACTGTGGTTCTTCAACCCATACTGTTGTGGAAATCAAACTTGAACATAAGTAGATGGAAACTTACACCCACACATTTTGGAGAATGAACATTTATTTGATTTACAGCACACCACATCCCTTGTCTGCTAGCATATCTTCCATGATAGTAATGTCCCTGGCAGCTAAAGTTCTCATGGTTCTATATGAAGTTCAATAATGCTAATATAAAATGGTCTTCCAAGAACTTTTATCACATAATTTTACATTGAGTGGGATGGCTCAGTATCAAAAGCAATCTGTGGGTATTAACATTTTCCAAACAGTTTTTTATAGTAAAAAACAAGTTGGAGATCTGCATTAATTCAATTAGTGAGCTAGTTAGCATTTAGTACAATATTTAAATTAAATACTGTTTGAAAATTCTGTTTTAGCTTCATTTCATTCATGTTCGAATTAACCGCTAAGGTGCCACCACATTTCTAGAGATGGTATATTATATAGCAATAATAGACAAATATGCTGAAGTGTCTGTACGCACTGTTCTTAGAAAACTTTGCAACTTACTTGCACTCCTGCAGCTTTAAATTTCTCCTGCCCTCAGGGGATTTTCTGCCCTATAGGGTGAATGTCATTGAATACTGCTGAAATCTTGTATCCATGACACTCCTTCCCTATAGAACAGGTGTGATTTTAAGGCTCCAAGACTGTAGACAGACCTTTACTATTAATAAAGGAATAAAGGGATATGTAACTCAGTCCACACATGATGCAACTTGTATTAACAATACTGTTGACTGAAGGTAGCCTAGCTGAATGTCCCTACCTGAAATATCCTCTGACCGGTGTAAATGAAGTTATTCAACATCTACCCTAATGTAACTGAGAGCAAAATTTGTTGCAATTATCAGCATATACATACATACATATACACATTACTTTTAGAAGTAATTCAAATACTTTAGCAAGTTTTAAAAAACTATTCAGGAATTCTCCCAACAGTGACAATGATACATTCCATTCCTATGCCATTACAGAAGGTTACGTCTCTTTTCACAAAAGTAGTACTGAGAATGTTCAACCTGAATGACTGGCTGGTGCTTCTAATAGAGAACTCACACAGCAACGTACACATTTCATAATGCTCATCCAGCCATGTATTCAGTAATGAAGTCAAAATTGTTACATATAGTTTTCACTTTAAAAGCTGAGTGTGTTTTGCCTAGCAACGTTGTGTGTCTACAAGAAATGGCCTAAATTAAAACCCAGAACCAAACACTCTAAACTCTGAGATGAAGATTAGTTAGAGTCTAAACCCAGATCTGTATCTGAATTAACTACTTGTCCCAATCTCTGCAATGGACCTTACACCCAAACACCACCAGCCCACCAAATTTGGGATGGTCAGCATCTCAGTCTGAACTTGGCAGCTTGTACATATTTCTATTATTACAACCATCCAAGCAAATTGCACTTTTTTCCCCTCTGGAAAATACAATGTATGTTACTCAGTAAAAAACTCTAGATTACTATTTTAGCACTGTGCAATGTAGTACCAGCTAAAAGTTCAGTAGACCATGTATCACTCTGCCATGTGGAAGAGCCAGTTTCATTTCATGCTAAATTTGGGACTCTCACAAATTGGCAGACAGCGGCTAGAAGCTTGCAATACTCATGTTCTCATCTTTGGGTAGGCGTATGTGCTTCACTGCTAATGAACACTCCCTAGCAGTTACCTGAGAGCAGCATTACATTTTTTGAGAAGTGCGTCAGTCCTCTGAGCTGTCAATTCAGATGCCATAAGGTAGGGTAGCGGTGGTACGTATACACTGTGGAGAGACACAGAAGACCAAAATGGCAGTTCTGAATGAAACGGACAGAGAAGAGAGGACCCTGCACGGCAAGGTGAGAGCTCAAATGGCACTCTCCAGGACAAACCAGCCCAGGCTGGCTCTGTATGATGTAGGAATTCCCCTATGCCAATATAGTCTCTTTGCATTGCCAGTGTGACACAAACAAGTGGCAAAAGGACTAGAATCTGCCCCCTTTGCCTCAAAAGAATATGCATCATGCTATTTTCAATAATGTAAACAAATGCATTTTTATTGTATTTCAGTGATTATTATTATTGACTTACAGTGAAAGGATATGTTCTCACTGTTAATTTTCATCTTTTTTTCTTTCCATATACTAGCTTTGGGCTTGATCCTGCAATACATACTCACATGAAGAACCCCACTGATTTCAGTGAAACTACTCCAGAGAGGAAATGTTACACAATCGGGTCCAATTTGTATATCTCCTTGTTTCAATTTGACACACAGTAATAAAGCTTTAATTGGAAAAGGAAAACAGAATAATTGCTTTCAAGGTCAGAAGGAAGCAATGACTGTAAGGGACAGCTGGATAAAGTATTTTATGTCAAATTTTCTCCTGCTGCCATTTTGCTGAACAAAAGGTTAGCTCTTGAAACCTTATCACTATGTATAAAAATGTATTTATATGTACTGTTATGACTATAAAAATCAATCTTTTGAGATATAAGGGCAGCATTTTAACTAGCACTAGTCAAAACATCTGGTTTCCTGGTTGTGCAATATTTCCAGTAAAAAAAGGAAAAATTTTAGACTAGTTTGAAAAATGGAAAAAGTGGTTTCTGAATGTTTTTATAGTGTTAGTTTGACTTGGTTTTGTTTCCTTTTATTGCCAAGCCATCACTTTCCATTTGTTCAGTCATGTTGCCATAATGTTGCAAAAGATTCACTTTTTGCCAACAGCCACTGGACTTCACTAATAAGAAAACACACCAAAAAAAGGGGCACCAATCAAAATAATTGTGTTTTTCAAATATTAAAAGTCAGAATTTGCCATTTTCACTTTCCACATGAAATACTTCAGCTAGTTTAGTTCCTTATTTCCTTATTGGTTTTTCATGCTCCAACAATAACAAAAATATATATGTCCAATCCCATGCAAATATTGGTATAGACTGATTTTATTTCTATTTTATCTTGATGGCAAACACAATGACACAGATTTTTAATACTCCATTCTCAGAATTTGCACCACCAGTCAAAGTAACTGATTTTTGAATGGCAGTCAGATACCCAACCAGTCACACTTTGCACAATTACCATGATCACACATTTAATAATGGTAATTGTGCTTGCAAATTATGCATGTACAATTCTAAAATTCTGGCCCTGTATTATTGAAATCAATGAGAGGTTTGCCATGGACTTCAACAGATGCAGGATCAACCCCCCTAAATCTTCAGGGCCATTCTTCAAATATCCAGACACAAATGTGTGGCAAGGATCCTAGATTTCAAGCATTTTGTGAAACCTTATGAAAATGGACTGGAGAAATAGCTCCTAGGAATATTTAGGAATATTGCCACTAATTAGTAGGTTCTCCCTTTTAGGAGACGTTTATGGGGAAATGTTCTGTGTAGGTCTGATTCAAAGTCCATTAAGAACAATTGAAAGACTGAGCTCGTTTCCTTTATGCTCACCATTTACTTGAGTTGTATAGAGCATGTGTATATTTATTTCAATCTTAGTCAAATCCCTAGCTTTGGACTATCATCACTTTCAAGCATAAAAATGAGACTTGTTAGTGTCTGTGCTGTTTCTATGATATGGTAAGTATGATATCTTTAAAGGCCATGCAGTATTTCATGTCTAGTCTTTGTCCATGTTCTAACAATGTGCATTGAATGTCTCACTATTGTCTCTTTTTCAGATTAGTTTACAGCCTTGTGGTTCCAGCTGTTTTATTCTGAAACTCTAAAACCCTATCACTAGGGAGTTCTGTGTAATTGCCCATAATATGCACCACATTATCCATTTCAGGAACTGCGCTGAAAGACAGCAGCAATAAGGGGTATTCTAACGGCAGTCTGGTTTACACTAATGGACCTAACAGGAAGGAAATGCAATTTGAAAGAAGCTGATGCATATGTTCTATTGTTGAATATAATGTTTGATTTAATTATTAACTGTCAGTGATGGAAAGGCAGATCCCGCTCAGTTCTGCTTAGAATTTGGTGCTCTGTTACCAGTAAAAATAGACAAATCTCATCCTTAGAATTCTGGAGTTCCTCATAGAATGTTTTTAAAACATTTTCAGTTGAATAACCTCTAGTGCATGTTTCTTTCACTTGAGTCTTTAAAGGTTTTCCTTCCTTTACCAAATCCAAATATAAACAGGTAGATACTTCTTCTCCTCTCTCTTTCACTGATGTAAATCAGGAGAAATGCCATTAAAGTCAATGAACTCACATTAAAGTGTAATAAGTAATATCTGATTTAAATTCATATTCCATATTCTTAATAAAATATTAGAGTATTTTTTTGCCCTTCATGTCATACACATGGCTTTGCATTCTGCCTACACACCACCAGGAAAGTACACAACATGCAGAAATGAAGTTTTAGTGAAGGAGCTAAAATGTACAGGCATGCTTTTGTCTCTCTCTCTTTTACTGGGGATAGATGATTTGGCAGCCAATTTCAGTCCAATTCTATAATTGGTGTTTTGTGATTTCTTGTAAATTGCTGCATTGTGTTTCAAAGGTCCATAATTCCGTGTGTGGGTGTCAACAAGATGTAAGAAATGAATTCATTATGAAGAACTCTTACCTGAAATTCCATTATTCTTTCCTCACCATGGTGATTTCTATCAAACTCACTGGTACAACATAATTTGGAAAGAAATAGGTATTGATACTAAACTACTGCATTTCAGAGGAATTTAAAGGGTAAAAACCATAGCTCTCTTGAATCATTCAGATAGAAAACAGTGGTTTAACTCCACTAGTAAACAGAATAATTGAGCTGTGTAATTTTAGTTGTGTATTTTGTATCTGTCTGGTGAAATTATTATCTTTGACACTAGCCTAGGCAGATGCAGGACTGGAGTTGAAATTAAACCATAGTAATGATATTTGGAGTTCATCCAAAACATTCTTCATTGTTTATGAAAGTGGCTTCAACATCATTATTTGATCCATAATTTCTCATCTTTCATTACTCATATGTTTCTGCATATAACACACACAGCATCAGCTCAGTGGGTTGCATTTTCCTTTACAATTTCAAAAGGGTATGGTTATTTTTGTCATGTGGGTAATAGAAAGCAATGAAGCTTCCTGGAAATACACTACCACAACTCAAATGCCTAATTGATTTAGATAGATTAAGAAAAAATAGAGGGCCTATCTGCAGTGCATTTCTGTTCTTGGTGTTAGAGTCAGAAATGTCTCGTACAGCAGTTTTCAATCAAACAGCAGGCTCTATTTACTGCAGTGTGATCCATCTTAGATCTCGGAGTAAACTGGAGATGTTTATTGTAAACTGTTCTCAGTTTTCATAAATTATGAAGATATGAAGCTTTTTTTCCTCTAGAAAATATTTGAGTTTTTTTGAAAAGTACCAATGGGCAAAGCTCAAATATTTAGGAGGTTTTATTTCAGAGGAGCATTCAAAAATCCAGGTGCATATCAAAATATATCCAGACTCTTTTAGTCTCTATGTCTCACAAGATCAGGTTTATGCTGGGTATTTGCTGGGCCAGGAATATCGTAGAAACAGTCTTTTTGTTGTAGTATTTCAGGACTCATGCCATCAGCCTTGCCAGAAATCAAGTAATGCAGAGGTGTGCAATTTTTTTTAGGTTAACTGAACTTCCAAACATGTTTACGTTTGAGTTCAGCTGGGTGCTAGTATTGGCCATAGATTCAGGGGTTTCACTTATTTTAGTTGTACCATTTCTCCTACTCATAATTAGAATTCAGTGGAGCACTTTGCAAACTCCAGACATGCAACATATTGAAGAAGCCATAGCTTGAGCGGAAAAAAAACCTCTCAATTTTGAAAATTGAAAACTCAGACTATGCATGTGCCCTGTGCAGAACAGCAAAGCATCTAGAAAACCATGGCTCACACTGTGAATTACATCAGGCACCCACACATATGTAGGTAATCGACCTGAATCACATGTTATAAAACATATGATTGAAACCAAACCTTACTCTATGCAATGGGGGTCTGCTGGGGTGGGGTAGAGAGGGAAAGAGCAAAGGAAGGCTCTTCCCCTGTCCATGAAGGATCTCTCTGTAGCATGCAAGGGAGCACAAAGATGAGGATCCAGACATCGCTGGTAGCCAACTCACTGCAGCCTCAAGGGGAGATGGTCCCCTGACGTGGTGTTCATAGCTAAGCTCCAAGCTGTCCAGCATGTACACTGCAGCAAGTCAGAGTGCACACTTTTCACACTGGTCCTGGCAGTGCATCCTCCTACCCCCCAACACAAAAGCACTTTTACCATAAGACCACTCCATATTCCCTCCCCACTCTTCCCTACTTTGCACACTTCTGGTAAGATTTCACCCTTAGCATGTATGAAGTATACTAAAAATATAGATGTGTGTTTATAAGGCCATGCAAGTCAGCGAAATAGGGCTGAAAAGATATCAGTGGATATTTGTATAGGCTTGGTATCATAAAGAGAAAAAATTGGCTCATGCAGGTGTTTCTTCATTTCTAATGTGATTCCTCTAGGCAGGAAACCAGGTGTGTTTGCTGCATGCTAATCAGTAAAAGGAACATATGAAATATGCATCTGCACAGCAGCATCTGTGCAGAGACTGTCCAGACCAATTCTTGAGTGCATTTTCTTCCTGTGTGGGCCTCTTTTGCACTTCTTAGTGCCAAGAGGCTTATTTTGCATAGGTGGAAAGACCCATATCCCCTACCCATCCGGGATTGCTATCATGCACAGCATCTTGAATGCATGAGCTGAATGACAAGCTGGCTGAATCTGAGACTATGTGGTTCAAGTTTATGTCTCTCAGGTAAAAGCCAACAAGCTCCTTACCAAACTCCCTGCCAAATTTTGCATGAGGTAGGGAAAGGGAGAATATGTAACCCATTCTCTTGTGCTTCTATCTTCTGTATTTCTTATTCATTTAAAGTCCTGCTCTTCCTCTAGTTACAGGGCTAGTTACTGAAGATGATCACTGAAGATATGTATGGCATGCTGTTTAACTGCTGAGGTACACCCTCACAGATGGGTCCATATAAAAGATATAGAGAGAATAGTCTGGAGAATTTAGCCTGTGAGACTAATTTGAAATACTTACAAGGCATTTTAAGATTACAAGATATGCAATATTTTTTAGATGCATGGATTTTGCATTCAGATATCATGCTAAATAACTGTGTGATAATGAGTTAGGTGCCTAAATATAGATTTGTGCCTAAGTTTGAAAAAGTTGGCTCTACTTCCTTTAGCTATATAAGGTCACTGCACAAGAGCTAATGTAGAGCTAGATGGTTAACTTAAACTACTGCCAGAGCAGGTGAGTGAGAATACTATTCCACCCCTGCATGGGCTACCTAGATCTTGTTCCAGGCAAGCAAGAGTAAGTGGGTGCTGCTTACTCCTCCTCAGAGCAGGGGAGTGGAGAATGGGCATAGTGCTGGCACTTCTCCACCCCAAAACATGCTGATCCAGTGTGGGTGTGGGTGTCCTATTTGCTGCTGGTATAGGCCAGCAACATATTACTAACCCCTAGAAGCAGGGAGGGAACTGTGCTCAGAGTGATGTTATTGGAGTACAATAACCCACAGGGCCACTCTTGGGGTAGAGCAGTTCACACACCACTCTTTGCTTTAAGGCACAGTGTAACATGTAGAATGTACATGGTAGGTCTCATTAACATGCGATGGAAGAATACAGTAACCTACTCATGTAACTGATAGCTCAGAATATCCTGTCTGCCTCCTATCTATCAGAGAAACAGACACTTAAAAGGTACTGCAGTGCATCAGTGTCTGCTGATAGAATAAAAGAGACAGAGGAACTCTAGCCAGCTCCAGCCCACAGCTGGCCTCACAGAGTGGGCACTTTAAATAACCTCTACCACCATGATCCTCCCCCGGATAGCAACAAAATCTAACAGGCACAGACAACTGAAAGAAAACTACACACCTCAAAAGGGTCCCTTGATGGGATCCTTTCCAATCTGTCCTGCTGGGGGAGGGGTTTACCTCCAAACTGCAGAGGAGATTTGGAAAACAGTGTCCATACTGTCTGCTCTCCTTCTCATTCCCCCTGGCCACGGGAGAGCTAGTAGCCCGTCATCTTCCTACCAGCATCTCCCTTGCATTAAAGGAAGAAGCAGATCATATACTGCCCTCCTTCCTAAAGCCTGGTCTGGTTGGCTCGGCGAGAGAGAAGCCCATCTCTCTACACTACCAGGTCCTGGTCCCAGGCCCCAAATAGAAAAGTGACCTGTTTTTGTTTGTTTTAATTCAGACACCGATTGGTACCCTGGGATCACTTCCAATATCTGCCTTTGTCATTCCCTATGTCTCTGTCTGAAGTTGAACTCCTGGAATGGGTTACATTGGTCCCTGAGACTTTCTGCTCTGCCTTAAAGAACTAGTATACTCTAGTATACTAGTTACACACTCAGACATATAGTAGCCTTTACAGAAATTTCATTTTTTCTATATTGGCCCCAAAACCAATGTTTTTATAATTTAAAAAGTAGATGGAACAAGAAAACATGTTTGCATGATATTTGTGCCTAATACACCTGAGATCATGCTCATGAAGAGATCATCCTTAACCGTAAAAATTAACCTTTATATTGATAGCATAGTTAGTGCCTGTTGCAGAAAATGTTAATGTTTGATAATCTTTTGCAGAGAAAACTTCTGTGCAAAACTAAAGGCAACTTCAGTCAGATTAATTTGCTAACTTGACTTTTAAAAAATCTTTTTGCATTCTTCATTCATGAATTTGCACACTTTCTTCTTGCGGTAGGCTGCACTTGATATTCTTTTCATTTTCTGACCCCTTTTTGAATTACTTTAACTGCCACCTTTGACAGTTTCCAGCCACGGGTCCTAATGTTCACTGAATAATCCATGTAAATGTACTGTATGTTGTGTTTTTTTCCCAATCATATGGGAGCTGTATCTTGTCATACTTTTTTCCTTTGTCTGAGATCAAGTCCTAGCCTTTGTGGTATAGATGACGTAGTTTCATACTTAAGCAAAACTCCCTCTGAGTCAGGGGAGTATAGCCTGTGTAAAAGCTGTAAGGTCAGCCCCAATAAAGGAACATCAGGTACTCTTAAGGTGCCAAAACTGTGACCAAATATGCTGCATTTACTTTCAGAAGAAATCAATTTGCTACAGTTTGGGGACTGAGTTGGGACAAACATAACCTTAGATTATTTTATTTTTATTATCTTAAAGAGAAATCAAACATAAAGATACCAATTTTTATTATGCCATTTAAATTATGTCTTTCTGTGCTTAAAACTCTGACATGTGACTATGGTAACATTTACAAGAGATATAAAAATGCTCATAAAATGGATAATCTGTTAAGAGGATTTTCTCTGCTCATACAGTAAGTGCTAGCAGCAAACTCTTATTTGTGTTTTACAAATGGGAAATGTTGATTCTTTATCAGCTTGCCCCACACAGATACCAAAGAGATTTGCTAGGGCAGTAAGAATCATCTGGTTGATTTAAATGCTCAGGTGGACATTCCCCCTTGTTTGGTGCATACAACTCTCACTGAAGTCAATGGGAATTTTGTGTACAGACTGATGCAGGATTGTGACCCTAACCTGAAAAGAAAACCAGGGCTTTGAATCATACAGCAAGGGATTTCTCACAGAAAGAGAAAAGAAATCATTGTATATCAATTATTTTGTGGGCTTCATTGAGATGATTCAGGATTTTAGGACACAGGGACTGCCATATTGGATCAGACCCAAGGCCCATGTAGTCCAGTATCCTTTCTCCCAGATACTTCAGAGGAAGATGGATGAACCTCAAAGCAGGCAGATGTGGGATAATCTGTCTCCCACAGGAGTCTTATCCTGATCTCTAGAGATTAGCTTAAACCATAAAGCATGAGGTTTAATATCTGTTCTAAAATCTTTGCTGCCATTAATTATTGCAACTTGGGATATTCTTGAAATCCATATAAATGTGCAGTCCCTTTTTAAAGCTTGTTGAACTTTGATGGCTTTACAGCAGTAGATTGAAATGGCAAGGAGGACACATTTTTATCTCCTCATTCAGTTAAAACATGCCAACCCAAGCCTTCTGCTTGGCTTTCCCCTCATACAGAACTGTTTGAATGCCATATACATATGTCCAGGTTAATGGCAGTAGATAGACTCCAGTTAGCCTACTTAGGGAGTCCTCTGATGTCATTACAAGGGGGAATGATTTTTCCCAGTGATGTCTCTCAGCAAGACAGCTGCAGATTTCCTTAAAGTAATAGATGTCTGAAAATAGAAGAGTATTGATTGAGACTATCTTCCCTATGACAGAAAACAAAATGACCCAGCAGGTACTGTACAAGGTTCGTTTGTAGCAAAACATGTCTTTGTTTCTGGGTGTCAGAGGGTGGAGGCATTCTTGACTTTCATCTGAGACTAATGTATGGGGATAAAAGTTTTGCAAGATACAAACTGTCATGACCCATAGGCCTTGAACCCAGGTCCATAGGAGCAGCCATGCTTCAACCCTCCACTTGGCAGCCTGCTGACAATTGCTGACCTAGGACCTATGAAGCCCAGCCCAAGTTGAGGCTCCACCCCTGATGTCCTACTGACAGAATCCCTGAGCAGCCCATTGGCCTGCTAGCCCTACTTAAGCCAAGAGGAACAGGAAGCTTTCTGAACAACTGGGATCCCCCTTGCTCTGGATGGGGTACCTTTTGCCTTCGACGCCTACAGTTTGACTGCCCAGCATCTCGATCTGGCTTGACTCCTGACCTCTGAATCCCTGGTATCCTGACCCTGCCTGACTCTTGATTCCTGACTGTGGACTCTGGTTCTGATGGCTCCCTACAACCTGGCCTTGACACAATGACAGTAAGAGCAGATTTTCACTGGAGTTTTCCATCCCCATATGCATTTTGCGGGAGGCATCCATAAAATTGGTTCCACAGCCAAACTTAGCATCTACTATGAAAACAAGAGTAACTGGCACTAGACAAATACTGAGCTGTTTAGCTAAGGAGTTTTACTGAGTGCAGAGGCCCCATCTGGGACCTTTTGCAGGTTTAATTAGGCCTGGCTGAGCAATCCTTATTTATGTTGGTGAGCACTTACATGTTGGTAAGCACTTAGGGCCTGATCCACAGCCTATTGAAGACAATGAAAAGAGAAGACCTTATCAGAGGTGCTGGAACAATTTGTATAGTGGGGGTGCTGCTGAAAGCCATTACACCAAACTGTAAACGCTGTATGGAATGGAAACCACTTCAAGCCAGGGAGTGCGGCAGCCCTAGTTCCGGCACCTTTGAGCCTTATTGCTTTGAATCTCTAGTGATACCAACTCTATAGCCTTCCATGCTATCAGTCTAATTGTGCAATCCTTACTCACTTGGGGATCAGTTCTGCCACTCAAATTCATGTAGAGTAGTACCTTACTCTGCAAGTAGTCCCATTGAAATGAATAGAGCTACTTGTGGAACTTGTAGCCCACGAAAGCTTATGCTCAAATACATTTGTTAGTCTCTAAGGTGCCACAAGTACTCCTGTTCTTTTTGTGGAACAAAGTAATACATGTTGAGCATAAGAGTGACAGAACAGGGCCCTAAGTGAATAAAGTTTGCACAGTTGGGTCCACAGTATGTAAGGAGACAGAGCTTGTGTGTCTGATGGAGCTTGAAGCAATTAAAAAAAATTAAGACTCACAGAAAAAGAGTCCTTTAATAGCCCTATACAGTTCTTGCCATGAGTTGTGTTTACTGAACAAGTGACCTTTACAAGATTATTGTTTATGATCTTTCAGTGTGTGCCAGAATAGGAGAAAAGAATATTCCAATTTATTTCAAAGGTTACATATCAAAACTGAATATGCAGTACAACTGCATTATCATATTGTCTAGCTTTAACATAGATCAGAGCCCTAGCATTATATGCCTTCAAGGCATTTTTTTTATTCCTATAGTATAGAGACTAGAGGTGAGTGAATAATTTGTAACAAATAACGCATTTAATACATTTCACCGTTTTTCCTTGATTGTAAATTGTCCACAAACAGATTGGGAAATTCTCAAATCTATTCGATATTTTTAATTATTCACCAATTTCTTCAGTGAAATAATTTTTGGTTTGCAGATTGTTTGAAAACAGTTGGGAATATTCACCATGTGCATGCTCTGTTGGTTAGTTGCACTCGTATCACTATGAGCTGAAAATGCTCAGCACCTCTGAAAACTGGACTACTTCAATTATATGTTAAAAATTGCTTAACTTAAGGAAACTCAGTTTGAATATTTTGTCCTTGTGTTTTGAGATGGTTTAAAAACATAAATATTTCCCTAATATTTTCCGCATGAGCAATTGTTGTGCTTGCCAGAGGTGACTGCATGACCATGAATGGGAGGGGAGGTTGGTCCAGGAGACATACTCTGTGTTAAGATGTGTTCCACAGTATAAAAGACTTTGGAAACCCCTGGTGTAGAAAGTTGAAATTCACAATCTGTTGCTTAGTTACAGGAGTCTTGTG
Organism: Terrapene triunguis; assembly: GCF_002925995.2. Classification (NCBI taxonomy): domain Eukaryota; kingdom Metazoa; phylum Chordata; order Testudines; family Emydidae; genus Terrapene; species Terrapene triunguis. Next base: position 19,623,329 of record NW_020664562.1, on the reverse strand, counting down.
GTATTGTTTCTGTTCTCAGATTGGAGGACAACTGTTCAGCATTAATGGACCCATATGGAAATCAGTGGGGCTCCACACAGGTGCAGCAATGTGCCCATATGGAATAGCTTCCACTATCAGGACTTTGAAGTTCACTAGCAACATATATCTCAATGCTCAAACTTAAAATTTGCTTCTCACAAATATTCATGCTAGTAATTCTCCAGTGTTTGGATGTTCACAGAAAATGAACACAAAGGGTTATAAACATGACCAAATTGGAATTCATTTCTGAATTAATAGGAATATTCATAGACACATTTTTTGCACTATTTCTTCATCTCGGATACAGATACACCAGTGTAAATCAGAGGAGAATGTAAGTGAGGAGTAAATCTACTGAGGTCAATAGTTACACTGGTCTAAAAATTGTGTAAGTGAGAGGCAACCCAGGGGGGCGAGGGATAGCTCAGTGGTGTGAGCATTGGCCTGCTAAACCCAGGATTGTGAGTTCAATCCTTGAGGGGGCCATTTAGGGAACTGGGGTAAAAATCTGTCTGGGGATTGGTCCTGCTTTGAGCAGGGGGTTGGACTAGATGACCTCCTGAGGTCCCTTCCAATCCTGATATTCTATGATTTCTTATCTTCAAAATGGAATAACTCTAACATTTCCTGTTTATTATTAAAACTGCGGAATAATTTGTTAGCTAAAAATAAATTGGGTTTTTTTTAGGTTTCTTGAACTTATTGCAAAAAAAGCTTTATGAACCACTAGTGAAAAAGGTCCATTGCAGAGGGAAGCTGGAGCTGGTTCCAAACAGTTAGGAAATTGACCATTAGCAAGTCAGTCACATGACAAAAAATGGATGCTAACAAGAGAAAAAGTACAGATAGGCTATGTCTACACCAGTGGTTCCCAAACTTGTTCCGCCGCTTGTTCCAGTGGTGCCATTGGCCTGGAGCAGTGAATCGCGGCCACTAGGAGCCGTGATTGGCCGAACCTGCAGACGCGGCAGGTAAACAAACCAGCCCGGCCCGCCAGGAGATTTCCCTGCACAAGCGGCAGAACAAGTTTGGGAACCACTGGTCTACACTATACAGCTTTTAGCGACACGGCTGTGCTGCTACAGCTATGCCGCTAAAAGGTGTGCAGTGTAGCTGCTGTTTGTCAGCAGGAGAGAGGTCTCCTGCCAACAAAAAACTTCCACTCAACAAGTGGCATTAGCTTTGTTGACAGGAAAGCGCTACTGCTGACAAAGCGCTGTTCGCACCAATGCTTGTCGTCGGCAAAACTTTTGTTTTTCAGGGGGTTGCTTTTTTAACACCTCTGAATGACAAAAGTTTTGTCTTTCACTTACCAGTGTAGACAAAGCCATAGTTTGGAGACCACAGATTCCTAAGGTTGTGATTTAGCAAAGTGGTATCAACTTTAAACACATAAGTAGTCCTGTTGACTTTAATGAGATTACTCATATGCTTAAAGTTAGTCACCATCTTAAATACCTTGCTGGATTTCAGCCATAACACAGTAAAACCCATTTTTAACCTGAAAATCCCTTTTATCCAAATCTAGATTGTCCCCTTTTCCCAATTTGAATTAGTTGCCCAATAATTTTCCATTTTATCGGAATGCTCTTGGATAATTCATGAATCATTTTGAATAAATGTGGTTGCACTGTATTTACTAGGGGTCATTTTAAAAAAATCAGCTAAGAGAGTGGGAGCCCAAGTCCCACTTTCAAAAGTGACTTAGATACTTAGGAGCCTAAACGTTATTGAAAGTCAATAAAACTAAGAGTATGTCTACATTAGAAACGCTACAGTGTAAATGCTTACTAACCAATGGAAAAATCCAGAGGTGAAAGTAAGCCAGTACGGGCCGGTACGGAGGACCGGTAAGAAAAGGTGCAGCAGCGTACCGGCAAGAAAATGGAGCATTCTCTCCCTCTCTGACTCCTCCTCCTGGCTCCAGCAATATTGAGGGTCCGGGGGCCCGGCTCCATGAATGTTCGGGGCCGGGTCTCCCCCCTAGCCCCACCTGCTGCCCCCCCGCGCCTCCCCTGAGTGTGGGCTGGCCCCACTTTGCTGCCCCCGTGCACCTCCCTTCCGTGTCTCTCCCCTGAAGCTCCATGCTGCCTGCCTGCATTAACTGCTGCCGCAGGGGCCTAGTGCCCCCTCCACTACTGCCAGGGCAGGCTGCCCTTCCCCCTCAGACCCTTTCATTTTCCAGTGGGACCCTCCACCAGTACAGCCGCCCCCCCTGCCCGCAGTCACCGCTCTTGCCCCACGCTGGGCAAGGGACAGCCCCATCCCTCACCCCCAGTGAGGCTACAGTGACGGGCAGCAGCAGGGGAGGAGGCGCACATGTGATGGCAGCCCCTCTGGCATGGCACCCACCACAGGGGAGGCAAGGGGGATTCCTGGACCTGAGAGGGGCCCTAGGAGCATGTGCAGTGACAGTGGGGGGGTGAGTGTGCTGCCGGGGGGGAGGAGGTGGTCCCTATGCCAGAGCTCGCTGCTGCCGGCAGAGAGAGGGCTGGGGGGAGTCCTCCTCTCTGGCTCCAGTCCCAGGGCAGCCTGCCTGCACCCCAAACTCATCCCCAGCCCTGCCCCACCCCAGAGCCCACACCCCCAGCCAGAGCCCTCATCTCCCCGCACCCCAACCCTCCGTCCTAGCCCTGAGCCTCTCCAACACCCCAAACCCCTCATCTCCAGCCCCAGTCAGAACCCTCATCCCCATGCACCCTAACCCTCTGCCTCAGCCCTGAGTTCCCTCCCACACCCCAAACCCCTCATCCCCAGCCACACCCCAAATCCACCCCCAGCTTCACCCCACAGCCCTCACCCCTGCACCCCCTCCCTCCGCACTCCATCTTATCCCCAAACTCCCTCCCAGAACCTGAACCCCCTCCCTCCGCACTCCCTCCCATCCCTAAACTCCCTCCCAGAGCCTGCACCCTGCACCCCTCCTGCACCCCAGTTCCCTGCCCCAGCCCAGGGCCTTCACCCCAGATCTCCTCCCCAACCCAAACTGCCTCCCAGAGCCTTGGGCAGGTCGGGGGTGGAGTTGGGGGGGCAGAGTTTGGTCAGGGGCAGGTTCTGGGCACCACCAAAATTTCTACAAACCTGCCACCCCTGCCGGCAAGAGCTGGTGCGCCATACTGGGGTGGATCGGCTTCCTGAGGCAGCAATTTAAAGGGCTGGAGCCCAGGGCCCTTTAAATTGCCGCCAGAGCCTCGCTGCCAGAGCCCTGGGGTAGCGGCGGCGGGGCTTGGGTGGTGATTTAAAGGGCCCAGGGCTCCTGCCGCCACTACCGCCCCGGGCCCTTTAAATCACCGCTGGAGCCCCACTGCCGCTACCGCAGGGCTCCGGGGACAATTTAAATAGCCCCCGGAGCCTGCCAGAGCCCTGGGGTAGCGGCGGCAGGGCTCTGGTGCCTATTGAAAGGGTTCAGGGCTCCCACTGCCTCTACCACCCTGGGCCCTTTAAATAGCAACCGGAGACCTCCCGCCGCTACCCCAAGGCTCCAGCAGCAGGGCTCCGGAGACGATTTAAAGGGCTCTGGAGGGTAGCAGCAGCCGGAGCCCCGGGCCCTGCTGCTGGAGCCCCGGGGCTCCGTCAGCAATTTAAAGGGCCCGGGGCTCTGCTGCGGTAGCAGCAGCTAGAGCCTCGGGCCCTTTAAATCGCCCCCTTTAAATTGCCCCCGAATCCCAGGGCTCCCAGACACCTCTGCAGCTGGGAGCTCAGGGGGTGATTTAAAGGGATTGAGGCTCCCAGCTGCTGCTGCCACAGCCCTAGCCCCGGGCCCTTTAAATCCTGATTTAAAGGGCCTGGGGATTTAAAGGCCCCGCCTCTTCTGGTGGAGGCCACACCCCTCCTCAGGACTCCGGAGTACCGGCAAGTCCATTAATTTACTTTCACCTCTGGAAAAATCCCTTCCATTGCTGTAGTAAATTCAGGAGGTAGTTAATCAATGGAAGAGTTATTCTGTTGATATTGCAGTGCCTATATGGGGGCTTAAGTTGACCTACCGATGTCTCTCAGGGGAGTGAATTTTTCATAACTAGGTTACCCTAACTTTGTAGTGCAGGCCAGTCCATAGATACCTAAATCTCTTGAATGTTTTACCCTAGGTACCAGTTTACTAGTTTGCCAGAGCAATGTACAAAGTCATACTGTGAGTTACCTCATCAGAGCCAACAAACTTGCTTATGTTAAAGTCATTGACGGCTAGTTGACAGTTTTAGGAAAAGCCAATGGTTGCCAACCTGGCTGCTTATCGTTTTTTGAAGACTGACCCAAACTGTTTTTAATCTACCTTCCTAGCTAATCCATGGAGTAGCAGGTAGTATTCACTCTTAAGGTTATCTCTTTCTTGTCCCTTAGCTATACATCAATGAAGTTCAACAGTTATAGATGGATTTAATCTTGGCTACCCTACTTATTTATATAGCGCCAATCATTTTACCACATAAGTGTCCTGTTTTGATTGATATGGGTGACAGAGCCAAAAAGCTATGTAAAACATATGAAGAAAAGAAAAGCTTTGGAATGTTTTTTAGGAAAGCATTTTCTCAGGTTATCCTTACATCTAAAGTAAGTAATCTTTTCCAGCTTGTTTTCTTCAGCACCCAGCTTCTGTTTATGATATATACAGGGCAAAATGAAGGTTTGGCTTTGAAGTTCCAGAAAACTCATTGTCCAGGTGCATCAGCAATTCACAGAAGTACACATGAATGAACACAACAGAGAATTGGTACAGATCAGAGGAAACTACACAAGCCGCTGTATCAATTCAGCTTCATTTATTAAAAGGAATTGCCAAGACACTCTGTACTGGACTCTCCGTTATCACTTACAGAACAGCAGGTCAAACTCTACAAGAAATCTCTGCTCTTGTCTTTTGTGGATGCAGAAGTCTTAATCAGAGGTTGAACACCAATCCCTTTTCAGATCAGAGAATCTGATCCCATCTGGCCTGACTGTCATGTATGTCCCATTTGTCACTATTTCTCATATCATATTCACCATTGTTGCAATAATCTCTAATGACATAAAACTCAGAAAATACTATTGTAACCTGACATATGTATTCAGAAAATTTCCATTTAGGGTTGGAGCATTTTCTGACATAAAGCACACCTCTCAACTAGCTGATTAGCTAAAGCATGTCTCAGCTAAAGAAAACAGTGTGACACATCTTTCAATCCATGCAGCAAAATTCTGCAACATTCTCTGACATTCTGTATGAGTTATTTCCATTGTGATTATCTCTACTTCTTCATTCTATCCATATCTGCTCTCTCAAACATAGTGTTCTGAAAGTTCCATCAGGTGATAGCATACATGAAGAAGCTATTACATTCACACAAATATTCCATGTAAATCATCTGTCTCTATAGGTTAATTTGTATTTTAATGATTTAGGTGATAGGGAATTTCTTATATCAAGGCATTAACACTCAATAGTAGATCTTTTTGAATTTTTTGCCAAAATTTTGAATTCTCAAAACAATTTCAACCAACTTTGCTCAATGATGAGCTATGTTTTGCAGAATATGCCTACTCTCCATAATTAAGATTGTGATTTTATCCTACTATATCCTCAAGAAGGGTAATTTCCACATCATATTTTGTATGTGAACAGCACAGAAAATGTTGCACAAATGTGAAATAATTTAGACAAGCCGCATTTGAGATATTGGGTAGCTGTAAATCATGTTTTGAAAATTCTCCTGACACTGTTTTGCCATGTACTTTTGCAAAAATGTCTTGTTCTAGGAACTTAAATCTGTATTTGAACGATCATGGCAAGATTTAGTACTCAGGGCCAATTCTGAGGTGGGAAAATCATATCTGGGAAGTTTAATTATGAATGGTTCAAGTTTAAGATATCTGCAGCAATGGACCAATGGAAATACTCACAAAAGTAAAATTGGAAGTTTGCAGAATCAAGGCTTAAATGAGGACTATCTTCCATATTAATCTGTCACAAATGTAAAAACAATGCAAAGGGGTAACTATAATCCTTTAATTGGTTTATGGAGACAAAATTCTCTATGCTCTGTCACGAATTCCTATGATGAACTGAATTCAGGCATGAATTAAATGCCTGTGGAAGGCAATGTGAGTTGTGCCCATTTAGGCCAGTGCTGAATTTAATCTGATATCTGTACATTTTGGCTTTTCCATTAGAATCTGAGTTAGGGGAAATATGTGTAAAAAAATAACATAAATCAATTGTTTCTCAGTTGTGGCTTTCAGCACTGGTGCATTAATCAGGGATCACTGACTATTGGAAAGACTGCAGTGTCATCACAGAGCTATAGTCCTGTGCAGAGGCTGTTGCTGGCCCTTTAAATAGATTACTTCAGGTTTTGATGCTAAGAATGTGTAGATCTAAGATCAGAATCACTCGGATAAGGGAGAGACAGGGAGAGATTAAGCAAGAGATATTACTGCCAAAGCTAGCACAGTACAAACAATGGCCGTAAAACCACAGTGACAACACAATCGTTTATGTGCTTCCAATTTGAAAGAACATCAATTTAAAATTTGTAATCATATCAATTCATTGTAAGAACTAAAAAATGAAAACTATGAGAGCAGACATAAATATAACTTTTGCCATATTTTAAACTGGTAGCATCACTCTACCCAATTAAGCCCAGCTTATCATATGTAACCAGTTGGATATGTTAAACTTACTTTATTTTAAAAGAAAAGATATTGCCAATATCTAATTATATACATACATGTTCCCAAGGTAAATTGTTCAAGCCATTATCCTGAACATGCCCTTATACAACAGTGTCATCTAGTGGACACTGCTCAAACTGGTTGCTTAACAGGAAGATGGAGGCTGGGGAAAATGCCCTTTTACAATAAAAAAAAGAAATATGCTTTATTGAATTTCATAAACAAACAATTTAAAGTAATAACTTCTAATGTTATACATCATTGTAACATCAGATCTCTTGTCATAGTAGCCGAAAAAGTAAAATAGTTAATAGTGACACCAAAATGACACTTAACGAACTGTGGACTTTGGGAGAAATAAAGTAAAGCTGAAGTCATGTATAACAGTTATTAAGCGCTCAATCCTTGAACCCTTCTCCTCCCATATGTATGCACGAGGAACTGGCTAGAATCTGGACATGTGTATGTTAGTTTTGAAGTCTCTAGGAATGTAAAGAGGCAATCAATTAATAGTTAGTAGGTTTCCTTATCATAGTCATATAAAGTCCTGGTCTTTGCTATGGTATCTCAGGGATTTCATTAGTCTACATCAGTGGTTCCCAAACTTTAACAACCTGTGAACCCCTTTCACTAAAATGTCAAGTCTTGTGAACCCCCTCTTAAAAATAATATTTCCAGGGATTTTCTCCTTTACCTGAGTATAAATTATAAAAGCAGTGATCTTGGAAATATAAAATTTGTTTTTGTGACATGCTTATTACACACTATGTATTATTAATTATTATTTATCATTACAGTATTTTTATTGCATTATGAAAACACTCTTCCAAGATTTCACTTTCGTAGCTTGTGTCACTTTGAATAAGCTTGTTATAAGACAAGGCTCCTATGTTTCATCAAGGAGTGTCAGATGTGAAACAGCAGGAAGGTATTTAAGAATCCAACTCAAAGAGTTCCTCCTACACAAGCATTCAGGTCTTGAGCAGTCCAGGCAAACAACGCATGTTACAACAAAGCTTAAACTTGTTAAGAACATAAGAACGGCCATACCGGGTCAGACCAAAGGTCCATCTAGCCCAGTATCCTGTCTACCGACAGTGGCCAATGCCAGGTGCCCAGAGGGAGTGGACCAACAGGCAATGATCAAGTGATCTCTCTCCTGCCATCCATCTCCATCCTCTGACAAACAGAGGCTAGGGACACCATTCCTTATCCATCCTGGCTAATAGCTATTAATGGACTTAACCACCATGAATTTATCCAGTTCTCTTTTAAACGCTGTTATAGTCCTAGCCTTCACAACCTCCTCAGGTAAGGAGTTCCACAAGTTGACTGTGTGCTGCATGAAGAAGAACTTCCTTGTATTTGTTTTAAACCTGCTGCCTATTAATTTCATTTGGTGACCCCTAGTTCTTGTATTATGGGAATAAGTAAATAACTTTTCCTTATCCACTTTCTCCACATCACTCATGATTTTGTATATGTCTATCATATCCCCCCTTAGTCTCCTCTTTTCCAAGCTGAAGAGTCCTAGCCTCTTTAATCTCTCCTCATATGGGACCTGTTCCAAACCCCTAATCATTTTAGTTGCCCTTTTCTGAACCTTTTCTAGTGCCAGTATATCTTTTTTGACATGAGGAGACCACATCTGTACGCAGTATTCGAGATGTGGGCGTACCATCGATTTATATAAGGGCAATAATATATTCTCAGTCTTATTCTCTATCCCCTTTTTAATGATCCCTAATATCCTGTTTGCTTTTTTGACCGCCTCTGCGCACTGCGCGGACATCTTCAGAGAACTATCCACGATGACTCCAAGATCTTTTTCCTGACTTGTTGTAGCTAAATTAGCCCCTATTATATTGTATGTATAGTTGGGGTTATTTTTTCCAATGTGCATTACTTTACATTTATCCATATTAAATTTCATTTGCCATTTTGTTGCCCAATCACTTAGTTTTGTGAGATCTTTTTGAAGTTCATCACAGTCTGCTTTGGTCTTAACTATCTTTAGCAGTTTAGTATCATCTGCAAACTTTGCCACCTCACTGTTTACCCCTTTCTCCAGATCATTTATGAATAAGTTGAATATGATTGGTCCTAGGACTGACCCTTGGGGAACACCACTAGTTACCCCTCTCCATTCTGAGAATTTACCATTAATTCCTACCCTTTGTTCCCGGTCTTTTAACCAGTTCTCAATCCATGAAAGGACCTTCCCTTTTATCCCATGACAACTTACTTTACTTAAGAGTCTTTGGTGAGGGACCTTGTCAAAGGCTTTTTGGAAATCTAAGTACACTATGTCCACTGGATCCCCCTTGTCCACATGTTTGTTGACCCCTTCAAAGAACTCTAATAGATTAGTAAGACACGATTTCCCTTTACAGAAACCATGTTGACTATTGCTCAACAGTTTGTTTTTCTATGTGTCTGACAATTTTATTCTTAACTATTGTTTCAACTAATTTGCCCGGCACCGATGTTAGACTTACCGGTCTGTAATTGCTGGGATCACCTCTAGAGCCCTTTTTAAATATTGGTGTTACATTAGCTAACTTCCAGTCACTGGGTACAGAAGCCAATTTAAAGGACAGGTTACAAACCTTAGTTAATAGTTCCGCAACTTCACATTTGAGTTCTTTCAGAACTCTTGGGTGAATGCCATCTGGTCCCGGTGACTTGTTAATGTTAAGTTTATCAATTAATTCCAAAACCTCCTCTAGTGACACTTCAATCTGTGACAGTTCCTCAGATTTGTCACCTACAAAAGCCGGCTCAGGTTTGGGAATCTCCCTAACATCCTCAGCCGTGAAGACTGAAGCAAAGAATCCATTTAGTTTCTCCACAATGACTTTATCGTCTTTAAGCGCTCCTTTTGTATCTCGATCATCAAGGGGCCCCACTGGTTGTTTAGCAGGCTTCCTGCTTCTGATATACTTAAAAAACATTTTGTTATTGCCTTTGGAGTTCTTCATAATAATTTTAAAAACAATACTAGCTGCCTATTTAATTTTAAAAACAGCAAAAAATATCAACCTTCAAGACTCCTTATAAGAAATGGAAAGGGAGGTGAAGTCTCCTCAGTGTGATAGATATGCTTGCTTTGATCTGCTTAGCTCTTGGAAGTCTAGGGGCTCCGGGCTGCTGACCCCATGCTGCCTGGGGTCCCTAGGGACAACTCTGTCCGCCATTAGGGAATTTTTCCCTGAGAACCCCCCTGTAACATTTCGTGAAACCCCAGGGGTTCACGAACCCCAGTTTGGGAACCACTGGTCTACATTCACATGTATTCCAAAGAGCTGTAGCCACCTCCAGTGTGAGAAACTTCATCACAGGCCAATATAAAATATATCTCAACCTTTGCTTACATTTCTCAACCCTTAGATGACTGCAGCTGGTAAGTATTTTCTTCTTATTACTTTATAGTGCCTGAAAGTGTTTGAGGTGCTCTACAGAACAAATGAAAATACATTGTCAGTGAGCATTTCTTTTCAAAGTGATTCTGAAGCAGTCAGTTTCTCTACTTTAGAAAAACATTGAGCTCCTTGCTGATTTTTTCCCTAAATGACCAATATGGTTTCAGTTTAGATTCTAGGGCTGCAGGTATGTATATCTACTGGTCAAGATATATAGATATTTATTTAAAATATAAGAACTTTGTTTTCTATCACCAACTGAAACATCTGGCTGGTGACATTAGTGGTACATGGACTGAATAGATTTGAGATCAGGACTTAGCCACAACATTTGGTAAACATCATCATATTGTGATGCCTGTCCAACGATGGACGTGACCCAGGGACAAAGTAATAACAAAAGGAAAGGGTCAAATATCTATGAAAGCAGCCAACAGTGAACAGCCTTGAGATGTTGATCCCAAGACTTGGTCAATCACAAGACTGGCAAGATTTGAACCCATGAGATTCAAATTCAGTTCAGATGTTCAATTCCTGTGAAATCAGTAGGTTTGTAAAACCTTTTGCCAAACTTATCACCTATTCCTAGCCCTAAACAACCTTTTGTTAACCCTTAGCCCTCATCATCTTCTTGATACCTGGGTATCATGATGATCAGTGCCTTAGAAAGACTTAAATTTGATAGATCTTTTCAAATACCTTCCACAGGAACTTCACAAAACACAATCACATGCCTTTTCAGCATCCAGTGTAGCTATACCTAATGTTTTCTTATTAAAAGCACTATCTAGTATGACCCTTAGTCTAAGATATTTCAAGAGAAAGTGAAAATTCTTGTAGACACCATTAGAAATATTTAATCAGACCCCATTGGTTTCTATTGGTCTCTTATCATTTTCTGCTGGAGGAACAGTAGCCTCAGGAAACCAATAGGCCAGTTATTGAGTCCTGAAATGCAGGCCCTCAGTTATTATGGTTTATCTAGTACCCAATAATTTGCTATGCACTTTACAGAGCAAAGATACAAGGTCTCTGCCCAGAAGAGTTTGTAATCTAATTTTGGGTGTGATGTAACATGTGAGAGTAACAAGCAATAGCAGGAGTTTGTGTTAAAGAAAAATAAAGGTTACAATTATTATAAGATTATATGGTCACTCTATTTTGGGATGTGCACATCTTGATGAGATTTGCTTTTTTAATGTTATACACTAAATCTTGTTGGTCACATGGAAATCATCAGATCCCTCATCCAATCAGGAAGCAGAAACAGCACTGAAGAGACCAGTTGAACAGCATAAAAAGGATTATGAATAACAAATATTCTAAGCATTAGCCACAGCAGGTAGTTCACTAGGAAATTATAGTGAATTATGCCAGCAAATTGAAGCCTGTCTCCCTTCGTTGTATATGGCCCATATTCATTGACCTTCAGAGCACATTGCAAAGCTTATCTCCCAAGCTATTGAGAAGGAAAAGCATAAATTGAGGGCTGAGATTTATGCATCAAGGACTGATCTCTGATTAGAGAGAGGCTTTTTTCCTCCCTTTCTTGAATTTGTGAAGGCTGCTGTATTTTACCAGACTTTGGAGAATCCAGCATTTCCAGGAAGGGCCTCACTGAGTCAGCAACTTTCTGTAGTGGCCAGTAAAGAAACAATGTGGATTTATTTATAGAGCAGCAATGTAGCACTGCAAGAGTTAGTCCTATGCTGGAAATGATCCACAATCCCTATGTGAAAGAATGTACATGAACAATCTAGTGGGCAAAATAGCCTTACACTAACTATCTGGCTTTGGTCTTCCCAAAAAGGGAAAGTACTTGTGCTCAGTGTGAACGCTCAGTGATTAATTGCTCATGTGAAACCAGGACCTTGCTTACTTCCCCAAGTGTTTATCAGGTTGCCAACCCATCTTCCATACCAGATTCTTCCACTGTGTTGCTCTGTGACTTTGGGCTGGATTGATGCTATTTCCCCTCTCCTGGTTTTATGGAGGCTGCTACATGTACAGCATTCCTCTTTTTTTTGTTTCTATTAGTTTGGCTGTAGATTTCCTAGACCTAGATCCCTGGTGTCGTGTATGCTGTATATTAATCTGAGTACCTAAATAAAGAATCAGAGGGGTAGCCGTGTTAGTCTGGATCTGTAAAAAGCAATAGAGAGTCCTGTGGCACCTTTAAGACTAACAGATGTATTGGAGCATAAGCTTTCATGGGTGAATGCCCACTTGCATCCGACGAAGTGGGCATTCACCCACGAAAGCTTATGCTCCAATACATCTGTTAGTCTTAAAAGTGCCACAGGTCTTTCTGTTGCTTAAATAAAGAATTAACTTTTGAATAATTTCAAATAATGAATAAATCCGTAGAAATTGTAGGCTGTTCCTGGACAGTTTGTGAACAGAAAAAAGTGAAGTCCTGAAGAACATTTTTTCAGTATTAATCATTTACTTGGCTCTAATCATGTTGTTGGCAAACTGAATCCCCCAGTTCCATTTGTGAGGGGATGGCAGTGAACTGTCCCCTGCAGTCTTAAACCTCCAGCAACACATCTCACTCCCACCTCTCCCCCAGCAGGAACATCTACCTACACTTCATGACCACTCACCAGTAAACTACAGAGCCCCCACTGTTCTCTTTAAGGGAGTATAACAGGCCTTTCCCCTTGCTAATAATGCCTGAACCTAGTGGCAGTCTTCTGGTGTCTTTGTTAACTGTCCTAGGGATGGAGCCTCATAATGTAAAATGATGGCTTTAATGAATATCTACACTATGCAAATGTCCTTCCACAAAGTCTACAGCTCAAATTCAGTGGATTCAAGGTTTGCTGTGAATATTTCACACAGCTTTTTATGTGCACTACCACCCAGTACTGCATGTCAGATGTATTCAGATGTTTATCAGCTTGTAATGATCTTATCTTTTAATAACTGGCCTGGCTAATGAAGATTTTCTTTTAGATCAAATTTGATAGGTCTATAGTTTTCTGAACATAGGAGGCAACATTTTACTGGATAGGGCACCAGACTGGAAGTAAGAGAACCTGGTTTCCATTCCAGATTCTTCCACTGTACTGCTCTTTGACTTTGGGCAAGTCACATAACTTATCTGTGCCTCGGTTTCCCCATCTTTAAAATGTGAATAATAATGTTTCCCTACCAGTGTCAAGCATCTAGAGGTCCTTGGATGAAAAGTGCTCTGCAAGTGCATGATTGTGGTTGTTGTTGTTGTTAATAATTTTGAAGAAGATTGTGATTTCTCTTCCCCACGATGCATGTGTGTGCTTTTTCAGCAGATGACCAATGTGCCTGTCCTTAAGCCCTAAACACTAAAATTCTTCATCATTCACCCCATCTAATTCACAGTACTACACAAACCTTAGCTCTACCCTTTCCATTTTTCTCTGTTGGACATATAAAGTCCACATTTTATATTGTGTATTAAATATTTAGCAAGGAATATCTCAGCTCTCTTTGAATTTTCTGATAGTGTGATGTGTTGGTAGAATAGAAAGATAACTATAACTAGAAATGGAATGATTGTTCGACTTAGTGTGATGAAATATGTTGACTGTATGGTGGATATGTAAATAAATATAATGCTGCAAATTTGTACTTTAACTACAATATATTGCCCCTCACATATGTAGTTTTATTGAAGTAAGTAATATAGATGTCTGTGTTAGCATTATAGTATAGTATATTGGAAATGAATCCCTTTAATAGGAAATGGGTTTTATCATCTGAGCTGTTTATTATTTGGACTATAGCTGTATTTTTAAAAAATGGGAGAAACACTCCAGAATATGACAACAAGCTGAAAAATAAAAATGTGCACGAAGGTAACAAAGAACAGGAGCACACAAGAACCTGTTTGCACATGCAGCATTTCATAAAAATCAGATTTAGTGTAAAGTGTGACTTGCTTCTTCCTCTTTTGGATTGTGTATTTCTTCATAACCATCACTTCACAATGTAATATCAGAATGAAACACAAAAGGGAAATTTTTCCAACAATTGGAATTGCCATGGTAACACCCAGATAAAATTTGGTCCTGTATAGATAGTCACATTAGCACTTGTTTTTCAGCTGGGTGCAGTACTGCATGTGAAAAGCACTTCAGTCTATCCAGTTAAATATAGAAGGCATAATTCAGATTATTTCACAAACATCTAGAATTTCAACATCTCCACAAAAGGATTTAACCTTTAAAACCATGGTATTTTCCAGACAGCCATGAATCATCAGGAGGAGCGAGGTATAGGTATCAATATTAATGCAGTTGTTCATGTCACTAGTATGGACAAAGTGAATAACATTCTATAATTCCTTTCTCAGTTGCTCAGACATTTCTCAAGCAAATTCCTTCAGACTGAGTTGTCCATACTTTGTTTCAAGTACAAAAGGTTTTATTTTTGGGGAAGTTAGAATGGAATTAATTGATACATTTGAGTTACTGGAGAGTGAAAACAATATACTTTTCCTATGTGTTCTGGTCAGGATTTTTTCTTTCAAATAACTCAAAAGAATGGTTGAAGTGAGTAGATTCAAACCTTGCCCATTTCATGAATTTCACTGAGAATTATTAATCCAGCCAAGTTTTAGGAAAACTAATTAGGTTCTTTTGAAGTATGAATGTTCTACATATGTGTATTAGAACTATTAGACTGCAAGAGTATTTAGAGCCTGATATTGTAGTTCTTACTCAGGCAAAACTCCCTGTAAACTGGTGAAATGACTTAGCAGAAACAAAATGCAAGTTATGTGCCCTTTCTGAATATGTGATTATTCCTACTTGATACCTGACTCTCATCTAGTCAGGGAACGAAAACATGGCATATGATGTGTGTTTAAGCAAAGCAGTATACATTTCAAAATTCAAATACTCCGGTGAACTGCTCTCAAACTAGCTACAGACCAAGACCTAGTTACAAAAAAAGTCAGCAAATAACTTTGATATAATCATGATTATTTCTGAATCAACTCAACAACAAATAAATGAGTGTAAAATTATTCATTATGAATTATTTGTTCAGTTCTGTAAGTAGTATAGACGCGGCTGAATTATTGTTCTAGGAAAAACCATAAACTGGGTATGTCTTGATTTTTGAGTATTTGAACATTGCAATGAAATCTAGCAACAAGACAAATTTGAAGGCAGGTACTTGATCTGCATGCGGATGTATCGCATTTTCAAGAAAAAGGAGAAACATAATGGGAATACTTGGCAGATGGAGTGAGATGCATCAAGCATCAGCCAGCTGCCAAAGGTCCATTTTAAAGCTGCAAATATGTTTGTCTGCCAGAATGTAAAGGGCCCGCTATCACAAAAACATGGGGAGAAGAATTCCCGTAGAAAGTCTATTGTACATTAGGGAGTTTCACTGTTGATGGGGCAGTGTTAAAGAAAGGCGCTTATTGGGAAGAGCCTGAATTCCCACCTTTTTGAGGGCATAGAATCTGCTTGAAAGATTTCCCCAGGATCCCGGTGTTTAAAATAGCTACGCCTTTTTGTTGACATTAGGGGCAAAACTCCCATTGACTTCAATGGGGCCAGGATTTCAACCTGTTTCTAAAATAAAAACTGAAATGCAAATTTGACATCAAATGCTTCCTGTGTTTAAAGGTATCTGACAATCTACACCCAAAAAAAGTATCCCTGCAATCCCCAGCCCATAAAAAAAATCAGATTCTGCTAATTATGTGTCCTCAACCCCTGTTGAAGTTAATTTGATTGAGGGCTCTGAGCACTTAGCAGAAGCTGTTTAGCATGTTACAGATCGGGCCCTGAGTAGCCAAGATATATGTTTGATTAGGATATGCTACCTACATTTGGTTAATTCTGTCAGTGTTAATGCAGTGGTACAGACTGGAATAGAGATGGGGAATTCCTGCCCAGAGTTCTTTATTGCAATTACTTTAGCTGTGTCCTTTATCATATTGATTTTAATTATATAATGAAATTCCTTTGGCTTTATTATAAAAATAGTCAATTTTTGTGAAAGACCTTTCTTTTCTTATTTAATTACTGTTTAATGGATACATTTTTCAAAAAAAGATTAATGGAGTCTTAGAGCATGGTATCTTGCCCCTCTCCACCCCCTGCTATATTTTATCAAGAAAAAAAGGTGTCCTTGAAGACCCAGATTGGTTTTGGAATGTACTTTCCCTGCTGTCCAGACAGCAGATTTCATGATAACACATGTTGCCTCTGCCAGGAATTACCATCCTATGTGATATGAGACAACATATTGTGTTGAATTGTGGAAGCTTAATGCTGAGAGATAGTGGCCCAAAATAGATAAATGGGAATAGTGGTGGGCAGGGGAGAGACAAGGGATAGGCCATACCACTGTGTATCTTTTTTGCCCCTTTTCTTTGCTGCACTGGGATTTTTTCTGTGTTGTAGCAGCATCCCCTTGAAGGGAATAGCAATTTAGGATCCTGTGTCTTCAGGAGCTATTTCTGCATGGTGCAGTTGTGATTTTATTATGCAGTTGTTGTGTTTTAATAGTCATTTGAAATTATTCTTAAAATATTTCCTTGCACATTACAATGATTCTTGTACCAGTAACTAAAGATGTGGTCTCCAGGAAGCGCCATTTACTTCAGGGGAGCACAGCTGCAACAGAGCAAAATGCCTGGGGCAGCAACAGCCATAGGGAACCAGCATCTCCTGTCTATTTGAAGAAGGAAAAAAATCATTCTTTTAAAGTGTGTAGCTCACACAGCTACAGCCACAGTTAAAACTGGGTCTGTGTCCCTCTTGTTTTATTTTTAAATTGTCTAGGGTTTTTTCCTATTCTGTGTTATATTTTTTTATTTATTTATGCTCCAAGTACTTGTTTCACAAGCAAAATAAGTCATGTGACAGGCTCCATTTTTAGAATTATTAGCTATTTGATGATGTCTCCCTAGGTAGCTGAGTGAAAAAGCGACAAGAAAAGAGACAGAACATATCTGGGGGTAAAGAACCTCTGTGGGTATTGATGAAAGAATGTGGAAAAACAGCAAGAACTGTGGATAATGGAAGATGGCTAGTGCAGGTAGTGGGCTTATCTATATGACAAATTGATGAAGAGTGACTAGGAAAACAATGTTGATTTAATGCTGGCAATTTGAAACATAGACTGCACAGCTGTTTCAGGCAGAAATACTAAGATAAATTCAGAAGCAACCTCTGCTCTGACAGATTAATAAAATACCAGAAATTCTTTGAGCTTCTTAGAGGAAGAGGTCACTAAAGAACCCTTAGAATACGCGATGCTATACATAAGAATAAAGGAAAAGCTCAGAGCTGCCTGTTATCGAGTAAATTCTTTAAAAAGATAGCTTGACTTTTTTAGCAGACAAGACAAAGTAAGTATTAGAAGAAACAGTAAAGTGTCAAATATCTCCTGTTGACACAAAACAAAAAGCATTAGAAAATCTGCCAGCGGTAGAAAATATGCGATACTTTCAAAATGGCCAAATTAAAAAAGAATGAGCTAAAATAAGAAAAATACAAGTTGGTCTAATGCTGAAATTTAGAATTCATAAACTCATTAGAGTTTACAGGGATGTTAGCCAGCTACATGGAAAATACAGATTTTTCACACTGGAAGACCTGCAGAAGTTAGACAGGTAGGGAATACTTGAAATCAGCCAGACTGATTGGGTGTCACCATGTTGGTCGTCGATTTAAATGTCCCCTCTTTAATGTATGACTGAATAAGGAGATCCAAGGTCTCCAGAATAAGGAAGTCCATAGATCAGGGGTGGCCAAACCATGGCTCGTGAGCCACACGAGGCTCTTTTACAGTTAAAGTGCAGCTTGCAGAGACTCCTACACCCCTCACCCATTCTTCACCTACCAGACTTGGGGGAGGAGGGAAGAGCTCAGAACCTCTGCCTTGCAGTGGGATGGTGGAGTAGGAGCTTCTTCCCAGTGGGGAGGGGGGTCTTGGAGGCTTCAGCCCCACAGGGCACCCCTGTGGGGGCTTGGGGTTTCAGCAGGAGCAGGGCTGAAGCCCCAAGCCTTAGCAGGCACCTCCCATGGGGCTGAAGCCCCGAGCTCCAGCAGGTGTGCCCCAGCTCTTGAGCTTCTGAAGATTGTTGTATGCGGCTGGAAGGGTCAGTAAGTTTGGCCACCCCAGCTGTAGTCCTAACAGTGTTTTATCTACATCTGCCAGCTGTTTATCATGCAGTCCCTTTGGTCACTGGCAATAAAACAATGGGTCTACCCTGTCATTAACAGATATTTTTGCACATTTTACAAATCAGAAAAATTCTGCATCATAGCTGGGTTTCTGAGAAGGAGTCCATTTACCAGACTGCTCCAACTCCAGACAGTCCAGTATTCTCAGAAGGGCCTCAATGAGTCAGCATCTTTCCACTGGGCTGTCCCAGAACCCAGTGAAAAATAATGAGGATTAATTTATAGACTAGCCATGCAGGAGTTAACTCTTTGCTGAAAGTCCCTCCCTGTGCATTCCCTAAATGGAAGAATGATAAAAGTGATAGACAAGACAATAGTAGAATTGACTGCAGGGATTTGATTTCTCCCCTCCCCCCAAAAAGGGAAACACTCTTAGTCAATGTGAAGTCCCAGTGATTAATTATTCATGCCAAGGCAGGTCTTGTTTACTTTCCCAGGGGTTATAGCAATGTCAAGTGAAAACATGTCAGCCTGCCAAGAGACGCCAATGATGTGGAATAATTCTTCTGGAGATGATACACTCACCCCCTCAGTTGATAACGCTGATGAAACCACTCCTTTGAGGAGTACATTTGAAACTCTTACTACATTTATTTACAGACTGCCATAAAAACTGCATGTTTAATTTCAGGAAAACTGAAAAATTAAACCAGCTTTTATGAACAAATTCTAAATCGTTTTTTTATTTTTAATTTATTAAAATTATGTTATATATTATATAAACTTGTCACCAATTGCAAAGATTAGGAGATTATTCTAGAGTCCATTTATGAGCACTGTTTCAACAGTATAGAGGGAGCAGAGATCTTTAACTTTCCTAGCTCTGGGGCTTACATCAGGAATATAAGAACTGCCATACTGGGGCAGCCCAGAGGTCTGTCTAGTCCAGTATCCCTCTTTGTTAGTTTACTTGGAGGTAGTGGATCAGATTAAGAATCTCACTGTCACATTAAAGCCTTTTCAAGACAAGCTCCCACATGCTGAATATGGTATGAAAGTCTCTTTTCCAGTTGTACAATTTGCTCTTATCGTCTGACAACGTCAGAAAGTCACTTTATGACCACAAAGCTTGGTTATTATAATTCTGTCTTCACAGAGCTCTCAGTTCCTCATTTTCAGCTTGTTCAGGATGCAACCACACATTTTCTTACTCACTGATTTGATCAACTGTGAGTATAAAGTGCCCACATTCCATCCTTTACATTGGTTGCCTATAAAGTGACAGATTGATTGTAAGCTGACATAGTGGGTTTTAAGAGTGCAGGCCCTACCTATATTTCAGACCTATTCCTTCAGCATCTTCTTTGAAGTCACAAATATATTATCTGCTTTTTGTACTATAAAATTAATAAAGAGAAAATATTTTCTATTAGCTACAAAGTCTGTATCTTTTTCAGTGTGCCAAATAATAGTCATTTTTCTCCCAAAGCATTTTGGTTCATGGCTGACATGTTTGCTTTCCTTGTCTGTTGTTTTGCATTCAACCCAAGTAAGTAGAACAATGTTTGATATTATCAGACTTGAGGGTTTAAGGGACAGCCATTGCAGTGGTACACTCCTGTGAAAACCATAAGCCCAGTTCGTTGCTGACCCATTCTCCAAAGTATCTGACCACCTCACAATTTGTAATGTATTTATCCTCACATGGTCCCTGTGAAGTAGGGTACAGTTTACAGATGCGAAACTGAGGCAGGGTGATTTGCCCACAATTATACCAGATGTTCATGCTAAGTGGGAGTTGAATTTGGGTCTCCCAGAGCGCAAACTAGCATTCTAACCACTGGACAATCCTTGCTGGTTGCTAGACAGGCTCCTTGGGGCACAGACAACTGGGCTCAAATTAAGGCAGTGTTCTAAAACATACCACAGGCTGAAGTGACTCCCAGCTGACTGCAAGATAGGGGAGGGTACAAAGGTGGTATTAAAGCTATCTTTGCCCCATCTCCTTGGGCCCTGCATCCAGCAGAGTTGGCCTGCCACCAAAAATCAGGCCCCCTAAACCTAAGAAACTTTAGGAAATATAAATTAGACTGTCTTGTTAGGCAAACCAGAAGTTGTTCTCAAAGATGTTGCATTTGAAAATGAACACTTTACACCAGCTGCTCTCTGTTCATTGTTGTGTTTAATAAATGGCTGTTTTCCTCAGATATTGTATACAGAACATTGAGCTAACATTCTAAACTATTTCTCCAGTTTCATATAAAACTTTTTAAAAAGTGAATAATTCTCCAATATAGATTGTTGAATCCACTTAAAGAGGATTCCTGCCCAACTTAAAATCAACTACTGTAGCAAAGATGACCACAGGCTGAAGAAAATGCAACATGGTAGATAGTCATTTGCTGTCTGAAGTGATATGACATGGAAGAAATGTACTGCTAGGTTTCAGGAGATCAGTAAAGCAGAAAAGTGTGTGGCTCTTCTTTACAGATAAGGAAGGCAGAATTATAAGTTAAAAATGGAAGGAACTGACCTGTCTGCTTCCCAATCATTTCACAGTGTGGAACACTATACACTGTAGTATAGGTTCTGCTTTTCTGGACCATTCAGGTTCCCTTGGATCCCCTTCCACATTCACAATGGTGTAACATCCCTGTGGCCACCACAGCAATTGCTTACTAGAAAAAGTAATAAAGGGAAAGAAAGTATTTATGTATTTTTATCTGTCTGTAATACAGTAAGTGTTTTGTACTTTTGGGAAAAATACTTTTTACATTACCCACCTTTGCTTTTCATTTCATTCCCCTCCCAGCTGAAAACAAGGAGAGACAGTACTATGGGACTGTCCACCACAAGAAAGTGCTTCATAGACCAGATTGGTCTATGGACTTCTCATTAGGAGTCAATTCTCCAGCAACTACATTGTGTGAAAGGCCTCATAGGTGCTTCTCTACTACATCATCCCTCAGAGACATGCATGGCATCCTCACAGGGGTAGAGCCTAAAAAAATCTCATAGGGTGGGGATTAAAGAAAAAAACTGGGCCTAGCTACATGGGCTCCCAGTCAGCTGGATCTCTGTGGTCTTTCCAGTTTCCACTTATCCCTGGTAGCAGAATTGCTGGTACTTGTTCTGGGGTTGGGTTCGAGTGATTTCACCTTTAAAATAAATTAGACCCACCTCTTGGAACACACCCTTTCCAATCTGACCTAGAGCTCTTGCAACTGGAGACTCATAGGCCTGTCAAAACCTGCACTGTGGCCTGGGTTCTGTCTTAGCATAAAGCCCTTAAATATAATAAGTTTTGGCAACTTTTCTTTCCTGGGATTTGGTAATACTTGTTCCTGACGCTAGACTGAAAACATCCCAAATTTTTAAAACCTGATGTATTGAAGTGTAATATTAAGAGTAAACATTTGTTAATACGAGACTTTTAGTGGGAATTTTGCCTACAGATTGCAGGATCAGACCCTTAGAGATACAATGTTGTTAATTTCTCAACATATTGATTACTCACTGTACTTACTATGCAGTTTGAATCTTGTATATGCTACACTGTTTCTTAGTGCAGGTTTTGAGAATGGACTTAAAATCACCAAACTCACTTAACTTTAGTAAGTGGAACAACAAATGTTCCGTTTTTAATCTACTCAGATAAAATATTTTGTATTTAAAAATACCTGCACCTGATGACTTGTGTCTGTTTAGACGATCTCAGGAGAGTTCTTACCAAAATGTCAGCTGGTTTACTAAGGTACTGATCTCTTGCATTTCAGAAATGAAATAGAGAGCAATGCCATAAGACCACACTGTATCTTGTTATTACATGGCTACATAGCAAATAGAATCAAATAAGAATTATTTGTGTCCACATAATCCATATTACTATGGTCACTGAAATCTGATGAGTCAATATTAATAGTCAGAGTAGAACTGTGGTCCAAAGAAATTGCATTCAGCATGACCCACAAGAAACAGGGAACAGTTTGGTTCTGCATTAGATACAAATACATTTCATTTGTTCAAATAATCTGGAAAGCATTATTGGCTGGAATGCACTCCATTGCCAGCGGAGAGGAGAAAAATGCAGTCAGGAGCAACTGCCATTTTTATAGTCTGAAGCTGTTTTGCTGGGTTAGAACAGGAAAAGAGTTGGAAAACTAGCTGCCCACAAACACTTTCTGTTTTACACATATATTGATCCACAGAGAGGAGAACTAGAAGCAGTTGGAAACTTCATGATACTTTTGCCCAAGTAAGGAATGTAAGATCAGGCCTAAAGCTAAAAAGCTTCCCATTAACATGTCAACATGGCAGCATTTCTTTAAATTGTATTGGTATTATTTTGTACAATTTTAGCAAATCTCATAATAAAACAGCAGAATTCAATCACATTTTAGAAATTTGATTTAAATACAGTTAATTTACTAAAAAAAAATGCCTTTCTGCAAAATGTGGACCATATGAAATCCAGAAATATTTTTAGACAAAACTATAATTTCAAAAATACCTTAAATGTTTTAGTTTAGTTTAGATCATATAACATTCTGTTTTGCTGAAGTGGTATTTTTAAAGTGTAGGAGTTTGTAATTTTCTCATGTAATACATTACATGAGAAACATTTTTAATGCTTTATATATTAATTAAGGTACTACATACTGAAACATTGCAAACACCACTGATTTGCCTTTACAGCTTGGGTTACCTGTGGTATGTTGTGTATTTTGTAATATTTATAAGTAGCTCCTTTAGATCACTTCTGAACCTTAGGACTTTTCCCTTCATGTGAACATTGTTCCATAGCTTCCAGTGTTTCCAAGATGCACAACTTATTTGGAAGGACTGGATATTGTCTCAGCATAAACTTACATGAGCCATTGCCTGGAAGATGTGAAAATGAGAGTTATTTGTTGCAAATGGCCTCAGAGGAGTCCATAAGGTATATTCAGAATTTATATCTCAAGAAATTTTACTTCTGTCAGACTATGTGGATCTTGTTCTAACTGTGGGAGACTGCAATTGTTTACTTAAACTGGGTATTGATTATAGCTCAACTGCTGGCTCACTTCCTTCAACTGCAATTTTCATTTTGTCAGTTTCATTTATACTACATTGAAATTCCATTCATCAGTTGAAGAGTTCACATTCTAGTCTCTAGTTCACAACATATTATCTAAAACTGACTTTAAAAAAATCTGGTCTTATAGAACAAAAGGTTACATTTTTAGCAAGTGTGACCTCTAACTACTTTCATTTACAATTAATACTGTTTATATTTGGGTGGGAAGAGGAAATTTTACTGAGGCTGGGGCTAAAAATGAGAGATTTCAGGGCAGTGTGGTCTTGTGAGATATGTTCTTTACACATTTTATAGGCGATAAAGCATCTATTATTTGATACCAATATCTCCACTCATATTTTCCACTATTATAAGTGATGCTTAAAGCATTAATTAGGTCACTCGTAGTACCCCAATTTTATGTTGACTGTTAAGGTAGAAAGTTGGAATTTGAGTGCAAAAAAGTTATTTCATGGTTTCTAAAGAGCTAATCTCCAGGAATCAAGAGCCTAGAGAGGGTCATATGGTGATTCTATCTGAAAAACTGTTTTTTAAAATATCATAACTTCTGGAGTTTTAATTGGACCATTATTGTGGCTCTCAGATTGATTTGCAAAGCTTATCGACCAACACCTACACCTCTTTGGTAAAATCGGTTTGGACCATTGAATATGGGTGTGGACAGTAATATGGCAAACTGTTAAATCTTTGTAAGAGAATTTTGTAAAGGCAGCTTGTCAGTGACCCTTAAACAACCAGTGGTAACCCTCTGTTCTAATGATCACTCCGTGCAAATTATCACTCTGTCCCTAACCTACCATAATAAGGTACTGTTGGAATAGCTGGTTACATCTTGATCCCATGGGTGTCCTTGAATCCCACCACTCTGTTTTCAGCCATAAATTTAGCATGTAGATGATGTAATATGTGGCTGCAAGTTGCTTTGCAGGAAATAGTCTCTTTGCAGTAATAATTATGTAAGATGTATGAGCAGAGTCCTGGATGGAGGCACCTGTAAGTAGGTTTGTTACTTCCTGACTGAGATGTACCCAAAGATGGTAATGGGTAAGTAACTCCTTGTAGGGTTTCTCCAAGTTCCATTTTATCCACCATTTTTTCTCTATGTATATATAGGTTGCAATGTCCAAATACACAAATGATGCTCAGATTTATATCTCCTTTTTGTTGAACCTGCATACTACACTTGCTGTGCTTTTTCAGTGGATGACAATTGTACTGAGTGGAATAATGTGGCCAAGATAAGAGAAAAGTTGTACAGCCAAGTAGGGGTGTGTGTCTAGATAAGTAAGCCAGGGTTCTGAGTTTGCCTCTTATGGGAGTGGGGATGTATGTACAACATTTGCCATTTCAATCTTTATTCTCAGGATCATATTGGACCCATTTCTGGATTATCAGGTTGCAGCTGTAGCACATAATGCCCTTTTTATGTATTTCTGGCAGAAGCTGTGTCCATTTCCATGTACTACAGACCTTACTATAGTGATCCAGACCTTTGTAACTTCAAAGCTACTTTACTGCAATACTGCAATCAGAGCTGGATGAATAATGTAAAATCATGTCTGTCAATTGTTCATGAGAGAAACTAGATTTCAATTGAGCCTATTCTTTCTTCTTTATTTGCTGTTTGTGAGTGGTCTTGTATGACTAACATTTTATTTGTACAAATATTCCTACAGCATATTTCTAGTCAGTAGGCAATTTATTTTAACCAAGAGAAATTTGTTCTGAGTAAATGAAATTCCGTTTATGGGTAAAAGTAGGTTAGGTCATCCAGTCATGGAACAGAAACAATACAAATTGGCCAGTCAAAGAGTTTGATTAAGGATTTTTGAGCACTGAATAAGCAACTGTCATACAGGCCTAATAAGTAGCTGAAATATATTAATTAAAACTGTATGTTGACCAACTTCAAATAAACAAATTTGCATAAACCATAAGATTACAAAAACCTTACAAACAGAAGAAGAACTAAATTCTAGTATAAAAGAGGGTGTTGGGTTTTTTTTGGCTCAGCTTATATTGATTGGGAAAGGGGTTTAAACTAAATTGAAAAAAAGCCACTCATACTGGAATAAGAATGTCCACAAAGGAGTTATACTGGTATAATTACACCATTTAAACTGGTAAAACTTTCTTGTGTAGCCAAGCCCTAAGTGATTTGTGCAAGGTCATACAGGGAGTCTGTAGCTGAGATAGGAACTGAATGCAGCCCCACTCCAAGGCCTTACCCACAGGCCATCCTTTCTCTCTAGTGTTCCAAACCAACTGTATCTGCAATGCATGTCTAAAAATTCCTGAAGGCTTCAGCTAGTAGAATACAGCAGCCTCACTTTTGAGTGAGGGGTGAGACACTGTAAGCACATAACACCTGTTCTCCACTCTCATACTCTGCCTACATTTTCATTTCAGAGTGCAATTCAAGGTGGTGGTTACGCTCTGAAAAGCACTAAATGGCCTGGAAACCGGTTATCTCAGAAACTGCCTATTTTCTTATTGTAGGAACAGCAGGTTGCTCTCACTGTCAGTATCTCTTGTCAAACTCCCCTTAGCTGATGGCAGAGCATTCTTCGTGGAGGGCCTACACCTCCAGAACCCGTTTTCTCCAGTGTTTCCCTAGAACTAAGGGCCCAGTATAAGACAATTTGTAATCTGTTCACAATTTTTAGTTTGGCTGGAGGATTTTGTTATGGAATGAATGTGGCTGCAAGGAGTGGGGTGCTTTACTGGAACTGAGGTACAAAGTCTTGTATTTTGTTGTTTCATACTTTCATTACGGATGCAATACACTCACCTGCTTGGGGATTAATACCAATAAACAGGTCTAAATAAATAATAATAATATCTTTTTGGGTCTTCTTTTTCATGCTGTAGCAAACTGGACTAACTAGAGCCTAGTTAGATGTGTTAAATTGAGCTACAGTATTCAAAGCTCTTTTATTTTACTTAAATGGGTGAGCTACATTGTGTGCAGACTAAAAATGCCCTGACACCTACTACAGTTGTACTGTAAGAACATAATGCTTAAGCTCATGAATCAGGTGTTTGAAATTACTCAAATATTAGATTGTAGGATGCTATCATGGGACATATCTACATCCCACTACAACAGTTTATAACATAAACAGTGATGTCTCTAGCATGTAAAAAAGCAAGAAGGAACTCTTTCATGTGTGTCTGTATATATATTGTAATCTGAATCAAGAAAATTGTAAAAACCATATAAGAATTAATATTGTTATCTGATATCTTTGTACCTTCTGGACTGGAGGACAACATTATATTTCATGATTAAATGTATAGATTACGAAACATAGTATTCATCAAAAAATGAGGAGAATTGCAATTATGTGGAAACAAGAAACTGTTCCTTCAGCAGCAGAGCAGATGTTGGATTTAAATGGATGAACTCCATTTGACAAAAGTGTAAACCATTACAAAAATCAATGTTTTCAGTTCCAGTGAGCTTGGAAACTGTTTTTAGATCTTGTTAAAATTATAGAACCCAATAACGTTTTACCTGGAATACTTTCATGTCTAAAATTTGGCAGCGTCACATAACTTAAAAGGATGGCAAGCTTCAAGATATTGATTCAACAAAGGCTTTAAACAT
This sequence comes from Terrapene triunguis, assembly GCF_002925995.2. NCBI lineage: Eukaryota > Metazoa > Chordata > Testudines > Emydidae > Terrapene > Terrapene triunguis. The sequence goes on along the minus strand of NW_020664562.1, from coordinate 19,596,404 downwards.
CTACAATGTCATAAAAATGATCTGCAGCTATAAAACAGATAACATGATTATGCTACAATGCATTATAATTTCCCTCAGGCAGTAAGAAAAATGCAGTCTGTCTGTTAATGTTTTTTCTTGTATAAATTGAAAAATGAAAAATAATATGAAAAACAAACAAACCTTGAAGTTACCCATTGCCTGACAGGTTAGCTGTTTTATAGTGACCCAGTTAAAGAACCTTCCGACCTTAAACCAATTTTAATAATAATAAAGAGTTGAATGGTTATCCTTCTACTCAAACATAATTGGTAGTTCAAAATCTGAGCATACTGACAACTTGCTAGAGAGCTTCAACTATCCCATTCCAGTTTTAGTTTGAGGACTGAGCCCAAATAACTTTGTTTTGAAACCTCAGATGGAATTGGCCATAATAAATGTCACGATATAAAGGTCAGGTCTTAATCCCCTGCAATAGCTGTTGGTGAAAACATAATGACTTCTGTTTGAACTATATAGATCCCTGACAAGAATTCCACTTCTGAATGTATTTCAAATCTAGGGACATTTTCTCATCTGAAAGGTGCTGAATGTCAACAGATTTACTAATATGCTTATTATTTGCACTTCAGCAGTGGAAGAGAGTGAAACAATTTGATCCCTCTATAGCCCCCTATTCCTGGTTAGAAAGCAGATAAAATAAAACAAGATTTAACCCTGCCCGTATACCTGAACAGTCAGTGAAACCTGACAAGTCAACATTAAGTATTCAAAGTGGTATTGTGGCCTAAAGGGATCACATGCAGCCTGCACATGAGAAAGAAGGAATAGTTTGGTTCTGCTTGGATGTTTGTAAATTTAATTTGTTCAAAAACTCTGGAAGGGATTACTAGCTGGCATGAACTCCATTTCAGCTGGGAGGAAAAATGCAAGTAGGAGTGATATTGACAATATTGCTATACAAAATAGTTTTGCTGGTGAACAAATAAAAGGGGTAGGCACTGCTGGTTCAGTAATCACATATGCATTCTACTGTGTTCAGGGATAGGAGGACCTGAAGATATTGGACATTTCACAGTGCCATTACAGCAATTAAGAAACCTATATATATTACAAAATATTAACATTGATTTTAAAAATAGTGTCGAGTATCTTTTCTCAAAGCATAAATATATATTTCTAAATACACAGAAATAATACTATTCATGACAGGAAAATAAGTCTGATTTATTGTCCTTTTGTTGGATGAACATCTTTTAGGTCTTCTATTAATATTCTTTGGCGATTCCCCTCTACATAGCCACCTCTTATTGCTTCCTAAGACTCTATCTCTTTTTTACTATCTCTAGGCCTAGGAAGGGGGCTGTGATTCCCTCCCCCCACAAAGGGAGAACATTTTTTAATTTTCAAGCAATTGAGGGGGAATGTCTGAGGCATTTATTAATCACCTAAGGTAGGATGCATACTTAATAGGAGAAAAACAAGACTCCAGGTTGACAAAGAAAAACTATACAGAAACTATACAGATATAGATTTAGACAATTGAATATAGAATCAATGATGTTATTATTTATGGTTTACTATTTATATAAGGTTGGCCCTTTCAGCAGCACATCTAAAACCACTTTGGTGATATAAGGGAAAACACATTTAACTTGCAAAATGCTGGATACAAAATTTGCATTGAACAAAGTACATATTTAACACAAATTATTCAGAACTTTAATTTAAAATACAAGTGTGATGGGTTGGACCCTCGTTCTGGGGTGCCACCTAATGTATTGGGGTCCCCCTGAGCCTGCCTGTTCCACTAGCCTGGGCTCCCTGACCCTGTCCTGCTGTGCACACACACACACACAGGTAGGGACACACCCAGCTGTAGAATCACACACAGTCTGCAATCAGCTCAGTGTGTGAAGACTCGGCTTGGGGAATTGCCCAGCACTCTGGTGCACACACTGTCTGGAGTGTAAACCCAAAATTATATTGTCTTGCACTATATAAAGATCTACATAGCGTAAGCTCATGAAATTTGCTCCCTTCCTCAATGTGAATATGAACAGCTTCCCCACTCCCAGTTAAGATTTCCACAAACTCGGTTTTAGAATAAACAAAAGAAAGTTTATTAACTACAAAAGGTAAATTTTAAGTAATTATAAGGGATAGCAAACAGAGCAAAGCAGATCACTGAGCAAATAAAACAAAACATGCAAACTAAGCTTAATAAACGACAGAAAACTGGCTACAAATAATAATGTCACCCTAAATGTTGTTTTAAGCAGGTTGCAGAATTTCTTTGTGGACAGATAGTTCTTGCTTGCACCTTAAAACTCCAGGTACATTCTTCGCGGGCCAGAAATCATTCCCAGCCTGGGCTCAGCCCTGCCCCACCCCAGCTTAGTTCCTTTGTTTCTTCAGGTGTTTTCAGCAGGCTTCCTTCTTGGGAGGGGAGGCCGTGGAGAAGAACCAAGATTAACTCATTCCCCAGCCTTATACAGGATTTACATATGGCGGGAATCCTTTGTTTCCTAGTTTGACCCCCACCCTCTTCCAATGGAAAAATACCAGCATTTCAAGATGGTATCCAGTACCATTTGATGTGATAACATGATCTTGCAGTGTCAAAGCAGCAGCCCAGGAAACGTCTCAGGAAGGAGGGAGATTAGTATCATCAAAGTCCTATTGTCCTTCCTAATGGCCCATCCAGGCTGTTTGCATACTGTCTGGTGGGCATTCCCCAGGTGAAAACACAGTTGTAATTGTTACATAGTCAATATTTCTGACTTCAGATACAGAAATGATACATGCATACAAATTGGGTAATCACATTCAGTAAATCATAATCTTTCCAATGATACCTCACATGACCCATCTTGCATAAAACATATCTTAGTTATGCCATATTCATATCATAAGCATATCTCTATGAAGAATATGGGGCGTAGGGTCACAAGAAGTAATTCTGGCATTCTGAATTCTTCCTGGCAGCTATGATACCATCTTGCTGAAAATGTTTCCAAAAGCTGATTCCACGATGTTCACAGCGGGAATTTGTGGTCTTAAATTAAACATGAAGGTCCCAGGTACTTGAGGAACACAAGGAGCCTATTGAAAATGAGTCTTTGCAAATGCACTGAATAGTTTGGACTGATGAAGAGTAAAGATCCACAGCTATGTGTTTTAAACTCATAAATCCTTTCTGCTGAATGCAGTTCTCTGTTTATGCTATCTACAGTATATCTGAATAACACAATCAGTCAGCCTACGAAGTTAGAAGGATAGCAAACTTGCAGCATACTCCTCCCTCCTCTGGAGTCTGTAGAAGCTCTTCCCACAAACCCTGGCTGGGCCTGCATGGGTTGTGACAGAACCAGGGAACTGCTGCTCTATGTAACCGGCTCCCATCTGAATCCAGAGGAAATGCCAGTGGTAACATCAGCAAGATCTGTGAAGTTGATACTGCTCTAAATTCACTTTTACTCCTTATTCTGTGACCCCCTTTTTGAGGAATCACAGCAGGCCTGGAGCCAGCAATGGTAGCATGGCTTCTGGATTTTTATCAGTGATTAAAATGATGATTAAAATTCAAACAACTGTTTTAAGTACAGGGAGAGTGCAATTTCCTCAAGTGAAGTAAAATGAATACCTTTTCCTCACAGAATGTACTTCAAATATAGATAAAATCTAGAAAGATAAACACTACCAGTCAGGAATTTTAAAATATAATGTCTTGCTAAACTTGATTAATGAGATAATAAAAAAGCTATAATACAAAAAAATCCAATTAAAATATCTTGTGAAATTTCTGTCAAACAGAAATAAAGAACCAAGGAGACCGGTAAAACTTTGAAAAATTGGAATGATACACATGATAGCTTTAGTATTTGAGACTACTTTATATCAGTTTTATACTCTCACTGATTGACTGTCCCCTAGTTTATTAGGCTTCTCAACTGCTGATGTGTTGTGCCTGGAATTCTTTATTTTTATTGTTTTTTTGATATTGTTTTACAGCATAATCTCTGAATATAAACAAATTAGAAATTATAGCACTACACTGCATGTAGGTACTTTCTCTGTACAGAAGACATACAGGATGTGGCACAGTATAATGTATTCTACACCAATGAAAAGAAAACTGAAGAAGAAAGAAAACTCACCTACCACTCATATTAAAGAGAAATGAACAGATGATAGACTAGCTATAACTTGTCTTATCACTGATGCAGGAAGAATAAGGTTGAGAAGAATAAGATGGAATGTTCCAACATCTTGCTCACATTAGCTAGCTTTAATCAGTAGCTGGGTTGGGGGATGTTGGATAATAATATAAGGGAAGGAGCTCTTGGGGTCTGGGTAGGAGCAGAGGGGCAAAAGCCACAAGATGGGGAGCAGACTGGAAGGGGAGCAGACCTGGGGCAACTATACTCCCCTTCAGAACCTGGAAATGAACCCACAAGTCCTGACACTCTACATTTCTCTGCTGTCAGCAAACAGTTGTGAAACCCCCTGAAAAAAATGTGTCTCATCCCCTTCTAGTGGTTGTTCCACAGAGGACAACCACCTACTACTACTACCAGTTCTTTCTCTGTCTAGCTCAAGGGGTCTATGCTGTGGGTATAAAAGTTTGAATTTTGTTCATGACCCAAGTTGAGGGTCAATATGTTTCCACGTGGTAGAATTTATGTGGGTTTTTTGTCCATTCATTTATTTTAAATAGGAAATTACATTAAAAACTACATTAAAACAACATGGTTAAGACTGCAATGTCAAGCAATCAAAAATCAGGAAATGCCAGAATTAAGGGTGAGTCTGCATTATGATAGTCTCCAATTACATGATGTCATACTATTTTTCCACAGACCCCTACCTCACTGAGTGAATGAGTATTATTCAATGTTTATTTTTATTCTTTTCATTCACTGTGTGGATCAAGATAATATTTAATACACAGTACTGAATATGGAATTATTAATTTCCTCATGGTCTTTCCTATGGTACTCTCCCCATAATATCTGAGTGCATCATATATGAATAAATTATCTTCACAACACCCATCAGATCAGGTGGTATTATTATTCCCATTTTATAGCTGAGGCACAAGAGTGTTAAGGCAAAAACGGTTAAAATTGTCTACTAATTTGGGGTGCACAACTTGAGATATCTAGGGCCTAATTTTTTAGAGTACTTCACCTTTTTATAGCACTTCATGTGTTCAAAACACAGCTCCAATCCATTCCACTTTTCAGTTGCAGTTGTTAGTGCTCAGGACTTCTACAAATCTGGCCCAAGTGTCTCAAACCTGGCCCAAGTGTCTGGGCATCCAGAAAATGAGTCACATGCAATTAGTGGCTTGTGGCCAGCAGTGAAATTTGGTTTAAGTGCCTTTCCTTATAGCATCATATAGGAACCCTGTGGCAAAGAGAGAGATAATCCAATTCTACAGTGCAGCATTCAACTTCCTTAACTTTGAGACCATCCTTTCTTTTCCTGTGGTCCTCTGTCTTATTTATTTCAGACCTTCTAACAAGTGCAACACGAGGCAGGGGTTCTATAGGCAACGGTCTCCTTCTCAGTACAACCCTGATTCATTCCCAAAGCACCAGCCAACCTGTGCATTGAAAGACACAAGGGACCTGTGGAAAAGCTGTATGTAATTAAAGACTATATCATAATGCATGCACAAAAGGTCCCTGAATTAAAGTTGCATAAGTAACCTTAATACTGGCATTTTCTAATTTTTGAGGGCTGGACTTTGTAACCTTCCTGTTAAAATCCTTCTTTGGGTGTAAATATGGAGTTATATCTATCTCATAGAACTAGAAGGGACCTTGAAAGGTCATCATTGAGTCCAGTCCCCTTCCTTTACAGCAGGACTAAGTACTGTCCCTGACAGGTTTTTGCCTTGATCTCTAAATGGCCCCCTCAAGGATTAAACTCACAACTGTAAGTTTAGCAGGCCAGTGCTCAAACCACTGAGCTATCCCTCACCCCACCATACATAATAATATAATACATGTATATAATAATGTAATACATTGTTATGTTGAAAGGTGGTGATGGCTGGCTGCTATCAAGTGACTCTTTCATCCAAAGAACTCCTGACCTAAAGTCAGTGATTGTGCCAAGTACTCTCTTTCAGGCTCATTGGGAAGAGCAATTAAGTCCCTTCACATACAGCTTCAAACAACAGAGGGATTGCCCAAGGCACATGGCAGGTTATAGCTAAACCATGTGGGATATGGGTATTTTTTAAAATGGCAAACACAGGGACAAGAATATTGGCAATGGTTTTCCAACCTGTTTGAGTTAGTAGTGGCAGAAAGCCAGAGAAGCAGATGCGAGTGTGATGCTGAGATGAAAAAGAACTAGGGCTTCCTAGACACAGAGCTCCCTGAGAAGCACACTTGGGGTTTGCTGAGCAAAGAAGTTGCCTGCTTTTGTTTGTTTCTACTGGTGATTTGGGAAACGTGTGTTCACATTTTTTGTAAATAAACAAAATCAAACCAACCTCCCCCGTTCCCCCGACTTGCAGCATCAATTTTTCCTCCTAATGGAAACAGCCCTAACAAGACCCCAAATATTAGCTAACTGCTTGGACCAAACATGCAACATTAGCTCTATTTATCAATAAACTACAGAACGAACGTGGTGTTGTCAGCCTGTTTGCACATAAAAGCACGTGAGAAATGGGTGGCGCTAGTGAAGGGGAGGCAGTTCTACATGCTTGTCTGCAAGGCTTTACTAGCGAAACAAGGTGGGGGAAGGTAACATCTTTTATTCATTGGACCAACTTCTGACGGTGAGACGAGCTTTCAAGTTTACACTGCGCTCTTCTTCAGTGACGCTTTATAGCAGCTTTTGGGCTACACTTTTCCCCTGCCCTCCGGTTGGCTTGGTGCCAGCGCTTGCAGAGATGCTTCAGGCTCATGACTCCTGGTGTGCCCAGACGCCAGAGGCTGGGAGCGGCCTAGCCCGCTGCTAGGGCGGCGGTCTGCTCCTCACCCACCCCTCGGGGAGCCCTGCCGCCTGCGGGCTCCCGGATTGCAGCCCAGCCCGGGCGGGGAAGCTACTTCGCTCCGCCTCCCACAGGCAGCTGCAGCGTGGGGAGCCGCCAGAGCGCAAAGCGCGCACGCGGCAGGTTCGCCAGTCCCTGGGGCGGGTCTTCTCCCCCCCGCCGGTGGAACGTCTCTTCCTCCCGTCCCCGGCTCCGCTCCCGGCCTCCAGCCGCTTCCGGTCCTGCGCACTGGGCGTGCGGCTGGCGGGGCGGGGCGGGGCGGGGCGGGCAGGCTCCGGCAGCCAATCGCAGGGGCCGCCGGCCGGGCTGCCACAGAGGGATGGAGGCTGAGAGCAGGGTACCGGGGCCGCCGCTCTCCGGCTCCCCGCCTGGCGGCGGGGGAGGAGCCGCTGCTGCTGAGCCCCGGCCGGGCCCCCCCGGCGCAGCGCGGGCCCCGCCGCCCCCCGCCTCCCCGGAGGAGCTGGCCTTTGACGACGACGAGGAAGACCTGGAGGTGTTCAGCAAGGTACGGCCGGGGCCCCTCTCCCCGCCGGGCAGCCCCGCTGCACTTTGCCCCGGGCGCTGCCCCGTCTGGGGTGCCGCCAGGGCTTGTCTCCAGAGCGGCGGCGATGTGACGGGCAAGCGGGGCTCCCCCGCCCGGTGCCCTGGAGCTGCCGCTGGCCGGGAGCTGCCCCCGGCTGGTCTCATCGCCCCCTGCACTTCGGGATGGGGCAGCCTGCCCAGTGCAGACACCCCGCAGCGGGGTCGGCCCTCCCCTCCCCTCCCGTGACCCCCCCATCACCCTGGTGCGGGGCGGGGAGTCAGTGGCCCGGGAACCCCAATCTTGCACTTGTCTGCAGGTTCCTGTGGACGTGCAGTCGGAGCAACAATCCAGGTACAGTGACCTCTGCTACCTGGGCACGGTCCTGCAGGTTGTTCGTTGCTCTAGGCAATGGCAATGAAGCTTGGCAGAGAAATAGCACTCTTCCTCTTCAAAGCGTTGCACACACATTAGCCTGAGACGTCACCATCTGCTTTGTTTTAAAGAGCAGAAAATAGGGATTGTAACTGAGTAGAAAAAGGAAAGACAAGCAGTTGAAGTGCACGTAGTGTTCTAATTCTTGTAGGCAGCTGTTGTTTTCCACTCATGTTTCAAACAACCATTTAAAAACAAGGAGTTAGGTGCCCCCTCCCCAGGAATTTGCATTTAATGGTTCTCTGGCATGCATAGAGGTGTTTGGTTTTTTCCCAGTGGGGATTCACAATCCATTAAGTACTGTAATAGTTTTAGGATGCGTTTTTAAAGAAAAGTTGCTAACTTTTAAGTTTCTATTCAGTTTGTGCCAGTAATAGAGGTTGGACAGCTTTAGGATCAAAGTATCCCCAGCTGTTACAATTTTTGTAATAGGGGAACTATTATGGTAATTTTGGATATTGGACATGTGGGTTCTGACTCTCTCAGCAGTTTTTCCTCAGTAAACAATTATTGGCATTTGTCCTTATTAAGCACCTAGGTAAAATTGTTTGGTAAATTTGTGGGTGCAAGCACAATTCTATTATTGTACAGGCAACTGACCTAGAACCCCAATCTTGCAGTGTGATGTGCACGAGTCAGTGCGAGTTTCCCTACACAGTCCTAAAGTGGGGGCAGAGGCCTGTCTGTATAGCTCTTATTGCATTATCAAAGCCCTAGTCATTATCTTTAATTAAGTGCAGCCCTTGAAATTTACAGTCATGTGTACCAATAAAATACATAACAAATATAATATCTAAATATTTAATCTACAGGCATGGTTTATATACAGTGTATATTGAAATATACTCACCAGTACACAAGTTTCAAACTTGAGTTTATTCAAAACAGTTTGTGTGTGTACCATTGTTGTGTATGTAAATCAAATTGAGAATAGGTATCATTTAAATTTACGTGTACTTTGATAGAGGAGGAGACAAAATGATTAGTGTCTGAAACTTGGTATAGACCCAGATTGTGCAAACATTCACACATATGATTAACTACATTCATGGAAGTAGTCTCTGAACTATCATGAATCTTGTGATTGTTTGTTTGTTTTCTTAACACCACAGCTCCTGAAGTCCAGAATCTCACTGTTTATTTAAAACAAGTTTCTAGCCCTCATGGTTGCAGGAAAAAAATGTGGAAACATGACTTGACAAAGTCCTGGCTGGGATGATTTAATTGGGATTGGCCCTGCTTTGAGCAGGGGGTTGGACTAGATCAGTGGTTTTCAAACAGCAGGTTTTTCAAACAACAGTACTGGGTCGCGGCGGCTTTGGTCAGCGCTGCCGACTGGACCGTTAAAAGTCCCATCGACGGTGCTAGCTGTTCTGACACCGCGCTATGCCCCGGAAGTGGCCAGAAACCAGACCTGCTGCTGACTGTTGCACCCCAGAAGCCTCGGAGCTGAACCTGCTGCTGGCCACTTTTGGGGCGCAGCATGGTCCGTGGTGCCAGGACAGGCATGAAGCCTGCCTTAGCACCCCCGCTGTGCCACTGACCGGGAGCCGCCCAAGGTAAGCCCGTGCCCCAACCCTGCACCCAAACCCCTTGTCCCAGTCCAGAGCCCCCTCCCTCACCCTAAACCCCTCGTCCCCAGCTCTGTTGGATCATGGGCATCAACAATTTTCTTCAACTGGGTTGCCAGAAAAAAAGTTTGAAAACCACTGGATTGATGTGGATAGATGACCTCTTGAAGTCTCTTCCAACCCTAATCTTCTATGATTCTGTGGTGGAAGCTTAGAAGCCAGAAAATAAAATGAACTCAGTTAAAAACAAACAAAAACTTTTAACCCATTCTGTTAATTTTTTGAGGTCTGACTCATAATATTTGAACTCTTGATGTTGGCAAGTGCACATTTAAGTGTTTGTAGACTCAGGGCCTAATTCCTTGGCTTTTGGGCCCTGATTTTGAATTTGGATTCCTATGAGTTACACTCATAGACTAAGACCAGAGGGGACTTTCATGATCATCTAGTCTCACCCACTCCTATAATAGACCCATAGCCTCTGGGTAAGTTATTGAAGTCCTCAAATCATAATTTAAAAACTTCAAGTTACAGAGAATCCACCATTTACAGTAGTTTAAACTTGCAAGTGACCCATGCCCCATGCTGAAGAGGAAGGCAAGTGCCACCCTCTCCCCCCCGTCTCTGCTAATATCTGAGGGGAAATTCCTTCCTGACGCCAAATATGGCGATCAGTTAGTTGACCTTTGTATCTGCTTGGTGCTCACTCACATGGCGCCAGTTGTAAGACTAGGTAGGGCCTTGCAAAATTCTTTGATGCCTTACATTGGGTACATAACTTTTTTTCTTTTTAAAACAGATGACTAAAATAAGAAGCGATGATTCTTTTTTTTAAATTAAATTAGACTTTTTGGATTAAATTACAATTTTCTTTTTTTAAAATAAACCTGTTTAAAATAAAATCTGAATTTAATACAAAATATATTAAGGCCTACATAAAAACTATATATGCTGAATCCATGAGCCTCTGTCAAAAACTTAGATGTTTACCCCTGATTCTAACTTTTGAGGTCAAGCTTTATAAATATGGCACAATAAGTCAGTCTGAGTAATTTAGGAGGTTGTGTCATTTTCAAGATTTAGGCAAGACCAGGAACTTAAGCTCTTGTCACTTTTACTTAGACATTTTTGAAAACTTTCCCAGACTGACCTGAAATAATCAGTGTACTTCACTGACTACAGTTAATCCCTCTGTTTAATAAATCATTTAATTGTAAGTGAAACATGTTTTGATACATAAACTTCTTTTAATAAAATGTGTAAGGTTGTTTTGTTTAATACAAATAAATTTTATATGCTGTTTTGTGTGTTTCCTTAAATTCCAGTTACCATCTTTATGCAGTTTGATCCAAATATGAGCAAAAAGTAAATTATCTAGTAAATAAGCAATATATCATTCACTGTTTCCTAACATACTAAAATGTACAATTAATAAGAATCTGAAGATATTAGGCCATATAATTCCTTAAATAAATGTATACAATTATAGTGTACCCTCCTAGGTAGCAAAAAGATTTACCAAATCTAGTTTAAAGGCTCTCTCTCTTGTTGTAAATCAACATATTAGAATGGTTATATCAATCAATGAGAATGCACCTTTCTTTAGAAAATAACTGAAATACAAAAGGAAAAGCTTTCCACTTGGTGATTTAAATCACCTCAATCCATTCTGAATATCACGATAAAGAATGGATTAATTCATTTTTGCCTTGACTGATAAATTTTATTGTAGTTTTTCAAAGCTATCCCGTGCTTGTTCTAAAGTGTAGAATAATACATAAATCTAGAGGAAATAATCAGTGTGTGCGCAGACACGTGTTGGGAAGTACAAATAGGCTACCCCTCCATCTCATTAAGTGATTTTTCTTTAACCTGGTATTCTTTAATTCTTCCAAGATTGCAACTGCTATATGAAGATCTGTAAGTTGGTGCATTAAATATGACTCAGTTATGGTAATAATTTGTTTTATGTCTGATTTGATAAAAGCAAGATCTGTCATTATTACCTTCTCTTTTCAAGCAAACCCTCAAACTTGGTAAAGAATAGAGCATGCACTGAGCCAGTCTTGATAAGGCAAACAGGCTCCAAAAATAGCATATGGGGTGATAACCACCTACCCTTTGAGGCTTCTTAAGTAAACCCAATAGATTGCTAACTCTCTGAAATGAAACAATAGAATATCTAATAGTACAGTGGTAGGAGCAGCAAATATTTCATCCTGAAGAAGAGCTCGGTGTGGCTCGAAAGCTTGTCTCTTTCAGAAGTTGGTCCAATAAAAGAGATTACCTAACCCACCTTGTCCCTCTAATTTAAGTGCAAACTCATTTGGCATTGATGTCGCATGTACTTCTATAGCACTTGGACTGTAATTCAACGTTTATTTTCTTGAGCACACATTTCCAGTGTTTCTGTAAACACAGTTAGGCACTGGGCACAGAGGACTGGGAAGAAATTGATATATTAGAAGGGTAACTGTAGAGACTTCACATTTACTATGAAACAGTTGTGTTTGATAGTACTGAAGGAAAAATCTTGATATTAATAAAGTAAGGCCAGAAGGGACCATTAAATCATCTAGTCTCATCTCCTGTATGCCACACAATACTGTGTACCTCTGTAGTGAGCCCAACAGTTGTTATACTACAGCATATCTTCTAGAAAGATGTCCAATCCTGATTTGAGGACATCAAGACATGGAGAATCCATTTGAACAATTTAGTGAAAAGAGTGTCAAAACATGACTAAGGGTATGTCTACACTACCGCGGTAGTTCGACGGCTGGCAATCGAACTTCCGGGTTCGATTTATCGCGTCTGGTCTGGACGGGATAATTCGAACCAGGAAGTGCTCGCCGTCGACTGCGGTACTCCACCTCAGCGAGAGGAGTACCGCGGAGTCGACGGGGGAGCCTGCCTGCCGCGTGTGGACCGCGTCTGAACCGCGGTAAATTCGAACTAAGGTATGTGGACTTCAGCTACGTTATTCACGTAGCTGAAGTTGCGTACCTTAGATCGAATTGGGGTGTTAGTGTAGACCAGGCCTTAAAGAGTTATTTGACTTTTATTTGTGTGATCTTGGCTTTTGGCTTTACTGGTCTAAGCTAGGAAATTTATTCAGGAAGTAATACTCATTTGCCTCTGAGTATGTCTACCCAGGGATAAAAAAACCCATGGCTGGCCCAGGTCAGCTGACTCAGGCTGGTGGCGTTTGGGCTCTGGAGCTGAAAAATTGCTGTGTAGATGTCCGAGTTCTAAGACCCTGTGAGGGTGAGGAGTCCCAGAGCTCGGGCTCCAGCCCAATCCCGAATGTTGCAATTTTTAGCTCTGCAGCCTGAGCCCTGCGAGCCCAAGTCAGCTGGCCCTGTCCAGCCACAGCCATGCCATAGGGCTTTTATCCCTGGGTAGATATACCCTATACCTGCTGGTCCATTGTAATTAGCTCAGTTATGCTGCTGCTTGCTTATCAAAGGGATAAGGTACCTTATATCAAAAACTTGTTATAAAACATGGATTGCAATCAATATTTAAGGATAGCTATAAAAACTTTATAATTATTAAGAATCCAAGTGGCAGAAATGTATTCCCTAATTATATCAAAGAAAAAATGTAACAGGTGTTAAAAGGTATGCAAAGTGGTAAATTATTTCTATAAACAAAACAAACATTTCACACTGTGTTTGGACGCATAGCATCCCTTTTCTGTCTTGAACATTTGCACTTACTGCTTTTGTTTATAGGCGAGGAAGACAGTTTACTTAAGATGCAGATTTGGGATCCGATTTTCTATGGTAGTGAAAGTCTCCTGCAAGGTTTTTAATACTCTCAACTTCTTCTGTAGCCAGTGGGTGTTGTGCACACACAGTTCTTTGCAGGATCAGGCCCTTTTACTTGATTCCCAAATCAACTTGCTTTCTTGTTTCCAGTCTCTGACTACCTACGTTGTTAACTGGCTGGTCCCTTGTAGTTGTTATATACCTACTGTTAAAGGGGTAGGTATGAGGCAAATTTTGGTTTCAGATTTAACTTATGGAAAACTTACTGTTCCAAAATCTATAAAATGTTCCCAATAAAAATAACTAGATGCAAAGTAGCTGTGATTTTTTTGCTTTACATATAGTCTTCTGTGGAATTTGTAGCTTAAACCATGTTGTACATGAGTATCTAAAAGTGAAATTGACTTCATTTTTCATTTAATTCAGTTTAGGCAATGAAAATAGGCCAAATAGCTAAATGGTGAAAAATAAGATTCTTAATTGTCAACTTTAATCTAAAGGTATTACTCAGAATATAAACACACAGCATTTATTTTGTAAAAAACCACATGGATGTTTAGCCTGACACTGTCCATGTCACAGGGAGTCTCTGTCACTACCCAGTGTTTGACTGCTTGACCAGTTCATGTGGTCTCACACCCACCAGGTTGTTACCTTTTCACCACTTGTGTATTTATTCTTTCCTTGCAAAATATCACAGTATAATGCAGGCTTAGAGCAAGATGGGGCTTCCCCACAGTCCTCACTCCTCAGCCCGGGCTCACCCTCTGAGCTTTCCTTCTGAGCTTCCCCTTGCTTCCACTTACATCCTTTCAATTACATCATTAGCCCAGTAACTACCACCCAGGTGCTCATAATTCCCAACAGAAAGTATTTAATTGCTCATAGCTGAGCCTGTGGCCTTCTTCATGCTGGAGAGCATCAGTCCCTTTAATATAGAAACCTTGACCAATATCTGGAGGGAAAATATCAAAGGCCAGCACCCAGTGTTGTCAGCCTGATTGGGCATTGTGTAATATTCAAGGTGCAGGACCTGTTCCTTTTTATGTTAACCTCTGTTACAATGGTTAAAAGAATGCTGAACCTTGTTCCATCTTGTAAGGTAAAGTCAAATCAAAGTGTTGTCTTCAGTTTCCCTTCATCCTCTGCTTTCTTGAATTTCGTGATACACATGATACCCCATACTATCAGTTGTGTCCCATGTTATAATGGGATGACATAGTTTTGACCAGAGCTGCCAGGACTTTGGTTATTGACCAACTCAAATTCTTGACCATGTTCTCCTCTCAAAACTTCACTATGCCTAGCCGGGTCTACCCCTTTGGAGAAATCCTCTCTCAGTCAGCCACAGTATCTGTGAGAGCTTGGAAAATCTATTCGGTCTGACTGTCTGTTCTGGGGAGTGATCTATTTTATCAAATAGTCTGAAATTTACATTAAGACAGGAATACTGTTATGTATTGAAACTTGCACTACACCTCACCAGTTGTTGGAACAGTCATCTGTAAACTGAACCCAACAGGTTAATTTTCCACCTGAGTTCTTGGCAGATCCTCAACTGGCGTAAGCTGCCAGAAATCTGCTGAAGTCAATCGAGCTTTCGTGACAATTTAAACCTGTTGAAGGTCTACCCCTACGTATATGTTCAAGATTTTTCTGTAGGAGTTTGATACTCTTCATGTAAATACACAATGTGGAACTGAGTAACCTTGTCTATTTGAGGTGATTTTGTGAAAGGTATATGTTGGAAATGCAAAGAAATTAAGGATTCTTACTTGGAATTCAAAAAAACATCTACCTCTGAAAATTTTCGCAAAACTTTTATCTGTGACAACTATCAAGTTAAATTGGCTGTAATAAGAAGCATCAATGAGTTTTTAGAATTGGATGTCCTGGTAAAATATTATTTACAAAAAATATAGTTTTTCAAATGTTACACACTCAGTCTGTAATCTAAGGAAATAATAAAGCAAGACATCTCTGAGCAGTTAACTCGCATAGACATTGAATTTGTCAATAGGCATATATTTGGCTGTGATGTTAATCAGTTTTATGAATGCATAAAACTTCTCCTTACTGACATTCAATTCTTTTTTAACATAAATTGCTTGTTAATTTGGTGGCTTTTTAAAGGGATCGACTTGAAACAGTATTCTTCTAAGTGTCCCCTCCTGCAGGAAGCTGTGAACAAATAAAATCTTGATGGAATGCCACATAGAAACCACCATGTCTATAACCTACAAACATTTATATTCTTGAAAAAATACCAATTGTGCTACTTTAACAATCTAAATAGTGAGATAAGCCTTGAGAAAAAGTGGCAAAGAAATGACAGGGCTTTTGGAGAGAAAATGCATCTTTAAGTTAGATATAGGTTAACTTTACAAATAAGAAGAATATCACGCCTCACATCATCAGTTAACCTGAATAATCAGTGAAACTAACAAGTCATGATGTGACCAGTATTTTACATAGCATTTATGCCATTTAGGCCCCACTTGTACAAATGGATCCACTGGTGCAAACCCTATTTATTCGGACATATGGGTCTTCACTGGTACATATATTTGTCAGATCTGGGCCTTTTAATCAGTATTCTTCTGTTTGTACAGCAACAAAGAAGAAAACATTAAAAAGAGAAAGTATTGCAAAGTCACAAATTGGTAACATTCAGCTCAGTTTCTGAAGTTGACTAAGCTTCAAACTGACATACAAAGTAAATTCATTTTCTGTTTATGCAAGTTGCTTCTCCAGTTTGTCTTTGATTACTTGGGGTGGATCAAATGCAAAATGTGATATGATCACTAATTCACATGCAGCTTGAAAAACCTGTATGCACTCACTTACTCCTCTACAAAGAACAGTATTTCATTTGTAGCTATATCTTCATCGATGTGGGTATTAAAATGCTCTTTTCTCTCACGTTCTATTTTTATATACTTAGTGCACAGGAACTGATTTTCCCCTCCATTTCAGGCTCAGCAACTGCTTCTTTCTTCACCCCTAAAGGCCAGAAGCACCAGCCCCTTACCCATACGTCGTGAACAAAACTAGTGTTCGTTGCTTCTTACCAAAAATTATGGCTTCAGTAATTGCCCATTGTAACCATGCCTCAGTGGGTCACAACTGAGGATGCCAAATTCAGGACAAACTGCTGAGAAGTAGGGCAGATACACCCCAAGACTGGTGGCTAATCCCCCATAGGATATACCAAATCATCAACAAAAGTAAACTTCTGTTTCACCACACTGGCTAACAAGAAGTCATAAAGGCAGTTTCCTTTCATTCCAGTCCGTGTATTACCACCAAAAACACTAGACTTAGAGATGAGTGGTTCTTTAAAACCAATCTCTTCAAATAAAAGTTTCTTCTGATCCCAAATGACCAGGCATACATCCGGATCAATATATAACTTAGATCTTACCCCAAAATCATGCTGATGCCAATCCTAAAATCTAAAGGTTTATTTATAAAAAGAAAGAAAGGTGAGAGTTAAAATTGTTTAAAGGAATCAAATACATACAATAATTGCAGTTCTTGGTTCAGGCTTGTAGCAATGATGGAATAAACTGTTGGCTTAAGTCAAGTCTATGGCTGCTTCCAAATCATTGGAAGGGCCTCAATTCCTTGGTTAGAATGCTCCCATTAGTATAAGTTCATAGTCCAGAGGTTGGAGCAGAAAAGAGGCAAAATGGAGGGGTTTCCAGGGCTTTTTATATCTTCTGTCATGTGGAACGAAACCCATTGTTTCAAATAAAGCCCTCAGCACAACTAGTGGAAAATTACAGATGACAAGATGGAGTTTGGAGTCACATGGGCAAGTCACCTGTGCATGCCTGATTTCGCTTAATCATTGCAGGAAGCCATTACCTATATTTCAGATGCAACGTCCACTCAGTGTAGATGGGCGTCTCCCATGGTCCATTGTGAGTTACGTGTCCTTTTGATGGGTTACTCAATTTGAATAGTCCCTCCAAAATGTGCTGGCTAACTGCCTTGTGGGCGTTACCCCAGGAGCAAACATTTGAAATACAGGTATATAGCCAATTCTCATAACTTCAAATACAAAAATGATACATGTATGCAAATAAGATAATTATATTCAGCAAATCATAACCTTTCCACAAATATCTTACATGCCACATTTTGTACAAGATTTGTTGCAAATATCGAACAGTGGTTGCAATAATGATCTATATGGTCCTATTTTAATCAGATAACGTCACACCCTTAAAACCATAAAGGCCCAGGCCAATGTTTACTTTTCCTTGTGAATCCTGCCCCCAACCTCCCTAGTACTACTTTACCTACATTTTTCTCCTTATTGACAATATCTTCCTGAACTTGTTTCCCATATGCTCTATATAAATCCTATACCTGGCTACTGAAAACTTCCAAATCTCCAAAACATCTGCTATGGACAAAGCCAGGTATTTGAGTAGCCCGTCACTAGCACTCCCTTTTAGTATAACAGTTGGCCAGGCCACTGACAATGGTTTCTTTCTTGCTGCTCTAGTCCCAAGCACTTAATCTGCAGAGGCCTCTAATAGCAGCTTCTTTTTCCTCCACATCTGCAAGCATGTAGCATGAGGCAGACTGCAAGCTCAGGATGCTTGGCTCTGATTGCAGCTCCTGTTGGAAGCACATCTGCTGTGTGTCCGACATGTTGTAATATTTGGGTGATGGCAGAACGTGACTTTAAAGAGACTTTAGAGAGTCAACTGAAACAAAAACCATTAGGAGGACGAAATAAGAAAACTACAAATTTTGAAGGAGGATATGTTTGCCTACCAAAATTGACAATGCCTTTAACATTAAAACTACCCTACAATAATAAATCTAAGATACTGTTTGTTTCATATTCGTGGATAACTTTGTCTTCCCTTCACCCTTCTTATTTTCCTGTGAGTCAGAGTTTTCACATGTGTAATATTCCTTCTAGATTCCTACAGCAGAATTGTTGCATGCTTGAGTAGTCTGCCTGTGTTCTTTTATAAGTAGGCTGAGTGATGACAATGTAACTTGCCAACCAAAACACAGCTGGCTGGTCTAATTTTAGGACCACAAACTGAACATCCCTCTCAACTACATGGTTGCTCAAATCCTTTCTGTGGTGATGTGCTCTTCTCCCCTCCCCAGAAGGCTTGTACACCTCTACCTTGATATAACGCTGTCCTCGGGAGCCAAAAAATCTTAACGCATTATAGGTGAAACCGCGTTATATCGAACTTGCTTTGATCCACTGGAGTGCGCAGCCCCGCTCCCCCGAAGCACTGCTTTACCGCGTTATATCCGAATTCGTGTTATATTGGGTCGCATTATATCTGGGTAGAGGCCGTTTTGTGTTAGTGTCCTGATCTAGCATATTTTGAAATGGCTTTCATTCTGCATGTAAGTTACCATACTTAGCCAAATGGAGTTATGCAACTATAAAAGCACAACTCTTTCTTCTTCCCCCACACTTCCAACCAATGCTGATTAGGTGCCAGAGTAAATGAATGCTTTTGAAGGCAGTATGCTCTTCAATGGAGTAGAAATGTCTGGAGAGAGACTAGGTGAAGTCAGTAAAATCACTCTACTGGACACACACTTAAACTCATACTCAGTAATTAATAGCTACTGAAGGTCTTAAGGTAACTTTATTCTTCTGTAATCTTCCGTCTCACTATTATTTACTTATTAAAAAAACTGCTTCTAAAAGGAGGGAGGAATCTTGGCACATTAGCTATAGAAGTGAGTAATTCTTGGAATAATACAGGGGATGCTAGTATAGTGGCTGGCCAACAATATTTTTATGCTTGCTACTTCAGCAATTTCTTCTCAACAACCCCCCCCCCCCTTTTTTTTTTTAATTGATGGACTCTGAGGAAGGCTGTTCTCCTGACTTGCTATAGTTAAGCAGCATGTTTGAAAGGGAATAGTCACTATGGGGCTGGTCATTCTATAGCACTGTTGGCTGAACAAACAACTGGGATTTCATATACACCTCTACCTCGATATAACGCTGTCCTCGGGAGCCAAAAAATCTTACCGCGTTATAGGTGAAACCGTGTTATATCGAACTTGATTTGATCCGCCCCCTGGAGCGCTGCTTTACCGCATTGTATCCGAATTAGTGTTCTGTCGGGTGGCGTTATAATGGGGTAGAGGTGTACTGTTTTGGAATTGGTCATGCCTACAGGAAAAAGGCTGTAAAACATTTACTATGTAAAGAAGTGGTTGTGCACTCTTGAGCAGTAGTTTGCTTTTTCTGTCATTTTAAACATCTAATTATAAGTAAAGGGACATGTTATTTATTTATGTTGTGGTGATGTCGGATGGCCCAATCAGTAGAGCTCTGTGCGGATACAAAATTTGTATCTGCATCCAATTCGCAAACATGGTCTGCGATATCCGCATCCGTGGATGTGGATATCTGTGGATATAAAGCGGATATCCACAGATTTGCGGGGCTCTAACAATCAGGTTTAGAGCCCTGTTTTGCTAATAGAGAGTGTTGCAGACTTGGCTGAGTCCCTCTAGTGGACTATCACCAGTCTGTTGTAATTGGACCCAACCTTTGGATCCCATGTGCTTCCAAGCCAGCTGGGTCTGGGCAGACTCCAGGCACTGTTTCTAAGGCTGGTTGTACTGTCACTGTCTGTCATCTTTCCTTGGGATGTGGGACTCCATAGTCCAACTGCCCTGGGCCCCGAATCCAGTGCCGGGACTTCCCATCCCTGCCCAGTCACTTATGCATGCGCACCTAGCTGTGGGTGCTCTGGCTTACAGTTTAACCCTTCAGGAACCATGTGGCAGTTAAAGCAAGAAACATGGGCTTTGCAACAGGAGTTTCTTAACCACAGTAACATTTACTCCTAAAGCATACAAGAGTTACAGATTTTTAGGAAAAAACAAAAATGTATATGTTATCTTCCCCCACCTCTGTGTTCACCCCTTCTGGTGAGGCCTAGGCCACTCATTGTGTCATGAGGTAGGTATCTCTGCCTTCTGCAGGCCTTTTGCTGCCTGGGGATGGTTGGCTTGAGGAGAGAGGGAGCTGAGAGCAGATCCTGATCTTAAAGAAGGTTTCTGCCCTCTCTGTCAGGTGATGAACTGATCAACAGCAGAACTCTCATTGGGTGGTTAGTAAGTTCCAGCCACTCTGGAGTTCAAACTGGGAAAACCTGGCTCGTCTCTATAGCAGAACCGTTGTGGGGCTGGACCCTTTACTTGGAAGACTATCACAGTTGATGACTCTTCTGTTAGCTTTTCAGGGAGGTGTCCAGTGTTACAATAAGCTGCCATTGGTCTGTCCTTGATGGCTCTAGGCAGCTACGGTTATATACTCAAAATGAGAATTTGAAAGTCCCAGTTTGATACCAATCCATCAAATATGGTTTCTGTCCTGAAGAATGAGAGGTTCCTAAGAAGGGGAAAATACTGATCCGCTGAGTTGGATTGAGCTGATATCTATCAAGAACAAGTTTATGATTTGTGCTGGATTGTCCCAAGAGAATGTGAATAAAGCTGCCAGCTGCCTAAAGCTGGGGGAGGAAGAATCTAGCTTTGTAGTGAGACCCTTGTAGGACTGTGATTGGCCAACTTATTTGATTTTTATTTATCTGGTTGTGATATTATGCCTGTAAAATCAAAGCCTGGCAACTTTAAAATGCTGCAGCTTGTTAAATCTATCAACTGTGACTTAGCCATTGTGTGAAATTTGTTCTTCCCCCTGATGGTGATGGAACAAATGACTTCACTGCACATTAAGTGGTGGGGGCCGTTGTCTGGCTTTTAGGAAAAGGTGTGTGGCCCCTTTAAGGTCTGGATGGCCAGAATGACTTGCTGCAGCAAGAGGATGGGGTCCACCTGTCAGACTTGGGAGCTGATGCATTTTGGGCTGATATCAAAGAGGGTATTATTGATACATGGGGGGAGGCTGCCAAGCTAATTGCTGGCGCTTCCTTGTGGTGGATGTCCAGTGCAGGTTTTCCATAGGGAAGGGATAAAGTGATCAGATAGAATGAACTGGGAAAGAATTTAAGGGACGTATTCTTTAAAGGAATGGAAATGGGGGGTGGGGGTTTTCAGGGCTCCTATGGTACAGCGGGGAACTAATCCCCCTCTTTTTAGCCCCCCTTAACTGTCATTTGAGGGGTGGGAGTGGCGAGGTCCCAGTAAGCGGGTAGGCTGGGGACTAGGATGAATAAAGGAGGAGGCCTGGCACCACCCCCGCCTCCTCCCCTAGTATATATAAATGATTCTAGAACAGTGGTTCCCAAACTTTAACAACCTGTGAACCCCTTTCACTAAAATGTCAAGTCTCGCGAACCCCCTCCTAAAAATATTTCCAGGGATTTTCTCCTTTACCTGAGTATAAATTTTAAAATCAGTGATCTTGGAAATATAAAATTTGTTTTTATGACATGCTTATTACACACTGTTTATTATTAATTATTATTTATCATTACAGTATTTTTATTACATTATGAAAACGGGAACACTCTTCCAAGATCTCACTTTCGTAGCTTGTATCACTTTGAATAAGCCTGTTATAAGACAAGGCTCCTATGTTTCATCAAGGAGTATCAGATGTGAAACAAGCATGAAGGTATTTAAGAAGCCAACTTAAAGTGTTCCTCCTACACAAGCATTTAGGTCTTGAGCAATCCAGGCAAACAACGCACGTTACAGCAAAGCTTAAACTTGTTCTTCATAATTTTAAAAACAATACTAGCTGCCTATTTAATTTTAAAAACAGCAAAAAATATCCACCTCCCTTTCCATTTCTTATAAGGAGTCTTGAAGTTTAAATCTCAGTGTGATAGATACACTTGCTTTGATCTGCTTAGCTCTTGGAAGTCCAGGGGCTCCGGGCTGCTGGCCCCATGGTGACTGGGGTTCCTAGGGACAGCTCTGTCTGCCATTAGGGAATTTTTCCCCAAGAACCCCCTGTAACATTTCACAAACCCCCAGGGGTTCACGAACCCCAGTTTGGGAACCACTGTTCTAGAATTACCTGCACTGTATGCTGCTATCTGCTGGTTATTTCCTGACATTTAAGAATAAAGTTGTGGCCTAATTGTCTCCTGTTCGTCTTCCAGCATAGCCAGACAATGGAAGTGGTAACTGTGATTTTTATACCCTTCTCACTTACTGAAGAAAGCTGCTCAGTGTACATCTAACTTCAAAAATATGGACTAGATGCTTTCCTTTTGCTATAAGAGCCTCATAAACCTTAATGGTTTGCTTGAGCATTGAATGAGGGTGAGGTTTGTTGTATCAGTTTTGTCTGATCTCTTAACATAAGCGTGGTCTCATGTGTGGCTCGTACTTCGATGGAAGGGATATTTAGTAGGTGTGCTCCTTTCTCTGAATCGTTATTAAACTGATGCCCCAGTATTGTATTGGAGGTCATTTTGTGACTGGAGGTGCTGTCTTTCAGATGAGGCTTAAAACTAAGGTCCTAGCTGACAGCCTGTGACCTCGTAAACACCCATGGCACTTTTTTTTTCCCTTTGGCAAGGGTAAGAAAAAGAGGTCCTGACTTTCTGCCTTAAATCTTTCTGAATAATAAAACTTTCTAACTAAAGTTGGAGAGAAATTTTTTTAGGGCATAGTGTCCTTCCATCTTTGTCCTAAACTGTTATATACCATAGCATAGCTACATGCTTGTTTTTAATAGCTACTATCGTCATACCAGAGAGATCTGTTTTTCTGTCCCGGTGGTATATATAATTGTAATTCATAAATCTTAGTACTACTGGATTTAAAAAAAAACAAAAACACACTTAGTTTTTATACTGCTGATCCTTCATCGTCAAGGATTCTTCAGTTAAAAACTGTACTGAAGGTCTTTAATAATAAACATCTTTAAATAAATTACAAGGGGATATAATCATTTCATAAAACATCTGAAAGGAAAACAGGGTAGCTATCTTGGTAAGGTTGCAAGAGAGAATTTAGATTTCAAGTCCTGGGTAACTGGCCTCTAGCAACTTTAATAAGGTTGGTAAGTGTCCTGTACAGCAGTAGTTCTCAAAGCTGGTAAGCCGCTTGTTCAGGGAAAGCCCCTGGCGGGCCGGGCCGGTTTGTTTACCTGCTGCGTCCGCAGGTTCGGCCGATCGCGGCTCCCCCTGGCCGTGGTTCCCCGCTCCAGGCCAATGGGGGCTGCGGGAAGCAGCAGCCAGTACGTCCCTTGGCCCGTGCCGCTTCCCACAGCCCCTATTGGCCTGGAGCGGGGAACTGCGGCCAGTGGGAGCCGCAATCGGCCGAACCTGCGGACGCAGCAGGTAAACAAACCGGCCCGGCCCGCCAGGGGCTTTCCCCGAACAAGCGGCGGCCCAACTTTGAGAACCACTGTTGTACAGTACAGTGGGTGCTTGGTTTAATTAGTTTGGGCATTTGTAGGTGACTTCTGTTTTCAGCTATCCATAATGTTGTCATCAAATGTAGTGTTCTGCTTTTCTCTCATCAGTTTTGTTCTTCGTTTTTTTAACCAGTTATTGAATTGAGCACTGAAAAGGATAAGAGGATGACAAGGCTGTTTGTGGTATATTTTCGCAGTTTTATCTGCTATCTCTTTTACCATCTTAACCGTTCACTTCAGAGCAGTGGTGGGCAACCACATTGGCCGGGAATGGCGAACCACGGCCACTGGGAGCTGCGAGTGGCGGTTTCTGCGAACGGGCAATGTAAACAAACTGTCTCGCGGCCCGCCAGCGGATTACCCTGACAGGCCTTGTGCGGGCTGCCAGTTGCCCACCACTGCTTCAGATGTCTGAATTGTTTTGATGTCTGAATTCTCCACCCTTATATGTTAATAAGAATTTTTTCAAATGTCTTATTTATCTATAGGATACATCACTGACTGAGGCAAATTCATTCAGTCCTTTGATACCAACATCCCCCTCTTCTATGATAAACCAGTACAAGTTTGAAGATGAGCCAGAATTAAGGGATCTCTTCATTACTGTTGATGATCCTGAAAGTCACATTACTGCCATTGAGACTTTCATTACCTATAGAGTTGTTACAAAGGTAAGTGTTTAATAGCCATGATAGTTTAAGTGTAAAGTAAAACTTTACAGGTGTTAGTGTTTTAAAGGATTTCAAATAATCTTTCTAACATTTCAAAATTATATTCTGATTTTGCAGTGAGTTAACAGTTTAGTCAAATTATTTCCAACTAGTAGCTAGATTCTAAAAAACACTTTTAAGGTGAGTAAGGTTACTCATGTGAATATTTGCATGACTGAGTGCTGTAGAGATCATTAAAGGACTAGCTGAAGTTATTTTAATGATTGCAAAAGCAGCCTTTTGTGTGAAATTGGCATTTGCTATTGTGTCCCTTGACAAGAACATGAAACAAGAGGAAGGCTGATGCAGTTGGAAAGTACTATATTGGCATAAGTATTTGTGGAGCATGGGTAGGCCATAGAGAAGTGGTCGTTATGCTTGGCTGTTAATATGTGATAACTTGCTCACCACACCCCCTTTCAATTCTGCTTTCCTATAATTGGATTGTTTGCTAGCACAAAGAAAAGTTTTCCTCCGATTCACATTTAATAACATTTTGGTTACAACTACAGCAATTTTTTAAATGAAAATGTAATATTAGGAAAGTATTTAATGTGTTTTCAGCTGTCTTTGAATTCAGTTTCTCAGCTGGAGAGGAGGAAAGCCAGTATTATGAGACCAGCCAGTTCTCTGGGGATTATCAGCAAGTACTGCACATAGGGTTGCCGACTTTCTGATTTGCAGAAAGCCGAACGCCATTGCCCCGCCCCTTCTCAGAGGCCCCGCCCCTTCTCAGAGGCCCTTTCCATGCTCACTCAATCCCCTCTCCCTCCGTCACTCGCTGTTCCCCACCCTCGTTCATTTTCACCAGGCTGCGCAGAGGGTTGGGGTGCAGGAGGGCTCTGGCTGGGGGTACAGGCTCTGGGGTGGGACCAGTAATGAGGGTTTCGGAGTGTTGGATGGGGCTCTGGGCTAGGGGAGGGGGTACTGGCTCTGGGTGGGAGGTGTGGGCTCTGGCATGGGGCCAGAAATGAGAGTTCAGGGTGCAGGGGGGCCTCTGGGCTGGGGCACGGGGTTGGGGTGCGGTGGGGTGAGGGCTCCAGCTGGGGATGAAGGGTTTGGATTGCAGGAGGGGTGTGGGCTCTGGGAGGGAGTTTGGATGCAGGAGGGGGCTCAGGGCTGGGGCGGGAGGTTGGGGTGTGGGAGAGGGTTCAGGGTGCGGACTCCGGGCGGCACTTACCTCAGGTGGCTCCCGAAAGCGGCCATAATTTCTCTTTGACTCCTAGGCAGAGGTGCGGCGAGGCGGCTCTGCGTGCTTCCCCTGTCTGCAGGCACCACTCCCAGCACCCACTGGCCGCAGTTCCTGGCCAGTGGAAGCTGCAGAGCCGGCAGTCGGGGTGTGGGCAGAGTGCAGAGCCCCTGTGGCCACACCTCTGCCTGGGAGCTGGAGGGAAATGCTGGCCACTTCCGGGAGTTGCACAGAGCCAGGGCAGGCAGGGAGCCTGTCTAAGTCGTGCTGCGCCGCCGATCGGACTTCAAACAGCCCGGTCAGTGGTGCTGACTGGAGCTGCCGAGATCCCTTTCCGACCGGGCGTTCCTGGCAACCCTAACTTCACAGCCTACATTTTGAGACCTACTATATTCATTTATTTTACTCTGACTTCTTTTTTGCTGAAGGTTCTCTTACAACAAATTTTCAAATGAAGAATGTTCCCTTTGTTTATGCAGGAGGGATAGGGTTTTTGTAGGAAGAGGGAAGAATGGTGGGGAGGGACATTTTCTGCCTTCTCTTCTATCCATGATTAATTTGAAGAATAAATTCATGATGATATAACAGCTCTCTTGTCAACCCTAAGCATTCCAAAATCATGAGTCAGGTCTCAGTTAATCAGAGGTTTGCTCAAAAATTACAAGATTAAATAAAATTGGGTGGGGAGGTTCTTTTTATTTGCATTCTAGTTTCTGAGCCTTTAAAATTCACTTGAAGCATGTTCTAAAGCTTTTCTTTTCAACCACAATGGCTAGGAACTTTTTTTTTAAATGAAAACTGATATACGCTTGTAATTACTTGGCTCCAGGAGCTGGGGCTTGTTTTAGTCTCCTCCCATTAAAAACCCAAGCAAACAAAAACCACAGCAATATCACGAGACTTGATAAAATCATTAGAGTTGGCAGCACTGTAATAGGCATGCAGTTTTGCTAAAGTTTAAGGTTCTACTGGTGGGTACAAAACTAAAGTTGGTGACTGGTAGTGCAAACCATTAAATCCTGATGTATCTGTAGTTTCAGTGGTGCCCAAACTTATTACACAGGAGAGACACATAAATCTAAGAACAACCTTGTGTGGACCAAACAGATTCTACATATTTTAATAAGATTTAAAGTCACCTGTATTGATTTATATTTTAAGTTCAGCTTGTTTTGTATGTATTCAGATAGGTTGTTTCTATGTACAGTATTGTCTATTTACACACCTGTGTAAACTAAAATGGTGTAAACATGATGCTAAAACACTAATGAATCGGCCGCTAGTATATTGTGGTGAAGCAGGCTATGGGCCTTATGAAATGCTCTGGTGGGCTGTGTACGGACTGTGGGCTGTAGTCTATATGAAATGGTAGGGTTTTTATGGCTGAAACATGTGGCTAGGTGGCTGATAGCAGCCGATATCCGGGACATGTTTCAGTTATTTTCAGTTTATTCAAGTGCTACAACATGGGCGTTCCTTAAACTCGGATTTGTCATCACTTTAAAGAGACCAACCCAAATTCAGAACACATCCATCTTAACTGGAAGGAAAATCTCACATCAAAATAATGATTAGAACCCTTGGAAAAAATTGTACTAGGTCGATTCTTATAAGACACTTCTTATGCACAGTTTGACACTTGCTTTTTTCTCACAGTAAAAGTTCACATTGTTTCATCTCTTACTAGGTTAGATTACTTTACTAAAAAAAATTGTAATTGGTAAGTGCTGAATGACATTAACTTTTTTCCCTCAGGGATCTCATTTTTATTCCAAAATGGTCAATCTACACTATTAAATATTTTTAGTACACCTCTACCCCAATATAACGCGGTCCTCTGGAACCAAAAAAATCTTACCGCGCTATAGGTGAGACCTCTTTATATCGAACTTGCTTTGGCCCCCCTGCTCCTTGTCCCCTGACCGCCCACTCCAGAGACCCCCGTCCCTAATCACCCCCAGGACCCCACCCCGTACCCAACCCCTCTGCTCTCTGTCCCCTGACTGCTCCGACCCCTATCCACACACCCCCCACCCCCTGACAGGCACTTACTGGCAGCGGTGGGAAGCGGAGCAGCCCAGCCCCACCCCGCTCCACTCTGCCAGCTCCCAGCTGTGGCGCTCTGCTTCCCGCCGCCGGTGAGTGCGGGGAGGTTGGGGAAAGGACGCCGCCGTACTTACCTGTGGCGGGAAGTGGAGTGCCGTGGCTGGGAGCTGGCAGAGTGGAGCGGGCTGGGGCTGAGCTGCTCCGCTTCCGCCGCTGCCGGTGAGTACAGGGAGGTTGGGGAAAGGGTGACCCCCGTACTTACCTGCGGCGGGAAGCGGAGCGCCACGGCCGCAGCCCACTCCGCTTTCCTTGCCCCGGCCCCAGCCGTGTCGTTGGGGGAGGGGTTGGGGAAAGGTCCCGCACTCCCCGGCAGAAGCGGAGCAGCCCAGCCCGAGCCCGCTCCACTCCGCCAGCTCCCAGCCGCAGCGCTCTGCTTCCCGCCGCCAGTGAGTACGGGGGGCGTCCTTTCCCCAACCTCCCTGCATTCACCGGCGGCGGGAAGCGGAGCGCCGCAGCTGGGAGCTGACGTGCTGATCCGCCGGAGCGCTGCTTTACCGGGTCACGTTATATCGGGGTAGAGGTGTACTCCTCTTAGGGTATATGTCTACACTCCAGCTGGGAGGTGTGATTCCCAGCTCAGGTAGCCAGTCATGCGCTAGTGCTGCTCGAGCAAATGTGCTAAAAATAGCTAGGTAGCTAGGGTAGCACAAGCGGTGGCTCAGGCTAGCTCCCAAAGTATGTATCCAGGGAGCCTGGGTGGGTTGGTACTCAAGCTAGCCCCAGCTCCTGTGCTATCCCAGCTACGTCGCTGTTTTTGGTTTGCTAGCTCAAGCAGAGCTACTGTATATCTGTCTACCCGAGCTGGGAATCACATCTCCCAGCTGCAGTGCAGACATACTTTTAGATTTTCCATCTTAATTTTGTGGTTATGACTTTCAGACATCTCGTGGTGAGTTTGACTCCAGTGAATATGAAGTTCGAAGACGATATCAAGATTTCCTTTGGTTGAAGAGCAGACTTGAAGAAGCACATCCAACACTGATTATTCCTGTAGGTTCGCTAGATTTTGTGTTAGATTTGTTCTTTTGTTTTAAATTTATCTGTAATGAGCTTTGGAGAAATCTCTTTCACGATTCTGGGGTCTAACAACCATTAAGAAGCTAATGTAGTTTGATTAATCTTTTATGTGTATGTGCAAAATTCAGAGAAAAATAAGGGCATTTCTCTTTTCCTTAACCTACTCTCCCTTTCCTTTCTCTTGATTTTATATCTATTCTGATGCATTATCTATTGCTAGGATTGAAACAGTGTTTACTGTGTTAATTTTAGTTTGTTTTTGTGTGTGTAGTGAATTGTACAAGAATGTCTACCGTCTCATGGGTAGTAGAACTATTGTAATATATGTAATATGCAAAGTTATACAATGTTTTATTTATTTATTTTCCCCTCAGCCATTGCCTGAAAAATTTATAATGAAAGGAATGGTGGAACGATTCAGTGATGAATTCATTGAGACTCGAAGGAAAGCGTTGCATAAATTTTTGAACCGAATTGCTGAGCATCCAACTTTGACTTTTAATGAAGACTTCAAAATATTTCTTACAGCACAAACCTGGGTAAAAAAAAAAAGTCTGATTTATAGTTATAAGAAATTATAAACTGCCTTACTAGGGGCCTGCATAGTTCAATATCTTCTTACCAACCATGGCTAGTGATAGAAGTGTCATAGGAAGGTGCAAGGAATCCTGCAAGAATCCAGTAGGCAGCTATTGATTAACTTGGCAATAAGAAAAAATTCTGATACCCATCAGAGTTTGTCTTATGCTCTGAAGCATGAAGGTTGGTCTCCCTTCCAAAACTCTTATTCTCATTCTTCTAATTCTAATGCATGTGATTTTAAACTATTTTTTGTTTTGATATTTCTCTCCCTTTTTGCCCATTGTAAGAAGGTTGGACTCACCCCTGCGGCGCCTCCTGCTGGTTGTCCAGGGAATTAGCTCTCCAGCCTGTGGAGCGCCCTCTGCAGGCCGGTGATCCACCTGTCCTCTCCTTCTCGGCTTCCGTGTCCCTCCCAGGACCCCGGTGCCCCTTGCTCTGGGTGCTGCCCCCTGGCAGTACCTGCACGCTAGGTCTCCCCTCCCAGGGGAACCCCCACCCACTATCCCCACCTTGCCTCAGCACTAGGCCACTGCCAGTCACCAACTAGCCCCCGCTCCCTGGGGCAGACTGCAGTATAGGCCACTCATCACTGGCAAGGAGGGTTTGGACCTGCTGCCTTAGCCTAGCCCTGGGCTGCCCTCTGCAACCCCAGTACCCCTTGGCCTTCCGCTAGGCTGCAGCCTGGGGCTATCCAGGCTGGAGCTTCCCTAGCCCTGCTCCACTCAGGTATGCTGTCTCTAGCCCCTGCAGCCAGGCCCTTCTCCCTCTGCACTCAGAGAGAGACTGCTGAGCTTCTGGCCGCTGTGGCCTTTATAGGGCCAGCTGAGTCTGTTTGGGGCGTGGCCCCAGCTGCAGCCACTTCCCCCAATCAGCTCAGCCTAAAAGCTGCTTTCTCCAGCTACAGCCCCCTCTGGACCGGAGCGGGGTTACCACCCTGCTACACCCATATTCTTTAAAAACAGTAGTAATAATCTGTTCATTGACAATGCAGCCAATAGACCACCATTTAATTTCCCACTGTAAGCTGTGCAGAATGTATCCACTGGAAAAGAAAGCAAGAATTTTGTCCTCCAAAGAGCATAGCTCTGAACTTAACCAAATGTTCCATTAGCAGTTTATAGAAGTGGAGGGAAAGTAAAAAGGAAAGAAAGAGGGGCTGCTTTCCACTGTAAGAACATAATTTTCCCCAATAGATGACTTTTCTCTGCACATTCTTCCCTCTGTTGACTTGCCCAAAAGTCTGCATACTGGCTGACTCTGCTTTAAGTCTGAAAGGGGAAGAGGTTTGTATTGTCTTAATCCTTCCCTTCCTAATCCCCCTGCATGCTCCCTGCTTCAGTAGAGCATGGCTAACCTTTGACACAGAATGGTTATCCTTGACCATACAGCCTTCAATCACAATATAAAAAGGGAAATTAGTAAAGGGGTGGGGGGGGAAGAAAGTCTAATTGCTACATATTTAATAACTTTACAATAAGATCTAGACATCAAATGAAAACCTAAAGTAGTTTGTTTCAGGGCCGCCCAGAGGATTCAGGGGGCCTGGGGCAAAGCAATTTCGGGGGCCCCTTCCATAAAAAAAAGTTGCAATACTATAGAATACTATATTCTCGTGGGGGCTCCTGCAGGCCCGGGGCCTGGGGCGAATTGCCCTACTTCCCCCTCCCCCCCCCCGGGCGGCCCTGGTTTGTTTTATACGTTCCTGTGTAGTTTTATTGTTTTAATTTGTTTCGCTTTAATTGTAAACCATGGGTAGACAACATTAAAATATTCACAAGGGTATGTTCTTCTTGTAGGAACTTTCAACTCACAAGAAGCAAGGTCCTGGCTTGTTTAGCAGGATGGGACAAACTGTAAGAGCTGTAGCATCCTCAGTAAGAGGAGGAGGAGTTAAAAATCGTCCTGATATGTTTACAGATATAAATGACTATATGGAAACATTTAATCAGAAAATAAACTTGCTAGACAAAATATCCCAAAGAATTTACAAGGAAGAAAGGGGTAAGTAGAAATAATGAACACACGCTTGTTTTTATTGACTTCAGAAAGTAATATATTGAACAAGTGAATTACTGTGAAAAGTTAGTTCGCTTTCACTGTTCCACACAAAATGCTGCTTTCTAGGAAGAGAAATGGAGAACAAGAAACTGTTTTACTTTTTTCATTCAATGGCTAATCCTCGGCCTATTGGCAGATCAGTGTGCAACTGTGTGGGGATCCACATCTGGCAGCCTTCCTCATTGGTTTGAAGTTGTTAGGATGCCTGCAGAGGTAGCATGCTCATCTCTCAAGAGAGGAGAAGGAAAATAACTTGTCGATAACCTCACCTTTCTCTTGCTTGTTACTGAGTCACACCTGGAACTTCCTTGGACAGAATCAGCATAAATAATGTATTAATAGGGAGGGTAGTTTAACTATGCTGACAAGAAACTGAAAACTAAGAAAACCTAGAAGTTTGGCTGGCTTTTTACCATACTAATTGGAAGAACCGTATGAACGCTTTTTGTTGTGTACAGATGACTACTTCTTAAAGTGAAATATAAACACTTATTTCCTACTGGCATAATGACAATCACATTCTGAATCCCAGTTGTTTGTAGATATTCAAACCCCTACAAATTCTTATATGTTAACCAGAATCCCTTTCGTATATGAAGTTTTTTGTTTCTACAAATATAGTGTTCTGTACCTGTCAAACTGAGAAGTTCTTTGTACTTATTTTGAACCTTAGTCTGTGTGTATATCCGAATACTGGAGTGTATAGAATCAATTAAGAAATGTTGAGATGTTCAGGAAGGGATCCCTGATTACTATCAAAGGATGTCTGTTACTATAGATATGTGTTATAATAACAATATGGTGTAATTGATGAAGGGTGCTTACAATCTAAATATGTTCTGTGATTGATAAGGAATATTTGTTACTGCAGATTTTTGTGATTTATGAAATAATGATCCATTGAAAGATATTTGTAACTCATTAGGAATTGCTTGTTGCCACAGATGTTGTTAGTAATATGATTGGGTTAGAAATTTCTTTACCTTATCAGTCATGTAACCTGACATATCATAAAAAATTCCATAAGTAATTAGGCAAATAAAAATATCAAAAACTGAACACAGTGGAATATGATGTGGGAAACTTACTTTTCCTTCCCCCCCCCCCCCCCCCCCACGGAATTGTATTTGGCCTAAGCCTTGTTAAATCTGAACATGTAACACTGTCACATCCATTCTTTTGGTTGATTCTGCATCTTTATTTGGTGTCACATGAAAGAGAATTTTATAAAATATTACCTTTCTTGTTGGTCATAACATCTGTCAGATGGGTTTGTTTGAACTTCATGCTCTTGTTAAAATTTTCCTTGATTTTCAAGAAAAAAAGTTTGTTCTGAATGGAACAGCAGCTTGCATGCTTACTTGAATCTTTAAATTATATACTTTCTGAGCTTGAATCTGATCTCACGCTGAATTATGTTTTAAAAATCCCACTGGTCAATACTTTAGGGTTTTCTCTTGCATGTAAAAATACTTTGAAATGCTTCACTGTGTTCCATAATAACTAAGGCTTTGTTTCCTTTAGCTTATTCTGTCATTTCAGATCTCTGCATGTCCTGACTAGATTGCGTGTTCCTTGCACAAAGGAAATACATATTGATCAAAGGGATTTTTTGTTTTGTCTTAGCAGTTCATTCCACTAGGTGTAGTTGACATATAGTGAGGAGAAGTTCGTGGGTATACATTTAAAGCACCAGCACCAAAATACTGGTGATAAAGCCTCATGGAGTTTTATTCACTCTCAAGTGCTCCCAGATATTGCTTACGTCTAGCCTTTCCCAACAGTAATCTGCAGAACACGTGTCATGTGCAAAGCTGATTTTGTCTCAGCAGTGAACCATTTGGCAAGCAGTGAGTGATGCTTCCTACTAGTTGTAGCCCAATCTGGGATTTTCCATTAAGTTTCCAGGGCTTTTTTGACCAACTAAACTCAAAACAAGCATCCCTCTCTACACACACTGCTTCACGTGTCTCTTTGTTGGATGTTTCTTTGGTATAAAGTCAGCTGTGACCAAGTTGTAGAGGGCAAAAAAAGTGGAGGGACTGTGAAAACCTCAGCAGTCAGAATCAAATTAGAAAGTGACATTAGAGCAGTGTGGACTTGATCCAAAGTCATAGCCACTTCAATTTACCTTGGCCCATAACACATGAACATTGGTAATGTGAACACACAGTATAGGGCCATGTTCTGCTTTGCTCATCTTTAGTAGTGTATTGAAATGAATGAGACTACTCCAGAGTAAAGTTCTATAAAAGTGGCAGTATCTGGCCCTACTTTTTCTGAGCGAATACTGTGGCCACACTTACAAAGTTTTATTGCGCTATAGAGCTAATGATTGTTTTCTGAAGATATTTCTTATACTTAAAAAGAGAAATACTTCTAGAGTGGTAGTAATAAAGCGGTACTCCAGAACTGGAATGAACTTAAGCGCACCCACTGAATCTATTGTGCATGTACAGCTCTTTCAAAAAGGTAATTTTTCACTGATTGATTTTTTTAGCAATATGTTGGCAATAGCTTAATGAGTAAAAGTATGAGATGTTTCTGTTGACCAAAAATAACAACAAAAGAAGAAGAAAGCTTTGTTGTTGTAATATCTCCTTCTTTTTGAGGATCATTTGGCCAGATTTTGAAACTAGCCTCAGTTTCTGTGCTTTGCATCTATCATTGACTTGAGTACTAATATGGAGTAATCTTCTTATTAAGGGTACTATTGTGAAATGAAGGAATATGGTCCAATCCATACTCTTTGGTGTGCATCAGAAGAAGATCTAGTAGATTCGCTGAAAGGTGTTGCCAGCTGCATTGACAAGTGCTGCAAAGCTACTGAGAATCGAATGGCAGGACTATCAGAAAATTTGCTGCCTGTTCTACATGAATATGTTCTCTACAGTGAAATATTAACGGTAAGACCATAAGGGTTGCTTATACCAGTGTATTGAGTGACCTTTGAAGAGAGAATCTGCTTTGTATGTAATTGATTTTGCAGTCACTGCATTAACTCTTTGAGGGCTACAATTTGTCTTTCTGCTGCTAATTGAGAACATAACAAATGAGTTAGAGTGAAAAAAGCTTATTTAAAAAAAATAAAAGCAAGAATAATTTTCTGTAGGATGGCTGCCCTCTTGCACAGAATCTTTTTCTTCTTCTTCTTCCCTGCTCCCCTATTAATCAGACAAGATGCGTCCAGACTCGAAGAGAAGATTTCTTTCACTGTGGGGGAGTCCTCTCCAGTTTCCTCCTACAGCTAGCTCCCCATAACAGCAACATTAAGGGTTGAGGGGTTGTGTGTCCTTTCCCTGGAAATTGTTGCACCTTAGGAAAGGCTTACATGCTAGTGGAGAGAATAGTTGTCCTTACGTAGAAGGGTTCAAAGAACTACAACTCATGATGAATACAGAAGAACTATCTTCTCTCTGTCAAAATATTGACTCATCTAGGAATGGAGACTGATACACAAAGTAAGGCAAGGTTTTTCCCTCCTTGGAGATGTTTCTAAACCTTAAAATCCTGACTGCTATTCTGGAAAAGGGCAATGAACTTCTTTAATAGATACGCATCTGCCATATGGACATGCAGATGTCATGCCAGGGCCTGGTACCGTGCATTCTGTTCCATTCAAGGCCCTTCTAACAGTTTCTCTGACAGAGTCTCCCATTGGTGGGAGACAACTAGGAAAATCTTTACTTTGTCTTAGTGAATAAGAACACAATACAGTGTGGGTCAATTAAGGGACATTGGTTGAGCAAAGATCAGAGCCTTTACATCTACATCCTAGTATTAAGGTCTGTCTGCCTGGCAGTACTGTCCCCGCAGAAGTCCTGACTAGACATTTTTGTCCTCATTGGAATAAACAACATTGTGATAGCAGCATTTGAGAATAGCCAGGGTGCTGTAAATGCAGCTCCCTTATGGGAGAATCCTCTCCTGAGAGTGTTTTACATCCCAGAGTGCACATATCTGTAAGCAGATCATCCCAGGAGAATGACCAATCCACAATGGGGTGTTCCAGAAGATGGTTAATTGGACAGTTGGACCAACAATCTCTCACTCTACATCCATTGCAAACCACCAGCTAAGACAAGCATTACAGCCTGTATAGAGATCCCAAAGCCTTAATATTAGGGAGAGTACACAGTCATCTTGGCCAGGGCTGATTTCTTTGCATTGCCCACCTCTTTCCTGATAGCATTGAAGACGGCAGAGAGAGACTATGGCCTGCTGAAGTTAATTACGTCAGTGTGGCAGCCTCTGCACTGGGTATCCACATCATAATGAATTGTAACCTTCAACTTGGGACAGTGCTACTATCCTGTGCTCCTTCAAGCCTTTAGATTTCATTTCCATCCTTTGCTTGTCCTGGGAGGCAGCTCTTACTCTGCCTGAAGGTTGGAAAGATTGCAGCCATAGCAGGTAACACCCCCGATTCCTTAGTCTTATTTTTCAGTATGAAAAGACAGTTCCCCATACCTGCCCCAGACTTTCTCCTCAGTCCTGATATTTGTTACTTCTTCTTTGCAGTTTGGCCTGTCCCTTTGCCAGTTTTCTCTGCCCATCTCATCAGAACAGTTGCTGTGTGTGTGCTGACAAGAGAGATTCTATGGACAAACTGCAGAGTGACTATGTGGCCTTTCATTTGCATCTCTGAAATGAATGTTGCTTGGGTGTGTCTACATTAGCTCTCATATCTTTTGGGATACTGAGTTCTTGGTGCAACCCTTACAATGCAACATTAGGCAGGCTTGAGCAGTTCATCCATTGGCTCCTTCCTCCTCTATTCCATGCCAGTCTCTCCTTTCTTTCACCCTGGATATTTTGTTCTAATGCTCACTTCTGCCCTGCACCCTGGTTAGGGTACTCCTAGGCAGACTAAGAATGCCCTGATCGTAGCCACACTTTGGAAAAACCTGTTTTCTGAGGTATGGCAGTGCTAGCACCTCCCAAATTGTCCCCATAAGAGTGTATGCCTAAGCAAAGGTTTTGTCACTAAGGCAGGATAATCCTCATATTTTTTGGCTTTGGAAGTGCTGAATGAGAAAGCGGATGCATTTGGATCCTAAGGAGGAGGTTCCAGAGCCAAAAATCTTTGCATCTGGATTGGATCCCTCCTACTTGACTGATGGGGAGACAGGACAAACCTGGGGAAAGTAGGCCTATACTACCACTATGCCTCAGAAAACAGGTAACAGGCAAGACATTTGTTTTAGGTCAGAGTACTGTTGTTTGGAGGATTTGTGAATGTGCTACTGATTAGAGCAGGAGAGGAACTGTGGAAGCATAATATATTTATTTGTTTAACTTACTAAATTAATAAAAATGTGAAAATAATTAGAGAACTAATGAACATTCCCTGGGTTCCTCATTTACAAAAAAAAGCATTTACCAATAGCTGGAACATATTAGTACTGAAATTATTAGTTTTACCTTGGAATTAGAATAGATATTTGTTATAATGGCTGACAAACAGAGAAATTCTAATAGTTTCTTCTGTAGTTTTATATAGGGTAAAAGAGGAAGTAAAAGGAAAAAAAATACACAAAAGAATATTAACCCATTTCTACTTGTTTCGATTTTACTCTTATAACCATATATTTTACGTTTGTAATCGGACAGGAGATACTTTAAGGTATTGAATGGTAAGTTTTGTTATAAGTATGAACTATAGTTGTATTACTTATAATTGACCAAAAACTTACTAAAGATTCTGGGTAATGTCTATTTGAAAAGATAGTCTTTAAAAAGGTATCTTATTGAAGATGATTTATTAATGTGTACTAGTCAGGGTGGCAGTGTATTTCCTCTTTAACGTTAACGTTTTGGCAACTAGCATAATGTGAAATAAACTTCTAACTAGGACTGGTTATGCCCTACACTGTTTAACATATACTGTACTACATATGAACACAGTAAATCTCTAAGCATATCTAAATTAAAGAGTAGAAATTGTTGGGACAAGATAACATACAGGATTATCAGAGTGTTTTTGAATTTATACATACATACTATCTTTCTTCTGAGTCCTCTTAAAAAGACATAAGCTTCATAATAGTACTGTGAGGGAAGTTTAATTTCAGTTTTACAGATGGGGAAACTGAGGCACAGACCTTTTCACTGACTTCTTTGATGTCACACTGCAAATCCAGAGCAGTTTGGAATGTAACCTGTCATAATTACTGGTCCTGTAGTCTGACAACATTCCCTCCCTTTTTATATTAGTTTTTGCCATTCCACTAAGAATCAAATCTATTGAATTAGCCTTAACTTTAAATAAAAGTGGGCTTGCTAACATTGATAGATTTAGTTGATTATTTTCAGATAAAGAATTTTGATAATTTTCTTCTTCCTTTGCCACCAAACTGTGGTACATACATACATAACATAGCGGACTTACATTGATATTTCCTATAGTATCTGGTATATCATTTTAGTTGAGTCCTATCTCTTGTGCTATTGCTTTTATTCAAATAAAATACTTCCAGTATTGGGACTTCTCTAAATCATGTTTCTTGTAAAGGATTAAAATAATGACTATTTCATAGACTGACTCACTACATAATTCTTTATAATTTGTAGCTACATAGATTCTCGTAGCGTTGGGTTTGGTAGGATTCCTAACAATTTTTCAGTTAAAAAAAATGGAGGTAATAACAAATCTACAATAGATGCTTTGAAGTTATCTAAGTAAAATCTTTAAATCTGAGAATTCTATTGAAGGGATAATCTATAAATTCTCTAAAGTGGTAAGTACTCTTGATTGCAAGATGTCTTTGTAAACAGATTAAGATGAAATAGATTGTATTTAATTGTAATAATGTTTTAAAGGGTGTTCTGAAAAGAAGAGACCAAATTCAGGCAGAGCTTGATTCCAAAGTTGATGCTTTATCCAATAAAAAGGCAGAAAAGGATCTGGTAAGTTTGTACATCTTTCTGAATGTTAAGTTGTATGACTAAGGACCCTATTCTGACTAAAAATTAAGAGTTCTCCTGACAAAAATAAGCCCTGAAAAGCCATGTTTTGGGGCTGCACACTTCCTGACCTATTCTAAAAAAGTTTGTTCATGCACTGCACAGGAAATAAGAATTGATACAGTGGTGTATTAATAGCTGCTGAAATGCCCTAGAAGAGGTAGATAGGATGGTCAAACCTGTTCCTTGTTTATGCTTTTTTTTTCTTAACAAAAATGTGCATTGTTTGTTTTTGTTTTGGAGGGATTCTGCCCTTCTGGTAGAGCTAATTGAGTTCTTGTCACCAGAACTGGTGAGGCATCTCCATGCTTGTTGCTTCTCCCTAACAGGGAGCCAGAATTTGACATTTTGGCAATAAAGCTGTAAGTTAACTACTTTATCATTGTAAGACTGCCATTTATTCCTTTAGACTTCCACATTTTAGTGTCCATCTGTTTACCTTATGAGCCTGGCCAAGTGTCACCCAGCAACTTTTAGCTACCTTTGTCTGCAGTAGCATCAGTGTTGCAATAGTTCGTGTTTATCACTTTTGGTCTTATTTCCTTGATAGGTTTTCATTTTGTTTTAGACCATATTTGTGGGCATTTCAAAAGCACTCAGTACTGGCCTAACTCTGCTCCCACTGAAGTCAACAGGACTCTTACCAAATTATTTCAATGGGAGCAGTTAGGTTAATAACAAGTGCTTTTGAAAAGCCCATGGCTTTAATGGGAAAATGTCTTAAATAGTTTGACAAAATGACTGTAATATCTCCTCTTTTGACACTGGATACGATTTTGAAAGCTTGATCAGCTCTCTTATGTTTGCAGTTGGTAATAAATTTGAGGGTGCAATTGATGTTACTTGGAAATCTTAAGTACCTGATTTGGAGACACAGTCAAATACGTGTAAATAACAGCTTGTGCAAAATTGTAGGTGCAAACCAGAGGCCTGTTTAAGGTCAGGCTGTTGTCATATACTAAACAGATGCAGTGCCATTTCGCATATTGCAAACAAGAACAATGCTGTTATGTAAAAATCAACTGACCTAGTTTTATGCTTTGAGAGAGGATTGTGATTGAAAACTTAATTACTTTCAATTCAAGAATCATTTGCCAACCCAGATAGCTATTTAATTGTAGAGCAAAAAGGAAAAGTTAGTGCAGAAATCTTATTTTCAAGCCACTCTCGTATTCTACATAAAAAAGCATAAAATCCTAATACTTGGTTTCAGAACAGTCAGTCAGATGACATGAGCAAAGCAGGCATTTCTTCTCTGAATATCAAGACTGAATGATTGGGTTGCTCCTCCTGCCGGGTAGTGACAATGGGTAGTAGAGAGCTGTCAAACAAGGGGAAGAACAAAGTGTCCAAGCTCCTGCTACTGTTTGCCACATCTCAGGCTTGTTCTTTAATATCAATAACTTAATTTTAGTTCCAGCAATGAACCTCAGGTTTTATATTTTTGATTTAATTTCTGGCGTACTTTGAGATCATGCTCCTTTTAATGCACTGCCTCAGAATATGTGAGCAGCTGCGCTGCAGGGCAGACAAGATGGCTGACCCAAATTTAGCTTATTTCTTCACTGAGGACATGTCTAGCAATCTGTCTCCATGGGTTTTCTAGATGGCTCTGTTTATTTTGGTAGTTGCTTTTCTAGTAGACTCTTTGCAGCTATGGAAACCTTCCTTAAGCTACGTGCAGTCAAGAAGATGGGGGAGTAAGTGTTAAATTGCTTATTGACTGACGGTTCTGCTCAGGGCCGGCTCTGGCTTTTTTGCCGCCCTAGGCCGGAGCCGGGGGGGAGGGGGGCAGCCGGAGCCCTGGCGGGGGCTCCGCTCTCCCGCCGGGGGGAGGGCGGCCGGAGGGGAGGGCGGCGAGCCCCGGCGGGGGCTCGGCTCTCCCCCCGACCCCGGCGGCCAGAGCGCTGGGGGCAGGGCCGCGAGCCCCGGCGGGGGCTGGGCTGGGCTCGGCTCTCCCCCCTCCCCGGCGGCCAGAGCGCCGGGGGCAGGGCGGCGAGCCCCGGCCGGGGCGAGGGCGGGGAGGAGGGGCGGCCAGAGCATCGGGGGGAGTGCGGCAAGCCCGGCTGTGGCCCCGCTCTCCCCGGCGGCCGGAGCGCCGCGCCGCCCCCCTCCAGGTGCCGCCCCAAGCACCAGCTTGGGTGCCTGGTGCCTGGAGCCGGCCCTGGTTCTGCTCCGCCTTCCTCTACATAATCCAGGATTTTAGAATTGCCAGGAAATTAGCAGGCAAGCCAAACTATTTTTAATGTCCAAATGATCAATCAGTGATCCTGATAGAAATTACTATTGTGTAAAGGATATGAGTATTACTAATTTATATGAGCAAATAGTAGGTAGAAAAGGCTGAAGGAATGTAATAAAAGGGTAGCATAGTTTGTTCTTTGCAATGAAGGGTGACTAGCAAGAACAAGTTAGTACAGAAGGGGGACATACTGGAGCTTATTATGTCTTACTAAAAGGAAGAATGATGATAAACAGAAGCCTGTCTGAAGTACTTATATGGTGCCCTTTCCAGTTTGACATATGGGGAACTAAGGCACAGTGAGACTGTGACTCGCTGGAGCCCGGGACTGAAGCTGAAGCCTGAGCCCCGCTGCCCAAGGCTGAAGCCAAAGCTCAAGCAACATAGCTTCAAAGGGCCTCCTGTGGTGTGGGGCCTGGGCAATTACCCTGCTAGCCATCCCTGCCTGGGTCCCCAACAGGAGCCCCCCACTCCTGAGCAATCTCACTGTTCCCAGCTGTTCAGCTAACTCACTGGGTCGCTTTTGAGGTCAATTCCCCCTAGTGTAGTCCCTGGTGGTGCTCCCCAGGTCCTGCCACAGGTGGCCTCTTGCCTATATGAGGCTTCCAATGTCTATTTGCCCCCCAAACATGTCAGAAGGAAAAGGGGAAACTAGCCACAATCCCAGGCAGGGCTCCCCTTGCTACTGGATTGCATTAGCAGTCCCTAGCAGCCTCTCCTGCTCCTGGGCAAACTTCTCCCTCCATCTTTTTAAGCTCCCCTTCTCCAAGGGGAGCTTGTTCTGCAAGTGCACCTAAGTGGAGCATCAGCAGACATGGCACTAGGAAGACTTGACTTGGGAGCTGTCAGAGCACCTGAAGCGGGTGGAGGAAGAGAGCTGAACTAGGTTCCTTACCTAGGACCCATATCAGACTGCTACTAGTTGAGCTACATGGCTAAGTGCAGTAGCTGGCAGCAGGACAAGGCTGTTATTCCAAATTGGGGGACTGGGTGTTGGATGTGGGGATGGTTGCTGGAAAAGAAAAAGAGCCTAGTCCCGGTACTGTCTCTCTCACCCACCCCTTATGTGAGAGCTGGAGGATCTGCAGCCCCATGTGATACAATGCAGGGGAGTTGGGCTTCTGGATCCAGAAGCTTTGTTGGGGGGCCAGCCCCTACCCCTTGTGGTGCCCCCAGAGGGGACATGGGCCCCTGGGGACATGTGAAAGCACTTGAAAGTTAGGAGATGCCAGATTTATAGTTGCCAGTGCAACTTTAATTCTGCCCCAATGTATGGATGCATTATGATAGTGTTGGCTTACATGATTTTTCTGACAGGACCCATGCCTCAATCAGTGCACAGGATGGACATGCAAGGGGGCAAAATTAAGGTTGCGGTGGAAACTATAATTCTGGCATTTCCTAACCTTTGAGTGCTTGAGTTTGCAATCTAAATAATGTTTTCATGTAGTTTCTTTGCATGAAATACCATACAGTATAAACAGTATATAAAAATACTTAAGCTACAACATTTGTGTCTACACAGCAAAGATTTGACACAAATGGTTTCTGTTAGAAGTCTCATAATCTGTTTAATGTAAAGACGAGCTGGGAGAAGTCTCATGTTCAAACTATTCTGACATTTGTAATGTGTATTTTTTTATTCCCCATTTGATTTCTTGACAGTGAACTAAACATATTGAAATATTACTATCTGGTGTCATTTGATACCTACAGGATCATATTCTGGAATGATGTACATGTGTGTTTTATTATGTAGTTTGTAACTGAACTCTAGTCTCTTTAGAGGCTTTTGAGACAACACATACATTGGGTTTTCAAGAAGTACGAATTTATTTTACTTGTATCTTTTACTGTCCTCATTTTGCTGCCACTGTGTCTATTCATCTGTCTTTGATCCGCTCTGTACTTCCTTTCTCTTGTCTTCTCTCCTTAGTTTACTTTGCTGTGTCCAAGTAATTGCAGTAAGCTGAAGATGATGCAACTACTCCAGTCACTGAGCATGCTAGGACCTTTTTGGTTTACATTCCTCTATATTTTTAAATGGCATATAAACTAATTATAGAGGAATGTAAACCAAAAAGGTCCTAGCATGCTCAGTGACTGGAGTAGTTGCATCATCTTCAGCTTACTGCAATTACTTGGACACAGCAAAGTCTACAATTGCTAGACTGTTACATGAGCTTTACTATATTTGAATGAACAAACCTGGATGAAAACTACGTTGAAACTAGAGGCGCTGCTGATTAAGAGCCTGGTCCAAGATCATTAAAGTAAATGGAAAGACTTGCTGGTTTAGTGAACTTTGGATCAGGTCTTCAGGCCTAAGTTTAGGAAGGTGTTTATTAGAGCTGTATGGCAAAAGCTAAGTTCATTTTGTGGAAGACTTCACTATTTTTGAAATTTGGTTTCATTCTGATTTGCAGCTTCCCCCCCTCCCCCCTTTAGAAATTCTTTGTGAAAGTGAATGGTGGGAAGCCCTGGGTGCCCAGACTAACCAGTCCACCTAACAGGTGGCTTCAGAGCTATGGATCTTGGAAGCCCTGTGAGCCTGGGCTGCCGAGGAAATGGGAACTTGGGAGCCAGGGCTTCCAGGTTCTTGGTTACCTATTAGTCTGAGGTGGTGGGAGCCTGAAAGCCCAGGCTGCTGAGGAGCTGGGCAGGTGATCTAACAGAAACCTGCTTGAGATACGTTGGATCTTAGTCAAAATTGAACTAACACTGCAAAATGTTTAGATTTTGATGCATTGTCAATTAAATCTTTGGCTGTTTCCAACCAGTTCTGGTACTTATGTA
Source organism: Terrapene triunguis (assembly GCF_002925995.2). NCBI lineage: Eukaryota > Metazoa > Chordata > Testudines > Emydidae > Terrapene > Terrapene triunguis. Next base: position 19,553,091 of record NW_020664562.1, on the reverse strand, counting down.
TTTAAAGCTATTCATATATATGAATTGTGCCTTTGAAGTCAATACACATCTTGAAATCAGTGAGACAGTCAAAGTCCTGAATTGGGGCCTAAATACTTATATCCTTCTTGCACAGAAATATTGTCTGCCTCTTTATAAGCTGTATGAAATTTCAATTCCTTACTAAATTGCTCTGTGCTATAGTGGAACTGCCAGTAGGAAGTACAGAGGAAAAACAGTATGCAAAAGGGAAGAGTGAGCAAAGAACCATATTCAAAAGTTGAAAAAAAAAGTAAAACTGCACCTTCCCCCCCAACCCTGTTGTAGGAGCTTATATAATTAGCTGTCATGCAAATAAATTCCCAGATGTAATTTTTAAAAAAAGTTTAATTAAAATTGTATTTCTGAACAAATGCCCAATTTTCAGCCAAATGGATGCCATTTGTAATGTTGGCAATGTGTATGCCCATTCAAAGGATCACAAGCCAATCACTAACTTGCTCTAGCAGTCAGGAGAAACAGCTGATATTTAAAATTTGATGGACAGCTGTGTAAAATCCTAAAATAGAATATTTAAAATGTAAATAATGTTTAAATGCCACTTTTACAGTAATGAGTAATTAAAGCTGGTTAGAAACTGGTTTCTCACTTAGTTTCACAAATGTCATACTACTCAGCGTTATGCTCAAATGCTTGTTGTATTTTCCTGTGTTTAAGAACAACTCCCGGTATATCCATACATAAATTCATGCTGCTTTGGCTAACCACACATGCAATGTTTTCTTTCAAGATTGTATTTTTCTTAAAGCCTGATGCAGTGTTCTAACATACTAAAATGGTACTTGTAGCCCAAGAAACTCAATTTTGTTGAATTTGTGAGCATTAGAGCTATTTATAAATAAAAAGGAAAGATTTTCCTTGTCACAATATTGATTATACTGGGGTAATTTTTTGTAGTTAATATGTTGCATCATAGTGGTGATCATTTCTATTCTGTTTAAAATAAATCTTTCAAGATAATCCTGTGTACAGCCTGTTCTTTTCCTCTATTTGTTTCCTAATTTTAATTCAGATAAATACCTCAAGAGCAGTGTGATTAATCAACATTCAGGCCTCTGATTCTTTCTTTGAATTTTCTTATTTCTCACACATTTCAGAAGATCATGTTGCTGAGATCTTATTTCTGCTTTGCAGTTTTATTATAGCTTTAGCACAGATGTTTGTCAGATCTAATCTGATCTTGAAATTCCATGTTATCTAATTGAGTGGCAATTGTGTTTTCAAGAAATTTCCTTAATTAGAGCTTAAACGCCTTTTTCTTGTTGTCAAGGTAGTCTTGGCTACAAAAATTGGTGCACTGTTTTGTTGACCCTACAGTCAAACTAAAATAATAGCAGTAACATGCCATTAGCAGAGGTATTAATAGAACATTGTTGAATTTGTGTACAAATAAAAATATTCAATATTCTGATTCTTGAAACAATCATAACTAGGTCCTTTTCCTTAGCTAAGATCATGTGGAATAACTTACATTATGGCATATGCTATTTAATTTAGGACATATACAGTAGAACCCTCAGAGTTATGAACTGACCAGTCAACCACACACCTCATTTGGAACCGGAAGTAGACAATCAGGCAGCAGCAGAGACAAAAAAAAACAAACAAAAAACCCGCAAGTACAGTTCTGTGTTAAATGTAAACTACTAAAGAAAGCTGCATTTTTTTTCTGCATAGTAAAGTTTCAAAGCTGTATTAAGTCAATGTTCAGCTGTAAACTTTTGAAACAGCAACCATAAAGTTTTGTTCAGAGTTACAAACAACCACCATTCCTGAGCCATTCGTAACTCCGAGGTTCTACTGTAATATACATGCAACTTCACCAAGTAATGAGTACTTTGAGAACCAAAACTTTGTACTTCCTGATAAGGTGTATATATGTTTTGTGCCCAACCATTCTGTAATAAATAAGCATAGTAGTAAAATGAACAAGATCACACACCCTAACCTTCACTACTCAGCCAGTTTTGCTTTTAGTAGCATCGCTTTTCTCCCATCCTTTTTCTATTTAAAGTGAATCTTCTTGGGACAGGGATCCAATATTATTTATCTGTTGAGCACTTACCACATTTCAAGATTTATATAAATTTTTTTCCACTGAATTTCCTTTCACAGAAAAATTACACACACAGGGCTTGATTTTGTTCTCAGTAAAGTCAACAGTAATATTCCCACTGACTACAATGGTACAGTATGGGTATGTCTACATTGCAATAAAACACCCACTCTGGCCTGTTTCAGCTGACTCGGGCTCACAGGGCTTGAGCTGTAAAATTGTGGTGTAGGTATTTGGGTTTGGGCTGGACCCTTATAAATAAAACTGCGATTCTGTCACAGAGGTCGTGGAAGTCACGGATTCCGTGATTTTCCGTGGCCTCCATGACTTTCACAGCTGCAAGGGCCGGTGCAGCTGATCCCGGGGCCAGCTGTTCGGGCGCCCCACAACAGCCACCCTGACCGCTGCTCGGGCAGCTGGTCCCAGGGAGGGCCTGAGCAACGGGCCCAGGGGCAGCCCCAGGGAGTACCCGAGCAGCGGACCCAGGAGCAGCCGCACCAGCCGCTGCTCAGGCGGCTGGCATGGGAGAAGCACCTGAGCAGCGGTCCCCAGGGCCTCGGAGCAGGGGTGGCTGGAGGCAGTCAGCCCCCCGCAGTGGTGTCCTAGGGCCCCCCAGAGCAACAGCACCCCAGGCCCTAGGAGCTGCTAAGTTTTAGTTAGGCGTATTTATATAGTAAAAGTCATGGACAGGTCACGGGCTGTGAATTTTTGTTTATTGCCCGTGACCTGTCCATGACTTTTACTAAAGATACCCATGACTAAATCTTAGCCTGTAACGGGGTTGGGACTCCCCACCTGGCGCCTCCTGCTGGTGACTTACGGGAATTAGCTCAGTCCAGTGGAGCGCCCTCTCTCGGTGGCGTCCTGCCCGTTGTCTCGCCCTTGGTTGGCATCTGAGCCCACGTTGCTCCCAACTTGCGGCATCTTCTTCGAGCCACTGCCCTCCGGCAGTGCCCTTAGTCCATCCTCACCCCCTTCCGGGGGGGGGGGGGGGAAAGGTTGATCAACAGTCTCTCTACACCCCAGCCACCATGTCCAACCACGCACCCCAAAGTCTAATCCCTCTTGTCAGGGATCTGGCGTAGTCTATGATGGCCGCTCCCTATGGCCGATGGCTGGGTGTACTGCAAGGGGGGGGACCCAGGCCCGCCCTCTACTCTGGGTCCCGGCCAAGAGACCCTCTGGCGGCAGCCTCGCTGTCCTCCTTCTCTCCCTTCATCTGTCTGCTTTCCTGGGCCGCTTCCCCCTACGGCCCCTTGCACCCACTAGGCCCTTCCCTTCAGGGCCTGCAGCCTGGCAGGCCTCAGGCTAGAGCTCCTTTCTGCTCCCCGAGCCTGGCCAGCACTGCGCTGTCCACGGTGAGTGTCTCCCTGCTCTGGAGTCAGACCTTCCCCTGTCAAAGGCCTGGGACAGACTGACTGCGCCCTTCCTGAGCAGCCTTTTTATAGGGCTGAGCTGGGCCCTGATTGGCTGTCTCCAATCTGGGCCCCGATTGGCTCCCACTAAGCCCTTCTCTGATTGGCTGCCCGTCTGTGCAGGCGCACTGGCCTGCTGCAGTCCACACTCTCAGGGAGTGGGGCAGCCTTACTTATAAACAAAACAAACCATTCAGCCTGTCTTAGGAAGTGTGTTCTCAATGAAAACTAAGTCAATGACAAGTTTGAAGTTTTAAAATTAAACTGATTTAGCATACTTGAAACATAGCACTTTTTTGAACGGTTTTCTTTTTGTAATATCTATGAAACATTTTTCATATTCAGATAAATTTTAAATGGTTAAGACTTTTACTATGTTTAAAAATATGCTGAAGCTTTTAACAACAGTGACTTCAGCATAAAAGGATTTTTTTTTTTTTTTTTTTTTTAAAAGAAGTGCCTGAAAGCAGAAGCTTATGATTGAGAAGGCAACTTACTCTGGTGCTTTCATTATAATTAATATCCACCACTGAGCTTGGCTCTATTTTGTATGGTTTTTAAAATTTATTTTTAAGCAGATCTTGTATAGCTTTTGATGATCTCCACTCAGATGTCAGATTGAACTTGTCAGTGCAATCTAGTGGTCAAAAATTCTGCTGACAATGAGTGGCATGAACTCTAATCCAATTTGAAAAGCATTTCTGCCATAGATGTCGAATCACAAACTGCCATTAGTGCTGATAAAAGGCTGGTGCAAAATCTTTAGATGAGTTGTTAAATTGTTCTTTGTCACTGAATGGTTTAAGAAATGGGAGATTATAAAGGGTACAAAATATTTTGAGGTCAATACAGCTGTTACTGCTGAGGCTTTCTGATTTCATTCAAATAGGTTTGAGTCACAAAGTGAACTTCATGACATTAAGGTTTTCTGTTTGAGTAAATCAAGAACACAAGGTCATTGTATTTACCCTGTCTCTCTGCATAACAATATGTGATTCGACATATAGCTGAAGAAAGCCAATAGTGTAGAATATTGCTGCCCTGGCTGTGTTTTCATACAAGAGAGAACTGAATTCAGCTTAAGTGTGGGATTTAACACAAGGTTTATTGTGAGATAACTGTTTAAAAAAATCTGGAAAACAAATCTAAAATGCTGAAATTGCAGTTATAAATCTTGTTGGAACAAATGAATTAGCTCTTGCTGCCAGTATTCTGTGGTTTATATCCCACTGATGGGCTGATGCCAAAAAGACATGGCCTGAAATCTAAAGAGGCTAGAAAGCATCAAGTCAATGACAGACCTCTCAGTGATGTTGCGAAGCCAGCTGAGGAAGTGCATCAGATGTTTTTGACCAGTTCCACTGAAATAATCATAACTTCTTAATTTTATCACTTATGTTATGGAGTCTTATACTATCTGATTTTAGTGTGTTATGTAAATATGTTTATTAAAAGTACTACAGGTAAAGTATTGTATTTATTGCATTTTTTTAATTAGCCAGTAAATGTTCTAGATTCCTAAGGCCTAATTTTCAAGCATCTATATTTTGTTCAATACACAGAATAAAGATCTCTTTATCTGTTGCTAAACATATTAAACTTCCATAAATGAATACATTTTAAAGCTAAGAATGCATGTAATCCTTAAGGTAACTCATTTAAAAGACAATGCTTTTAAAGCAGAAATATTCTGGCGGCTACTTCTGTTCACTTTCTGTGTTCCTTAACTTAGAATTCAGAGTTACCATAGAATGTTTTGTTTCCCATTTACGGTAATATACTAAAGGTAGCTGGGCCCTACAGGATTTCTAGGCTCAACTTTTTATATCTTTCAACAGTAGCCATTTGGATTTTGTTGCCAATTTCTTTTCCTCTGTAATGTGTGAGATTCAGATGTTTGCACTCCAGCTCCCTCCTTTTATTTGTTTATTGGTTGATTGGTTCTGTGGTATCTTCATGATAGTCAGTAACTGGTTTAGACCAGCTTCATCTTGTCCTCATCCCTTTTGCTTTAGCAACTGCTTCAGGATCTTCAAAATATCTTTTAAACCAGAAACATTGTATTATTTATTTATTTTTGAGGGATAGTCCCATCTCTTGCAATGCTTTTGTCAAGTGGATTATTCCTCCTTCACAAACTAGATTTTAGTGCCACACATTGCCAAACATGGTACAATATGTTGAAATCAGTTTCATAAGGTAGAAAAAAGGTATTGCTCTGGTATACTTCCTTATATGTCAGTTCGTGATTAATGATTTGTAGGTTGTAGAGAACATAGCAATTCATCACCTATCCCAAGTTTAAGTTATTTAGTAGTTAACTCTGCATGCTTGGTTTTGAGGTGGGAAATAAGGGGGAAATCAGAGCTCCTTCAGTATTGGGCCTCTTCTAACTTTTGCTGTATTTTACAATATTTTGCAGATTCTAAGCTTTCATTTTAAAAGTATTAATTTTCTGCCATTCTGCTACAGAGATTCAGGTATCACAACGTGATCCTATGCTGCTGTTTTCCAAACATAGCTTTACAAAATATTGTCTTCAGCCAAATAGCAGTGGCAAAGGCATGAACATACCTCTACCCTATTCAGCTCCACTGAGGTAATTAATTGGGACAATTTAAATGCTAATGTTAGCCACAGGCAATATTGTGGGAGGTTTCCTTTTTTTTAAAAAAAAAATAAGGAAATTGACAGCAAAACTATGAATGCAACATTTAAGGACGTACAGTTCAAATTAAGTCATGGGTCCAGGATTTCACCCATGACATGTGAAAGCTAAGGTTCATACAGTGTTCCCTAAAATGCACGATATGTCTGTCTTATTTTGTGGCCATATAGTTAAATATACAAACAATAATATAATAAATCATGTGCATACGAAAAGGGGGAGAAAATTGTTTCATATGTGTAGTGTGCCTGTGAACCTTGCTGTAGGAATGCTAGTTTTAGCACTGATAATTTGGGTTTGTTTAGTTTTTGTAAATCTATTGTGCTGTCTTTGTATTTGCATTAGATTTTGTTTTTAATTTGATAAATTATGAATTTCATCTTATACTCTCACACCTCTTTCTAATCTTGCAATATGACAAATAATACTCTCCTCTCACCCTCCACCTCTCCCCCAGAAATCTCTTGCAGTAGTCACTGAGGGGAAAAAGTGAGTGTCATAGCTATACATTATGTCTGTTATTTAAAGTCCTGATTTTTATGGATGTGTTTAAGCAATCTCATTCTGAGTCTCATTGATCGCTCCTGTGAGTAAAGTTAAGCATGTGTGTAAGTGTTTTCAGGATCAGGTCCTTGAGTACATGAGTACCCCTGTTAGGTTTACTACTTCAGTGCATAAATATTGGTAGGCTTGGGGTCTTATATGTATGTTTAGAGAACTCTTGAAATGCCTGTTCTTCTCTTTTCATTTTTTTATAGATATACCAGTAATTTTTACATTTTTAATTCAACTTTGCAGAAAATCATTTTTAGGAAGTACATTAGTCTTTTTTATAATTAAATTTAATTGTGGTAAGTGAATTGTTTTAAGTGTTCCATCATTCTCTCACTTCAGTTTTTTACTTTGTTGTATAATGTCTGTATTTGCTTCAGTTTATTACTGTGTATTTGATTCAGCTATACAAATGCTTTCGTGTAATTTAAAGGGCTTGACTAATTCAAACTGAACTCTAACCATTTTAATCTTTCATTCCTTAATGTATGGCTTTCTGGTAAAACTCTGATTTGTTCTGAAGTATTTCATTTAGTTATGTAGTTGGCTTCTGTGTTCCACTGGCAAATAGGCAGTTACCAGCCACAACAGTTTTAGTTCCATCTTTCAGTAAGAGGTGGAATTTAGGCATTAGATGAGGAAGTCACCTTGATCACCTGGTCCATCAGCCCTCACAGAGAGAGCGCCGATCACAACACATCATTTGTGTTGTTCTAGCCAGTCCTTCAGCCATCCGCTGGCCAGAATGTCAGTGGCACCGGACACCCGATCAGCATAGGGTACTGCAGCTCAGAACCCCTAAGTGATCCACCAGCCTGAGCCTCCCCAATAGCTTGGATTACAGGCGCGTGCCACCACGCTTGACCGGATGAGGAAGTAGGGATAGAAAAATGTTAAACCTGTTGGGACAAGATTGAGCAGAGGGAACGAGGAACCCTACAGGAATAGCATAATATGGCTGTGTCCCATCCTGTGCTCAGTTGCACTACATGTACCTATGCTGGTGTTTTGAATTTTTTCATTGCATGATGAAAAAACACATTGATGCAACATTGCATTGCAACAAAATACAGGATTCAGTGGGTGTTCTGTTCTGGTAGGAGAACAGAGCTTTAGGAACAGTCTGAAAAATATGTTTAGCTTCCAGGGCCTAAAATCTTAAGACTTGCATTATTTTAAAAAACCTCTAATTCACAAGAGAGAGCATGTAACCCCGCTGTCGGTTGGGAACTTGGTGTCCTCCAGAATCCTAGTTTTATTTGTAGAATTTACAGATGTTGGCAGTTGTCCCTATCATGCCCTCTAATGTAACACAGCCTTGTTCTGGAGAGATGACCTCAGTCTTCGTACCGATGTAATTCCTGGCCTCTTTCCTGGAATTGCTAACAAATGTGCTAATTAGTATACCTTGTTACTTGGTGAGGTGTTAGTTTGGCCTGAACTGACACCAGAAATTTACTTAGCCTAGACCATCAGATAACCATTAAATGATAGCTTTGTGTTTCTACTGTTCAGGTCTGGATTTGAACTAGTACCACAGGCTTTATAACTCCCTGACATTCCCTTTATTGTATTTGGGCTGTATATTTTACTTTAATACTAGGCTGGAAGGGTTTAATATTAGTATGCAACATAAACCATTTTCTCTAATTCACATGCTACCCTTAAAGCTAAATAGAAATTCATGCAACTCTTGAATGAAATAAATGATTTTTTTTTTGAGAAATGCTGGGTCAGAAGAAAGCTATATTGTGTGTTTATAATTGGGTTAGCTGAGTGTGTATTATGTATTCTTCAGTGTGTTGAGTGGTTTTGCTGTGGAAACTTGTAGTTCAAATAAAGGCTTTGTTGTTGGGAGTAACCATTGCTTTGTACAGTGAACTAACTTTCTCCCCTGGCCATAGTCTGGAATATGAGTTCTTGGTGAATAATGCAATGTCTGTTTAACTCTATGGTTTTCTGCTGGGATCACTCTGTGAGAGACTTAAGCTATCAAACTACTTGCTTCAGTAAGGCTGGCAAAACAAAATATGTGCATAGCCAAGTTTTATTGTGAGGATAAATTATAACAGGAAGAAAGTATCTTGTAGATCGGTACCATACTATGTGCATGTTACTGTTTAGAGACCAGGCCTTTATTCCCTGGTTTCTACTGTCATGGCTGGCTTGTTTGGCTTCAGAATTTGTCTGCTAAAGTGAGTGGTGGTTCTTGGTTTATTTTCTGGTATGTTTCAAATAGATTCTAAGCTTCGTAGTCAAAATGATCAAATGGAACATACTGCCTTAAGGTCTAAATTCTGGCCTTGACACACTTGCAGCTCCGACTCTCCCATGGACTTCACTGGAAGATGTGTATGCTGCATATCTGGAGGCAGAATATAGCCCTAAGGGTAGGTCCTCACTGCAAAAAAAGAATGTGTTCTTAGCCAGTGTTTAGCTGGCTCGGGTTAAAATACCAGTGAAGATATGGCAACTTTGCTTTTAACTTGGGTTAGCAGCTCAAGTTAAAGCCTAGTAGTGGCCTGGGGTTGAACTTGAGCTACTAACCTGAGTTAAAAGTTGAATTTCTGTGTCTTCACTGCTGTGAAGTTAATGCAAGTTAGCAAACTTGATTTAAGAACACGCCTTTTATTTGAAGTGAAGACTGCATATGCATTACTGCAAGAATATTCAACATGCATTCCTAGAAAGTGCCACACAAGTAAAGGTATGTCATCAGCCACAGATAGCCAGGACAGCCTAAGCTGCTGCACCTAAAACTAGTAGTTTTGGAAGGATTTTATTTAAATTGTTAGTTGTCAGTAAACTATGTTTTCAACTGACACACACAAATTGATGGAAAAAAATGCTCATTAATAGAGTTGGCGAGTGCAGTTCCCCCCCCACGCACACACCTAGTGCCTGCAGGGATGTGGTATCCTGGGGCCTCGGCTGGGCAGGAAGCCCCTTGCAACGCTACTGTCACGGCCCCATTCACTCACTCACCAGCTGGGAGTTGCAGGGGCCATCCACCATCCCTGGGCTGGAACCATTCAGCAGTGGATTGGCCTCCCTGTGGCTGGGGGTCTCTGCTCTGCCCAGCCAGGACTACTGCAGCCTCCCACAGGGATGTGGTACCTCAGGCCCCTTGGCCACACAAGGATCCTCATGCTGCCCTGCAGTCGCAGCCACACTCATTCACTGGCTTGGGAGTGCAGGGGGCCATCTGCCATCCCTGGGCCAGAGCCACTCAGTAGTGGGGTGGCCTCTCAGCACCCTATTTTGTACCCTACAGTAACATCCCCCAGCACACTCCTATTACCAATCCTGATTGTAAAGACTAAAGATTTGCTGATTTGTGCCACCAATCCCGGTGCAGCCTCAGTGAAACCAGGATGTCTCAGAACAATGTGTGATAAACAGCCTCTATCTTCCACCAATAAAACTCCAGCTTTGGACCAGTCTGTTCTGTGATGCCTAGAACTGGAGATGAAGCCGCAGCTCTACATTCCCTGCTTTGTGGCTTTACGTTTTAAGATCACTACATACAGCTTCTGCTGTCATTGAACAGTTACTATCTGACATCTCTTTCAACTGTGAAAATTCAGACTGATAAAAATAAAAAAAAAGCTTAAAACCCATAATTTCATATAACTGAGAAAATTAAAATAGATACAAATAAAAAATGCTTAAAAATAAAAATAGATATTCTCTTGAAATTACAAACAAACAAATAAAAAATTAACTGAGTTCTGCCCAGCCTATTTATGAGATAGAAAATTCATTTTTCATGTATGGTGCCCAGTTCATTCAACTGTCTTCCCGTAATGCAACCACCAATTAAAAATATGTGGTATTTTGAAGAGGAAAAAAAAAGGGGGTGTAGGGGGTTTGGCATTCTACCTACATTTTAATTTCTAAGGAAGTCTGCTTTAGTGTTTTTGAAAAACACAATTAGATCATACAGGGTGTGGCCAAGAGAGTAATTTTGGTTCCTTGAGCTTCACCACATATTGAAGTTTTGGAAGCAAGGCTATTAACTGACTGTGGTCTTGTGTTTTATGTCATGCTGCTGATGGTGTATAGAATTACTGCTGTTCATTATTTGAACAGGGTGGATGTTCAGTCCTTTAGAACTATTATTTATGTATTGGTGTTGGCTGGGTATTTAGTGAGTCATGAACCAAGAGGAGCCTGGGGAGGAGGATCCAATCTCCAGCATAGGAGACTGGATCTAATTAAGTACATTTATCTCAAGTATAAATATTGGAATGGGGAAAGGAAGTGATTAAAGGTGCTGTGGAAGGGGAAATGGCTGGTAAGGCTTAGTGATGTCAATATCCTTTCAGAAGATGTTCCTTCCAGGAGTTTATGGCTGCTATGAGTGGCGATATGGTTCTACTCCTATAGCTTGCCCCACTGTGGATCTACTTTTGAGTTGAGATTGGAGGTCAGAAAGGTGAGGATTATACTTGTATACACATACCAACCTTTATGTTCTACAGTTTGGCCCTGGGGGGCTCCTATCCATCAGGAAGAAGGACCTGTTTTGATGGTCTGGTCTCCGAGACAGAACTTGATAGATTCCAGATGATGATAGGGAGTGTGCTGTATTCCCAGCAAAATGATGGATTGATTGGTCTGTAGAATCATGTCCATGACTATTGATACAATAGCTCTAGATGTCCTCTTTATGGCATTGCCTCACAGATCATCTTGTTTTTACTGATTATTTGAGATGGTTGAAGCAAGAGGCGAAATCATAAGAGCATTGATGGTAGCAGCCTCATAATGTGCCCAACCATTTGTATCATAAAGAACTGATGAAGTGCATGCTGAAAATATATGGGAAGCAAAGAGAAATTTCCACATAGTCTTGTATAATGGAAATGTTCCAGGTAGTGGGCTGCTTGACTAATTCAGGTTGTCTCCGCTTGGTTACAGAGGCAGTATTTTTCTTACAGCAAGGGATTTTCATGTGCTACTTGCACCCACAGACATAGCACAGAGTCTTAGAATGGCAGATGCAGTCTCTTGGTCTGTGAGGGTTTCAAACAGGGTCACTTACTGAGGTTCTAAAGAAGTATGCTGTGCCGCAGGCACCACTTATATCAGAACAGTGTCCTTCATGGCTTGTTTAGAGTAGTGGGTGCACACCTCAAGCTCTCCATACTCTGTGGTGTGGTCTGAATTTTGATTCATACACATGCTGTGCATGTTAAATTACAGTTGAACCCTAATTATCTAAAGGCCTCAATGGTTATTGCAAACTTTTGGAGGTTCAGATTAACAAGAGCTTTTGCCCTTTGAGCTTCTTAGCTTCAGGGGAATTATTCAATTTTACACTAATGGAGCTCTTGACCTGAGAACAGGGCAGAATGTTTGAGACACAGGATGTCTGATAAATGGGGTCTGCCTCATGAAGGGAACAGAAGGAGGTGGAGTTTCCCCCAGTACTGGCTGAAACTACCAGCTGCATTATTGGCAATATTTCTGCCTGACTTTCCCAGGTCCTTAGAGCACAGCTGAGTTTCAATCTTGCAGAATTGCAGCTAAGCCACTATAGAGCTGATCTTCATCTGTGCTCCTGCTAAATATAGAACATTGGCTCATTGGGGTCTACTGGGATAACTTGTATATTTGTTTTTCTTCAGTAAGTTCCTGTTACTGTGTTCAGTTTTCTCATTCTTGGCACTTCACTCATTGAAGAATCAGCAGAAAAAAATTCTATCAAGATAAGAACTTGCACCTAATCTCTTAAACAAAACAAACCACCACCAACAAAAAATCCTTACTTCAGAAAAGAGTGTATATTACCAATGGTCATTGTGCAATCCCAGAATAGTAATTTGCTCCATGACTGTAGAAGATTTATCTGTTACCATATTTGCTGCCAGCCAGATTCATCATGCTTGATTCAGAAATTGCAATAGGTACAAAGGTAAGAGCAGTTATTGGAAGGGCTAGATGGCTCATTAGGTAGAGGACCTTATCCCATTAAATGTCTCATATTTCACCAGGCTCAACACTCAGTTTTGGCATCTATAGTAATTAGAAGAAATGATCTGCTCACCAGCCTGAAGGCTGCAGATCCAGGCTCCCTGAGAAGGCTTCTGCAGAAATGAAAAGTTAGCCTGCAGCAAAGACCTTTGTTTTAATTTTTTTTTCTCCCGCACTTATTAGTTCCTCAGTCAGATTGTAAGGTGCAATACATGAAAGTGGAAAGTTCCTGCATAAAAGTTACATTGCCTTCCCTCTGAATTGCCTTCCAGAGAAAATAGAGATCACAGCTGTGCGATAACATTAAAGACCCCAGCACAATTTTCTCAGATGGCCTCGCCAAATTCCAGTTTGGATAATTGCATTCTGCACCCCGCAGAGGTGTAGTGGTGGGTGTGGTTTTGTATTTTTTGGCAGGGAGGAAATCCATTTCTGTTAAGTGCAAATAATGTGGTACCAAAGACTAACTTTGCAATTGACAAGATTATTTTTGGTAACAGTTTAATTCTTGTCTTGATTTTTGTGTCATAGTAGTAGTTTAGAAATTGTATTGAGGTACTTGGTTTGTATAAAATCCAAGATTAACAACGAAGCACACGACTTTCTTCACCCTGAGTTTAATATTATGCTATGGTCTTGTATTCTGTTCAGCTTACTATACTATGACCACCAGGTTTCAAGCACATTTTAAATAATGACTGTCTCTAAATAACTTTAACTATTTAATATTTTTATTTAGCTTACAGAAGAGATTGGAAATCTTGAAGATAAAGTGGAATGTGCCAATAATGCTCTGAAAGCTGACTGGGATAGATGGAAACAAAACATGCAACATGATATGAAAACAGCATTTCTTAATGTGGCCGAAAATAATATCCACTATTATGAACAGGTAAAACACACATTTTTGTTTTATTTTTATAACTTTTTATTTATTTCAATTCCTCTTGGAAGTCAGTGCAGTGTTTTTAAAAATAGTTGTCTGTATCCTCATTTGAACATGTTAAGTTCAAATTCAATATTTTTGTCAAATTGGTGTTTAATTGGCCAGTATACACGGTATGTATTTTACTTGAGCCCAAGCATGCTGATCCTAAGTTCATCATCAACAGAGGGCAGTCTTGTTTTACTAAGGACAAAAATTTGAACATATATTTTTTTTTCTGTTCAGTGTGAGCTATAGTGTTTCAGTTGGGAAAACCTTTTACTGGGGCTGCATGAGGATGCTTCCCTGAAAACTCTCACTCATGTAAATGATTTTGTATAAAAGAAAACTAATTTTTTTTCTTTCATATTTACAAATTAACTGTATTCCCAGTACTTTATGAACTAGGAAAGATCTCTTATATCCTTCAAATTGCAAACAAGCAACAAAATCAACACAAAATAGCGATGATAAAATTTTGGGGAAATTACTGGGAGAATACATTATATACTTTAAAAAAAAATTAAGTCTACTAAAGCTGTGTCCTTTATATAATGGTGTACTACATTGGTACTTTACATAACTGAAGTCTCCCTTAATCTAGAAAGAAAGCAAACAGTGTCATCCCAAGACTTTTATCAGCAAATATGGTTTCTAATCGTCTTTGTTATGACCCCCTTTGACAAGTATATACACTTTCTGATTAAAGAGAGTGTATATAATTATTTATAAGGAGAACTAGAAAACATTTGACAAGGTTTGCGGAGTGTTTTGTGAAGCTTCTTCATGATCAAAAATGGTATTGTTCTCAGTGCACATTTTGTAAGAATCCTGGTAGGCTAGATATTTAAGTGTGCTTTTTTCATCTTTTTTTGGTTTGTTTTTTGTTTAAAAGCTTCTCTTTACTTTGAAAAATGTACTGCAGCCCAATAAACTATTTGTTAATTGGGAAAGAAAGAATTTGTTTCCTTTATTAATACAATTTTGATACTTTGCAATCTCCTTTTTCTGAGCTTTTTGTGGCTTACTCTGAATGGATGACTCTGTCCTGATTTTACAAATCATTGCAATGGAATGTAATTGAAAAGACAGAACTCATGATAATCAGGTCCACGTAATTAAAATATTGTCCGTGGGAGGCATGGACATTGACGATCTGCTGTTATATATTAAGATCAAAGTATTTGCTGAAATCAGACATTAAAGTTTTTTGGTATCCTCTTCTTTTTCAGTCACCTAGTGACTTCTGACTACATCAAGAATATGTACAAATGTTAACCATGAAGGAATATGTTGTTAACTTATAGATAAATTGAGACACAGATACAGTTCCTGGATTCTCTTTCATGAAAAGAAATGGTCTTAGTTTAGTTAGGACTTTAATTTAAATATTTAAATATCAGAGGCCTTTACAAAACTGTCTGTATCAAGTACTATCAAACTGATACAGCTGAACAATTAGGGCGTTTTTAGGTAATTTCTTACAACGCTTTTTTTATACAGAAATTTTTTGATTTGTTTGAGAAGTTTGGGTGCAATGAGGAGCATGTGGATATCTTGGGCATACAGGAATCTGTAAGCCACTTTTCCTCTCCTGTGAAGATGTCCTAGGAATGCACCACTGTTGGTGACCTGCAAATTTTTTTTTGAAATGGTTTGTGTACCCTTTTCTGCCTCATTATAATGCCTGAAAGAATTTATTTAGAGAGACGGATGGGGGTGCGGGTGGGGATTATATACAACATTTATAGCAAGTCCAAATCCAATCAGCATCCAGGTCCTCAAAACATTGAACCTAGTTCTTTCATCAAAAACAGGAAAGTCAGAACCGGGTATTTCTAATGCCAGAAACCGACAAAGAACTTAACAATAAAATTACCCTTACAGGCGTCTAGTATATGATTGAAGTGAAGAGTGCAAAACTTGCTTTTCTTTTAATCTTTAAGCATGTTGATAGTTGCAAAGCAGAAGTGCCTGAGCTTAATCTTTTGACATTTGGCACTTTTTTGATGTTACTAGTTGTGGAGTGTTGGTTTGTCCTGGCTAAAGAAAAAGTGTGGTGCAATGAAATACTCAGATCATTATATGTAATTACAAAATGTAAACTACTTAAAAATTTTCATCACTAAAATGGCTGGTCTAATGTAGAGAGATTTTTCTCCATTTGATGGAGATATTGAAACTATAACAGATATTTAAAAAATCTTTTATTACAGTAGTTTTATTCCTGAATTGTAACAAATCACTGTTTTTCTTTTAAGGAATTATATAGGTGGGATCAGTGGACAGAGCCCTGATCCTGCATTTGGAGTGATGCAGGCAGATTTCTCGCACCCATATGTATCTCCATTGACTTGAGCACAGGAGCCAACTAGGTATCATGTATTAGATTGCAGACCAGTTGCAAAATATTGGAAACATAAAGTTGTTTTTGTGTCCAAAAGGTGGAGTTTACAGCTGGGCAAGTCACCTATAGCTTAGAACTGATTATGGCTGATTGAAGAGTCAGTTAAATATTTTCTCATTCTGTACAAAAGTTCTTCACAGCCATACTGGAAAAAAATATATTTAGTAAAATAAAACAAGATACAAAAAAAGTCACTACACAACATTTTATGTTATGTTATTAATACATCTAAAATTCAAAGATCACATGATACAATTTAGTGAAAGCAAAGCAGATAACTGGAAGTACTGAATTCTGGCTTCAAAGAACTACTGCGATTACTCCTATTTGTTTTCCTCACATGCTTTTTCTCACAATCTCTTCTAGTACCAACAAAATTAAAAACACATTAACAAAACTGCCACTCTCTTCTGCCATCAAAAGAAAAAGAGCCTTGGTAACTCATTTCTTCTGGAAAAGCCTGAGTAAAATGGCTGGCTTTGCAACAAAATCTGAAGGCCAGAAAAATTTAGGCTTTGTGGAACCAAATGACTGTACGTCCCAGAGCTTGTGTTTTCCAGTGTGTGTTGGACACTCAATTGAGTGGAGGTAGAATTCTTTTCATAATGTACAATGACAAGTGATATTTAATTAATTTTGGCACTGAGAGAAATATTTTTCCTTCTGAACGAATGAGCCTTTCTTTTAAAAGAGAGCTTCTAATTTTACTTTTTTCATGTGTCAAACTACTGTAATCCTGTTCAGGCTTTGCAGATTAGTCAGAAGCAGAGCTAGTTTATCTTTGATAGGATAGTGAGATCCTTACCAGTACTAACACTGCTTGCTGTTCTTGGAGAATTTAAGTAATTTTCAGTGCTAATCTCTTATTTATTGATTCAAATTTATAAAAAAGTTTCTATCCACAACCCAATGTGCTGTACAGTCAAACACATACAAAAATGGGCCAAAAAAGTCACATACCTAACAAAGTAACTTCTCTCCAACTCCAAAACTTTATTCAACCTTCTCTTCCTAGGAAAAACCTTTGCAAAATGATTTGTAGTGCACCCTGAATGTCTTCATATTGACACATTTGGCTGGTCATATCCTTGCATAGCTATGTTAGCTGCACATGCACATGCTTCACCTCCTACCTTAGGCGCTCCACTTTATAAGCTTAACAAATGCTTTGTGTGTGATTTTTTTTTTTTTACTTTCCAAACTTAGTTAAATCAAAATCTGTTTTCCTCCAGAAGACAGGATACTCTCCTGTAAGAGGGCAATTTGGATGCCAGATTTCACCATCCAATCTCCAGTCATTTCAGCTGTAGGAATTAAAAGCAAAGCTCTTTTGTTTATAATAGGAAATGGCTTTTTCCTACCCCTCTGTCTCCCTCACTCTTTTTTGTGCTCAGGAAACGCTGAACTGTACATGCTCAATCCTCTATAAAAAGAAATAGAAACTCAGCCTAGAAAACATCACCCCCCAAAAATGATTTTTTTAAGAATGTCATTAGCCACTGAAAATAGGGGGAATGGGAATGAAAACAATTATGTATCTTTAAATACTTCATGCTGCTCCTGCCATTATTTTATTGTGCATTCTATTTTTATATTTTATTGTGAATTAGACATGCAACTGTGCAGTATGGAGACCTTTTCAGTGTTGTTGCTAAAAATAATTCAATATAAATATATAACTCAGCAGTGCTCTAATGAAATACACATTAATTTTAGCTTTAAATAAAGTAGCGTTACTTAGGATCTTGTTGCTTCATTTTTGCATATTTAGCTTTTTGCTGTGATCTACAGTAGTTTTATGACTAATTGCATTCGAAATGACAAGCCTTATAAGTACAAATTAAATTTCCTATTAACATTTTTTTTCTGTCTTCCTGGTTGAAACCTGTTGATGATCCTTTATTTAGAATCTCCTTTTTCTCTCTACCAGAAGAACTAAATAAAATAAATCTAGAAGAATGGTTAAAGTACATATTTTTAAAGTAATGTGATTTTATGTAGTTCATGTTTCACAGTATAAAAAGCATGAGCCTACGGCATAGAGACCTAGTTTTGTGTTGGTTAATTATAAATCTTGTCAACTGTAGCACCACAGTGATGTCTGACAACAAAATGAGCCACAGTAATTCCTATATTTTGGTAAATGAATTTTTGTTACATAAATGAGAATAAATTAAAAATTGAACAACATACATAACTAAAAGATCTTTACATTTTTGCTTGAAAAGACTTCAGTGGACTGGTTCTGTAAAAAAATGAGCAAATGTAGTGTGAATTAGTTTAAAAATCTGTTTTGTCTCAGTTTGCAGTGGTAATATGATGTCACTTTTATCTTCCAACCAACGCTGCTATTTTTTATTGAAGTTACTCAAATGTATGTACTGTGAAGTCTTTAGTCACATGGACAAAATCTAAAACAATTCAAAAAGCAGTGATCTAGTATCAAAAAAGACTTCAGTAAATAGCATTCAGCACACATCCTGACTGAGCACCCCTCTCAATCCCCAGAAAAAGTTTAGGAAAATAGATGTGCCTTGCAACATTCCATGAAAATAGATGTGCCTTGCAACATTCCATGAAGATAAGCCAGTCTTGGCACTGGTGAACCACGGTGGGGAAACAAATCCCAGAATCTAGGATCATCATTGGAAAGCACCTGGCAAGTAGCCACCCCCTGGTCATTTTACACCAACAGGAAGCCTCCAACTCAAGTATCTCAGATATTCTCAGCTGCTGTGATATTGTACATGAGAGAGAGAGAGAATCTATAACAACTCCATTTATTAGGGACTTTACACAGAATGTCAAAACCAAACTTAATTTCCACTCATAAATCAACTGGCACCAACTGCTCCCCTTTAGCACTGTTTCTGCTGCTTCTCTCCTCGTATTCAGCACTCTTTCGCCATCTCAAAGTAACCTTTCCCCAATCTAGTCATTCAACACAGAAATGCAGCTCTTCACATGAATCCTATCTAACGGTTTCATTCCCCTCCCTCCTTTGAAATTGAGGTGCCTATCTCCAGAATGGAAATACAGGGTTACTGCTTGCCGCAGAGAAAGTGGGAATCAGTAAGGGACTTTGTCAGCAGGGAATGATCAAAAAAGGGTCAGAGGGACTCTGTACACAGGGGGTCTCTAGCACAAGGGATGATCTAAGCCACCTTGTGAATAAATACAAACCATAGAGTCACTGACATGTTCTGTAGTAACCAAGGATCCATACAGAATAAGGCTTCTAAATATTTTCTTTTGTTGCTCTCTTGGGCATTTCGATACTAACCCTTTATATCTTACAATGTCATTCTTTTGGGACCAGGTTTCCTTCATTTTTCATGAATCCATGATCCTGGTCCTTTGTGTTGTCATTCATCCATCCCCCTGCTTTGTCCTCCTGTGCTTCCCTGTGTCCCGGCCTTTGGGATTTTCTGTCGAGATTCCTTGTGACCTTTTCACCATCCCACCTACTTGCTTGCAGGTATCCAGGAATACCAAGACTTGGTCACTTTAGAAGAAAAAAAACAACCCTGAAAATCATGGAATCCAGGGCTTTTGTGACAATGACACATCTATCACTATTAATAAATAGAGATTTCTTGGCTAAATTTTGAAGGTTTTTCCTATAAATATGTCAGATAAGACAAAAGCTGTAACTTCACCTATCGACCTTTTCACTTCTGCTAAGCAATGATGAATGCTGTGTATTTTATTTTATTCAGGTATAGTAAACTACTGTAGCTTAAATAGCTTAGTTTTTCACACAAGGAACAATGCCATTTTCAGAGCAATTGGAATTAATATTAAGCTTGAATAGATGGAGCATGCTGTTCGGTATTTAATATGATAAATGCTTTTCCCTATAGATGTTCAGAAGACTTATTTAATATCAGTTTTGCAGATTCTTCTTGAAAAGATTGTGTACAGGAAGTAGTAATTAAGGTGTGTTACTCTTCTGTATTAACAGATATTTGGGTAAGAAAACTAAATTTCATGAAATCATGCACAATTTCATGTTTTCCTGTAGCATCAAAAGTGATAAAGCTACCACAACATAGTGGCAGCACTGAATGTTTTCACCTTTGTAATGGCTCACTCTAGGTGACAGAAACTTGGAAAGTTTGAAAGCTTTGGGTGGTGACTGACGGTGCACACAACAATCATTAATCATAGGTTTTCTCTGTGAACTGACATCTTAACATTCACCTGTAATTTAAAATGGTTTGCCAAGCAACTTTGTGTTCTGAGCTACAAACATTCATACAAATCAACTTGAGCCAAAAAGGATTTATCAAAGTAGTTTGATGCTAATATATATAATATTGGTTCCTAAAATGAAAAACTGTTCGCAAAATTAAAAATATGTTTTGCCATCAGGAGAGGTATATGTTTGTCCTAGAAAAGCTACATTTTTTCCCTCCTCCCTTTGATTCTATTCCTTAGTACACAGAAAAATCTGTGACTTTGAGTGTTTAGAAACAAATGGATTTGATTTAATTTAACTGAGAAAGGATATTAGATCTCCAAGTATGAATCCTTAGAGATTGCTAAGGAACTATAACCGACAGTTGATGTTGCAGTCCTTTTAATTTGATGCAGTCTATTTGGAAGATATCTTTGCCTGTATGTGAAGGGAGAGATTAAAGAAGAGCATAATTAATGGAAGACTTCTTACCGTGTCATCCCTTATGCTAATATGTACACTTGTGATGCTTGCAGTGTGCGCTTGTCATTATCCAAGAGTGATATTTATTTGTAGCTCAGCATGTTGGCTAACAGTATATCATTGATCTGTCTAGGAAACCATATTTATTACTCACTGTAACTCCTCACAGAAGCAGTTTGTGGTAGATATAGATGTAGATAGATATAGGTCTTTTCCTGTTTTCTCCTTAGCTACCAGTTTTACCAAAAATCCATATTCCTTATTCATAAGTATCTGTTTTCTTTAAGTGCCTTGCTACCTGGGAGTCCTTCCTGACATCTCAAACAGTGGATCTTCACTTGGGAGAAGATTCTGAAGATAAGCCTTGAACATATTTCCAATTGATCTTCCTCTTCAGTGCAGTTTCTGCCAACCAAAGAAGTGCTCTTTATATGAGATCAGATACATTATGAAATAAAACTGTAAGAATCAGTGACATCTGGAAAACTAGCCTATTGAAAACTCAGGTATTCTAGTGTCCTGACCTACATTTTTGGATCATGGTATATATTGCTATATATTGCTCAGTAATGATTTTACACATTTTATGCAAGTGCTTGCTTATAATTGTTTTCTTAAATATTGTGTAATTTGGATAAAAATATTTTAAATATGTAAAAAAAGCTCAATTTTAATAAAAAGTTTAATACAAAATTGGTTTTAATCCTCTTTCCTAGTCATTAAGAATTAAATTTTCCATTTTAGCTTGCTTTGTTGAATTTTATTTGTAAGATAAATTTCCCACATTTCGTAAAACTACATAACAATTTTCAGGTAGTTGATCATTTTTTTTTTTTAACTGATTATGCTGGTGTCAGTCCATGGTGAAGTGGTAGCTAACTTTTATCACAAGTCTGGTTTTGACCATCCCTGATTCTCTACGAATGTAGATCAGTCTCCCTGAAATTTTCCATTATGATCTTATGTAGAATTTTTATGGAAGTTTTGAGCCAAGTTGACAGTACATCAAAAACTACTTGATTTAGAAATACTTTTATTTTTATATATTATATATAGATAGATAAATAGATGGGGAGGGCGTGATTTCTGGTAGCCTCAGAAAAGTGGTGACTGACTTTCTAGAGGTGAAAGTAGTGAATTTAGTTATTAAGAGCGGTTTAGGCATATGTTGGGGATTTTGGTGTATATAGAATTTAATCCATACCAGCTAGATGTGAACTTCAAGTGTATTTCGGAGCTGTCTTGACACTAAAATCTGTGTAGACCTTGCAGTAACTAGAGAGGTGTGAATGGCTTGTCAAAAGATATTTGACACTCCAAATTAATTTGAGACATATTGTCTGATGTCCACCAAAAATAAGATCTTAGGGCAATGAAATAGTACTTGACACAACGCAATTGCATTCCACAATGCTTTATGTGGGACAGAGGAGCAATTCACATCAACATGGAATGTGAAAAGTTAAACAGATGCTCTATTAAATTAATACAACATTTAAAGAATTCAGATCCATTTGAAACTTACCAAGTAGTGAACTTGATGAGTTTATAAACCTGCATAACAACTTTACTTACTATGTATCTGTCATTCTCAGTATTTACGTGTCTATTAAGCACTTCTCTGTGGCCCTAGGTGCTTTTACAATATTAAAAAATATAATACAAAATGAAAAACTCACTGTATATGTAATGAACTAGCCATACAATAGTATAGCACTTGCTCACCTTGTTACCAAATCCTGCAGACACAATGAACTTGGTGAGACTTCTCACACATGGGTTTGCAAAATCAGGGCCCATCATGATGTATATTTATAATCTCATATTTGCCCATCCTGTAGTTCTTAACCCACTCCCTCCAAGAATACCTGAGGAGAAACATTAGCTTTATGGAAGATTAACAAATGCCAGGCTCTGGTGATCAAGAGGTAGACAGTGAGTAGTATAAATGAGGGGTCTTAATGGAGAATAAGCTGCCAGCAGACTGTCTTCCTTTCCTCTTTCCTCCCTCCACTCCTCTTCCCAGCCCCAAACTAAGGGATTTCTAGGGCAAAAACCTCTCTGATTACCACTGTCAGGATGCCTGTTCTTAAGTCCTTTGAGTTCAGCTGAAAACTTGCAGACAAGCAGTGAGTTTCCAGAAATCTAAGGAGCACTAGTATTATGTGCTGTCCATATGAAGCACTACTAAAAGGTCAGCTGCATTCTGCATCAGCTTCAGTTTCTGGGTTGGCTCAAGGTATGCCTCGTGGAGCAGCACACATTAGATTAATTATTGCTAGTCAAAAGCTTAAGCTGTTGATTGAAGTGCTTTATAAAATATTATGAAGACCAACAATGGTGTCATTTTTAGGCATCTTTTGGGAAAGGCATGAGCTTTGTCTGACCTCAGACACACACAATAGTGGGATTCCTGAAAGCTAAACTGCATCAGTGCTCAATATGCCAGTCAGAGCACAGCTCATGAAAGAGATCTTTAACACAGTTTGGCTGTGTATAACACTGATGAAAGATTCAAAGCAAAAAATTAAATAGAATGTCAGTAATTTAAGCTCAAAAGAGAGGTAAGATGTGTGATCTCTGATTAACAGAAATGGATGAAGGCACAGAACCTTTTATGTGTTTTCAGCAATTAATTCTGCAAGTTCTGTTAGAATAACATTCAGGACGTTTCTTTATTGGGCATCACACAGCCACAAACCTAGATGAATCATAAAATTTCAGGGTTGGAAGGGACCTCAGGAGGTCACCTAGTCCAACCCCCTGCTCCAAGCAGGGCCAATCCCCAGACAGATTTTTGTCCTAGATCCCTAACTGGCCCCCTGAAGGATTGAACTCACAACCCTGGGTTTAGCAGGCCAATGCTCAAACCACTGAGCTATCCCTTCCTCCACTACATCGGAAACTTGAAGATCTGTGGCTATTATTGTCTCTGACCTCCATAATACAGAGAGGACATTGACAGCTGTACATCAAGAAAGACATCAGAGACACTTAGTATGTTAACAAATTTTGGCTTTGGTATATTTTCATAATTTACTTTTCACTTTATTATTGATATTTAACAAAGCTGTGAATTGTGATGGGAAAGTCATCAGTTACATGGTGCTCTTTCATACCAATATATTGCTTATTCTATGGGGTGTTTTTAACAGTTGAATAATTTATAGCAGATTTGGTTTTTATGATTTGTTAATAGCATTATTGTAAAGTAGAGACAAGATCTATTCATTATTAAAATATCATTACAATTTTTGTAGGATGTAACACTATTTTGAATACAATTTGAAATTCTTCTCAAGTGATTTTTAGACAACTTATTGGGTGTTTGGCCCTATTTCTAGACACTTAGCTTTCTTTTGTGTTGTCTTTGTTTTCCTTAGTCTATAACTTACAATATGTTTCAACTACTCTATTAACACCCTGGCTTATTCTCTTACATTTTCAGATTTTCCTTGCTGTCTGCTGGTTTTGCACAGAGTCCAACAATTTAGCGTGGGGTCATCTTTCTAAGGTACACAGGGTGTGCTTGAGCAAACCCCCAAACTTTTAGATGCTTATAGCCTGCACCCTCTATTTTGGGGGATTCTGCACGCCTTGCCACAGAATTGTACTGCAGAATCTAAGTAGTCACTTTAAAAAAAATTTTGTTTATAGCCTTATGGTAATGAAAATAACCCTGAAAATCTGAACAGTCATAAGAACATAAGAATGGCTGTACTGGGTCAGACCAAAGGTCCATCCAGCCCAGTATCCTGTCTGCCGACAGTAACCAATGCCAGGTGCCCCAGAGGGAGTGAACCTAACAGGCAATGATCAAGTGATCTCCTGCCATCCATAACCACCCTCTGACAAACAGAGGCTAGGGACACCATTCCTTACCCATCCTGGCTAATAGCCATTAATGGACTTAACCTCCATGAATTTATCCAGTTCTCTTTTAAGCCCTCTTATAGTCCTAGCCTTCACAACCTCCTCAGGCAAGGAGTTCCACAAGCTGACTGTGCACTGTGTGAACTTCCTTTTATTTGTTTTAAACCTGCTGCCCATTAATTTCATTTGGTGGCCCCTAGTTCTTATATTATGGGAACAAGTAAATAACTTTTCCTTATTCACTTTCTCCACATCACTCATGATTTTATATACCTCTATCATATCCCCCCTTAGTCTCCTCTTTTCCAAGCTGAAAAGTCCTAGCCTCTTTAATCTCTCCTCATATGGGACCCATTCCAAACCCCTAATCACTTTAGTTGCCCTTTTCTGAACTTTTTCTAATGCCAGTATATCTTTTTTGAGATGAGGAGACCACATCTGTACGCAGTATTCAAGATGTGGGCGTACCATGGATTTATATAAGGGCAATAATATATTCTCCGTCTTATTCTCTATCCCTTTTTTAATGATTCCTAACATCCTGTTTGCTTTTTTGACTGCCGCTGCACACTGCGTGGATGTCTTCAGAGAACTATCCATCATGACTCCAAGATCTTTTTCCTGATTAGTTGAAGCTAAATTAGCCCCCATCATATTGTATGTATAGTTGGGGTTATTTTTCCCAATGTGCATTACTTTACATTTATGCACAGTAAATTTCATTTGCCATTTTGTTGCCCAATCACTTGGTTTTGTGAGATCTTTTTGAAGTTCTTCACAGTCTGATTTGGTCTTAACTATCTTGAGCAGTTTAGTATCATCTGCAAACTTTGCCACCTCACTGTTTACCCCTTTCTCCAGATCATTTATGAATAAGTTGAATATGATTGGTCCTAGGACTGACCTTTGGGGAACACCACTAGTTACCCCTCTCCATTCTGAACATTTCCCATTTATTCCTACCCTTTGTTCCCTGTCTTAACCAGTTCTCAATCCATGAAAGGATCTTCCCTCTTATCCCATGACAAGATCCTAGAGAGACAAGGTGGGTGAGGTGATAGCCTTTATTGGACCAACTTCCGTTGGTAAGTCTTTGTCTGTCTCTCACCAACAGAAGTTGGTCCAATAAAAGATATTACCTCACCTTCCTTGTCTCTCTAATATCCTCAGACCGACACAGCTACAACTACAGTGCATGAACAGAGAACAGACAGATGCAATGTTGTATAACTGAGTCTGAGGAGGACCTTAAATGATAGCTCTGAGTGGTATAAAGCTCTCATCTCTGAGAGTTCAACTCTGAAACGTAAATGAGAATTTTATATCAATATTAACTATTTTATTGCTGATTTTTAACATAAATAACCAGCTAATGTGTTTGTAGCACAATCTTCCTGGTACCAAATCTCAGCTATCCCCTACCTCACTTCCACAATCTTGAGCTTCCCCTGACATCTGACTATAGTGCCAGTGATATTTCTGACAACTATGTTAAAAACTTCCAGTTTCATAATTTGTCATCATAGTGTCTTCTGTCATCTACCTAAATTGATGGTTTTGGTATGGATCAAGACTAATTGTTCCTATTCACTTTTGCCTGGATCATTTTGGCTTTTGTGATTTTCTTTTCTCTATGTTGGCACATGAAAGAGAGTATACTATGTAAAATCCAGGTCATCCATCCAAAATGTGCCAGCTACATTTTTAGGATTGGCTCCTCTCAGCACAGGTGTTGCTTTCCTCACAGCAATGCCATTTCCAGACAACCTAAGAATGGGTTAGGGTTAGGGCAGCCTGCTAGAATGCTTTTCCAAACAGAGCATCACACTCCCTTGGCTGAACCTTGCTGTCTGCTGGAGGGAACAAAGGTATGGCAGCAGTGCTTTTACATCACCAGAAGTTATAGATGTACCACACATCACCTGAACCTGAAAGAGAGATGGCCACAAACTTTCAGTGAGTCAATTTCGGGAAGTATTTCTTCATACAACACCCAGTCAACCTGTGGACCTCATTGCCAGGGGATGTTGTGAAGGCCAAATGTATACCTGGGTTCAGAAAAGAATTAGAGAAGTTCATGGAGGATAGTTCCATCGATAGCTATTAGCCAAGATGGTCAGGGACGGAACCCCATGCTTCAGGTGTCCCTAATCTCCAATTGTCAGATGCTGAGACTGGACAACAGGATGGATCATGCAAAATTGTCCTGTTCTATTTATTCTCTCTGAAGCATCTGGTCAGAGGACAGGATACTGGGCTAGATGGACCTGTCCCATTATCGCTGTTCTTATTTTATTTTTCCTTCAATTCACTAGTCAGGAAGTACCAAAATCTTAAAGGACTGGAAAGCTGCAACTGTATTCTGTTTCAAATGCAGGGTGATAGAATATGTACAGCTAAGGAAATGCACAATTGAAAAACCACCTTTATTTAAAAACGAATGGAAATAACTTTCTCCAAAAACCTTTTTTCTGTTAAAAATATTTATATTTTGTGCGCAGGCCAAAAAATATGATTCTATTTTAAAAGTTTTGAGTTCGTCCACAGTGTGTTAAACTCAGGTATTAAATCTTTGACCGCAGTCATTTTCTTTAATAATTCTATCACTTCTAGTAGATTGTTTAGGAATTAAGCTTTACTATGTTTGCATTAATATTTAACCAAGAGTGTCAAGTAAACTACCAAGTGTCAAATTCCAGGCTCAGAACCTTGAATCCATTGTTTGCATTCAACTAAAACAGTCTTGTAATTCTGATTATGCAATATGATATAATATTCGCTGTTCAACCAGCAAACCATTTTTAGGCAGATATAATTGTTTTGTAGGGAATATAAGTAAGCTTGTTGAATTAAAAGTTAGAAAACATGGCAGTTTCAATATGTTTCAGTGTAATGTATGTTTCAGTCCTAAGGTCAATTTTAATATCAGTAAAGCAATGTGCATATTACTTTTGTAATTATAAAGAAATGAGTTGATTACTTCTCAATTATTTTTCAGTCTCTGGAAGCATGTTTATTTAAATCGTAAATTGAGATTTTTTAATAGTGAGAATAACCATCTATACCTGAGCAGGAGCTCCATATGCACAGAGCTACCGCAGAGCATGTGACTCTTGCACAGAACATTTTTTATTCAATTAATTTTTAACATTATTTGGAGGCTGGGTCAGAAAGTTGAAATCCAGCCATATCCTGACAAGTGCTGAGCATCTGATCTTGAACAAAAGCCCACAGAAGTTGCATGCACCCTGCACAGCTTTGGATATGACCCTTAAAAAGGACAAGGGACATTTGTTAGAGACACTCCCAGGATTTTCCATTTTGAAAGCAAATTACACTCTTAACATTCACCGATACAATTTTTTTCAGCTCCTTTTATTTCTTGATTTTTTCCCCCCAGTAATACGCTGTTCTTCCAACTCAATTAACTAAAGGAGCCATTACAGTAGAAATTATAAGTCTGCAAGCTTCAGTAAGTCTATTTTTCAAAGTGATAAGAAAAGTGAAGGAAGAAATTTATAAATCAGGACCTAAACAGAAAATCCACTCTGTGTAGTGCTTTCTTTCTTAGTAAGAAAAATTATGCACCCAAACTCTGTAGGTTGGGTCTCAGCATCTCTGAAAGCAGCCTTGATATACATTATTCTGTTAGAGAAACAAAGAACAAATCTTAAATCAACATCAAAAATAACTGAATGCTTTATCTGATGTAAACCAGGACCATATCTCTTTATCACGGTCTCTTTCTCTGGCAGCCCCTATAAAAATGACAAGGGCAGGCAATTATAGGAATGCAAAGTAAAAGTAAATTGGAACCAGCTTGTTTAGAAGGGTGCTCTGCCTCTGAAAATCAGGCCCCTACTAAGTGTCTAAAGTTGGGTACCTAAAATTGGAAACTACTTTTGATTAATTTGGGCCTACATCTTCCAGTTCAGTTTCTCTAGTTGCAAAATGGAACAATACAAATCTCAGGGGTGAGCTGAGGGCTAATTAGTTAATCTTTGAAGATGAAAAGTTTTATATAAACTTGCTGTGTTTCGCCACCTATCCCTCTCCGAGTTTTGTCCATTGGTCATAGAATAATAGGCCTGGAAGGGACCTCGAGAGGTCATCTAGTCCAGTCTCCTGCACTCATGGCAGGACTAAGTATTATCTAGACCATTCCTGATAGGTGTTTGTCTAACCTGGTCTTAAAAATCTCTGATGAATGTCAAACCTTTTGCATGGCTGATAGAATTCTCATTTGCATAAAAGGAAAAACATCATCAGTGTATTTGAAATAGATATTCTATTTGAGAGCATAAGGAAATCTGTTTTTTTCCTTTATTTTATTTTATTTTGAGGGGAAAGGAAGATTAAAAAGGGCTTAACGTGTAAAGTTATAGCAAACTGGGGCTGAAAGGAAATAGTTAATTGGGAATAGCTCTTAACAGACTATGGGTTAGGTTCAGTGACAGCTCACTGGGAGAAAACTCAACTTTATAAGCCAAATTAATTGTGGCAGCTTGTCCTATTAAAGTAAGTTCTTCAATGTGCATTCGTGACTCCCAGAATGTTAGTGTATTGCCTTGAGCTGCAGATGTTTTGTTACCATCTCATGGAGTGGAAGAATTAAAAAAAAAAGAAAAGAAATATAATGGGACAGATACAGAAAGGCTCATGTTTATTAGATTAACATTGAAGCTTGAGGTATTTTTTGGTTCCTATTCTCTTTACTATTTCATTGTAGAGTTTTCTTTGCTGCTGATGTTGTCTGCTACCCTTTCCTGATGTTTTAAATTCACAGTATCCACCTTTGTCCCCTGTTTCTGTGGAGAATGAGACCTCTACGTTGCTTGGTAGGTATGTGTTCTTCATGATTGTCATAGAGGATCAAAAGGCTTTAACTGGCATCTCAGTCCGGGATTTTACTAGGCAACCACTTTACTACTTCCAGTGCACAGGGACTTTTTTCAAACCCATATGTTGCAAATAGATATGTTTAATATCATAATACAGTACCTTTTAGTAGACTACAGTGTGACTCACTAATGTTAAATTGTACAATATTGCAAAGGTTTTTATGTAAATTCCTATACATCTTTTCTACTGCTCTAGGCATTCTGGGGCAGACTCATTATCTGTTAGGAAGATGCGTAGGCCTCATTTCTGCAGTCATATTTTGTGTTGGTGAGATCTGTCTTGTAAAGGTTATTTTTACTTTTTTCCTCTTCCTTTCATCTTTCTATTTCACCTTTTTTCTCTTCTCCTTGTCTCACTTTCTCTTCCTATTCTTCTCCTCCAACAATATTTGTTAGTATATTTGCTATTTTTCTAGGCACCAAGAAAGCTCTTGTTTTTATTCCCAAAGACTTGCTCCTGCACCATTGTAGT
The DNA here is from genome assembly GCF_002925995.2 of Terrapene triunguis. Lineage (NCBI taxonomy): Eukaryota > Metazoa > Chordata > Testudines > Emydidae > Terrapene > Terrapene triunguis. The sequence continues at coordinate 19,523,141 of NW_020664562.1, read as the reverse complement.
CTGAGTGTTTTGCCATTGACTTCAATGAGAACAGGATAAAATCTGTAATGGACATGTGGGCTGGTATACTGATTTCCCAGCCCCACAATAACCAGTCAGATAGCTGTCAGTTGTGATCCCCTTTTTTCCAGGGATGCCTTTATGAGAACTTATAAAGAGTCTGTCATAAACAGATAGTTAAGGGTTAATGCCTCTTTTACCTGTAAAGGGTTAAGAAGTTCACCTAGCCTAGCTGACACCTGACCAGAGAAACCAATGGGGGGACAAAATGTTTCAAAAGGAAGGAGGGAAGTTCCCTTTGTCTGGGTCAGTTTCAGCTGGAGTGGAAAAGATCAAGGAATCAGCCTCTTATCAGAGTAGTGAGTATTAGAAAAGGAATAAATAGGTTTGTTTATTTTCTTTTTGTAACTTGTCTTGGGCATTAGGGAATAATCAAATTGGGTATTTTTTGTGTAACTAAGTTTTTGCCCAGGGGAACATCCTCTGTGTTTTGAATCTGTTGTCTGTGAGATCATCTTGTATGCTATCTCCCAGAGGGTTTTCTTTTACCTTTCTTTTCTTTAATTAAAGCCTTTTTTTAAGAACCTGATTGATTTTTCCTTGTTTTTAGATCCAAGGGGATTGGATCTGGACTCACCAGGGATTGGTGGAGGAAGGGGGGGGGGAATGAGTAATTCTTCCTTGTTTTAAGATCCAAGGGGTTTGGATCGGTGTTCACCAGGGAATTGGTGGAGGAGTCTCTCAAGACTACCCAGGGAGGGAAAGGTTTTGGGGGGAAGACAGAGTTTCCCAAATGACTCAAACTATTTGGGTGGTGGCAGCCAGACCAGATCTAAGCTGGTAATTCAGTTTAGGGGTTCACATGCAGGTCCCCACATCTGTACTCTAAAGTCCAGAGTGGGGGTGAAACCTATGACAGAGTCCAAAGTGAGGGGGAAATAGAACTCAGGAACAGGTTTGGGTGTTTGGATAACGAGGAGGGGAGGCAGCAGGTGGTAACTGATGGTGGGAGGGAGAGGAAGAAGAGAAGAGCAGCTAGTCCAATAGAGAGAGGGGAGGAGTTGATGGAGACAGCATCAATACTGAGCCCCAGGAGGATACAGGATGGCACTGGGGGGACTATAAGAGAAAATAGAAACAGACAGGAGTTGCGACTACAGGGGATAGATTAGTAGATCGCACTGTCACCAGGCAAAGGCAGGTTTATGTGATTGGGGACTCCTTACTGAGGAGGTTAGACAGGCCTGTGACCAGGGCAGACCCAGAAAACAGAAGGGTGTGCTGTCTACCGGGCGCTAAGATACAGGATGTGGACCTGCGGTTGAAAAGGATCCTAAAAGGAGCAGGTAAGAACCCCTTGATCATCCTTCACGTAGGAACGAATGACACAGCTAGGTTCTCGCTAGAGAGAATCAAGGGAGATTATGCCAGACTGGGGAGGACACTTAAGGAAGTCGAGGCTCAGATTATCTTCAGTGGGATTCTGCCTGTTCCTAGAGAAGGACAGCAAAGGGCTGACAGAATTGTGAGGATAAATAGCTGGCTAAGGGAGTGGTGCTATAAGGAGGGCTTTGGGATGTATGGCCACTGGGAGGCTTTCGGGGACAGACAGCTGTTCTCACGGGATGGACTTCACCTGAGTAGGGAAGGAAATAGACTTCTGGGAGGGAGGCTGGCTCATCTCATCAAAAGGGCTTTAAACTAGGAATTTGGGGGAGACGGTTGGGAGATGTCCAGTTAATCTCCACGCCAGATTCCAACACTGAAAAGGAGGGTGAAGAGATAAACACAGATATAGGTAGGGGTAAGGGATTGGACATAAAAAGGAGGAGTCGGATGGACAGTACGGGGTCCGTACCAAATTGCATAACTAATGGGAGAAAGGATAAACAGCATACAGTAAGATGTTTATACACCAATGCAAGAAGCCTAGGTAACAAAATGGAGGAATTGGAGCTCCTGGTCCAAGAAATGAAACCGGATATCATAGGAATAACCGAAACATGGTGGAACGGTAGTCATGACTGGAGTACAGGTATGGAAGGGTATGTGCTGTTTAGGAATGACCGGAACAAAGGTAAAGGTGGGGGAGTGGCATTGTATGTCAATAATGAGGTAAACTGTAAAGAAATAATAACTGATGGAATGGATAAGACAGAGTCTGTCTGGGCAATAATCACACTGGGTAAAAGAACTACTAGAGCCTCCCCTGGGATAGTGCTTGGGGTGTGCTATAGACCGCCAGGATCTAGCCTGGATGCGGACAGAGAACTATTTAATGTTTTTAGGGAAGTAAAAACCAATAAGAACTGTGTAATCATGGGGGACTTTAACTTCCCAGATATAGATTGGGGAACAAATGCTAGTAACAATAATAGGGCTCAGATGTTCCTAGACATGCTAGCTGATGAATTCCTTCATCAAGTAGTAGCTGAACCGACAAGGGGGGATGCCATTTTAGATTTGGTGCTGGTGAGTAGTGAGGACCTCGTTGAGGAAATGGTTGTAGGGGACAACCTTGGCTCGAGTGACCATGAGCTAATTCAGTTTAAACTAAATGGAAGGATTAACAGAATTAAAACTGTGACTAAGGTTTACGATTTCAAAAAGGCCAACTTTAACAAATTAAGGCAACTACTTAGGGAAGTGGATTGGGCTAACATATTTAGGGATCTAAAGGCAGATGGCGCCTGGGATTATTTCAAGCTGAATTTGCACGAGCTGTCCGAGGCCTGTATCCCAAGAAAGGGAAAACGGTTAGTAGGCAAGAGATTTAGACCTAGCTGGATGAGCAAGCGTCTCAAAGGGGCGATTAAGAAAAAACAGAAAGCGTACAAAGAATGGAAGAGGGGAGGGATCAGCAAGGAAACCTACCTTATTGAGGTCAGAGCATGTAGAGATGCAGTGAGAAAGGCCAAAAGCCGTGTAGAGTTGGACCTTGCGAGGGGAATTAAAACCAATAGTAAGAGGTTTTATAGCCATATAAATAGGAAGAAAACAAAGAAAAAGGAAGTGGGACCGCTGAAAAATGTAGATGGAGTGGAGATTAAGGATAATCTAGGCATGACACAATATCTAAATGAATATTTTGCATCGGTCTTTAATAAGACTAATGAAGGGCTTAGGAATAGAGGCAGCAGGACAGAGGGGAATAAAGGAGGGGGGATTGACATTACCTTATCAGAGGTGGAAGCCAAACTTCAACAGCTAAACGGGACTAAATCGGGCGGACCGGATGATCTTCATCCTAGAATATTGAAGGAACTGGCGCAAGAAATTGCAAGCCCCTTAGCGATAATTTTTAATGAATCTGTAAACTCGGGGGTGGTACCGTTGGACTGGAAAATAGCTAATGTGGTTCCTATTTTCAAGAAAGGGAAAAAAAGTGACCCGGGTAACTACAGGCCTGTTAGTTTAACATCTGTAGTATGCAAGGTCTTGGAAAAAATTTTGAAGGAGAAAGTAGTTAAGGACCTTGAGGTGAATGGCAATTGGGACAAATTACAACATGGGTTTACGAAAGGCAGATCATGCCAAACCAACCTGATCTCCTTCTTTGAGAAAGTAACAGACTTTCTAGATAAAGGAAATGCGGTGGATCTAATATACCTCGATTTTAGTAAAGCGTTTGATACGGTACCGCATGAGGAATTATTGGTTAAATTGGAAAAGATGGGGATCAATATGAAAATCCAGAGGTGGATAAAGAACTGGTTAAAGGGGAGACTGCAGCGGGTAGTATTGAAAGGTGAACTGTCAAGTTGGAGGGAGGTCACAAGTGGGGTTCCTCAAGGTTCGGTTTTGGGTCCGATTTTATTTAATCTATTTATTACTGACCTTGGAACTGAATGTAGGAGTGGGCTGATAAAGTTTGCGGATGACACAAAGTTGGGAGGTATTGCCAATTCGGAGAAGGATCGGGATATCCTGCAGGGAGACTTGGATGACCTTGTAAATTGGAGTAATAGTAATAGGATGAAATTTAATAGTGAGAAGTGTAAGGTGATGCATTTAGGGATGACTAACAAGAATTTTATTTATAAGCTGGGGATGCATCGGTTGGAAGTAACGGAGGAGGAAAAGGACCTCGGAGTCCTGGTTGACCGCAGGATGACTATGAGTCGGCAATGTGACGTGGCCGTGAAAAAAGCTAATGTGATCTTGGGATGCATTAGGCGAGGTATTTCTAGTAGGGACAAGGAGGTGCTGCTTCCGTTATACAAGGCGCTGGTGAGACCTCATTTGGAGTACTGTGTGCAGTTCTGGTCTCCTATGTTTAAAAGGGATGAACTCAAACTGGAACGGGTACAGAGAAGGGCCACTAGGATGATCCGAGGAATGGAAAACCTTTCGTATGAAAGGAGACTCGAGGAGCTCGGTTTGTTTAGCCTAACCAAAAGAAGGCTGAGGGGGGATATGATTGCTCTCTTTAAATATATCAGAGGGATAAATACCAGGGAGGGAGAGGAATTATTTCAGCTCAGTACTAATGTGGACACGAGAACAAATGGATATAAACTGGCCGCGGGGAAGTTTAGGCTTGAAATTAGACGAAGGTTTCTAACCATCAGAGAGGTGAAATTTTGGAACAGCCTTCCGAGGGAAACGGTGGGGGCAAAAGACCTCTCTGGCTTCAAGATTAGGCTAGATAAGTGTATGGAGGGAATGGTTTGATGGGATAACGTGATTTTAGTCAATTAGGCAATAACGTGCCATCGCTGGTCAAATGAGGGTCCGGCTGGAGAATCTTGCCTGTATGCTCGGGGTTCTACTGATCGCCATATTTGGGGTCGGGAAGGAATTTTCCTCCAGGGTAGATTGGCAGAGGCCCTGGAGGTTTTTCGCCTTCCTCCGCAGCATAGGGCAGGGGTCGCAAGCTGGAGGATTCTCTGCGACTTGAAGTCTTTAAATCACGATCTGGACACTTCAACAGCTGAGTTAAGGGAAAGTGGGTGGGTCAGCTTTTGTGGCCTGCATCATGCGGGAGGTCAGACTAGATGACCATAATGGTCCCTTCTGACCTTAAAGTCTATGAGTCTAAACAGAACAAAAACATCAGTAGCAAAACAGACAGCAACCGCAGTCAGTAACTATCATCATACAGGCCTGTGGGCAGGGTTCCAGTTTACACCTAGCTGTTTCCCCTCTCCCCATCTCCCAAGCAGCCTTTTATATTTCCACTGCTCCCTCTGGTAGGTGAGGGTAATTGGCTGCTGCATTAAGCCTTTACGGTCTGGGCTAGGGAATGCCCTTGTACCTTGTCAAAGGCACTTCGATGATTCCAAAGGTGGGAGTTGAGCCTGAAGGGCATTAGTGTTTGAAGTATGTGCTAAATATGTGCTCCACAGGATTCACCATCTGGCCAGTCATGGAAGAAAAATGCTTACCTAAGAGTTGTTGCTATTTGGGCTTGTATCATCATCAAGGAGTCCAGCCTGCTCATGAGTCTTTTTTTTCCCTGTGTTTGCAGTCCGAGGGCAAATGCCATCAATAGATGCTGTGGTGTTTACCACCACTTATAGTGTATGTGGACTCTAAGTAGGACAGGTACATGGCTGATTCCTTCTTGAACCAGGAGGCTGTTATTGCAGAACGTGTATACGTGATGCTGTTTACATATTTTAATTGCCTATTTTCATAGCAGAAAGCATTCACCTTGAGTCCTTAGTTAACAGTAACTACATTAAAACTGAATGAGACGAGAACAAAGAAACTTCTGAGGCACTTCTTGAGAAGGAAGGCAGAGAGCCCAGTGAAAGATTAAATGAATAAAAATTGATGAGCGTTTCTAAGTTGTCCCTCACACAGATATATGGGAAATTTTGTATTACTACAGTGTTTAACTTAAGGTTATTCATTGGCAATCTCCCTTGTTTTCTTCCCTTATAGAAAATGAGGGTTCCCTCTCCCACGTCAAAGAATTCACTGTATAATCCAACCAGGATATCAGTAGCAATCAGATAGTGGCATACACATTATTATAAATTTGGCATAATAAATATGTTCCTTTTTAGCATCCTAAATCTTTAATAAAAATAGGTGAAGCAACCAACGTACAATCTTATGTGTGGGTGGGTGTGCTCAAAGATATCTGACAACGCAGTTGCTAGAAGATTTAAAAAAATACAATACAAAAACCTATCCGTAATAATGTATTTTGTTACATAAGAGCACAATAAGATTCAGAATTACACTTATACCAAAGGTTACCACTAAGCCTTCTCTTCATTAGCATTTTTCTCCACTGTTGCACTACCCTTGGTGCAGCAACTAGTGTTTTAAATACCTATGTTGTCTATCCCTGCCCAGACTAGGCAACTATGGATAACAAAAGAATGTGTTGGGTGGGCCTTATATTACTACAAAAGGGACCCAGATTTAGTAATGACTTTAAGCCAGCAGGTTCTGGAGAGGTAGATGCACTGTATTAGCAGAAGTTCCTAGCAGCTTTAGGAGGGTGCTGCACACAGATGCAGCTACAGTGTGAGAGTTATGATCAAAAGTGCTATAGCATTGTGAAAAGTGGCAAGTATAATCCTAAAATTAAATTGGAAAGTCCAGCCATCCTGAATCTCTGCATTATGGCTGTGCATATATCTTTGTATGGGCTGAGGGGGCAAGGGATGTCTTAACTTGATGCAGAGATGGAAATAGTATATTACCACAGGAAAATATATGCATATGTATGAAATATATCAGCATATATGACTGTAGGTGTTACTAGATATCTGGGAGTATATGATATCTGATCGACTTCTGAGAAGAGCAAGGAAGAATCAGTGAAATACAGCTGACCCTTAATGTTCTCTAAAACCTCATCGTCCAGAATATGTCTACACACAGATCAGTACACATTCAGATGATGATCTCTGAGGAATTTTTTTCTGGTATATAATTTAACATTTAATGTTTGTATTCTTCTTTGGATTTTTGGGATAATTTTTAAGTTGATAAAAAATATTTTAAACTTGTAGTTGTATTTATAATGTTTAAACTTTAATTGACTTTTTAAACTATTTTAAAGAAATAATTCCCATCTAGTTGATAAACAATAGAACACCATATGTTATGAAAATAACAGAGTTGTTTTAGAAGCTACACCACCCACCAAAAGGCAGACCATAATTTTTCAGGATTAACTGCATATATATCATATAGTTCAAAATGGAGAAACTGAACATTAACAGTGATTGGCAAATTGAATAATTTGACTAAATAGCATGAATAGAATCAATATTTGTGTAAAGAAATACTGCTGAATATCAGTCTTCCAATTCTCAACTTCCAGATTCTTGACTAGCAGCACTCATTGTATTTGGGGATTATACACACAGGTGATGATTTGCAGGATTGGATCTTATGTTAAGGCACAATTTTGGAAGAGATAAATGCTGGGCAGGAACAAAGAGGACTAGAGTTACAACAAGTTCACACAGTTGCTTTGGTTAGTAATACTTGATCTCAAAGGCCTCAGTTCAGCAAAGCTCTCAGTATGTATTTGCTTAAGTCCCATTGAAGTAATGTACTTAATGTTAAGCATGTACTTAATGACTCATGGACAAAGGTTCTGATTTTCAAGATATGGAAGGCTGAGGTTCAAAGTGTAACCTTAGATTAATGCAGGCCTGCACAACTCGTAAAGCGGCGAGGGCCATATTACTCCAAA
>NW_020664562.1:19514236-19515075 GCF_002925995.2 Terrapene triunguis | reverse complement strand
CCCCATTGCTTCCTGCGGGCCCCCCGTGACCTCCCGCCCTAGCTCACCTCCGCTCCGCCTGGTCCCCAGGGCGTGCTGCCGCTCCGCTTCTCCCCTCTCCCTCTCAGGCGAGGGAGGGGGGAGAAGTGGAGCAGCGGCATGTTCAGGGGAGCAGGTGGAACAGAGGTGAGCTAGGGTGGGGGGGCGCAGGAAGTAATGGGGGGGTTAGAGGAACCGCTCCCCACTCCAGCTCACCTCCGCTCCACCACCACCGCCTCCCCAGAGCGCCCGCCGCTCGGCTTCTCCTCCCTCCCAGCCTTGCTGCGCGAAATAGCGGTTTCGCACGTGGCAAGCCTGGGAGGGAGGGGAGAAGCGGAGCAGCGGCGCGTTCAGGGGAGCAGGCGGAGCGGAGGTGAGCTAAGGTGGGGGGGTGCAGGAAGTAACGGGTGGGTAGAGGAACCACTCCCCGCTCCAGCTCACCTCCGCCGCCTCCCCTGAGCGCCCCGCCGCATGGCTTCTCCTCCCTCCCAGCCTTGCTGCACGAAACAGCTGTTTTGCACACGGCAAGCCTGGGAGGGAGGGAGGAGAAGCGGAGCGGTGGCGGCGCGCTCAGGGGAGCAGGCGGAGGCGGAGCGGAGGCGAGCTGGGGCAGCAAGGGCACTTTTTCCCCATGCCCCGCAGTCGGCACCTATGATGGCCAGTGCCAGAATGCCACCCCTAGAAATGTGCCGCCCCAAGCACCTGCTTGTTTTGCTGGTGCCTGGAGCCGGCCCTGGGAGAGGGGATGGGAGCCAGACCAGATCAGTAGAACAGGTCAGCCACCGACTCACCACTCGCCTCTTCAGCCCCCTTCCCCCAGC
>NW_020664562.1:19509410-19514136 GCF_002925995.2 Terrapene triunguis | reverse complement strand
CCCCCCCCCCGCCACTGCCCGCCCCCTCGCCTCCTCAGCCCTCCACCCGCCCGGCTCGCCTACTCATTCCCTGCCACTGCCTGCTCGCTCACCTACTCAGCCCCCCTCCCTCACCCGCCGCTTGTCTACTCCCCCCTCCTCCCCTACGGGCCGCACAGTGAGCCTATCTACTCAACCCCCGTGGGCCGCACAATGAGCCCACGCATGCCGCATCCGGCCCCGGGCCGCATGTTGTGCATGCCTGGATTAATGGGTTTCCAATTAGTAATTTAAAAATAAGGAATAGAATCAAACTAATACTTTAAGGTTTGAGCCTCCAGGGCGATTCAGATAATTTAATTTAGTGGTGGACTGTGAATGATACAATAAGTGATAAATTTAAAGACTTTGCTTAACTATTTTGTATTAAATAAACAGGCATTACTATTCCCATGTAGGCATTACCCACACACTATATTGCTACTCAAATTCTAAGATGAAATGATGCATCTGTAGTGATCAGTCCCTAAATGAGGAGAATGGATCTCTCTCTCTAACGGCACCTTGATGGTGGCTGGGTATATGTAATCTAAAATTAGCATGCTACCCTTCTTATAATCAACTATCAAAACACCCCTTAACTAATTAACATTAAATCCACCTTTTACCATATCTATATATTTACTACCATCATTAAACATTTTCTACTTTCTCATTGGCTATCTAACATTAAACATCAGCTTAGCATCTACATAAATACCATACTAATAACATTAACATGTTATCTAAAACAACTGTAAAAACCAGTTTGGACCAAAACGTTTACATTTTGACTGAGGGTTATTTCCAACTTGCTTCTGAGTTTTCTCACTTCGCTTTACTCCTATTTTTCCAGGCCTCTCCTGACTATCGCCAAGTCTATTTTTAGGAAATAGATTTTGGGCCTACTGACATTTCCTCACATTTCTATGTAAACATAAGCAAGCATCAGCTCTCTGGACTATAAAAGGCCTTATGGATTAAATAGGAACCTTGTAGGCTAGTAGGCAAACTCACCAGCTGGAGAAAGTGGAATAAAGCTCCTAACAATTTAATCCAAGGCCCTTTCCTCATGACTGGTTTTATTTTCAAACAAGAATAAATAAATCCAAATACCTGGAGTTCCGAGTTTTAAAGGATCATAACAGGTACATGGGAACACATGCATGCTCCCTGTACAACCAACCTGTTGGAGAAGATGCAGACATGGTGAAGGGGAGAGGAGGATTCCAGGCATAGGTGAGGTTACCAGAGATGAGAGAGAAGGGAAAAGGAAACATCAATTAGCTAATAAGAGGTGCTGATCAAGTGCTATGAATGAGATAGTCTATAGACCCATAGAAGAGTTTAACTTTTAACTGTAAGAGTTCTTGTTCCTAATTTATATGAATTGCTTCACGAGTTTGTATCTCAGAGGTTGCATTTGGGTCATATGATGTAAGGGTTGCTATGGGAATTCTTCTTTCCATTACTCAGAGAGCCATATTTTGCAAGTTGGCAAAGATGATCAAAATGATTGCTGTATATACATTCATTTGCCCTTAGTAGCATTTATCTACTTTTTGGAAAACAAGGGCACAGAAATCAGAATGCTTTCCTTATTTTATATGTCAAGCCCTTGAAATATGTATTTGCATTTTGATTTAGCTCTACTGTTTATTTAGAATGTGTACATTGCAAGATTGTGTATATTTTCCTTGGAAATCTCTCTGCAGCAAAATAGAACAAAATAATATAAATAATTAGCACTGCAAAGTTGTATTGTTTCAGGAAAAACTAGTGTTGGATAGCAAGCAACTCCAGTAGGAGAAGTAAAACAAAGATTCCCTCTAGCTAAGCTATGACGAGATGTGCTACCCTGTTTCCCCGAAAATAAGACAGTGTCTAATATTAATTTTTGCTCCCAAAGATGTGCTAGGTCTTATTTTCAGGGGAGGTCTTATTTTTCCTGGAGCTTCGGGGCCTTATATTCCGGGGTGGCCTTATTATCGGGGAGGTCTTATTTTCGGGGGGATGCCTTATATTACTGGAAGTAGGTCTTATTTTCGGGGGATGTCTTACTTTCGGGGAAACACGGTAGCTTGTTTTAGTGGGAACTTTTATCCAGTGTGTTTCATTTGCATTTTCTCTATGTACAAACTCTACCTATGTTTCAGGGAGCAGCGAGTATTTAATATTTAAATTAAGTTCTGGCTACCTCAGAGATTGACACTCTCCCAATGTGTGACTGTAGTGGTTGAGAGCAGGCAAAATATTTGTTCTAACTATCCCCAGGTTTAGTAGGGAGAGGAAAGGTTTTCAGAGAAGAGCTCTCAACTGTGGATCTTATTTTACCCTGTAGGTTTTCCAGAGCCTGAATATAGGTCATATTACAAAGCTCATCTTTTCTCTCAAGCTATTTTTGAGAACGTGAGCTGAATTGGCTGTATGTTGTTATGAGAGAGTTCTAAGATAGGCTTGTTTGGAAGGATATTGTATTTGGATGTTGGTAACAATGTGTATATTATATCATTTATTTGGTGCCCAGAGCTTCAGATGGGTGCCCAGAGCTTCAGATGGATGCAGTTTTAAATAAATAATACAGTATAGTTTGAGTATACAGGTAGGTGTGGGAAAGTAAAAGAATGTGCACTCTCCTCTCATGTTGTGTATGAATAAATATGATAGTTTTGTAGGTCATCACAAATGAGTATCAATAAAGATTTTAAAATCACACTATAACGTATTCTATATATAGCACATATAGTACATAAACAATCTCCAAGCATTTTCAGAAATGTTTGAAAATAGGATTTGGATCCCTCCACATATAAACAAGTATCCCATATCTATCTTAACACCTACTTCGAGAACTCAAGAGGAGAGGGAAAATTATAATTAAACAGTGGAAAAAACATTAACATTTATAGAGGGCTAGAAACAAATGTTGTGTAACCCACTGGAAAACTGGGATTTTCCCCTTTTCATTGGTCCCATTTCTACCTGCATGTGTCTTGACAACAGCTAGTTCTGATGGAGTGCTGAGACCACTGCCTATCAATATTTTCTCGTTGTTTCTTTGTATTACTTCCCCATCTGTCTGTATCCATCTGTTGTCTCTTGTCGTATACTTAGATTCTAAGCTCCTTGGGACAGGGACCATCTTTTTGTTCATATTTGTGCCGCACCTAGCGCAATGGGTGCTGCTCCATGACTGGGGCTCGTAGGTCCTACAGTAATACAAATAATAATCAATAATCTAGATAGCCAAGCTGAAGCCAATCACTGGCCTAAGAGTCAATTGTGCTGCTCTGGCAATTTTTTTCTGGGGAAATGCCACATTTGTTGAGGGGGGAAAAGAAAACATTTATGGCTCACATTTATCTTAGAATTGTTAAATGGTTGTTTGAAACTGCTTAGGGGTTTGAAATGTTAGAGTAAGTCCTGTGGAGGTGGATTAGTGGTCAGAGTGCAGGTGAGATGGTCAAAAGTGTTTTATAAATGCAGTTCACCACATGACTCTGCTATTTATCACATGGATTTCCAACTCCGCATGTATGGTACATATATTTGTGGCATGTATATGTGCAACATTGGCACCCAAATATTTCATTTCTGTGTTCCCATTGATCTAACTCTTGACATTTGATACCCCCATCCATTTTGAGCTGCTCAGAGCATGAAACATTCCAGATTTGAACTTTGACCTTTCAATCAGCAATCACCTAGAAGTCAGAGTTTCTTATGGGATATTAACTGTAGAAATATCTTTTTAATCTAGAATTTTAATATTCATTTTCACACCCATTCATTTTGGGAATTTTCAACTTTTCATCAAAGGCCATCAAAAGATAGCCATAAAATATGTATTTCTTTGGATCTGGCTCTAAAAGTCCCTTGACTTTAGTTGGCTTTGTATCATATCACTTAATAAGCAGTATTTTAAACAGGTCATGCATTCTAATTAATAAATTTGTGTAGGGAAAATGGTTCATTAAAGGAGTCAAGACAATTCAGTATTGGTCAGAATATTTCTGGGGTTAATTTCTAAAAGTTTGGGTAAGTGATTTCTGTGTAGCATTTTCCATTGTATCTCAGCTGTTTTCCATCAGAAGCAATGAAGTTTCAATTATAGGGCAGTTCAGCAGCTACAAATGCATGTTCTGCTGCTCGATGTTCTCCAGAAGGATGTAATCAATTCACCCTCTTTTTGAATGATGTTTCAGATTGTGATCTTGTAAACAGATCTTTAAATATCTATTTTATAAAGAAAGCTAAATTCCTATAATTAGGAGGATTTTTTTTCCAAATTAACCCTAAAAAGGAAACGGGGGAGGGTGAAGATACAGCAGCTTTGATTATGAACCCGAAGTGAAAGAACAGAATGTTAATAATTTAAAAAAAAAATTTTTGAAAAGAAGAATACAGTTATTAAACAACACCAACAACTAAATGCAATGTGTCAGAGATTAAATGAAAATGGTGTTTCTTTAATACTGAATCCCCCTGTAATTAGTTTGGATAGTGAGCACTGGCACTTATTGTTTTGGAATTCAATGAGGAAACAGGAAAACAAAACCCAGGAAGTTCATATTCAACATTTGCAGAATTCACTTTGGACAGCGCACTTCTTAAAAGTGTTGAATGGCCACAGTACTTCCACTCAGTCCACACAATGTTATGCTGGTACATGGTGTGGACATAAAATAAATAAAAAATAAAATAAAAT
>NW_020664562.1:19495708-19509400 GCF_002925995.2 Terrapene triunguis | reverse complement strand
TCTTACTGCATGATGTTCTTGTTCCCAGGCCACTTTCTAGGCATGTCTCCTAGCCTTTCTTTGCTGTATCCCTGCAGCAGCAGTAGATCCCCCAATCTGTGCAGTCTTTTCTAAAGTGGCATTCCCATCCTCCATTGAGAGGAGAGGTGGCAGCAGGAAACTAGGGGTGAGGTTTCCTGCCTGCTCTCTAGTGTTGAGTGGGAGGGAGTTGGTGGAGATGATGATGGCTCCACCTCTCTGCTCATGCCCTAACCAATCAGGGCTTGAGGGGCAGGGCTGGCCTTTGTAGCACTGGTCCTGGTATGTGAAGTGGCAGCTCCACCGCTTGACATTTCTCAAGTTTATTCTTAGGTCAGAAGAGAAAGTATTGGATAGTTTGAGGAAATTGGGCAAGCATGTCTGACTTACAGGATTTTGAAATACAGACTTCTTTCTCTCTTTGTAAAATAATAACTTTTAAATGACTGGATCTAAATTCTTAGAGTCAGATTTTTACTTTTGATAATGCTTCCTTACCACACTTTAGCAACACAAAGCAGCATTAAAAGTCAGCTTAACTGAGCATACCCCCAGTGTAGGGAAATATCCAAGTACTGTATAATCAGAATAACTAGCCCATGCCAGGCCCTTCCTGGTCCTGGTGTAGGGTCATGCCCAGTGGGAAGGGTGCACACCAATAATTGCTGGTTGAAGAACAGCCCCTTGGAGGCCATCAAACCAAGATGTAATTTAGAGCAGATGTGGACGATGAGAAAGCACACACTCCCATATTGTGTGGCTCCTACAAAATGTGCAAGAGGGGAAAGGGGCAATAGTCTCTTCTGGTTCTTAAGATGTAGCATGTGCTTTTGTAACATAAGGGTATAACTAATTGCTTTTCTGAGCAGACGTGCAAAAGAAGAATTTGCATGCCAACACTGGGAACTGTCCAGTGAAGAGGAGATGGGTAAGTCTATGACAGTTTTTGTAAATGAGACATTTATTGAGCTAACAAACATCATAAACTTATTTAACTGTTTTTTATCTATTATTTTTCAGGTTAGAGGAACTATTTCGAAACTATAAAGTAGCCCTTTTAATAAATATTCCATTGCACCAAATTCAGAGATAATACAGGAGTCTGTTACACTTTCTTCTGACTGGCCATCTAGTGAATGACACTGACTTAGACTCATTCGTACATAGAGCAGATTGACAAATGGGGGGAAATTTTTCATAAAATGTTGAAGTAATTTTGTACTTAATCTTGCCCCAGTGTGTTGAGGGAGGGAGGGTTGGACTAGGTAACTTTTTGCCATCCCTTGCAGCTCTATATGTCTGTGATTCTACAGGTTTTGAAAAAAATGTTTTCTGTCTATTCTTCTAGTTATTCAGTGATTTTGCTTTGACGGTTGCATTTCATGTGGCCACTTTCCACATGATCTTACTTGCTGGAATGTTCTCAAAAACTGTGCATTTTAAGTGACTCTTGCAGAATATTTGCAGGAAGTGAATTTCTAAATGGTAATTATTAGTATTTGCCCAGGAAACTTGATTACAAGAGTTACCTACATCCATTCAGGGAACAGAAACATACCAGATGACATAAATGTCAAATCAACACTGCTTGGATTTTTAATTCTAGTTGCAAACAACGCATAGACCAAGAATTATTTTAAAAATTCAGAAGTTCATTTCAAATAATAAATATTTCAGGAATATCATTATGGACCATTCATGAGTAGAAAAAGAGGCAATATATTACTCAGTATGAATTATTCACCCAGCTCTAATGCTGAGGTCAGAAATATTACATGGTGTCAAAAGGAAAATGAAGGGAAAGAACTTCCAAATTGGAGCAGGTGAATACAAATATTTTAGAATACATGAATGCTAATGGAATAACTCCTAATAAAAAACCAAAATGGTTAGTACTAACAAAAGATGACAAGAACATGGGGTAGGGGACTGTCTTTTAGATTTGTGTTTATACAGCCCCTAGCACAGTGGAGTCCTGGAAGTCTGGGGATCCTAAGTGCTACTGCAATAAAAACAGCAAGATTAGTCTCTGCAATGAACTGTACTTGCACAAAAGAAATGCAGGTTCATTGTATCAGGTGCAGACTGGTTTCACAAATGCAAGGCTGGCCCACTGGAATTTTGATCTATATATTTTTTAAAAACTGCTTGCAGAACACTGTCTGATGTAGGCTTAGTTCTCAGTAACATTTATCCCATACATCTGATGGTTGCTTTTAATTTAGTTGCTTATTTAAAGCTCAATCATATAGTGCTTGGTGTTCCCAATTTAGCTCTTATTGAATGTTACGTGGCATGATTGCTATTGAAACCCCTGACGGAGTGAGGGAGCCAATTTTCTAAGTGAAACTACTGGCTTGGCAGCAGCCTGCAGTGCTTGTGCTGGGGTGAACTTTTCACCTTCTCTTTATGTTACAGATGGTAAACTGCAAAGTATTAACCTTTAGATTTAGCTTTTCCTTAATAAAAATGAAAGTTAAATACAGTGCAGTTATATGTGAAGGAATCTGAATGTTGGCGACCAAACCAATCCTGAGGAAAGCAATTCATAGAATCATAGAAGAGTAGGGTTGGAAGAGACCTCAGGAGGTCATCTAGTCCAACCCCCTGCTCAAAGCAGAACCATCCCCAACTAAATCATCCCAGCTAGGGATTTGTCAAGCAGGGCCTTAAAAACCTCTAAGGATGGAAATTCCACCACCTCCCTAGGTAACCCATTCCAGTGCTTCACCACCCTCCTAGTGAAATAGTTTTTCCTAATATCCAACCTAAACCTCCCCCACTGCAACTTGAGACCATTGCTCCTTGTTCTGTCATCTGCCACCACTAAGAACAGCTGAGCTCCATCCTCTTTGGAACCGCCCTGAAGGCTGCTATCAAATCCCCCATTACTCTTCTGTTCTGCAGACTAAATAATCCCAGTTCCCTCAGCCTCTCCTCGTAAATCATGTGCCCTAGCCCACTAATCATTTTCATTGCCCTCTGCTGGACTCTCTCCAATTTGTCAACATCCTTTCTGTAGTGGGGGGCCCAAAACTGGACACAATACTCCAGATGTGGCCTCACCAGTGTTCAATAGAGGGAAATAATCACTTCCCTCAATCTGCTGGCAGTGCTCCTACTAATGCAGCCCAATATGCCGTTAGTCTTCTTGGCAATGAGGGCACACTGTTGACTCATATCCAGCTTCTCGTCCACTGTAATCCCCAGGTTCTTTTCTGCAGAACTGCCGCTTAGCCAGTTGGTCCCCAGCCTGTAGCAGTACATGAGATTCTTCCGTCCTAAGTGCAGGACTCTGCACTTGTCTGTGTTGAACCTTATCAGATTTCTTTTGGCCCAATCCTCCAATTTGTCTAGGTCATTCTGGACCCTATCCCTCTCCTCCAGCGTATCTACCTCTTCCCCCCAGCTTAGTGTCATCCCCGAACTTACTGAGGGTGCAATCATTAATGAAGATGTTGAACAAAACCGGCCCCAGGATAGACCCCTGGGGCACTCCGCCTGATACCGGCTGCCAACTAGACATTGAGCCATTGATCACTACCTGTTGAGCCCGATGATCTAGCCAGCTTTCTATCCACCATTATAGTCCATTCATCCAATCCATATTTTTTAATTTGCTGGCAAGAATACTGTGGGAGACTGTATCAAAAGCTTTGCTAAAGTCAAGATATATCACATCCACCGCTTTCCCCATGTCCACAGAGCCAGTTATCTCATCATAGAAGGCAATGAGATTGGTCAGGCATGACTTGCCCTTGGTGAATCCATGTTGACTGTTCCTGATCTTGGAGGAAAGGACCTTCCTCTCCTCCAAGTGCTACAAAATGGATTCCTTGAGGACCTGCTCCATGATTTTTCCAGGGACTGAGTTTAGGCTGACTGATCTATAGTTCCCCAGATTCTCCTTCTTTCCTTTTTTAAAGATGGGCACTATATTTGCCTTTTTCCAATCATCCGGGACCTCCCCCAATCACCACGAGTTTTCAAAGATAATGGCCAATGGCTCTGCAATCACATCAGCCAACTCAGATGCATTAAATCCAGACCCATGGACTTGTGCATGTCCAGCTTTTCTAAATAGTCCTTAACCTGTTCTTTCATCACTGAGGGCTGCTCACCTCCTCCCTATACTGTGCTGCCCAGTGCAGCAGTCTAGGAGCTGACCTTGTCTGTGAAGACCGAGGCAAAAAAAGTGTAGAGTACTTCAGCCTTTTCCACATCATCTGTCACTAGGTTGCCTCCCTCCTTCTTCTTGTTGCTAACATACCTGTAGAAATCCTTCTTGTTACCTTTCACATCTTTTGCTAGCTGCAACTCCAATTGTGCTTTGGCCTTCCTGATTACACCCCTGCATGCTTGAGCAATATTTTTATATTTCTCCCTAGTCATCTGTCCAAGTTTCCACTTCTAAGCTTCCCTTTTGTGTTTAAGTTTAATTCTGTAGCTGTTCCAGAGATCTTTCAGGCATTCTCTGATGGAGCAGAGCATTGAGAAGGAGGGACAGCATATTAAAAACGGCATTGTATTTTGTAGAGGAACGCTGTCACTCTGTTAAATACTGAAGGCAGACAAGTTAGAGACAACAGAGAAAAATCTTCCTTTTTCTTGTATTTTCATATGAATTTATGTCAAATTAAATACAAGAAAAAACTATGAGCCAGAAGATAAATACTGAGAGATCTTGGTGGTCTCAAACGAACAGTAATTAAGAGCTGTGATCTTTTGTTGTACCATTTTAGTTTTACTGTTGTTGGGGTAACCTCTGAGATCTTTTCCACTTAGGAGTATGTTGGGATGGCTTCTGAGACCTTATCTACTCAGTAGCTTTCAACACCTTAACCACTCAGTTTCCAAGAATTCAGCTTGACTCCAAACTTGTTCCTGAAGCTTCTTTTATTCGCATACAATCAAACAACACTTGAGTTGATCAGGGTCAAGAGTTAGGGGGTGGGGACATAGCACACCACACATCTAAAGTTACCCAGAAACCTCCTTTCTTTATGTATATTTACATATCACAATACATTTACTATATATTGCATCATGTTTTGGGATTGGCTTGGTTACTTTGCAGGAACCATTCCCTGTACAGCATGCTCTGTCCACATACTGTCCATGTTCGACTTTACTCTTTACCTCATTTTTAAGCTCCTGACTTCTCTGGTCTGTTGTTATCTTGTTCTTAGTAAATGGTTCCTTGGGTGTTCTCCCTCTTATCTTAGCTAGCTCAGACATTCTGTCCTTTAGCTTCCTGACCCATTTACTTATCTTAGCACAAACAGTTTTCAATCTGCTGGCCTAGTTCCCTCCCTTTCAAGAAATGAGGCCTCCCCCCATGTTTAACGACATGTCAAGCCAGGCCTACATTAATAAATGATGCTGTCACAAGCCCATTGGTGACATTAGCATATATGTGTGTAATTAATAATTACCTATTTTTTTCTGTTTGACCCAGGGAAACAATATCAGATTTATATTAAATGCAACTATCAGATTCTGATTCTCCTTCAGTACTGATGACAATGGGAATGATCATAAGAATTCACTTAACAAATATAGATGATAAAATGAAATGTCAGATTTTATTACATACTTTTGTTCCATCTGTCTGAGCGATTTTAAATGCCAGGTTTAAAAACGGAAGTGCCAGCAGGCCGTGTCTTTCGGTGGATGCTGCACACGGCTCCACGGGCTTTTAGTATTTGCTTTTCATTAAAAAGATAATTCAGTAGCACTATAAACTCCTGGAAGGGGGTGGGGACAGTTGGGTTTGCAGTATGGCACTAATCCATTCTCCATCTGTGTTCCTTTTCCTGCTAAGGATAGTCTCAGTTGCTGCCTGTCATCCTCTGACTTGCTGGCTCAGATATGGTGCTTTCTGTTGATATATCTTCCTAATAGGCCAATAAGGGAAGCTGCGTCCTTGTCTTGGAGCTGCTGAAGACCATCTTTGCTTTCCCTTGTCATGATTGTTGGTGTGTCAGTGATAAGCACTTATATATTACGCTTTTTTACTGGCGGCAGTAGTTCTTTTGCTCATTATAAAACAATGGTGCTGCTGCATGGGAATAACTCCAGAGAATCCTTGGAGGATGTTTTTTTAGTGTTCCCAACCAATCAGACAGGCATGGGGTCTATTATGTGGTCTTTTGGGACCACTGATGACATTAGTTTGAAAAAGTTGCATTATCTTCACAATCTCAAATGAGCAGTCTGGAATATTAGTCCTTTCTACCAGACTGCTGCTGTTACTACCACTAGATGTTCTTGGGATTGTTATATAGCACCACCTTTGTCTGCTGCTTAACACTTCTCCTCCAGTCACCCACATACATGTTCACCTTTCTGCTGTCAGAAATCACCAGCACCTATCTTTCTCCTTTTCTCAAACAGGAGGAAGGAGCTGTGCTTAGGGATGGTTAAACTTTTCTCACCTAGATGCTGAACGCCCCTCAGAGAATCATAGAAAGGCTAGAGTAGGGCTGGAAGGGACCTCAAGAAGTCCAGCCCTCTGTGCTGAGGCAAGACCAGGTAAACCGAGACGATCCCTGACCGGTGTTTGTCCAACCCATTTTTAAAAACTTCCAATGATGGGGAATCCACAACCTCTGTTGGAAGCCTATTCCAGAGCTTAACTACCTTTATCATTAGAAAGTTTTTCCTAATACCTAACCTATATCTCCCTTGCTGACATACTCCTTGTCCTAACTTCAGTGAACAGGGAGAACAGTTGATCGATATCTTCTTTATAACAGCCCTTAACACATTTGAAGACTATTACCAGGTCCCACTCAGTCTTCTTTTCTCAAGACTACATATGGGCAATTGTTATAACCTTTCTTCATAGATCAGGTTTTATAAACCATTTATCATTTTTGTTGCGCTCCTGTAAGAGCATAAGAACATACAAACAGCCATACTGGGTCAGACCATGGTCCATCTAGCCCATTATGCCATCTCCAGCAGTGGCCAGTACCAGAGCTTCAGGAGGAGTGAAGAGAACAGGGCAATTTTGGAGAGATTGAACTCTATATTCCCCTCCCACCTTCTGGCAGTCAGAGGTTAAGGGTTGCACCTCATATGGGGTTACCTCCCTGACCATAGTGACCAACAGGCATTGGTGGATTTATCCTCCATGAACTTATCTAGTTCTTTATTGAATCCAGTTATATTTTGTCCATAACAACATCCATGGCAATGAGTTCCGCAGGTTAATTGTGCATTTTGTGAAAAAGTGTTTCCTCCTTTTTGTATTTAACTTGCTGCCTATTAATTTCATTGGGTAATCCACGCTCTTATATTGTATGAAAGAGTAAATAACACTTTTCTATTCATTTTTTCAACATATTCATAATTTTATAAACTCATTCATATCCTCCCTTAGTTGTGTCTTTTCTAAGCTTAAAATCCTAATCTTTTTCTTGTTCACCCCCTTTCCCAGATCATTAATGAATATTTTCAACAGCACAGGTCCCAGTACCAATCCTAAGGGGACCCTGCTGTTTACATCTCTCCATTGTGAAAACTGATCATTTATTCCTAACCTTTGTTTCCTATCTTTTAACCAGCTACTGATCCATGAGAGGACCTTCCTTCATATCCCATGACTATTTAGTGCCCTTAAGAGCCTTTGGTGAGGGTCGTTGTCAAGGCTGTCTGAAAATCCATGTACACTATATCGACTGGATCACCCTCATTCACATGTTGATACCCTCAGTGAATTCTAATAGATTGGTGACTTCTCTTTACAAAGGCTGTGTTGACTCTTCCCCAACAAATCATGTTCATCTATGAGTCTGATAATTCTGTTCTTTACTATAGTTTCTACCAATTTGCCCAGTACTGAAGTTAGGCTCACTGGCCTGTAATTGCCAGGACCGCCTCTGTAGTCCTTTTTAAAAATCAATGTTACATTATTACCTTCCAGTCAACTTGTACAGAGCCTGATTTAAATGATATAGGTTACATACTATAGTTAGTAATTCTGAAATTTCATATCTGAGTTCCTTCAGCACTCCTGGGTGAATCCATCTAATCCTGGTGACATATTCCTGTTTAATTTATTAATTTATTCTAAAACCTCTTCTATTCACTCTGGACTTTCCCCAGTTTGTCCAGTTCTGGGAGCCACACTTTAGGAAAGAAGTGGACACAGTACTCCAGCTGAGGCCTCACCGGTGCCCAGTAGAGCTGAATAATTACCTTCCATGTCTTGTGTATTACACTTCTGTAAACCCCCCCCCTTAACCTTTTTTGAAACTGTATCACATTGTTGACGCCTTTTCAATTTGTGATCCACTATAACCTCCAGAACCTTTTCAACAATACTACCACTTAGCCAGTTATTCCCCTTATTCTAGTTGGGCATTTGTATTTTCCTTCCTAAGTGTAGTGCTTTGCACTTGTCTTTAGTGAATTTCATCTGGTTGATTTCAGACCAATTTTCCAATTAGTCAAAGTCATTTTGAATTCTAATCCTGTCCTCCAAAGTGCTTGTAACCCCCCCTTCCCCATCTTGGGCTTGGTCCACACTGGGGTGGGGGATCGATCTAGGAAACGCAACTTCAGCTACGAGAATAGGGGAGCTGAAGTCGACGTTTCCTAGATCGAACTAAGTTTACTTACTGCGGGTCCACGCGGTGCAGGCAAGCTCCCCCGTCGACAGCGCTTCCTCCTCTCAGTGAGCAGGAGTTCCGCAATCGACGGGGGAGCACTTCTGGGATCGATTTATCACGTCCAGATGAGATGCGATAAATCGATCCCAGAAGATCGATCTCTACCCGCCGAATCAGGCGGGTAGTGTGGACCTAGCCTTGGTGTCATCCACATACTCTCCACACCATTATCCAAGTCATTAATGAAAATATGGAATAGTACCAGACCCAGGACTGACCCCTGTGGGCCCCAACTAGATACGTCTTTGCAGTTTCACAGTGAACCATTGATAACTATTCTTTGTGTATGGTCTTTCAACCAATTGTACACCCAACTTATAGTAATTTCATCTAGACCACAGTTCTCTAGTTTGCTTATGAGAATGTCATGTGGGACTGTGTCAAAAGTCTTACTAAAATCAAGATATAGCACGTCTACTGCTCTCCTCCCATCCAGTAGGCCAGTAAACCTGTCAAAGAGGGAAATTAGGTTGGAATGATTAGTTCTTGACAAATTCAGGCTGACCTTATAACCCTATTTGCCTCTAGGTGCTAACAAATTGATTGTTTAATAGCACTGTGGGGTTGAAAGTTCAGCTCAGGCTTGAGGCTTCTTTGGTGAGTGTTCTGCTTGGAAACACTGTGGAAAAGGGAGCAGAGAAAGGGCCAGGAGGAAACTATCCAATGAGGAAAAATAGGGAGAGGAGAATGGAGCAAAATGGGCAGAATGAAAAATGTAGAGAGACTGTGATTATTATATGCTTGCTTTGTATTTCATGTCCGGGGCACCCATCTGTGCCAGCTAGGAGGTGTTCTTCTAATACTAATGCATCACACAAACTTCCCTCTAGCTAAGAAACATGTTTGTTTTCTTAAATAAAATTGAACTGGCTGTGGAGGGAAAAAATGGGTTTATAAATGTCAAGATAGAGACAAAGTGGGTAAGGTAATATCTTTTATAGGACCAACTTCTGCAGTGAAAGAGACAAGCTTTCAAGCTTACACAGTTCATCTTCTCATCTGAAGAAGAGCTCTGTGTAAGTTCAAGAGCTTAAGAACATGGGAACATGAAAATGGCCATACTGGGTCAGACCAATTTTTATCTAGCCAGTATCCTGTCTTCCGACATTGGCTGGTGACAGATGCTTCAGAGAGAATGGACAGAACAGAGCAATTATTGAGTGATCGATGCCCTGTCATCCGGTCCCAGCTTCTGGCAGTCACTTGTTTAGGGACACCCAGAGCATGGGGTTCCATCCCTGACAATCTTGGCTAATAGCCATTGATGGACCTATTCTCCATGAATTTATTTAATTTTTTTGAACCCAGTTATACTTTTGGCTTTCACAACATTCACTCACAATGAGTTTCACAGGTTGACTGTGCGTTGCATGAAGAAATACTTGTTTGTTTTAAACTTGATGCCTATTCATTTCATTGGGTGATCCTTGGTTCTTGAGTTATGTGAAGGGGTAAATAACACATCCTTATTCTCTTTCTCCACACCAGTCATGATTCTATAGAACGCTGGCATATTCCCCTTGTAGTTGTGTCTTTTGTAAGCTGAACATTCCCAGTCTTTTTACTCTCTCCTCCTATGGAAGCTGCTCCACACCCTTAATCACATTTGTTGCCTTTCTCTGTACCTTTTCCATTTCTAATATACCTCTACCTTGATATAATGCTATCCTCGGGAGCCAAAAAATCTTACTGCGTTATAGGTGAAACCGTTCGTTATATCGAACTTGCTTTGATCCGCCGGAGTGCGCAGCCCCGCCCTCCCGGAGCACTGCTTTACCGCGTTATATCAGAATTCGTGTTATATCGGGTCGCGTTATATCGGGGTAGAGGTGTATATCTCTTTTGAGATGGGGTGACCAGAACTGCACACAGTATTCAAGGTGTGGGTTTACCATGGATTTATATAGTGGCATTGTGAAATTTTTTGTCTTATGTTCTATGCCTTTCCTAATGGTTCCTTACATTGTTAGCTTTTTTGAATGCCAGTGTACCTTGATCAGATGTTTTCAGAGAACCATCCACAGTGACTCCAAGATCTCTTTCTTGAGTGATAACAGCTAATTTAGATCCCATCATTTTATAGGTTTAGTTGGGATTATGTTTTCCAATGTGTATAACTTTGCATTTATTGATGTTGAATTTCATCTGCCATTTTGTTGCCCAGCCACCCAGTTTAGTGAGATTCCTTTGTACCTCTTCACAGTCAAATTTTGACTTAACTTTCTTGAGTTATTTTGTATCATCTTCAAATTCAAGTTACTTCACTCCCTGCTCTCCATGTGTCAGTATATAATGCCTGCATCTGTAACTTTCACTCTATGCATCCGAAGAAGTGAGGTTTTTACTCACGAAAGCTTATGCCCAAATAAATCTGTTAGTCTTTAAGGTGCCACCAGACTCCTTGTTGTTTTTGTAGATACAGACTAACATGGCTACCCCCTGATACTTAACAGGAAATAGGTATGCCATGATCAAGTATGAAACATGTTCAAAGGGCTTGTGAACACAGTTTGATTGTGGTATAAGAAGCTGAACATAATATATATGTTCAGGGCAATGTTTTATTGAGAGCACCACTGGTTATTAAATATAGACCCTTTTATTGTTCTTGATGGGATTTATGGACTTACTTCTCAGAATACCATACTGATAATATATCCTTTTCTTGAAAGATTAGCTTGTACTTCTATCCCATTCCAGAGTCGTTGACTGTAAGATTTATTGCCATGTAGCAAACCCAACAAAAGGACTTTTGTTATGCATTCCTGAATGCTGTCCACTATATATAGCCTTTGTACATCACATGTGTTCAAGAATATGTCGAATCCATGAGCCGGATTATAATCTCATTTCCATTGACTTCAGTCAAATTACACTTGATTTACACGAGTGAAAATGAGACTAAACTCTGACGCTTTGTTCTGGAAATAAAACAGGATACAGGAAGAGGTTAACTGCATTTTAGAACTGTACTAGTAGGCATTTAAAGATGAAAACTTAGAGCCAGGGTGCAAAACTAATCGTAGCCTAGAGTTTCCAAAATACGGATTAGACTAACAGAAGTACCCCCAACTGTGCACTTGCTTCAGGGAGGATTTAGATCAGACTGATTGTTCTGTGAAGCTCCCAATCTGGTGAGAAGTCACACTAGTAATTTGCATCCTTATAAAAGAATTAACTGAGCTTTTGCTTTGAAGTTCAATTATCCATGTGCATGTTTAAAACAGAATGTCTTAAATGTATTGTTCTGTTTGCACAGCTGCTAAGGAATTTTGAAGTTTGTACATTTGCTATGGTACATTGGACGCTCAGCCAATAAGAATACAGTGTTACAGTGCAGGTCACAGAAGACCTTACATGTGGGCACAAGGTTTGAAAATCTGAAGAAAGTTTATGGCTCCCACCTTCACTTGTGGAGTGTGAGGATAAATACAGTAACTCACTTAAATATTTATATATTATGGCAGTGCTGGCTTCAGCTCCATACTTTAAGATTGAGTTGAGATTAGAACTTAAAGCAGGGATTCACCTTTATTATTTATGAAGAATACATTGTATTCTCCAAAACTTTACAGTACTTGCTCTCTGAGCCCAGAATAGATTTTCTGATAGTTTACAAGTAAATGGGTTAGCTTTAAAATTTAATTTTAAAACAGGTCCTTGAAAAAAATGCAGCACTCAGATATTGTTGTCCTGAAAGATCTTGAGAGAAAAATACAGATTCTTCAAACTTTGCATTACAGTTCAAATTCATTGAAATGTCATGCGTAGACTGTGTTTCGGGAAATTGTTATCATTAAGCTAAAATAATTAATGATTGTTATGATTAACAGCTCATTTATTCTTATTTGAATAAGTAAGTGGGGCTATTATAACATCAGAGGTACCTCAACCAATCCTCATCCTCCCTCTACAGCTAATTTGCATGCTACAATTTTATTGGCTGTAATGAATCAGTGGTATGAAGGAGACTGGACACATGTCCAAAACTGGACCCAGAGGACGGTCCTGGGTCCGGTTCTATTCAATATCTTCATCAATGATTTAGATAATATCATAGAGAGTACATTTATAAAGTTTGCAGATGATACTAAGCTGGGAGGGGTTGCAAGAGCTTTGGACCATAGGATTAACATTCAAAATGATCTGGACAAACTGGAGAAATGGTGTGATTCCACTTGTATTCAATAAGGACAAATGTAAAGTACTCCACTTAGGAAGGAACAATCAATTTCACATGTATAAAATGGGAAATGACTGTCTAGAAAGGAGTACTGAAGAATGGGATCTGGGGGTTATAGTGGATCACAAGCTAAACGTGAATCAAAAGTGTCACACTGTTGCAAAAAAAAAAAAAAAAGAAATAATCATTTTGGGATGTATTAGCATGAGTGTTGTAAGTAAGATATTAGAAGTAATTCTTCCACTCTACTCTGCGCTGATAAAGCCTCAACTGGAGTATTGTGTCCAGTTCTGGATGCCACATTTCAGGAAAGATGTGGACAAATTGGAGAAAGTCCAGAGGAGAGCAACAAAAATGATTAAAGGTCTAGAAAACATGATCTGTGAGGAAAGATTGAAAAAATTGGGTTTAGTCTGGAGAAGAGAAGACTGAGAGGGGACATGATAACAGTTTTCAAGCACATAAAAGGTTGTTACAAGGAGGAAGGAGAAAAATTGTTCTCTTTAACCTCTGAGGATAGGACAAGAAGCAATGGGCTTAAATTGCAGCAAGGGTAGTTTAGATTAGACATCAGGAAAAACTTCCTAACTGTCAGGGTAGTTAAGCACTGGAATAAATTGCCTAGGGAGGTTGTGGAATCTCCATCATTGGAGGTTTTTAAGACCAGGTTAGACAAACACCTGTCAGACAAGGTCTAGATCAGGGGTCGGCAACGTTCGGCACGCGGCTCGCCAGGGTAAGCACTCTAGCGGGCCGGGTCAGTTTATTTACCTGCTGACGCGGCAGGTTCAGCCGATCGCGGCCCCCACTTGC
>NW_020664562.1:19406500-19495308 GCF_002925995.2 Terrapene triunguis | reverse complement strand
ACTGTGGTACTGTTGCAATAAATAATATATTGTTATGTAAATGAGAAAAATCCAGCTGATGCAGTATATCTGTTATATTCAATATTGGTGACTAATCAGGTTTCATCTGAAAATAAGTGCATTCTGATCAGCTTCAGTGAGATCTGTGAAAATTTATTTCCCTGCTGGAAGGCTAATAAAACGTTTTTTTCCTGACATCTCTCCTTTAGAATATTGGTTTTAAAGGAAAAACTGTTACACTTTTGACATTTATGGCCTGAAAGAGAGATTTCCAGGTGTTTCTATATAGGTAAGAATACAATCATTGTATACTAAAGTAATGCTGGTTGCCTGGGGAAACAACCAGAAGAAATAGCAGAGATAAAGATAAATTAAAAATTTGTCCCCTGCACAGCAAGCATCTCAATAAACCTCCAACCTACCCCTCAACCCCAATTGCCCCAAATAACAGAGAGAAAAAGATAGGCTTTGCAGTATATCCAGAGTCAACAGAACAAGCTGGATACCAGATTTCAGAATCATTCAGAATGAGGACCTCTCCCAGTTGCAGTGGTGGCAGTAGAGCAAAGAGAGCTGGATGAATATTACATAAATGTTTGCAAGCATTAGCTAGAATTTTAAAATAAATGTCCTTTGACTTTGCTCAACCCCTTTTGTGTTGGCTTTCTGTGACATTGAGATTGTTGCAATCAGTTTTTATTGGCATGACTATTTGCAGAAAGTGAATTTCAAAGTCACTTGCACAAGTATTCATGGAAACTGAATTTGAAACATTCATGCACCTGTGCGTACTCTGAAGTGTTTGTGCACATATCCAGTCATAGAACAGAAACAATACCAGGTCACTGATCTGACCAGTTGCAACTAACCAGCACAGCTTTAGTTGTGAATATTGCATACTTGCAGTTCACAATCAATTCAGAGAAGTAAAACATTTACATTGGAAAACAGAAATTGTCAAACCCGGATCAGGCCAGTGGTCCATTTAGTCCAGTATCCTCTCTCAAAGCAGTCAGTACCATATTCTACACAATAATGCGGATAGTAGACAATGATGGAATAATCTTCCCATAAGGGAAATCTCTTCCTCATCCTGTCAGATAGTGGGTATATTATGCCTTGAAGTATCTTTAAAAAGCCATATCTAGTATAATTGTGGGTGTTTGCATACAAGTATCTAATCCTTTTTTGAATCCTACTAATCTCTTAGCCTCACTGATACCTTATGGCAATGGGTGCCATAGGTTAATTAGAAAAGTAATCTCTTTAAAATTTACCTTCCAGAACAGTTCCACTGTTCTTGTATCACAAATATATAGGAGTGAATTATCTACTTTTTCAAATGCAATGTATTATTTTCTCTACCCATATCAAGTCCTCCCTTTATTTGTCTCCTCTCTAAACTACACTGCTTCAATCTTTACAGTTTTTTCTCATAAGGAAATTTCCCCAGGCCTCTATTTGCAAAATAATTAATTGAATAATGAATACATCAAGTAAATCCATAAATAAGGCTGAATTCACTGGACAAATTATTCATTTCAAATTGTACACTCAGCTTGATGATGATATAATGCATTTGTTATGCTAGTGAATATAAATTGCTGATACATAACTTTATTTAATCTTTTCACTATGAAATGTTTATTGGTACTATTACTGAGAAGCATTGCTGTAAGGTTTTCTGTATTAGTACAGTGTCACTGTTTATTTTCCACAGTCATTTTTCCTTTTCTTTATAAAGGTGTGTTTGATTTTCCAGAAGAAATATTCAGTTTCCCTTTACTCAAAGCAAAATGCAAACATCTTAATGAAAGTGATATTTTCATATCATCTCATTTGGTGAGCAAGGCACATTCATTGAAAAACAAGGCAATATCACAGTCATGAAACAGATGACAGCTGTGTTAAATGTTTTCCTTTATCACTGAGGCTGACAAAAAATGCTGAAAGACAAGGTGAGTGAGGTAATATCTTTTACAAGACTAACTTCTGTTGAAGAAGAACTTCTCTGAAGAAGAGCACTGTGTAAACTCAAAAGCTTGTCTCTCTCACCAATAGAAGTTGGTCCAATAAGAGCTATTACCTCACCCTCTTGTCTCGCTAATATCCTGGGACCAACATGGCTAAAACACACTGCATACAAAGAATCCCGTGGGACTGCTCATCTCTCAGAAATCAGGAACTCAGAAGATGTGCTGCTCACGAGGTAAAATCTGGTTAAATTGGATCACACAATCTGTCCAAAGGAAATGTTGCTATTGTAAAATACACAGTAGTGCCAAGCCGCCTGTTGTGTGCTAAGCATCAAAATACAGTTCTGGTGATAAAAGCCATAGAAAGAAAAGACACTTGCCCTGGCAAGTGCAGCAAGGTAAAGGACCTAGTTCTGAATTCAGAGATAAAAAAGAAAAGAAAAACAGACTTTGCAGTTCCATCAAGAAACTGAAGCCTCCTCTTCATGACAGAATTCAGCAATGTACTTTAGATCTTCCTAACAGAAAGTCTAATGAGCCCTGTGGAAGCCACAAAGCTGCCAAGAAAATATTTAATCCAAAAGCACCAATGACAAGACTCCTCCAAGTTCAGAGAAGTTGCCAGTTGGCTGTCATTCTCGGCACTAGCTACAACTCTTCCTTGAAGTTCTAGGAAAGCATCAAAAGGGTGAAAATTTGAGTCATAGCTCAGAATTGCTTCCAAATATAGGACAGAAAATTAGCTATCAGTTGTCAAAAATGGCCATCCTGGAACACTGGACAAAGGCTGCTGTAATACCTTTGAGCAAAGAAAATGCACCACAGCCACAACTATAAATAGTTCTGAATGACATATTGTATCTAGTTGTTTTCTAAATAAACATTAAAATAATTACTAAGAAATCTGTTGCAAAGAATTGTGAATCTCATGTGAGACGAAGTGAGGATAATTTCCCCCCTTTCCCCTGCCCGCACATAAAGCCTTCCCTCCGCCCTCGGGGAGGACAGAGTGAACTGTGTTTTCTAACTCCTCTAAAATGATTAATTCTTCATTTGGCAGCAGTTTGGTACAAGAGGGAATTTGACATTGAATCAATAAAAACAAAAAGTTCCATATGGTCTAATTGGCTCACCACTCACCCTGCTGTTTCAAGGAGGTAGTGTGTGGAACAAAACTACATAGTTGAATTTGGTATTATCATCTATAAACTACTAGGCAGGCCCAGAAGTGATCTGAATACCTCTAAAGGGAAAAGCATCAGCAGTAAAGACCAGGATGAACATCATTCTTTGTTTATTTACTGCTTAGAAGTATTTGAAATCTGTTTTTTATTTCCAAGTGATATTTTAGCTTGTAAACTCACAATGCACTGTTAAAAATGCTGCAGATCATAGATTATTCTATTAAGAGAACTGAACTACAAGTACACTTTGGAATACTGCCCTGAATTATTTATAGTGTTGGGACATTGCATTAAAATACTGCCAGAACACACCTATTGCCAATACAATAAGAATACACTACTAGTATCAGTATTACACTTCTATACAGCAGGTACGTCTGATGGAAGTAGGAGTTGCATGCTGTGGAAAAAATGCTATAAGCTTTTATCAAAGTTAATTTGTTACATGAAAATGATCTAGAGGCTACATAGATTCAGGGCTAATTCCTGATTTTAATGAGAGCTGGGGTTCTTAATTGCATCCAAGAAGGATGTTCTGTATCTTCTAGAATCAGGGCCTTTATAGGTCATTTTAATTATGCTGGTGTAGTTTAAAATAAGACTAACTGTAAAACTCAGATGTACTGAACAGTGAGGCATAATTTATGGTAAGTATGTTAAATAAGTCGACATTAATAAGACACATCAATAGGATTTACAAATGAATGGTTGTGGAATATAAAATAATTGTCTTAAAAATTAATTTAGGCCCTGATCCTGAACACAAAGGGAATATTCATGTTCTTAAATTAAGTACATGCCTCAGTCTTTGCAGGAGTGAAGCCTTATTCTGGGATGGTGATGGTATAATATGTCACAATAGCATTAAGAAAATTTATCCATGAGGAGAATGCTTATAGGCACACAGATACAATTGTTACAATTTGTACAACTACAGTTAACTGATATAATTTCCATTTAAAATCCAGTTTTTCATTGGTTTAAAATAGTCATGCAAACTTGCTCTGGGCTGAATTATGGTATCCAAGAACTCAGAGCAAGGACATAATTTAACCAAATTTGTTTTAAATGGAATTGTTTTGAAATTATAGTAAAACAGATTATTAGTGACTGAATGCTACTATGTGACATCTGTTCAGAATGCACATGAAACATTATAAAGCTGGCCTAAGTCCAGTTCCTGAAGGACAGGTAGCTCTTTTTGGACTGTTTCAAAAGAGAGGCCAAGGATTGACTGGGCTTGGAAATTGTCCTTTCATGTCTAGCAATAATTGTTCCTTTTCACTGCTGAAACAAATTGGTGAAAGCTTGAATACCTGTTCTGTGCATATATAAAGAACTTAAAACTGCAGGGCTGTCAGTTTTTCACATCCGCCACTGAACAGCCATCAGATGGCCGTAACTTTAACTTCCTGCTGACCTTGGCTGACCTACCTGCTCCATTCCCATTTCTAATCCCCTGAGCTATCCAGATCACCGAAAACCATTTTTTTTTTGTCGAGCAAATTGTTCATATAGCTCTAAGACTATAGTAATTAATAATACTTTTTACTTCTATAATAACTTCCATCTCATGATCTCAAAGTACATCACAGGTATTAACAAAATAAAAATCACAGCACCTCTGTATGAGCTAAGTATTAAGCTCATTTTATAGACAGGGAAACAGACAGAGAAATTAAGTGACTTGCTCAATGTCTCACATGAAGTCTGCAGCAGAGATGGGAACAGAACTCGGGTCTCCTGGCTTTAGCTTTCTATAGTGGAATGTTGCGTGAGCTACTGCTTCTCCTATCAGATAGAAATATCTCTGTTGTTTGTTGGTAGAAGAAAGTTTTTGGTTTGGGGAGCTCCTGACTCCAAAGTAAACAATTTAAGGGGGCGTCCTAGAATTCTAGACAGCTATTATATATAAGGGGACATGAGAGTTTTAAGCTAATAATATAGACTGGGCTTTTCAAAGGAGCCTAAGGGAGTTAGCTACCCCACTCCCATTGCATTTCAATGGGATTTGGGCACTTAACTCCCTTAGTCTCTTTGACAAATCCAAACCATGGTATAGAATTTTATTATATTGTCATTTGTTTGCCTAGGGAAAATATCTCCTGCAGAACTGGCTTCCACAGCCTAGTATGAGACTGCAAATAGTACTGCCACCAAGACAGTAAGGCTGGAGACCCCACCCCGCCAATAGAGTTGGTACATGGTAGTGCTTCCAAGATTCTGGGTAAGGACTGGGATTGTGTCAGCTCCTGGCAGAGGATGCAGGGGGGTCAGAAGACTTCTTGTGCCCTTCTTTTCCACTCTTGCACACCCATCTTCGAATGAGGCATCATTTAGCTCTTTATTTGCCTCACACTTAGGAATGTTTCCAAGATAGTCTGTTCTGCACGTGTTTAAAGGGCCATTCCTGCTCTCATTGGGAGTTTTGCTTTCTGTACATTCTGGAGCTGCACAGTGTGTTAACCAAGAGTTTGATTTGAATCTCAACTATAGACTGGTAGAGCAACACATATGGTATCTCAAAATCCTCCTGGTATGTCTGAGCCACACACACACTAATGGATTACAGTAGGTCAACACTTTGTGATTACATTTCTCAGGTTAGAGGTAAATAATGG
Source organism: Terrapene triunguis (assembly GCF_002925995.2). Classification (NCBI taxonomy): domain Eukaryota; kingdom Metazoa; phylum Chordata; order Testudines; family Emydidae; genus Terrapene; species Terrapene triunguis. The sequence continues at coordinate 19,489,527 of NW_020664562.1, read as the reverse complement.
AGACTAAAGGAAATGTCTCTTTTAGGGCTAACACCTGTAGAATGAACATTACAGCAACAGTTTATAATTCTGCCAGTCCCTAAATCACAAATCCAAAATTTCAGTTCTTAAACCTCTGTCTTCATATCTAATGTGGATGTAGGGGCCTATCTTTAGGCATCTACTTTTGAAAATATTGGCCTAAATTTGCAAACAGAAAGTAAGGGTTCTACTTGTAAAGATTTTAGGTTGCATCTCTTTGGCTACATCTACACTATTAGCTAGGGCTGTGATTCCTAGCTTGAACAGACATACGCAACTAGCATGCTGATAATAGTAATAGAGCTGTGGTAGAACGGGCAGTGGTGAGTGGTGGCACAGGCTAGCTACCCTAAGTACAAACCTGTCCAGACCCCTGAGTGTGTATGCAGCATAGCTAGTCCATGCCATTGCTTGCTACTGCCCATGCTACCACACCCAGACTACTATTTTTAGCAAGCTAGTGCAAGGATGTCTACTTATACCCCCGTCTCCAAGTGTAAACATAACCTCTCACACTTTCATCCCAAAGCACCTTTGTAGACATGTGGAGCAGTACTATGTTGCCGTTCCTTCCTATCCATGGCTTGTTTCTCCATTAAGTGGAGCCTGGTCATGTACCTGTGTACTACATCCCTCCATGTAATCACTGGTTGGCCTCTAGGTAGGAGTGACCTTAGTTGTGTTTGCACTATTTTCTTTGGCATCCTATCATCTGTTTGGCTTCTGCAGTGGGCCCACCATCGTAAGCTTTTCGATCATAGCCAGTCCCACACTGTGATTTCACATCTTCCTCTCCTAACTTCATTTGTCTAAATCATTCCACTTTACCCCTGCCCTCTTTCAAATGATGCATATACTAAGTAGGCAAAACGAGGATGCATATATTAAGTAACAACTTACCCTCATGTACAAACACAAGATTACAGTCAGAAGTGGCCCTAGCCATTTTGCCAGCCAGGGAAGAAAGTATTTTGATTGCCCTGCCCCCACCCCATGACCAAGCTTTAAAAAAAAGGCCCAGCAGCTCAATGTTGTGGGGTGGCCCCCCCAGAAATTGGCATCCATGGTAACTGCCCTGCTCACCCATCTCTAGAACAGGCTCTGATTATAGTAATCAAAGACAGTTTTATACAGTCAATATAAAAATATCAAAATTATACAAATTTAGAAGTATAAAAACTTAAAATAAGCACCCAGAGGAACTATTATCATTACAAAATAATAAAGCACCACTACATAACAAAATAGTTTTAAAAGTACATTTCTACTATGAAGACTGACTCTTTAGAACTGTGGGTTCTATACCTTTTATCTCCCAATGATTTCTAGATCAAATGTGCTGTTTACATGTTAAAAGGTACTTTTGTAACTGCCAGCCCATCAAAATCAACTTGGGTTCTGAGAATCAAACTGAGTTATTTGCTTCTTGCACATCATCACGAGTAAGAACGTTCAGCTAAAATTATCAGGTCATTAGCTGATCAGGTCAGGTACCTGTGCAATCCCCATTAGCTTCAATAGATTTGCCCAGGTATAGCTCATTGGATCCTGGTAAGCAATTATGCTGTTGATGCACAAAAAAGAATAAAATTCAGGTTCACTGGTCCATAATTGTGTTGGCTCTATCTACTGTACAGGAGAAAAGAATAATAAAAACTGAGCAATTGCTGAATACACACAGGGAGTTGTTCTGTGAAGTAAGAAAGTGCCATTTTTACTTAGTCACTTTTCATCTCTCCTTTTATATGGATTCTTCCTTCCTGTCTTCATTCCATTTGCACTGGCAGTGTTCTGTGTCAAGGGAATGCTTTGAAAAAACTTCACAACACTTGTCCACATGTTTCAAAAGAAGCTGTGCATCACTTGCATAACAATGAGGGCACCCAAGATGAATGCTTCAAAGAGTTCTGCTGGCGGAGATTGAACTGAACAACTACTGTGTAGACTGAAGAGGAAGCCCTTTAAGGGTACGTCTACAGTGCAAAAAAACCATCCCCAAAACCTGTGAGAGTGAGTCTCAGAGCCTGGGTCAACTGAGTTGGGCGTGTGGGGCTCACGCTATGAGGCTAAAAATAGCAGTGTAGATGTTCCTGCTCTGGCTGGAGCTTGGGCTCTGAAACCTGGCCAGGGGCTGGGCCTCAGAGCACAAGTGGGAACATCTATGCTGCTATTTTTAGCCCTGTAGTGTGAGCACAAGTCAGTTGAACTGGACTCTGAGACTTCCTACCACATTTTGTGTTTTTGCGGAGTCCTTAAGAGGCATCTCTAGTATCTGTGTAATGCCACTTTTTCAGTTCACTGGTCTGTAGTTTCTTACTCTGACATGTAGACATTAACGCTGAGATTTTTTGACTGTCCTTCAATTAATCCTATTTTCCCCCTATTTAAATTGAAATCTGGGTCTGGAAAATCTTAAATGTTACTGAGGATTTTCATAGACTCCTGATAGGTACAGTTAAGCCTACTGCAGGATTTGCAAGAATCATGTTATGTTATTACTGATATTTGTAAGAACTGGCTTGGTAAAATTTACTTGGGACTTCCTTATTGTGGTTTGTGAAGCTGTAGTTTATAGGCTATTCCGTCTGTCAGTCTGAACTCCATTATAAACTAGTTCTCCTCATTAATTTCTGAGGCATATTTACTGCCATAGAGAAGTGGGCTGATATTTTCAGACTTTTCTTCTCTGGCACTTTTCTAAGTGCCAGTTTGTTTTGTAGATTCTGCTTTTTATAATAATAATATAATCATTGTGAACAGATGAGCCAGTTTGGCCACTGTAGGTTTATAAATATAATTAATTTCATCCCCAAGGATCCCAGAGCACTTCATCAGCTATCTGCCAAATTCTATGCAGAGCCCAAGCGGGCTGCATAGAACTTGAGGGGAGTTCTCAGGCCACCAATCTGTCCCTGACAACCAAATATGGTAGCTGCAGCACTGTGGAGCTGACAGCAGGAGATGGAGTGTCTCAGAGGAGAGGCATCCTCCTGAGCTGAGTGGCAGCGGGCAAGAAATGACTGGACCAAGTTGCCTGAAGACCTTAGTGACCTCTCAGAAAAGGAACCCTCCACTTCCTTTCTGCCTGACTACCAGTCTGTATTATATGGAACGGGCATATGTAAAAGTAAGGAGCTAGTGTACTGCCTACCCCTGTGTACCTGGCCCCAATTCATATATCAGTTCATCCAGCACTCAAGTGTAGCTGTCTCTGGGGCAGAACATGTTGGTTATTTCACAGTGTACTGCAATACTATTCCTCAGAGAGGCCAGGAAGAACAATAATATACCTTTAAGCATTTTAGAGACAAGGGGCCATTGCTTTTGATTTTTGCAGCAGAATTGTGAATATTTTCCTAGAGCATTCCTAAGAACAACTTTTGTTTTAAAGACTAACATTTGTTTAGGTTCTGACAGCTCAACAGGCCCCACCCAGTTCCTTCTTTGCAAGCTTGTTTTTTGATTGGATAGATCCAATGGCTTGCAACCTACATCCATATTAAACAACAGGTCCATTAGACTTGGGCCCAGAGTTCATTGATTAGAGGGGCCACTATTCAAGGAGAGGCTGTAGGAATTCATGAGAATGGGACTGTAGCAGTGAGGGGAATCAAGTGGGCAAGCAGATGGCCAGCCAGGATATGTTTAGCAATTGGAAATACACTGAGCAGCCTATGGGAGGAGCTGTACCTGAGCAACACTTTGCATAGGGGAAGAGTGGCATGCCAGCTGGAGTGGAGAGGCTGGGAGCTGCAGAGATGGTCAAGGAAAACTAATTTGGTGACATTATGTTGTTTCAACACAGTGAACAATCCGGCTGCTGCATGATTTCCATTGAACCACTGTAGTGATGTGACTGAACTAAAGGAGGTAAGATATTGAGGGTGGGGACATACACTAAAGATCTGTTGGCAGGTCTCCTCTGCTCATCAGTGTCTTCAGGCAGTAGACAGTTGGCCATTGCCTTCCATCCCAGGTCTAGCCAGAGTATTTTGGAGGCTTACTGTCTGCTTCCATTCCCCTGGCCTTTGAGCAACAGCAGAAGTGGGAAATGCTTCTCTGGCCCAGCAGCTTTAACCTCCTTTTAGCCCTTTCCTTACTGTGGTGCTGATACACTTCGGAGTGCCCCACATGCTACTAGGGAAGCTCCCAAAGAAGAAAGCACCACAGCTATTACTGTGTTTTGTTAGGGGTGTGTGGGGGGAAATAAAACAAAGAATAGGTTAAGACTCTCTCATCCCTCCAATTAACCTTTTCCTTTGTAGAAAGTTTCTTTAGTAACTTCCACGGGCTGTATGGATTCAGCAGCAAGAAAAGGGCTGCTTCTCCAGGGTCAAAAGCAAGTCACTTACTATGTTTTCCCCTTTACACACCAGACAAACTTGTTCTTTGGATAGATCGACTCATTGTGAGTACTCAGAGTCTTCTCGTATTTAAGAGTCCCAGAAGATTGCGTAACATGCATGCCTAATAAAGCCACAGAACTTCTCTTGAAGGTTAGTGTTAGCAAGCTGCAGTTATTGTCCTTCTAAAGCCCCTTTACCTTGCACCTGAAAATACCTCCCCCGTGTTTCTCTAAAAGTAACTTATCAATTATGATACTTTCTAGTATGAACCCTAAAATACTATTAATAAATCTGGGATCTAATTATCCCATTTGTTTTATCCAGAAGATCCTCAACTACTATAATTAGAAAACTTAAATTCCATCAAAGGAGAACAAAAAAAATATTGAAGTCAGTAACGTGTTGCTATTGCTATTGTAAATCAAGCTGCCTGGTTGTAATCTGTATCTACTGTAGTGTGTTTGTTTACTAAGGGTTTCCTTCACTTGTTATTCTCCTCCCTGCACTCCCTACCCCCAAATTCTTTCTTTTAAATAAAACCAGGACTTCCTGATTTTGGTCCATATCAAATGAAAATTCCATTTGACTGTGCTTTGCATTCATTAAGGGTTCAGTCCAGGAAAGAGCCACTGAGAAAACAAATCCATGTTATGTAAATATATTCTGGCAATTCATTCTTTTGTTCAGTTTACGTAAATTGGAAATTTCTCAATAGAGAAAAGCTGAGTCACAGAAAAATGAGAGAAATCCATTTGCCCTTCTGGAAACTAACATGGTGTCTTTAATAAAAAGATTCAAAAAGTTACAAAGAAGAATTTGAATTTGGTTGGAATAAATATGAATTTGTGTTATCCTTAGTTGGTGCAGTTTCTGTTTAATAGCTTTAATAAGCAACTGTTCTTAAAAGAAATTAATATCAGTGGTTTAGTATTTTCCTAACCTTTTTCTTGTTTTTTTTCATATTTCTTCCCCCACTCAAACTAAGTTCCCTCCAAAGCCATAAACAATATTGTTGATTAGCTTGTAAAAAATGCTTATGCATCCAATCTTATTGCTTTCATATTTATAGACTGTGTGCTGCAGCTCAAGGAATGCTAGCATCAGCTCCTGAATTGTGGCCAAATATATTGCACAGGGGTGGGATACCAAATTTGGCTTAGCTAGATAAAGGTACATTATTATATTATTATGGTATCCAAAAGGTCTCAAGTAGGATGAGAGCTCCAATGTGTTAGACATTGTACAAACATAGCTATAGACAGTCCCTGCCCCGCAGAGCTTACAATTTAAAAGATACAAACAGAAGAAGAGTTGCAGACAGGAATATAGCATGCAAGCAAATAAATATGGTTATGAATTGACGCCGTTTTGTTACTTACTTTTTTCATTAGGCTGGAAGGAGGGTGAGAGAATGGCATAGCAGGAGCGGAATAAGGAATGGGAACAGGCAAGGGAAAGAAGCAGAAGAAAGACTGTCACATCTTGTCAGCTGTCTAGCCATGATCAGCAGGCTAGATTTTACCTGTTTTAAGGAAGAATTTGAAGGAAAATAAAGGTGATAGCTATATGGATTTTGCTGTGTAACAGAAAGTGCAAAAGTGTTGGAAAGTTGAGGTATTTTCAGTATTACCTAAATTTCCCTATAGGGAATACATAGAAATGTGCTGAGAAAGTTAGGTAGTTGTCTATGATATATTCTAAGACAAATGACAAGTTGTTAAGGAAAAGGGGAGAAGACAATACATGTAAGTAATGCTAACTGAAGTAGAATGTAAAGTGTAAACTGAGTGGAATGAAGCAATGGAGAGGAATGGCACCGAAAGGAAATGGAAATTTTTTTTAATCTAGATTAATGTACGCTCCAAGGCTCTTTGTGCCATCTGGCAATAAGAGCAATAAAAGGCCAATATGGAAGAATGAGTAAGTTCGAAAAGTAATCAAGAATAAGGACTAGACATATGAAAGAAAAAAGCATCTGTTGCAGAGGGTGAATGGAAATTGCATCCATCTACTGCTCCAAGATTCAGAAATGACAGGCACAAAAGCATACTCTTACTGTACTGTAAACGGACTATACCAGGATGTCTTGAAGTTTCTAGAAAGCATAATTTCTGTGTTTGCATGATAATTCTACTGTCCGCTTACTAAGTGAAAGAACATTCCTATGCTGTAGCAATAACCACTGATTGCACTAACATATTGTATCAGCTCTAGCCTCTTGTCACAATAAGGTCTATCAGAAGAGACAATACTATCATAGCAACATGAATGTGAAAATTATCTCCAAAGCCTAGGACCATAAACAATGGTCTGCAACACCCTGGAAGGGCATATTTAAAACGTCTGCCATCATTTTATTTAACTAAAAGGGAAAGATGTGGGACAGTTGTCACATCATCCAGCACTGGATCATAGGCTGTCTCATGGCAGTGTACATCTCAACTGTCTCATGACTTCCCAAATGGGCTACAGCTAATGCATCTGTGAAGCAGTACTAACAGCCACTGCGAATGCAGGCGTGTGCTTGTATAAAACAGACTCTGATTAGAGCTGGGGTATAGCTAAGGAATCGTAAGTTTGAGGCTTAGCTAAAATCCCCAGGTTTGGTCAATGTGGGGGTGGCACACTGTAGCAAAAAGGATTTCTCAAAGCAAGAGTGCACAAGCTGTTTTAAGTTTAATTCTACTCTGTTTCTGACAGTCTAGTAAATCTTTAGTTACACTCTCAAGTGGGAATCCTGCTTATGTAATGGCTGTTTGATATGGTCTTCTTCTTTCTTGGCACTCCTCTATTCTGGGTCAGTGACTTTTATAGCCATTGTATGCATGGCTGTCATGCAAAGAGGGCTCTCTAAGGTCTGCTGATATCTGGTTGATATACCGAGTCTTTGGCCTCCCCCTTGGTTGTTCCACCCATGATGATTGCAAAACCACCCTACAAATATAACTCTTGGCTGTTTGATATGGTATGAGCTGCAAATATCACATGTAGGTGAAGAGGTCTGTAACATAGGCCAGACCTGAATCACTAAAGAAACCTCCCATGTAAACCTGGAATGAATCCATTGAAGTGAATGGAGTTACAGCAGCGTAAAACCTGGGTGAAATCAAAATCAAGCCATAAAATCCACTCTGAACTATTGTCTTGACCAGTTTCCTTTTTTGCCATACTCCATAAAGGTAAAAGCCCACAGCCTTACACAACTTTGACTTCCTCTTCTTTGTCACTGTCTTTTGCACAAACCCAGTCCATATTTGTGCCTGTAACACAAATGTGAGATCCAAAAATCTAGGATCTGCTTAGGGTACTTTGATGATATTTTAACCTTATCAGTTGTATAGAAAATTCTTCCCTATTGACTGGTGTATATGATATTCTCTAAAACTTCATTTATATTAGGCTTTCTGCCTTGATTATCCAATTGGAATTTATTATAAAAATGTGCTTAACTTCTTATTGCTTCTTTCGAGTGCCACCATCTTCTTTTGTTCTACCCCTCTAAAAAAATGAAAAGAAATTTCTTCATAATTTTCTGCTTCCGTATTTGTTTAGAGCATGAATATTTTGAAAATGCATTTTGTTGTTGGCAAAGATCTGAGCCCCAAGTACATTTGCTGATTATTACATAATGTGACACAGCAATATGTAATATCTGATGAGAAAGGCATGCAGCTATCAGAAACAAAGAGTGAAGGTGGGGAACCATGAACCCAAAGCACACTTCAAAGGTGTTGATATATTAAAAGGGAAGTGAGGAAGATGAACTTTCTGTTAGTGTTTCCTTTTTTATTGGTATGTATATTCCTCTAAAATGTTGAGTATACTGAAACTACAGCATTGGTAGGGTGAACATATTAGGTGAAATTCACCCCAGTTCAGATGGCCAGCATAGAGCCTTATGGACCACTGAAACCTTGTCTTACGTAACCCCATATGAACATAAGAACGACCATACTGGGTCCATCTAGCCCAGTATCCCATCTTCCAACACTGGTCGGTGCTAGATGCTTGAAAGGGAACGAAGACAACAGGGCAATTTATCAAGTGATCCATCCCCCGTCGTCCAGTCCCAGCATCTGGCAATCACTGGTTAAGAGACAACCAGAGCATGAGGTTGCATCCCTGACCATCTTCTCCAATACCATTGATGGACCTATCCTCCATGAATGTATGTAATTCTTTTTTGAACCCAGTTATGCTTTTGGCCTTTACAACATCCCCAGGCAATGAATTCCACAGGTTGACTGTGCATTGTGTGAAGAAGTATTTCCTTATGTTTGTTTTAAATCTGCTGCCTATTATTTTCATTGGGTGACCCGTGGTTCTTGTGTTCCGTGAAGGGGTAAACAACACTTCCCAATCTTTGTTTCCTTGTAGTGGCTTGTCCAGAGAGGTTTTTGAGTATTGAAGCTCATGGAGATGGGCCTTTTAGCTTAAGTTGTTGAGGCTCATGATGTTTTATCCTGAGGTCCATGGTTCAATCCTTGCAAACAATCTGGCCAGCTGCATTATTACAAGTACATAACAGTTCACATCCCCACATAGAGCACCCCTTGTAATGAAGTCCATGGTTGGAATTGAACTTTGGCTCTAAAAGCATGAGCATCTGCTGCTTGGAGACAGTAGCAGATTCTTCAGCTTCTCTCCATGGCCTGGTCACTAGAAGGGACAAAGAACCACACTGGGTTAGAGTGGGTACACTTTACATTAAAGTTTAAGTGTAGCTTTTGGGACTTGTTCAGGTCCTGTGCACGGGGCTCAATTTCACCCATTGACCATAACAAGTAAGTGAGTTCAACTTGAGTTCCCCTGGTGATCATACTGCTTTCCTTTCTAGTGGGTCATGTAGAGAGAGCATTCTAGTAGGATTTCAGCTGTGCTTGACTATAGCAGCACATATGGAGTCTGCATCCGGCCCAGGCCCAAACATGAGACACAATGAGTGACATAGACCTAAAATGGAGGAAATACAAAAAAAAATCCTCATTGAGGAGACTTAAAATGCTGTGGGATTCCTCCTTCTTTATTTAAATAGTGTACAGTGAAAGAAAGAGGTCCCCAAATTTTGTGGGAATGTAGGTAACTCGGAGTAAAATGAGAGACATCCCTCAAAATGAGCTTTACTTAAGAGAATGTTTTTCATCTCTTCATATGAAGAGCCCATGGTCTTCATGAACAGACTGTAGTAATAATTAATAGTAAAATTATGCAGATTTTAGCTTTCAGCACTGCTTCAGAAGTTATAAAATTAAAATGTTGGGTATTTACCTGTTATTTCAATGTGCATAGCTGACAGCAATCTTACTAATGCCAGATTCCTGGATAGGAAACTTACCTCCGGTTTTGGAGAACATAAATAAATAATGCTAGTAGTCTACAGTGTCCAGTCCCAATGGCATATCTATCTGACAGGCTGACAAGGAATTATAGATCAAACACATTGTTTGTCTTTTTTCCCCCCAAGTAAAATGTGAAATACCTGAAATGTATTTATTGAAAGTAAAACAACCTGTCATCCCCAGGTTTGCTGTGGGAGTGTTGTCAGAAAGATGGTTACATAACCTTCTAATACGAAGTACTTGTACTGATTGCCAATACAAGACCTACAATCCTTGCCCTTTTCTCTAAAACAGTGTGAAATGGGAAAGCTGTTACATAATTCTCACCACTGGCAGAGTACGCGTAGTCTAGGGTCTTAAAATTCTCTCTCTCCTGTATGATGACAGGTTTCAGAGTAGCAGCTGTGTTAGTCTGTATCCGCAAAAAGAACAGGAGTACTTGTGGCACCTTAGAGACTAACAAATTTATTTGAGCATAAGCTTTCGTGGGCTACAGCCCACTTCATCGGATGCAACATATAGTGAGGCTATATATATATATACATACAGAGAACTCCCACCTTTTCATGTTCTCTGTATGTAAATATATCTCCTCACTATATATTCCATTCTATGCATCCGATGAAGTGGGCTGTAGCCTACGAAAGCTTATGCTCAAATAAATTTGTTAGTCTCTAAGGTGCCACAAGTACTCCTGTTCTCTCCTGCATGAGATCCCTGTGTGAATAAAACTGTACATCTGTTTAAAAAGAAATCCAAAAGCACACACTTTCACTGCAAGAGGAGAAGAATAGCATATCTCCAAGCCTGTATACTTCTGTTTTTGCTAATTGCCCAGAAAAAAATTGGCGAGTCGCCAACACGATCTGTAAAGATCCATCACATCCTACTTACAGCAGTACAGCGTATTGACAATTTGCAAAGTCTTGTTTTATACATAGTGTTTCCCAGCAGAATTATATTCAAGCCTTCTGTCTCGAACAAGAGCAAAAGGCATTTGTGGTTTTGTTCTGCTAAAATGAGCTTGTTGCTCTCATCGCACCAGGCCTATTTTTAGAATGTTTGAGCCTGAAATCTTTAAGTTGTCATCTGGCACTGTGCAAATAGACAGTGCTAAGAAAGCAATAATCACTGCTTCTTTAAGCAACAGTAGTGGCATAAGCTGTAACAGCAGACAATTTAGCAGCAGAACAGCTGGCTAATAGAAGCAATTCTCTTCTTCTGATGCAATTTCAAGACTAAAAAATGTTTTCTGCCAAACTACTGGCTTTCTATGCTGTATTAGATAAAGTACAGCAAGTCGCTCTGAAGTTAGTTCATTTACTTCTCGCAGTTCCTATGGCTTTGTGAACTTTGTAAATTTCTCCTCATCTCTCACTCTCATTTTGATAATGTCTCTTCATGGCTTCAGTTTTTCTTTTATAATAAAATCACAGAAATGCCTGCTTTCATTTTCAGGATATCTGTTTACCTGAGTCACTTCTAAGGTGCCTGGCATCTGGGTATCTCAGTGGAAATGCAGTTATGTTAAAAGTAGCCAACAATACACTAGGTGTTCCTCTTCCTTCTCCATAATTGTTATTTGGGGAGGCTTTATCAAAGAACAAGGTTATCTATTTAGAGCTGAACACTGTCAGGTTTGGGCTCAATCTGAATCTCCTCTTACAAAGAGTTCCAGCATCAGGATGATGCCACTGGAGAGCTCTCTGACCCCGGACTCAAAAGTTTTAACTTGGTCTCCTCTGCTGCCTCATCTATCTCAGTGAATCATAGATAGTGAAGGCAGTTGGAGGTAACCAGCTCCCTGCCATTTGAGAGCAGTCGTGTAGATTAAGACCAGTTCTTTGAATTCAGTCCAGTTGGAGTCATTGGAGTTTGCAGAACTTGGGTGCGATTATTTTGTTGACTTAGTTGCTTAGGAGGCAGGCTACTAGGGGCTGCCCTGGTGTAGCCAGTAAGAAGTGACTATGCACAACAAGTATTTTGCAGTTGTCCAGCTCCATTCAGGGGGTGATGAAAGCATGCATCGATTAATAGTTTCTCATTTGGGAGTACCCATGGGCAACCCTAAATCGTATCTGCACAAATCATGGCAGATGCGGATACTTGCTGCACAAATGGAAAATTAAAGACTCTCCATTGTGCGACTGTGGTCACCCAGAACAGACCATGGAACTAGGGCTGTCGATTAATCGTAGTTAACTCATGCGATTAACTCAAAAAAATTAATCACGATTAGAAAAATGAATCGTGATTAATCGCACTGTTAAACAATCGAATACCAATTGCAATTTATTAAATATTTTTGGATGTTTTTCTACATTTTCAAATATATTGATTTCTATTACAACACAGAATACAAAGTGTACAGTGCTCACTTTATATTATTATTTTTATTACAAATATTTGCACTGTAAAAATGATAAACAAAAGAAATAGTATTTTTTCAATTCACCTCATACAAGTACCGTAGTGCAATCTCTTTACCATGAAAGTGTCTCTTACAAATGTAGATTTTTTTTGTTTCATAACTGCACTCAGAAACAAAACAACGTGAAACTTTAGAGGCTATAAGTCCACTCAGTCCTACTTCAGCCAATCGCTAAGACAAACAAGTTTGTTTACATTTATGGGAGATACTGCTGCCTGCTTCTTATTTATGTCACCTGAAAGTGAGAACAAGCATTCAAATGGCACTTTTGTAGCTGGCGTTGCAAGGTATTTACATGCCAGATATGCTAAACATTCATATGCCCCTTCATGCTTCGGCCACCATTCCAGAGGACATGCTTCCATGCTGATAATGCTCGTTAAAAAAATATTGCGTTAATTAGATTTGTGACTGCACTCCTTGGGGGAGAAATGTATTTCTCCTGTTCTGTTTTATCCACATTCTGCCATATGTTTCATGTTATTGCAGTCTCTGATAATGACCCAGCAAATGTTCGTTTTAAGAACATTTTTACTGCAGATTTGACAAAATGCAAAGAAGGTACCAATGCGAGATTTCTAAAAATAGCTACAGCACTCAACCCAAGGTTTAAGAATCTGAAGTGCCTTCCAAAATCTCAGAGGGATGAGGTGTGAAGCATGCTTTCAGAAGTCTTAAAAGAGTAAAACTACAGAACCCAAGCCACCAAAAAAGAAAATCAACTTTCTGTTGGTGGCATCTGACTCAGATGATGAAAATGAACATGCATCGGTCCGTTCCGCTTTTGATCGTTATCGAGCAGAACCTGTCATCAGCAAGGACGCATGTTCTATGGAATGGTGGTTGAAGATGAAGGGACATATGAATCTTTAGCATATCTGGCACATAAAGATCTTGTGACGCCAGCTACAACAGTGCCATGCGAACGCCTGTTCTCACTTTCAGGTGACATTGTAAACAAGACGTGGGCAGCATTATCTCTTGCAAATTGTAACCAAACTTGTTTGTCTGAGTGATTGGCTGAAGTAGGACTGAGTGGACTTGTAGGCTCTAAAGTTGTACATTGTTTTATTTTTGAATGCAGGTTTTTTTGTACAAAATTCTACGTTTATAAGTTCAACTTTCATGATAAAAAGATTGCACTACAGAACTTGTATGAGGTGAATTGAAATACTATTTCTTTTGTTTTTTACAGTGCAAATATTTGTAATAAAAAATAAATATAAAGTGAGCACTGTACATTTTGTATTCTGTGTTGTAATTGAAAGCAATATATTTGAAAATGTAGAAAAATCCAAAAATATTTAAATAAATGGTATTATACTATTGTTTAACAGTGCGATTAATCGCGATTAATTTTTTTAATCACTTGACAGCCCTACATGGAACATACAACAACTCAATGCCCGATTCACAAATAAAAAGAAATACAGTCTTGTACTCCAGATGCAATTATCTGGCTTAACCATTCAAATGTAAAATTATAATTATTGCACTACAGTTACATCAGCCATATGAAAAAGAAAATGATTTGAGAGTAGAGGGCTTAGCTTCTGGCCAGCCAAAGACAGAAAGAAGCATTCTTTGTTATTGATGTAATGTGTGTCTACGAGTAATGGGACATGATGCCAGATGCTTTGCTCTGCTTTCACTATCCATGGTCCAACACCTTCAATCAATGGAGGTGATAGATTATTGGCAATGCCCTTAAAATATTTTTTCTCTTCCCAAAAGCATCACTTCTGCTTTTTCTGGAGCATGTTTTAGCTGGCTGCTGTTCTGCATCTACTTAGCTATTTCAGGCTGTGGAACATTTTAGTGATAGTGACGGTTTCACTGGATGAGTAAGACTTACACTTGAGCTTCATCCACATACTGATGGCAATGGAGTCTCAAGCTGCTCACTGTTTGTCCCAGCAGGTCGCTGATAGACTATTGAAGTGGAGGATTGACTGTAATAACCTCAGGAGACTCCACATGTTTAGGGCCTGGGTAAGGATGTTCAGGTGTCATCATGAACCTCTGGTGACCTTTCTGACAGAAATAGTGGCTCTAGGTGGTGTCATCAGCATCACATGGCCAACAGTGTCAAAGGCTGCTGAGTGATCTAACAGTATGGCCCTGGAGGTTGTCTCTGTGCCATGTCTTGTTCTGAAAACTGAATGGCAGAGATCCAGGGCACTGGAATATGATGGTTGTTACTGGAGTTTAGATATCACATCACTACTGTCTCAGTGACCTGGCTGAGAAAAAAGAAGTTGGAAACTGAGCACTAGTTGACAACTTTGTTAGCACCTAGTGTGGTCTCCTTCAAATCTGTCTGGACTATTGCATTCTTTAAGATGTCTGGGAGCTCTCTTTCTTTGAAAGCATTGATGATTTCAGCTACCGTTGAGGCCAGGTAGTCGGGACTAGTCAACGCTAGCCAACACCAGCTAAGAGACTGGTTTCAAAAGTGGTATGCTGGACATACTGGAGTGCTTCTAGGGCTTCCACGCAGGTGCTTGGCCCAAGCTCTGATAAGGCAATAGTGTGTAGGGATCTATGCATTGAATCCTGTGTACTGGAACCTGGATGTTGCTATATATGAGAGATTAATGATGAGGGGATCATGAGAAGTTTGGTGCTAAAGGCAAAAGAAAAGGAGTCACTGGCTTGAAAAAAAATCATGATAAATTATTTTATTTCCTAAAAAATACAGTACACAGTAGCGTGTCTCTTTTTGTTGTTTTTCCACTGAAGAGAGCCAGGGAATGAAGCAGACTGCAGCTGTAATGGTGGGCCAACTTGGGCTCCTCCCACCAGGCTCGGATGCTGGTGTAAGTGTTTATCATGTGCCTAAATAAATCCATCATCTGCATCTTTAAGAAGTAAGTGTGATTTTCAATTTCCTCCATCTTCACTGTTGCCTCCCACGTCATATAGGTCAGCACTCTCTCATTCCTCTTTATTATGCTAATAGCGGTGGGCATTATCTGTCCATAAAATGTATTGCCCCGACTTTCTGCTGACAGGCCACAGAAATACCAACATTACATACTTGCTAGACTGCAGAAAGCTTCCTGCTAGCAGAATGTGACAATAGACGGACAAGCACACTGCTGCACTTGCAAGGATCCCGGAAAGCCGTAGAATTAGGAAAAAGCAACAAATAGCAAAGCAAATTGCAGCTGAAAAATTGTAACATTATTCCCTTTTAATATATATTGTTAAAAATGAACATTTTTACAAGCTGAATAGATGAGAGTCCAGATGCTGTCTGCGTATGTCTTATGCATTTCATGATTACAAACAAACTGCAGAATACATATCAAGCCATCTAAAATGGTATGGATATGAGCCCAGCTGGTGTCCCCATATGCCTTATGAATTTCACCATGTAGGGATACAGCAGAGCATATATAAACTTGGCAGAATTTGATTTTTTTAAATATAATTTTGATGGATGTTTATTTTTAAGCATTTTTTACATTTTAATTTATATAAGTTTTCACATTTGGGGAAAATTATGGGGGGAGGGACACCAGACAATTATTTAATGATAGATGTTGAGATTCAAAAAGTTAAGGTTTATAACTGCTAAAGCACAAAATTGTCAACACCACATATCAAAACATAGAAATAATGATCCTTAAATCAAACGCTAAGTTCTCAAGCAGTGTCGTTCTTCCTTTGCATAGCTGTAAATGTTGATTCTGGATCGAGATATTTTTCCATTGGTTTGTATGTGTTTGGTGAAATCAATGTTTGCCGACATTTTCTGATAAAAATCTAATCATCTAAGTATAGCATCAGAGCTGGTTTCTGCATTTTAGGCATCTCTTCTTTAAAACGTACAAGTAGGGTTGCTGCACTGGAGTGTTCTGCACCATAATCAAAACAGGCCCATCAAGAGTTCATGAAAATATTTGCATTTTATAGTCATCCAATATATTTTACTGGGAACAGCACTGGCCTAGCTAATATATTTTCCAGGATGAAATATAGCTACTCAATGTGGAATCCTCAGTGCTGCATAGTACCATGTACTTCTAAAATTCTAAAAAAAAGCCCTCGGGGTAAAGAAACAGATCAATGACATGGTAAGTGGTGGGCAAGTTTACTAACTGCTACCTAAAGTGCAATAAGACCAGCCCCTCTGCTGTACACAATAGATGAAGACTAGTTAAATACTGTGGAGATACATCATGGAATTCTAGTGCATCCTATAATAATGAAGACTGTCAGTCAACATCAACTTTTAAATTACTCTGCTCATCTTATTTACTTGTAGACTATCAACTGCCTACTGTCCCAGATCATTTGTCTAAAAAACACTGTGTCTACAAATGAAAAATAAAAATAAAAATACAGTACACAGGAGAGTGTTGCTTTTTGCTTATCCACTGTCATTTCACAACAAAAACATCTGATCAATTTAACCCAAATACTTGACTGGCATAGATCCCTGAGAGGGGGAGAGAGACCCAGTTACAAGTTGAATATACACAGTATGCTGAAAAAAATCTCAACATAAAAGAGCCTATTCGTAATATTAGATAAAAGCTGCAGGATCAATACCATGCCAAAAAAAAAAAAAAAGTGAAGATTTCACTTAAAGCTGCACATAGAGCAATTTTTAGTGGGTTGACTCCTAAAGAGCTAGAGGAAGAAAGGTAAATGTATTTAGCAGGGTGAAAAATACTATAATTTTTTAAACAATTGATATTTTAATGAACACTGTTGTCAATAGTGTAAGTAGCATTGTGGTGCTTGAGGGCTCTATTCTTGCTTTTTTCACTTCCATGAATCTTTATTTTGGATTTTCAGTTTAGCTGGATAAATATATGTTCTGTTCTCTGGTCTTCTCAAATAATATTCACACTATGTGATCCTGCTCTGTCCTCCAGGCAGTGTTTAGGTTATTAAAGTAGAGATTAAATGGACATTCCCTTTAAACCTATACTTTCCCTTCATTTGGTCAATAAACATATAATGTACACTTGACATCACTTTTTTTTTTAATAGGTTGGGCAGCCTCCACCACTGGTTAGTGCATAGGCACTAAATGTGTGGAAAATGTGAGGCTTGGCATGCTCTGCTTGTTTCAACAGATCTACCAACACTGCTATTCTTGATGTGTGAATAACTGTAGCATTATATCTGCAGTTGCCAAAGCTAAGTCTTCAGAGATAGGTCAAGCATACACTCTATCAAACAGTTGCAAACCCTTTTGGGCTCTCCACCTATATAAAATTACTCTACATGGGCCAACTTCAGCATTAATGGAGAGCTGGATTGCCTTTCCAATGGGTAGGTTTGATATGATCGTGAACACTAATAAGTGGAAAAAGAAGATATGAATGCATGAAGTTAAAGACAAGTCAGGTTCTCGATTACACACTACAGCAATTGTTGGAAAATTTGAAATATGTCCTCTGTTATGCTCCCAATCAGACCCCCTTGTGCTTGATTATATAAGTTCTGGTCATGTTAGCTAAAGGGACCAGATGTTTACAGGTATTTAGGTGCTGCACTCAGCATTGTAACACCTAACTGATTTAGGAACCCAAATCTCATTTTCAAAAGGGATTTAGGCACATAGGAGCCAAAAGATCATTGACAATCCTGAACTCAGCAGTACCTAAATATCTTGAGCAATTTGGGCCAAGATGTCTATGATTACATTTATGCAGCCACTTTCCCCACAGATTCCCTGAAACAAAAACATAGGGTACAGAAATATGTAAATTGCTTGTTAAGCTAGTTTCCCCTTCTCCTTTTCCCCCATTCACCTTGACACATACACTTCCAGCATGCCAGCTGGGTGCCCTGAGATGCATAACATACTCAGAGGGAGAATATAGACTCCATGTAGTTTCAGTGATCTGCAATAGCTGTACTTCTCATGTTAGTTACAGAAAGAATTAAGATATCCTGGGACTAAGAATGGAGCCCTTAACTCAGAATGAGAAATCATTACTAAAAAAGGATATATACCAATGGCCAGAATTTCTATATTTTGTCATGTCCTTTATCCTAGCTACAATGTACATCATCCAAGACATTCAGGAACTACATATCAACCACTGGACTACACTTAAGTCAGGAAAATATCCAAATAAACTTTTAATTATGATACAATACTTATTACAGTAAAAATTGGCATTTTTTCTCTTCAAAAGCAGAAGCACCAGTCTTACATGTAACATATGGTATGAATGATATCTTAAGTGAAATACAGCATAATATAATGAGGAAACAGCATTTTAGTACAGAACATAGTTTTAAAAAAAATTTCATACACTGAAATCTGCTCAAATGGAAACAATGTCATGCTGAATTAAAAACTCAGATTTTAAAAATCCAAATCAATCAGAAAATGATGTACTGCTGAATAGATATATGAATAATTAAAATGATAAATAGCCAAAAAAGGCTAGAGAGGGCATTGTCATACAAACATGACTAGTGTTCAGATTCCTTCCCTCCCCCCACCTCCATAAATAAATACATAAATAATGGTGCAATGCTTTTGTTGGAAAGTAAATTGAACGTTTAATATTTAAGAAGCAGTTTTCAAATGTTGATGTAGTTTTAATGTTGTAAAAATCAAGTTATAAATCAGACAATTTTTACTCTCTTATTTTCAATACACTTCAGTTATTATGAGTGGACTGTGAAAAGAGATGATGTCCAGTGTAGTGAATACACAGCAGCTTCATCATCATGTGACTTCTGCAAAGGCCGTGATGTGGTTCTGTAAGTTAAAAAAACAAAAACAAATCAAACAAACGCACACAGTTAGCTATGTATAGTCATCATAACAAAAATTATTCCTATTTTTGGCTTTTGAAACATTCTTATGCTTGGAGAGTTTTGTAGTACAATGTAAATAAAAATGTTTCTAATTGCAATGCTGTCCATCCTTTCCCATAGCAAATCTTTTTTTAAATATTGCAAAAATTGTATACATAAGTACAGTGAACAAAGTAACTCAGTGGTATAGTTCTACAACATTTTAGCTTTTAATGCATTTTTCATTTAATAACAATTTAAATAATTAAATTAGTTGTCGTTTTATTGCTGTCTTATTTATAATTAAAAGCTAAATTTCTGGGAATGCAAACTGCTGCCTGACAGCTGATAGTATTCTGTTTTAGTGTTAATACAATTTTAATGTTGCATTTCTTTTTAAGTTTAATTGCTCCCTGTGAGCCAGATGGCATGGAATGAAGTAGTGAAATGCTAGAATTCACTAGTTTATAGAACATATTAAAAATTACTTCTTCAGACCCATTGCAGCATCATTTGCAATGTTCTTCTGTTGCTTCCTTCAACAAGTGTATTCTTTAAGAATGTGTGTGTATATGTAACAGGGTTTACTTCACTTTTTACTTAAAACACTACACAGTAAAAAAAACTGTAGTGTCCAGAATAATTATGCTGTCCATTGTCATGCTCCAGTCTGAGCCTGCTCATGCAAACACTTATGCAGGTGGGTAACTTGACTCACGTGAGTCTCATTCACACACCTGCTGAAGTGTTTGCATTTGGTTCCTAGTGGTGGGATTCTGCAAGGCACTGAAAGCCTACTCTGTGGTACCAACTGTTCTCAACTCCTGTTGTCTTCAACATACAATCTCTTTTCTAAGGAATTGTTTAAGCCACCATTGGGGAACATGTTTTAAACAGACAAAATGAAACACAGTCCTATTGCTATAGGGCCCTATGCATCTCCTCCCATGTGAAAATGCATGGAGGAAAATTTAAGCCGGAAGTACTGCAGATTTTGGTGTATTGCTGTAGGATCACATCTTTTCTCTTGCCACCTTCTCATATCCCCCAGCAGTAGGACCACAAGTAACGTGGAGACAGTGCAAGGCAAGAAAAATGGGTAAAGGATATGAAAGACTGTACACGCCTTACCCTACTGTCACTTAGTCTGACTCTCCTCAGTGCCCCTTCCAGCATCATCTCCCTTTGCCAGTAACATTCCTAACTGTGTTCTCAATTGCTCTCAGGCTGTGGGCTGGTTTTCTGATTCATGTGACGGGGTTCAGAGCTCACATAAGGGTCATTCATATTGCACCATCCTTACTTTTTAGAAGGAATTTAATCTGTGCAAGAAAGGAAAGGTGCTGCTTAAAGTGCAGATTCCTTAGCTCTTCCTCTAGACCAGTCTCCTATGGGGATAGGGGCATTTTATGGAAGGGAATGTAGTAGTTATCCATTGGAAGTGGAGAGATGGAACATCCTACCATTACACCTTATGTCCCTCTATCTCTAACCCCAGTCATTCTGGTGACTTTGTTCCTGGCCTCACAGCACAGCAAAGGGACATAACTATGTTTTATTTGGTGGGGGAAGGGGAAATAACCCATGTTTTCTATTATGATTTTTAAAAAAATACTGGAATAAAAAAGAAAAGCTTTTGTATTAGTGGAACTTTGAATTTCTGTAAAGTCTCTATTTTAATTTTACTCAAAAACATAACAAAAATGCTTTAAACAAATGACAATTGATTAAACATCTGCTAGCAAATTACTTTTTCTAACGATCATTTTGATGACTACAGAACTTGATGTGAAGAAGTTTTCAGAGTTTAACAGTGTTAATACTTGGCAAAGACTTCTGGACTGTCGTCACAAAAGAGAAATAAAATTAGATTTCTTAAATGGAAAACAACATATTCAGATGAAGCTCAGGGAACTATTTACTTACTGGGCCAAATTCTGCTCTCAGTTATGCTTGTGCCACCCCACTGAACCCAAAGCAGTTGCAGGGGATTACAAAATTTGGCCCATTGTATTTATATTGACACCTATTTAGACCTGAAAAATGATACTGTCAACTTAATCTGATTGCTGTCTAAAAATTGTTTATCTATTGTTATAACAAACGCCTAATTGAAAGAGATTAGTGAAATAAATATTTACTCTGTTTTTTCTTTAGGTAACGTTTTCAGAAAACGGGACTTAGGTAATTTTGAACATTTTACCCTTTGCATACTTGATGATACTTTACATTAATATTCAGTTTCTACTGTTGTTTATGTGGATTTTTCACATAGCAACAGAGAAAAGGAAACATTTTAAAGAACATACGCTGGCAGGGGCACTCTGGTGCCCCTGGTGTAGAAGGTGTAGAACCTGAAACTGCTTAGCTCATTGTTTTGAAATTGGCTAGATTTTCACTCTAGAGATACAGTGCTCTTCCACAAAAGTATCCAATGGAGGGGTTAGTGGAACCCAGACTGGCGGTCAATATTGAGTTTCATGGACATCTTTTTCCTTGGGAGTGTGGAAGAAGCAGGCGTTATAGCCTTCCAAAACCATAGATCCTGTGCATAATCCCCCTTTCTGAGGTAGGTGTGTGTGTGTGTGTGAGAGAGAGAGAGAGAGAGAGAATGCACAGAGTCCAAGTTTAATGCTGTTTCAAGTGGCATTACTTTAGGAGTGGATACCTACTGCTTAAGGAGAAGAGAATGCCAATGACAGTAGTTTCATCCTCCTACCTCTAAAAACCAGCTGGTCACCAAACCCCTAGATCACACACACGGGTGCATCTGTGTGGTCTCAGGGCAAAGGGTATCCTACTGCAAAGGAATTCCTGCACAAGATCCTCAGCAAGATCTGCTAACTTAGGATCGCCTCCGGTTATGGAGAGGTTGATCTTGTGAACATCCTTAAAACTTGCCCAGTTATTTTCAATGGATTTTGCAAGATGCCATTTTAAATGGATCAAAAAGTAATGACTTACTTGTGCCAGGACTGACTGGTATTGATGCGTGCAAGTGTGGCACTCTTCGTGCTTTCATATATAGTGTTCTCAGACATAGATTCTGAGGAAGGATGGTATTTAGAGAAAAAATAGACTCCCTCTAGAATAAGTGACTCTTCAGTTGCTTTACCATGCCCTTTTACTTCAGTTTAGCTTTATTATGACAGAGAATTCAATGTATGAAATTTGCAACAATGCCAGCAAAGGCACACACAGATACAACAGACAAGCAAAAATGCATGCATGAGAGCTCAAATCCTCAAACTCCATGGGAAATAGTTATACCACTTAGTGCTCAAAAGAATTAAGATACAGTTGGGTTCTGTTAAACTTTAGTAGTTTTACACATTGGTACACTGTTTTGTGTTATTTTAAATTGACAGTGTGACGTCTGTGGAAGCAGGAAGAGAAGATTTTAAAGACTTCATGCTTTGTAATTATTCCTTCAAACCAATAAAAATTAAAAAAGTGAAATGCTAAAAGTTAAACCTTGAGTGCAGGTTTCTGGGGAAAAAATCCCATGTTTTGTAGCATGTTTTTATGTATTTAATTTTGATTTATAACCTGCTACAGACTGATCAAGTGCATGTTGTACATGAAAAATTCCACATCCTCTTACTTATTTTTTGTATTTTCCTTTCCAGATTTCACATTTTAGAGTAGGACATACTCTTTTCTATTACATAAAAACAGTCTTTACTAGAGTTGTGAATACTTAAAAATAGCCATTTATGCAACAAAATTTCTCTTTTCAAGACACTTTAAAAAAAAGTTCCTACACTGCCTAGAATGGTGGAGTTTAAATTAAAGTTAATAGAAAAATTAAAAAGGAGCAATTCAGAAAAATTCTGTAGTTGCAGAAAGTTAGCTCTCCCATATTTAAGTCCCAACACAAAAGAATATCTCCTGGTTCTACAGGAAAGAGAGGCATTTTTAGAGAACACAGCAAGTAATCCCTCAGTGAAATGCTACTTCTTGCAAAGTTCTAAACCTGCACAGAAGGCTGACATACATTATATCTGCCTTTGCTTTAAAGCCACACTCCAACACACTAGTGCGCTTCTGCGCACATACGTTTATTGCCTTATGTGAAGATGTTCGAAACGGTTCATTCGTGTTATCCAGGAGAAGAACCTAACGAGGTGTGCTTTGAAGGAGTTTTGTTGTAAAGGGTCTTCTTGATTGTTATCAATATCTGGATTCTGTAATACCTACAATATGTATTTTTACAGAAATCACATTAAACATATTTTCACATTTCTTTTGTTCAACTGCTATTTCATTGTACTACTTACTGAAACTCAGATGTGTGATCATGTCATTTGCATTTGAAATAAATAAACATCTACTTCCAGGCAACTGTAGTGTAACAGTGGGAAAGGTCTGATGGGAACATATATTCAGATGCTTGATTTCAGTAAAATTTGGAGCTAAACTGCTTTCTATCCTTTTTTGAATGCGCTCTCTCCTGTGTTTATTGTACATATTGTTGACATACTGAGTGATCAAGATATAGCCATATGGTCACAAAAGGTCAGCAAAATTTCTCATAAGAAATTTAAACCCAGGCATTCTGGTTAGATGGCATGCTAGTGAGAACAGATCTGTCCACATGTTCAAATATGCATTGCATGTATGGCTACCTCAATACTTACACCTCCCAATTAAATCATAATCAAAACACTTCATCTTAGCATTCTAAGGATAAATGTACTCAGCCCTAAGGTTAAAACAGCAGTTTTGCATTGCTGAGCCAGCACTGGCAATGATCCTTCGAGGGGAGACACCGCACCCACAGCTTCTGAGCATCACAAAGACCGGATATCTTTCTTTCAGCACTGCTTAATCACCTCCAAGCATCCCAATTAAACAGACTTGGCAGCTAATTAATAACCATTCCTTGCCATTAGGTGGCATTAGGCTCAATTCAGCTTGCTAAGAAAAATTCTAAGTAAGTGAATAATGTCTCCAATAGGCACACGCACAAGGAAGGTTGCTCATTATTAAGTCATACAAGGGAGCAATATAAGCTCCCCTGTGCAGCTGGCCATCTCTGCTGTGGGGAGTGGCAGAGATATGGCTCTCCTTTCTCCCATTCCCCTTTTGGTGCCCATGGTGATGCCAACAGAGAGCATTCGCTGGGGTCACGAGAGTGCATGGGCTGGAACCGTATTGGTCCTAGCACAAGTGGTTGCAGTGGAGAAGGATCTGTGCGCTCACCTCCATTGGCCACCCAGGAATGTGCTGGGTGCCATCTAGCCTTATGTGAAGAGTATTGCATCACAGATATAGGTATTGAGCCTGGTAGCAGAACATCGGGGAGTTTCCAGGCATAGGAAGTGACAGTATATTTTCTTTGTTTATGGGAAGAGATGAATATATTATTTTAGGATGGATGAGCAAACACCCCTTCCGCTGGGGCAACAAATGAAGTCAGTTTTAAGCAAGAGAATGGCTCCATTTTAGTTCTTTTTCTTTATTAAAGAGAAACAGAACCATTGAAATGTTTCTCCCCAGCACTGCCTTGGTCCATGGCAACATGATCCTGTCAGAGTTTAAGTCATGCACAGTAGTGATTTGCTGTCATTAAGTTATCCTGACTACTGCTACAGCAGCATGTAAACTGATAATAAGGAAAAGAGAGACTCCAATATTCCAATACACGCAAAGTCAGGATTGAGATTTAGGATAGTCTAATTTGGTATATGCTTATCAACAGGTGAGGGAAGGAAAAAGCATCATGCATGCCAGCTTTCAAGCTTGCCTTTGTCTCCAGAGAAGACCATATTATAAGAGGTTAGCTAGAAAACAAAAAATGAGTTGATAATAAAAGCATCTAGCAAGAGATTGGGGTTTGAACTAATCTAGCCATAAATTAGATTAATTTTACACATCTCTCTACTATTTATTATTAATTATGAATTACTATTTGACTGTTTCTCTGGATCCTATCCAGAACTGTAGGTTGCTGCAAAAATTTAAATCACACCACTGAAAATTTAAAAAAATTCAATACAAGACTTTATTTTCCAATTATAAATCTTCCAGTTAACTTATTTTCTGAAAAAAGAAAGATGCTTTTCCCACTGCTTAAATCATCCTTCAGTTTTCACCTCTCTACCTCGGGACCCCTAACATGCCTAAGAGTCTGAAAGACAAGGTGGGCTTTGCAGCAAACCCTGGGCTTGGGCTGAGCCAGGAGGGAAATGAATTACAGTGCTGAGAACTCTCATGGAAAACACCTGCTGCTATCCCCCAACCTGAGAATGCACCACTGATCTCAGCTGATGGAATATGAGTTGGAGAGAGAGGCAGTCTCTCATGTTGCAGGGTCCCAAACCACTCACAAATGGTGGACACATTCTCTCAGCCAGGATGAAGATATTACGCTCGCAAACTCATCCAGTGGTTTCACCCAATCCACCATCATCACATCAATCTTGCCTGAAGTAAGCCTCAGACAGATATTATTGGATGAGATGGAAGAGGGACAACGAGGAAGAAAACACTAGCTTCCATGAAATCTTCACCCCAGAACAGGCAAGAGAGAGAGGTTTCAGTGGCCTGACTGGATTTCTGATGAATAGGTCAGCTCTGTGCAGAGTCAAAATGTGTGACCGATGATGGCTCCTTCCCTGCCTCACTGGCTTTTAGCCTAGGAGAGCACAGCACAAAAATAAGGGATGTTTCTTTTACTAACACAGTCTGTTCCAGGCCAGCTAACATCTTGTTTTGTTTTGACACCTTATAGAGAATTTACTGAATGGATTATTTTGAAGGTATATATTCATCAACTAAATGCTTGTCAAAGCAAATGAGCCTGTGACCTCCTTATAACAAAAACTCAACACAACTGACAGACAATGTGGTTATAAAAGGCATATTAGATAATTCTGAAAAGATACCTGCTTTCTCTTCCAAGGAAATGAACCAGAAGCTAGGGTCTCAAGCAGCAATCCTTGGGGGGGGGGGGGGGGAGAAGGGGGAATCCCATTCTCAAATGATGGGCATGTGATGTGAATTGATTAAAAAATGCACTTTTTATGCTTAATACAAAGAAGTACATTAATACTAATTTGTACTAAAGTGAACTCCAATGAAATCTTTGTTTTAGTGTCCTGCAGGATATGAAGTTGTTTACTGTCTTCAAAGGAGAAGAGAAAAGATTTTAACAAGTAATGTCAGAAAAGCTCATTATAAAAATTAGATTTACTTTAAAATTTGCATTAGTAGTTCAAACTTTCCTTTAGGTAAAAATGTCTGAAGTATTGTCGTTCCTTAGTTATGTTATCTGTTTCAATGCCCGCTCGCTAACAAAATTGTTCTGGCATAGCCATACCTAACATTTATATAACAGAACAGCATCTTTGCAAAAGCAAATTTTTTAGTTCAGCAAGATAACATGAATTTTAAATAGGGTGCAATAGTTATTCATGCCAAGCATTCTGATTTACCCAAGGATCCTGTCACTAGTACGTGCTCATCTAAAATCTTATTTGTTTTGGCAAGAGACCACAGCTTTTCTCCAGTTACTGTGCCACTGGTGTATGAACCATTTTATCCTCCATTATCATCACTCTCATTCAGGAGTTAGACCTAATCCTACAGTCCTTACTGAAGCAAATATATTATTGAACCTGCTCTGCAAAATTAACATACCCCAAACTTTCACTTACTTGAATGGGAGTTCTGTACGTGGGGTGAAAGTTGTCAGAGTATACAAGACCAGCGCTACACCCCCTGCACCTTTTCAGCCCTACACAGGGATCCACTGGTTGAACAGCTGCACAGGGCAGCTGTGCACTCCTACACGTCACAGAAACGGTCACTGCACTGACCCCACTTAAACTTGTGCTTTTATGTATATAAGTAGCCCCAGTACTCTATGCAGCTGGCTTGGAGCAGCTGCATAACAACCCTACACGTAACCTGGGGCTTGGGTCACAGATTTCATTACTCCAACTGCTCCATGTTCCACCCACTCTCAGCCTGAATACTCAGTGTCAGTGTCAATTAAAGAATTCACTTTAACATTGTTAAGGAAGTCACTGAAATCTTCACCCTCAAATCTCCTCACCTCAAAGTTCTTCACTGTCAGCATCCTAACACCAGCACTCAGCCCTAAATCTGTGGGATGTTAATTCAACACCCAGTTGACCTGAACTGGTGAGATGGAACATGAGAAGTGGATTGGTTTCCAACGTAACCAAACCATAAAGGGAATAAATGGTAGATGCAAGTAGCACGTGCTCCCCCTTTTGCCCATTTACTCCAGGGTGTTTCACAGTCACATTGTACATGACCTGATGTGTCTGCGGCATCACTAGGCATGGCTGTGAGAAGGGCACATTGCCATAATCCAGTCTAGGGGTTGGCCGACTTCGCATCATTCCTGAAACACAATTGCTAGAATGGTCTCACAGGGGAAGCCTCATGTGTGTCATAAGATGTTCTTTTCCCTGCTTCCAAAACGTAAACACTCCTTAAATGTAGCATTTCCTGCCTACCACTCTATTGAGGCAGTTTGGGATACAGGATACAAGCATCAATGTTCAGTCAATCCAGAAAAGTTAGCAAAATCACCATCACATTTCGGTATTTAAAATGAAATCATCTGGACGGACGTTACCTTTTCTAAAGGACTTTCTACTCGTGGGATGCTGATCATTGGCATCTGGGCCAGATTATCCATATGAGAATTTTCATGTTCTGGTTGTCTTCCTCTAAAATTATTTACCACACATACAACCTAAAAAGGTCAGAAGGTAGTTAGAATAATGAACAAGCATTTTACTTATTTGAGCCTGACCCTGAACTCCTTACTCAGGCAAAACTCCTACTGACTTTAGTAAGAGATTACTGTAGGAGAACAGAAATATCAATGAAATAAAATAAAGATACCCAGTTTGTCTTACTGTATCTAACCTTCTAAATACTAATTATTTTTAAACTATCCTGAGTTCAATGACTTTTCTACTTTGGTAAAATGTTCAGCAGTGGACCCACTATCACCAGAAGCAATGGCATAGTAATTCTAGCAAAGAAAACATTATAAATGTGACTAAATTAACTAGATTGACTGAAAGAATCATGTGAGTGTGTTAGTCAAATTTATGTTGACAAAAAGTCTTTAGTATTTCAAGATGATATAATTTTAAACAGTATGGTTACATGCATTATCATAGTACAAGCGATCTTCCTAAAAGAAAATCTGTTGCTGATGTGGAATAATAAATGGCCAATTATAGTTATTTTAATCTCAAACTAAGTAGATGTTCAAATTAAGTTTTATCAAAAAATGCACAAAAAGTACAGCAATAACACTGAACTCCTATAAAGATTAGCAAATATTGAAGTCCATGATAGTGCTTCTAACACAGTATAATTTAAATGCTAATCATTTGGTACTATCCTGACACCAACATGAGCATTCACAAACACTTCCTCTAGAAATGATTATAAAAATCCGTTGTTTTATTTTATTAATTGCTTGTATAGCATGTTCTCAACTTGTTCACTCACTTGGCTTTTCAAAATGGATTGCTGGACTTGTGCAGAGTGGAAATTGATTTTAGTGACAATTGACTACTTTGAAAGACATTTTTCAAAATGTTAAACAATTGTTCCTGCAGTTAGCAGAGTATAAATTAAATGTCTTGATAAAAATTTATTTATATTCTCTTTCCAATAGCTAACTAATACATAATGCACTTTTTTCACGTTTATTGTAGAGTGTAATTTATTTGTTTAAATAAATACTTAATCAAATGGAGGGATTTCTACAATTAATGTCTGAATATAAAAATGATATTCACACAAGTTTGTACAGCTTGTTTTCCCTTCCGCAGAAACAGCTAATGAATAATCAAACATTTAAACAGCACAATTTTTGATTGTTTCTTCTAAGACGTCATTGTAGCGCTGGGGGTTTTACCACTGAACCTTCTCCAAAATTTAATTAAATCTAATGTCTCTACCAGTTTTATAAGGACTCATGCTGAAACAAGTACATGTTCCCTTGTGGAGCTGCAGTGGTGCTAGCAGAATAGAGAGCTAGCTTAAAAGGCAGGTGAGGACTTCTCTTAGAGTATTTCCCATGTGATAGCTCAAAGCCACCTAGTCCTGACTCTCTGGGGTAGGAGGTGTATGTGGCCAAGTGTCTTACACTCCCTCCCTTGATCCTGAGCCAACAGGACCACCCCTGAAAGGGTTGGTGGGGAGGGGGAGCATAATTTAGAGAAGCCCTAAGGCTGCTCTCAAATGTATCTCCAGGATCAGTAATGTTGAAGGTGGGGTGATGGCTTTACACTCCTTGGGTTCTGAGCCCAGTGTAGCTTGGTCAGACCCAAGGATTACATCCAAAGTGTTTCTTAGGGGAAAAAATATATAAACTTTTGAGAGGGTGAATTTAGTATTAGTGAAAGGTGTCAGAGAGACAGACCTATAGGGAATTTGAGTGTAGATCAGCATCTGTGCCCTTTCACAAACTTCAATTCTCTATTGAGATTGTCAATACAAGTGTTAGAGTGGTGGTGGTTTTGTGATATGGACATTTGTCCACATGAACTGAGAATGGAGATCTGGGTACCATAATAAAGTTGCATCCAATTCCAAAAATCTCTCCAAAAGAGAAAGGGCACCTTTTTATATGGAATATACAAACCAGATACCAATTGCAGCATCACTAATGGCTAGACTTGCAATGACAGAAAATGATACATTAAATCACTCTTTGTCGGCTTCTATAGGATTTAAAACTAAATTAAGTCTTTTATTCTGGTAAACCACATAATTTTCAATTAAATATAAATGAATACAAAATAAATTTACCAGGTTGTTGTTTTGTTTCATTTTGCCATGAAGAGCAACTGATTGATAATGCTAATATGGCACTTTAATACTCCATAGTGAAAATCAAGATTGGATGTCATTCTAAAAGAAATGCCCTCGCTCAACAAGTTATGGGCTTGATGTATGAACTATGGTATGAAATTCTATGCCCTCTGTTCTAAAATCTATGCATCTATGAAAACTGGCATTTTATTAAAACTGAGGCCCGCCTTGAAATCTGGCATTTTAGTTTCCTGTAAAAGAATCTAAGGCACCAATACTGCCATTAACAGCATAAATTTACACATGGAATTCTTTAATGTGATGTAGACATTTGCCCACGTGAACTGAAGCCATGGATCTGGGTGTCAGAATATAGGTGCATCCAGTCCCACAAGAAAAAGGGCATCTTTTTATATGCAATATACAAACCAGACACCTGAACTGCAACATCACTAAGGTAAGAAATCCGGGACCCAATGAAGTAGAGGAGAGTTTTGCCATTGACTTCAATGGGGCTAAGATTTTACCTTTTGTCTCTCTCTCACCCACATCCAAACACGCACACACACACACACACACATATATATGCACTTACCAAAAACACTGCTATTGATATTCCAATTATAAATCCTGCTATCACATCTGACCAGTGATTTCGATACTCGGCTACTCTGTTGATACCAGTAAGAAATGCCAAACATATTAAGCCTAAGCACAGAACAGGTTTTGCAAGCCTTGTTCCTCTGGCTTTTATTGTGTTGGTAATATACATCTGAAAATTAGAAAAAATGAAGCATAAGACTATAACCTCTAAGGGAAATCTTTGTAATTTGGTTGGAAAAGACAACTATGCATACTTTGATTTTTGTATAGAAAAAAAAAGTAGGGCTCATTATGCAGTACATACCAGTTTCATTCTCTTTTTACCCAGAGATTAGATGGGTGCATTCTTTACACAGGATTCAGCATTACAGGCAGTAAAAATAAGAGTGGCACATGCTATGGCTATTAAAAATCTTACATAGCTGTCAAATGTACATTTTCCTTATTGGTTTCCCTATGTATTTTGCTTTACATTCTCTCTCTCTCTCTTTTTTTGTGGCTAACTCTGAAAATACAGTTAAATGGAAACATACTAATCTCCAGTTATTTTAAAAACGAACAAACAAACAAACAAACAAAACCCTGGTCTTGCAGTGTTATAGCAAAATCTTCAGATTTCATATTGTGAAATAGGGTGGCAGCATTTTAACAATATTCAAGGTCCCCTCCCATACCATGCAGCATATTAGATATACAATATGTTGCAAAACCTCAGGAATTATGATTCAAGGCCCAGTACAAGTGCAAAATCGTACCCACAAGACACCTGCTGTTCAGAGTTTGGCCTGGCACAGCAAAGAAATCCCCTTCCAACTACTGGCATGAACTAGCTCTAAGCTCTGTGCATAGCAGTGGTGAGGAGGAAGAGAGGGTCTCCTGAGAGTCTGGCCTGGGTGTTGAGAAGACTGGCTGCAGGGTTGTTAAAGTTAAAGCTGAGCAGGTAAGAGCTCAGGGATTTCACAGGTCACTCACATCTCCAGAGCTCCAATGCTATCTGAGGAGGACCTGGCTGTCCCACCTCCAGAGCCAGCCCTAGCTTTACTCTAGCGAAGCTTCCAAAGCATGCAGAAGAGAACCATTCTCCTGGGCATCTTAGGAGTCAGCGTCGCCAAGTCATGTGATTTTATTGCAAGTCTTGTGATACTTGGTGTTCGTGGGGTTATGGGATTATGCTAGAATCTCAACCTCCATTAAAAATAATGGCATGATTGTGGAAACAATCTTGAAAACATGAATCTTTAAAGGCTCAAAAACCAGAAGTCAAATGAAAAAAAGAATCCAAAATGTATCATTTTTAAATCTCATGCTTCTTCTTGGGCAGCTGACTCATGATTTTTGAATGCTTGGTGTTGCCAATACAGGAGAAAACGCTTGTCCTGCAAAGCTCCTGACCTCTCTAGGCAATTGCCTGTCCCTCACACACCTGCATGTGAGTAGCTTTAAAGAGGGAGACTTGTCCATTTGTCTGTTGCATAATCTGACGGTACACGGGGATTTACCAATAACATCGAGAATTATACCACGACGACGACCAGGACTAAATTTCTGTAATCCTGGCTGGATGGCATACCTGCACTCCTCAGATGCACACTGAAGGCAATTAGTGACAGTAAATACCATTGGGTGAATAGACCTAGAAACTGAAGTTTTTGTATTCAACAGCAACTTCGCATGCCAAATTTTCCTAAACTATTTCCACTTCCAAGCACCTAGTTATCTCTATATAACATTATCAGTGTAAACCCCTAGTGCAGTCACCATTGCAGTGGTGTAAGCAGTGATTTCTGAGGGTGCAACATGTCTACACTACATCTGTGTAGCTACACTGCTTACAATCCTGATACATATAAGGTTTCAGGCTCCAATAGACCCACAGAAGTAAATTCCAGAGCTGTAAGCTCTCCACTGAGAAGGCCCTGTTTCCAGTCCTCCCCCCAGCTGTTTAATGTAGGTTCTATGACTGGTCAAAAAATTTTTATCCATGCTATTCATTGGAAAATTGGGTTTTCGACAAAACAATTTTTTTCAATAAAAGTGTTTGCTTTCTGCAGAAAATTTTGACTTTTTGTCTAAAATCTGAAAAACTCTAAACCACAAAACTTTTTCATTTTTGACAAAAAGGTTTTTTTCCTGTGTAGAATTAAAAATAAAATAAACAACCATTTCTAGAGACCTAAGCCATATAGAGCTTCATGGATGAAAGCCAAAACCTTGATTTACACAAGGAAATAGGTAGGCAGAACTGGAGAACTGATGCTTTATATTTCCTATGAATAACAAATGGCTAGCCTCATTCTGTACCACCCGATGCTTCCAACTGATTGTCAGGTGTAGCCTATCATACAGCACTGCAATAATCCAGTCAGAAGATATTTTATGGCTCTATCCTTATGGGAGCAATGGTGAGCCAGGACTTCTAAGCATAGGAGATAATAGTCAGACTGTGCCAAAGGCACAACCCCACTCCCATTATCTTGAATCCCAGCCTCAAACCAAGAGCTACGATGTGCTCACTAAAGACAAAAATCATCAGTCACAAAGGACATGTGTGTTTGCCACTATAGATCCATAGACAGAACATGATAAATGCCAAGTACTTTGCTTAGAACATGAGAGGGAGAAACATAACAGAGAAAAAAAATCAACAGCCAAATTAGGAAACTTAAAATCATGGCAGTACACACACAACATACTTTACATACTGCTTAAACTTGCTCATCATTGACCTCCAGCATAAAATATATGATGTACAGCAAGAAATCATTATATATACAATTATTATTAATGGCAATAAGCATTTTAGGCTGTATTTCCAACCCCCATTCCTCCTCTCTTTCTCATTTAGAAAACATGTTTTTCCCTTCACTTAATCTCCTTTTATCTTCACTTCTCTGTATGCTACAGTACTGAAGTCAAATATTGATGAGATAATAATGATTTAAACTTCCAGCAGTCTTTTGTCAGCTATTTTTTCAGGTACTGAACACCAAACCCACTTCAAGTACAATGTGGTCTGGGTTACCCAGTGACCCTCTATTTCAGTTCCCCAGACCTACTGGGTATTTTAGTACTGTGC
Source organism: Terrapene triunguis (assembly GCF_002925995.2). Lineage (NCBI taxonomy): Eukaryota > Metazoa > Chordata > Testudines > Emydidae > Terrapene > Terrapene triunguis. The sequence continues at coordinate 19,456,116 of NW_020664562.1, read as the reverse complement.
AATCACTGTGATCCACACCACGTAACACAGGTCTCCATTCACGCTTAGACCAGGGAAAATATAGCAATATCTTAAGTGCACAGCAGGATCACAAGAATTCAAACAGTTTAGATAGATTTGACAAGAAAGCTGGCAGCAGGTTACCCTGGTTCAACTCTGCACCATGGGGTATTAAGTCAAAATGACTACTTCTAAGCAAATATCAACTAAATAAATGACTTTTCCAAAGGCAAGTGACGGTGATGCATATCAATTGTCTATGATCTATTCTCATCACTCCAGAAGATAATCTTAACTCTAACTCAGGTGTCAAAAACATTACAATCTAAGGGGCCAATTCTGTTGCAGGCCAAGGCCCCTTAAATCCCTTCTTGATTCAACACTTTGTAGGAGGTGTTCAGCAGCACTTTGCATTCCTGAGCTCCTTAGTCAGGCAAAACACCCACTTGAACAAAATGGGAGTGTTGCCTGAGTCAGAAAGCGCTGCAGGATCAGGACCTATAAGTGTCCTTGTCCTCCTTGGATAACTAACGATAAGTTCCAACTACTGGGTTCACTGATAACTACAATCAAAATGGTAATGCCCCGGCATTCTTCACAATGGTAACTTGAGAGTTTTGCCAGAATGGTCACCATTTTTACCATGTCTTTATACCACAGGCACAGCTGCTTTTACAGATAATGAATCAGGGGAAATAGGAACCTGTCTTTAGACACTCCCTTCTGCCATTGGGCATTTCAAATTTGCAATGTTCTTTGTAGACATTACAAACTAGGAATCACACCCATCCGTTTCTAACATTGATTTCCCACAGTTTTGGAGGAATGTATTCTGATATTTAACTCAAAGATTAGCCTTGCAGTATATATATATATTATATTGTGTGTATGTGTGTGTATATATATATACACACACATACACACAATATAATTAAATATGCTTTCTATTCCTTGTCCTGTATCGGGGGTAGCCGTGTTAGTCTGTATCCTTGTCCTGAAGCAAAGTGGCATTAAACAGAGTAAACAAATAATTTAAACAAAACAATAAACATGCTGAATTATTTTGCTATGGTTTATACAAATGTTAATTTTAATAAATATTAAATTCATCTCAACAAAGGAAAAACAGCTCAGTGAATTAAACCTGTGCTCTCATTAGTGAGGCTGAACGATGTTGGATGAATAAAGTTACTTACTGAAAAAATATTTATTTCAAGGACAAAAATGTGGGGAAAATAAAAAAGAAAACAAAACTTTGTAAAGTAATCAGCTTAGCAAAAGGGCCAATAAACAAATTAGATTATGCATGTAATATCAAGGATAAGTGTCCTGAGATGATACACGAGAGAACTATCACAGACCGCACTCTTCTCTCTCTCTCTTGCTGCATCAGTTCCTTGTTAAATCCTGATCAGCAGTACTCTGGCTATTGCTAATCTTGTTTTTTCCCCGAACATGGATCTAGCTGTGTCGGGGTAAGAAATTGCTTTGCGCATGGGGTCAGTAAGAAAGTGACTTGTCATGGTGATTTTGTAGACAAACATTTACTAGACATTCAGTAAAACACTCATTTTGCTTTCAGTCTTCAAGGTGTTGGAATTCAGGTTGCCAAAGCTGCTTCATAAACTGAAAGAACTATCTAGAGCCAAGTGTTTCCAAAAATAAATATTTGCTAACTCATTTTCTTTTGAGTACATCGAAACAAAATGCTGGCATCATAAGCTATATGGGAGATTGTACTTTTGATACCTATATTTTCAGAACCTGCCAATAGTGTATTATATTGGTAACCTCTCTCCAAAAAAAAAAACAAAAAAAACCACTTACTTTCTATGAACCAGATTTTTAAAGGTATGTAGGCACCTAAAGATATGGGCCTTAGGTATCTAGGCACTTCTGAAAATCCCACTAGGCTCCTTGTTTTTAATCAAGATTCTACCAAAAAAGCTATTTTGCCTTGCATGCTTATATTTTCCAATGGTTATGTCAAAACTTATCAAGTGTTTTGTGACAACCTAAATATAGCATATTAGTTACTTTTCCCTTGGTCTCATGGGACTGTAATGGTTTTGAGACACTCTGGCAAGTTATAGAAGGAAGATCTGCCTCTTATAAATCCATAATGCCTTTCTGTAGTCAAATTGTGATTAATGTGCATCTTTCTTTAGAAAGAACTTTGTATAATTTTTTTTCAAACATAATATATTACACATTTGTTATTTTCAAAAATTAAGAATTGGTTGTAACCATCAATACAGCAATTCATTGCTACTGCCACTAGAGGTCAGAATGATCATCATCATCTTCATTGTTATGCCCAATACAAAGAAAACTGTTAAATGCAATCCTCTGTTTGGGCTGTGTCTTTAAAGATCTAACCAGGAGAAGAATGACCATATATATTGTACACGTTAAGATTTTAACAGGAAAGCTTCCAGCCAAGAGTGTGACAACTCTGCCCAATATGAAACAAAATACAGGTTTTATATATCCTGTACACACACATTATGGGGTAAATGAAACAATCTAGAAACATACAAATGAAGAATAAAAAATAAACCATGTGTCAAATACAGGACAGATGACCTGCAGGGTTATAGTAAGAGCTCTCTCTAGACTTTTTCCTCCAATGACACTACATCCTATTCTCCTTTACCCTCCACACACACACACTGGATCAAGACATCCCATGGTTTGGAGTCTCCTCACAGTTAAGACGGTCCTAGACTGTAAGTCAAGCCCTGTGAGGGTGCACAGCCTAAGGGGGAGAAGTACACATACTCTTACATTCCTGAGTGACCTCCCCAGATCCTATGGCCAGGTGTGCCGGGGGAAGGATGCGCTGTCTGCCTGCTTACTCCCCCCGCACTCCCTCCAATGCTGAAGCAGATGGTGCCGAGTAATGGTGTGCAGGGCAGGGTAGTCATTGGTAGGGACCAGTGGGAAATTACTGCCCCCATGAAGCAAGGGTGAAAAGGAAGGGAATCAATGTGCTGTCACTTACCCTGGGCAGAGTTCAAAAGCACAGTCGAGCCCATGACTGTTTAATATACTGTGTAGAAACAGGCAACTCCTGGACTGTACAGATAAAAGTGGTCATATCTGCACCATTTGTGGGACATGCAACCGCCATACAGGTTGAATTTGCAAGAAGCAGGATACTCAGATAAAAGAAAACAATAAAAAGGAATGCAAAGATTTGTAGGTAAGTAAATGAACTAATGACCACCACACTGCAGGTTCAGGGAACCCTATTCCTGTTCTGACATTCTTTTGGAAGCTGTCTCCAACTTCTTGGTCTACACGATAATCATTGGGCCAAATTCAATCCTGGAGTAACTCCATGGCCGTGTCTTTGGGGCAAATAGAAAAGATGTCTGATTTCCAATCTTCTGAGCCTTGCTGCAAACAAAAGAGTTGCAAGACCTACAGAAAATTCCTCAGTTCCTCTGTTACCATACTCAAACCTACACTTCTTCCATAGCATTGCAAATATAAGGTGTTATTAGAAATCTTATTTGTCCACTTTAGGGATGCTCAGAGTGCAAGTATAGAGAGAGTTCTAGGAACTTTTCTGAGGAAGGCATTAAGTAAAATAATGTCAAATTTCCTAGAACTTGTGCTAATCAATTATTCAGAACCACTGGATTTAGGGTTCCGGATTTTCTGACACACATAGCACTCCTAAATGACTAATTCTCAGTTTAGTCTCCAATTTTTTAATTACTGAGTCATGAGATTTATAAAATGTGCTTTTCAGACTTCTCTAAGACGACAAGCAATACTGAAATACATTAATTAAATAAACAAATATTAACATGGACTCTAACATCACAGTTCCAAAGAACCACCTCAGCTTCATCCAGTCCTCCCTTCAGACAAAAATTTGTGCAAGTTGTGCCTTCCAATATGCCTTAAATACCCACAAAGTCAGGCTCTTGTGTCAAAGGGGAGAGCAAGTTCCAGAGTTGTGGGGCCTTCAGAGAAAATGCTCTGCTATGAGACTTGAGGCATGTAAATCTGAGGGCTGGTGTACCTCATCTGATCTCAACAGGTAGGGAATAACACAAGGAGAGAGGTGGCCTGTTATGGAGCCAGGACCACAGCCTTTATAGATCTAAACTAACATCTTGAAGTCCACCCAAAACAAACTGAAAGCTAATTCAGACAATGGAGCACAGGTGTCACCTGTTCATTGTGAGACACACCAGTAATAAGTTGGCAGCCACATTGGGCATTAGAGGAAGACTCCCAGTGGTCTTCAGGTGTAGTCCCAACCACAGATAGAGTACCATTGAAATCATTCAGCCTGAAGGTGACAAAGGCATCTAATATCTGAGGCAAGATCAGTATCAGAGAGGAAAGGTTTTAATCTTCATAAATCCCATTTGTGGATACTGCTGCTACTTGTCTTCTAAGAGCAGCCAAAGATTCAAAAGGACCCTTGTGCTGTACACCTTACTAACAAAAGATGGACAGCCCCATCTCTCTCTCTCAGTGCTGTGAATACCAATACTACCATCACATCTAGATGTTTCCCATAGCCTATCACCATTGCTCCATCTTGTCTGGACTGAGCTTCAGACAGCTAGCTATTATCCAGACCCCATTAAGCAGACACAGGGAAAGCTGAGAGACTGCACCATCTGGATCTGATAAGAGAGACACTGAGGTGAATGTCACCATCATATTGATGGTAATAGAACCCAAACTGCCTCACTGTCTCCTCCCACAGCCTTATACATGCATTAAACAGGAAGGATGATGAAAATCTCCCAGGACAGAACATCAAGTGTCCAACATTAGAATTTCAGAGAAAAGAATGGAGCCACTTTACACCAAATTTCATCCCTGCTTAGATCACAGCCATGTCAACACTTCACAATCAATGGTATCAAATGAATCAATGGATCAAAAAGTTTTGTCAAAGTCAAATAAAATGTCCTGAGATGATTCCTTACCATATCCAGTCTAGATCCAGTTAGAAAGGGATCTAGGAGATCTTAACACTCTAGATATTGCCAGAGTCACTGCACTGTAATCTCAAACTGCATTTGCCTAATGGCCTTCACCAATGCAATTAAAAAAAAAAAACAGAACAAAACCGAAGATGGTCGGAATATTTTTCAGATGTGTAAATCCAAAACATTTTAAATCTCACAAGTGGAACTAAAATCTCTCCGAAGTTGCAACTTGCAAAGATCAGCCCCTACATTTTCAAAGCAGAGTGACAGTTGTTAGTCACAAGACTCATTATAGTCTAGGAGAGATCCCAATATACTGTTTTGAAATTTTACCCAAAAGACTCATGACTTCTTATTCATGTGTTCGGTTATGCATTTATTTATGTTTTTTCATAACTGATGTACTTTAATATGCCCCCATCTTAATGAGACCAGACAAAGTTTCAGCGAATTCTACTAGGTTTTGCTATTTGTTTGCATGCCAAAATTCTGGTGATATTATTTTCTTCTGTTTAACAGACTGGCAATGGTCACCTGACACATCCCACAGTGTTAGCAGGGTTGATCCTGTTGGGAAAGGGTTCCGATGATTTACAGTAGAACCTCAGGGTTACGAACACCTCAGGAATGGAAGTTGTTCATAACTCTGAAGTGTTCGTAACTCTGAACAAAATGTTATGGTTGTTCTTTCAAACGTTTACAACTGAACATTGACTTACTACAGCTTTGAAACTTCACTATGCAGAAGAAAAATGCTGCTTTCTCTTTTTTTTTTAGTAGTTTATGTTTAACACACTACAGTGCTGTATTAGCTTTTTTTTGGTGTGTGTGTGTGGCGGGGGGAGGAGTCTCTTCTGCTGCCTGATTGTGTACTTCTGGTTCCAAATGAGATATGTGGTTGATCGGTCAGTTCGTAACTCTGAGGTTCTACTGAGGCACGTGACTCATACTATACCTGGATATTAGGGATGGGGAGTAACTCTCTGGAAAAAGAGGATCTAGTCTGTGGGCTGAGCAATCTTCAAAGAGGAGGCCCAGGAGTAGCCAAGCCTGGATAGAAGGTTTGGATTGGATTTTGTGTTGTTTCATTTTGAGTTTTGTTTTGGGGTTTTGTTGTGGGGGGGAAAACCCTAGGAAAAGAGTAAGTTTTGAATCACTGCAATTGTCTGTGTTTGGAGAAGGGCGGGGAAGCCATCAGACCACATTGCTATAGTCCAACATTTCAGTTGCTAAGGCCTTCTGGAGAAGTCCCTAGTAAAAGAAAGGTTCAAATGTTAGAAATAAAATTGTTTGAGAAGGCTGTGCTTTCAGCAGGAGGGAAAGTCAGAGTTGCCATAGCAGCCACCCACGTGCAAAAACAAAACAAAAAACAAAAAACACACACTGCAAAGGAGTTAGCCAAAAAAAGAAGCTATTGTTAACAAGCCAATCTGCTGAGATACTAGGTGACAGGGGACATAGATGTTTGTTGATAGACCAAGATAGAAGATAGCACAAGTAGGGTTCCTGAGTTTAGGTTTAAACACACTCATTGGTAAAAATCACACCGATCCTGCTTTGTTTACTCCACCTGCTCTTAGGGTGAAATCACTGAAATAGTTCCTTGCCTGTTTATATCCTAAAGTGTATTTAGTGCATAGCCGGCCGGAATGCAAAGGGAGCAATAACTGGGATTCTGCAAGAATTCCCAAACAATACTTCTGGAAACAAACAGAAAGCAGAGGGAAGAGTTCAGCTCAGTACTCCAGTAATGCTAACGCTCATGTCAGCCTGGTTGAGTAATGTACATAGCTGATTCTGTGCATCCTCTGACTACCCCTGCTAGCAAGGCTCTAATAGAGCCCCAGACACATATTAAAACTCTTCCTCAGTGAATAACTCTATGGGAGATCAGCTGACAAGAAGTGGATATATATAAATATGAGGAACAGCCATCCCAAATCCCAGGACATTGCACTTCTTACCCTTATATGTACTAAACTGGGCTTTCTAGCTTTAACAATGCACACCATAAAGCTTTATAAAATGAAAGATGACAGCAGGAAATATGAATTAAAAAATAATTAAAAGGATAAGTTTCTCCCTATGTTGTGTCATGACTTAGGGTGTGAATTGCATCATGATCATTCAGTGGATACATATGATCCACCATAAGATAATTCAGAATTCAATTCATGTCACTGTTTTATAGCACTGTAGTATAATTAACTATACTGATATATACTATGCAAAGACATATGTAGTCATGAGACCCATGGACGCCATTTATTTCTGAAGCTAGAGAGAGACCTGGAAAACATGAAATAAACCCCATTTATTTAGTTCTCTGACCTTGTCATCTGCACACTTGCACACCAACTGCACCAGAAATACTTCAAGCACTCCAATCTTGTTAATCAGTTTTCCCTCACAGCCACCAGTTTTTCTTCTTAATAAACCCTACAATAAAAATGTTTTCTTCTTTCTCAGATCAAATAAGAGTAGGAATTGAAAATGACACAGGTCTGAGGACCAGGACTTGCATTATTCAGGTCTGGACCAGTGGGAGTTTGCAAACTGTCAGGGCTACAACAAAATGATCTATACAATTAGAAAGTTGGAAACATTAGTGATATGTGAAATAAAGCTTTTATACTTCACTCTGACGATTCACTAGATATTGGACCTTAAAATCATGACAATTTTTTTTTTAAGAAACTTAGTCTAGAATTGTTTGGCTTTTAAAAAAATGTATTAGTACTATTTTTTTTTTCTTTTGCTCTGCAGTGGTTGTAACAGCTGGTTTTCTTTAGTTACTGTGATTCATGGTTATAATGGGTACAGTTTTACAGATGGATAAGACAAATAGGAGCAATTAAAATGTAAAATTACAACTATTTTGTAAAATAGCTTGAAGCAGATATAGAAGTAAGTTTAAATGCATTAAATGATGCCTCAAGTATGTCCCCAAAGCAAGAGAGATTGTTGAACATGAGTGTTGCTCTTTCCTATAGTTGAGATGGATGTTTTACTGTTTGCTTCCCTACTTATTTGCAGATAACACTCTCCTTGTTGTGATGTTGATCAATGTTCCTAGTGTACTCAAGGAACTTTTTGTAAATGCTACATTTAGTGCTGGAAACACTAATTTGTTGGCCTTAACACAGTTTCTAGAAGCACAAGAAGGTACTCTAGGAACGATGTCTCAAAGTGCACTGGGGGGTCAGTGGACATAAAGAGATGCCTGCCAGTAGGAATTCGATTGACAAATATCAATTGTCAGCTCACCAAAGGTTTTCTAAATATAAATAAGCTTAAAAAATAAACATATCCAAAGCAAAGACTATCCCATTTGAAGGCAATAGTTTACCTAATGATGAAATTATCTATTCAGGCCTGTGAGGACCACAGAGCTATACATTTGCCTTGGTGCTCAGATGTCACTTTATGAGCTTAGATTAGACCAAGAGGCTCTGAAGTGAGGCCCTGTAGGTGACTATATTAAGAAGAAAAATGTGGATTTGGCTATGAATTGAAAATGTGCTCTGTGAGCTATACTCTATGATTTTTAAACTGTAATGTTTGAATCAGCCTCATTGCTACTTCCTCCTTCACTATCTCCCACCACTTCTTCTACAGCCTCTGCAGCAGCTCTGGTGTGATCCAAGTCTACCCAGAGCAGCTCCTGTCCCTGCCCTGCAACAGATGCTCAGCAGTTCCCCTGCTGGCCATCAGTTATGTCACAGGAGAGGAAGGAAAGAACAGTTCTGGCTGTTTGATTCCCTGCTTCCCTGGCCAAGAGAGCAAGGTAAGGGCTCACCTGGCTTCTCCTGAACCCCAACAGGGGATTTACAGATGCCTTCCCTTCACACCACCATCTGAGTGGCACAAAAAGAGAAGAACGGGACAGGAAATCTGCTCCAAAGTATTGACTACGGCTGCTTTGTCTTTCTAAAAGATGTCTGGTCCTCAGGCTGGACACCACTAGATTAGATGCACATACAAAAATCCATAGTAACTCTACTGAATTTAATGGAGTTACTCACAATTTACACTAACGGGAGTGCAGAATTTTGCCCAGTGGGGCTCTCTCTTTGACCACTGTTCTATTCCATTACTTAAGGATGGACAGAACTGCCTTTTTAAAACAAACAAACAAACAAATATATTTTCCTTTTCATAAAACCAATTCCTCCTCAATGTTTTCCTTATAATCTCCCTACTTCTAGAGCCTGTGAGAGTTGTATCCATGTAACTGACAGCAGAATTTGGCCTAATGGTTCAAATTTTCAAAGGAGCCTCATTACTTTCACACAATATTTCACATCTAAGTTTTAGTGGATGGAAAATCTCAGATATGTGACCTATTATTGATAATTATCTTAAATTCAAAAAGTAATAAAAATATTTCAGATTGCTAATATACAGTCTATGCTCAAAGTACAATGAAATTACATGGTATGATGTACTTACAGTCAGATACGTAGCTGCATATACACTAAGAGCTGCTTCTTTGGATGGAAATGTTTTTCTGGCTCTCATAATAAGATCTGGGTTTCCAGTACAGGCATGTGCACCACTGATGAACTGTGTGAACTGTTGACATCCAAGTGCTGTATAGTTGGGTTTACAAAGTGCAAGAAAATGTGGTGCAAGATTCCCTGTTACTACTTGTCCAGCATTTACAAAGATATCTGTAGCAAACAGTCCAAATGCATAGATTCCTAAAGAGGAAAACAAAGTTAATTTCCTACTCCAGTACATTATATTGTAGCTCTATTATTTATTATTATATTAATAATACATAAGAACATAAGAATGGCCCTATTGGGTCAGACCAATGGTCCATCTAGACCAGTATCCTGTCAGATGTTTCAAAGGGAATGAACAGAACGGGGCATTTATTGAGTGATCCATCCCATCATCCAATCCCAGCATCTGGAAGTCATAGGCTTAGGGACACCCAGAGCATGGGGTTGCATCCCTGACCATCTAAGTTAATAGCCATGTGTTATGTGAAGGGGAAAATAACACTTCCTTATTCACTTTCTCCACACCATTCATGATTTTATAGACCTCTATCATATCTTCCCCACCCACCCCGCAGTCACTTCTTTTCCAAGCTGAACATTTCCAGTCTTTTTAATCTGTCTTCACATGGAAGCTGTTCCATACATTTAATAGGTCCTGCCATACAAGACATCAAAGCACCTCACAGATATTAAGGGTCAGATGGTGGCATTAAGCTCCAGGCTTGTGCTGGAGATGGTCCATACCTGCACAGCCTCACAGGGGCATTGGAAGGCGCCCGAAACTCCCAGCGCCTTGGAGAAGTTCAGTCTCTCCCCACCCTCTAGAAAGGTGCAATATGTTCTTTCCTTCTGCAGGCTGCCTGCTTCACTAGCTCTTACGGTTGAGAAGAGGATGCTAGCTCTACCTCTTTCTAACTTTTTGGGGTAACTAGAGGTACTTGCACTTGGAGCATGGGAACTGCAACTTGTCTGGCCCATGGGCGGCAGTGCAAGGGACAATGGGCAGGCTCTTTCAGCTTTCCATCCAACACACCAGCTCAAGAACCAGGAAAGTCTGGCCTGGATCAATAACTTTAAGACATACTAGGAACCACACATATTTTCGACAAGCATCTCTTTTTTCCCTCAACTGTATAAACTAGCTAAAGTGATGAATTATTTAATATAGCTGTACACAAGCCGTCTTCAACTGTCTAGCACTGGGTACCTTTCTGTGCATGGCATGTTTATCAAAACATCAGCATAGCATGGTAAAGATGTATATATGAGAAATTATTTATGCCAAAGGATTTATCATGAAACACATATCAGTGAAGTATTAGCCTTTTATATGCATTGTTTTATTAGTGTGGAAATAAATTTATCTGATTATTCAAAGGATAATTGCTACTATTTGATGTACACATCATGTTTCTTACCATTCCTGCTGGGAACAGTAGCTAGCACTAGAGGGAAGGACAATCTAGTGATTAGAACACTAGCCTAAGACTTGGCAGAATCTGGCCCAGCCACAGATTTCCTAGACAAGTCATCTAAGCCTTTCTGTGTCTCAGTTCCCCATGTACAAATGGGGATAATATTACTTCCTTATCTGGCAGAGTGTTGTGACAATAAATGTATTAATGACTGTGAGGAACCTGGATACTATGGAGGAGAGGGCTGCAGAAGTACCTGTGTGGCTAACGATCACTTGTTTTTTTTTAGACATCTCAGAAAAACTTAGAAGAACCAGAATTATTTTTGAGGTGGCTTTGCACCTCTTAACTTCAGAGACAGTAAGTCCAGATGGTTACTGTTACATACCAATGATCATTTATTTTGGATTGCTAGAAATCATTAAAAGGTGGATTGTGCCTGTGTGGCTCTGCACGGAAGGACTCCCTCAGTCCCCCGGGGGTACACTGCCCCCAAATGGGTAGGAAGGTGACGAAGATGCATGGCTTTGGCCTCACCCCCTCACTGGCCCTAAAGAACAGTAAAATTTACTCCTTCCTACTCTCCCTGATTGCTCTTTGCTTCTGTGCACTCGAGGGTTCATTGAATGAGCAGGAGTGCAGGCACAGATTATACATGTCCCTACATTAAGAAACCAAGTGGAGTGGGGGTAGCTCCTTTACACCATCCCTTCCCATCCCCATAGATCCATGCAAAGCCCTGGCACAGTCTGGTCCTTAATGATTTCTACAAGCCCAATATTATTGCTAGTATAAACCTGCTAGCCAGCTGGAATGACAGTCTCTGACGTAAGATAGAGATGCCACAGACATTTTCAGGCTGTAAAGAATGGCACAGCTGTGCCCTCCTTTTACACACTAGGGCAATAAGGGAGGGATTGTGCATCCCTGAGGCATCACCTCCTGCTCAGGGCTGTGTCTAACAGACCCAACTGAGCCCTGCTACAGCATCTCCATATTTATTCAAAGGTTCCAAAAAGTGACATTTGGAAACTATATTATGGATATTTTAAGTGGTATTTTTTTCCCAAATAAAAGATTACACTGCACTAAACAGCGGCACTGAGATCCTGGCCCTACTGAAGTCAATGGGAGTTTTGTTATTGACTTCAGTGGAGCCAGAGCTTCACCCTAGCTGTATTTAACTGCTGAATCAAAGCCTGAATTACAAAGTACCTAAGCATGTGCTTAGCTTTAAGCACATGATTAAATCCGACTGACTTCAAGTTGGGCACGTGTACATGCTTTGCTGGCAGCCAAGCCAAAGGCCCTAGGAGCTGAGATACCTCTATACTCCCTGTCTGCAGTGGGCCTGGTCAGTCAATCTATCCTGCTGCAAGTCTGCTGACCATGTCTCTACCCTCACTTGGCCTGCACCCAGTGCTTAATTTGTAATGAAAGAGGCCTGGGGTTCAAGCAATTAGGTTCCAGGGCTCAAGCAATTTTTTTACATTCATAACTGATGCAGTAAGCCCAGAGATGCTGGGGCTATGAATTGCCAAGCCTAGAGGTGCAGGGCTCAGCCCTGGCAAGCCCTGGCACAAATTAAGCACTGCCAGCACCCAGTTCTTGCTATCTGTGCTGCTGCTAATAATAACTGCTCACCCAAAACTCCCACTGGCTGCCTAAAAGAGCAGTGCTAGGTCTACAGAGGAGTGCATACATGGGGAAGAGACCCATTACATGTGTTGTTAGGATTATATGTAAAGCATTTGATGTTACATAATGTTTTTCCTCATTTGAAATCTTATGATATTGACTATTTGCATTCATTAAACTATAAAAGCATTAACTTTGCCCATACCAAGGAATCGGATGGTTCTTCGCACCAGTGGATTTATATAACAACAGTCTCCAGTTAATATGGTTTTTTCTTGGTTTTCAAAATCCCTTGTAGCTAGCTGTAGACAAAACACTGCAGTTTCTCCAATGATTATCTAAGGAGGGAAACAAAAGGGGAAGACATGGTACATCAGAGTTCGGCAAGCATAAATACTAATGATGTAGAGATGATTGTTTGTTTGGTTTGGGGGAGGGTTAAGATAGGACAAGAAAAACAAACAGAAACCCACATAAGTGAGTCAAGTCCTGCACAGTTAATCTACTTGTGAAGGAAATATGCCATATAGCTTGTTTTAATTTATTTGCATAAAAAAAGAGGATAACCTTTCATAACAGAGACTTAGCACTTACACCCATGACCCAGTTTTCAAGAAAAAAAATTCTTAAGTCAAGAGCCATGGACTACATAATATCTGAGATATGTGTAAAAGCATCAGGAGTGAAGGGCTGGTGCTGTGAGGTGCTGAACACTCAAATCCTATTGACTTCAATGAGCACTCAGCACCTCACAAGACTGGGCCCTAAATCATTTGATCACAGAGGAAATATTCACTCTAAAGCTTCTGTTCACATCAGGAATTGTTTGGCCACAGTAGGTATTTAAGGGACAATGATTGCCTATTTTGCTAAGCGAGTTTGTCAAGTTCGATATTAGCTTTGTTCATCACACTTCAACAAAATGTCATTGCTGATATCTGAACACTCACTGGGCCCTGTTTCACACTTTACAATCTTTACACCAAAGTGAATTTATATTTGAAATGCTTTTAGACCACACTTTTCAGCTCTGTCAGCAAGAACTGAAACATTCAGAAACACTAAACAAATGCCAAGTTGAAATTTAATAACCTTCATAAAGCGTACATCATGTTACCATATGGCTATACACTGCTCTTGATTTGCATGTGTATACACAACTGAAGTTTTTTATATAGAGTACTGAAGTTTTATAGCATGTACAGTATTGTGGGGGTAAGGGTGGTCTAGTGAATAAAGTGTAGGGTTGAGATACTGTATACCAGGTCTGCCAGGGTTCAGTTCACCATGTGATCTTAGGCGAACCATTTTACCTGTTTGCCCTCAGTTAACCCATCTACATAAAGGGAATATCAACACTTATACCCATTTACACAGCACTTTGAGAACTTTGGATGAAAAGCAGTATACCGAGTGCCTTGCTATTAAATTCTGGAAAGACAGCAATCCCTATTCAAATAAACAATGCTGTATTATGGCCCAAATTTTTAAAAATCTTCACATAGGAAATAATTAATCTTTTTTAAAACCACAAAATGTTTTTGAACAGCTTTATGAACTATATTATTCACAAAAGCATCACACCAGGATATAAAGAAAACTGCAGGCAAATGCAATGACGAAGTTGCAGCCAACAGACTAAATGCCACATTATCTGACTCAGTTATTATTTAGATTCCCTCAGAAAACTTTTGGCTAGATTGTGACATGGACCACTCATCCACACAGGGGAGGAAATGGCCTGTTTATAATACTGTAGTCCAAATAACAAACAACAACAACAACAACAACTCAGGAAGGCTACATGATTGGAATGGAAGGCAAAATTTGGTCAAATACACTGAACTTTGATTTTCTCTGATTGTAGAATCAGAAGCCAATCTAACAGCATACATTTTAGATTAAACACAGTAAATCCAGTACACAAGCTACCAAACTTCCTTCCTCTCCATTTTGATCTGACTCAAATGTTCTACATCTGGGAAGTACAATTCCTCTTTCTATACTCCTTTTATCAAGTTATGATTCAGAAACAGTTAAGTACATGTGTAAAGTTTAACTCAACCTTGAAATCTGAGTTCATCAAAACAATGGCAATGATAACAAGAGCTCAGCTTAACAACTCCTACAGCTTTCATGAAAAAAGCTTTAAATATGTGGATGCGACGGCTGAAACCTCTTAAGATCTGTTATGTGCTTCACAGGTTTCTCCCTACGCCCCTGGAGAACAGAAAATCTAGGATTTAATATTAGACAGTTTGAACATATTAGACCAGATTCTTCCCTCCGTTGTACCTGTGCCAATCCAAAGATCCTCAGTGGAATTATTCCAAATTTCCACATTGTAACTAAGAGCAGTATCTGGCCCTTAGTATGAATTCCTTACATGTGCATGTCATGAGATAGAATGCAGAACCTTCTGCTAGTGCTTGCAATGTCAAAGTTGCTTAGTATCTCTGAATATGCTGATCCATGGGAGGCATAAATATGGGTTCCCCTTCTTGGTTTACAGGAAAGCTGGGGCTTCTGAATGGGACAACCAGGCTTTCCAAGTATCCCATGTTTCTATGTGGGACAGGCGCCCTTGCCCATCACTTGGCAGCTTGTCTCTATTGGTTGTATCTGAACCCTGACAAGCAGCAGTGATGGTTCTCCTGTTGCACCTCCTATCTCTGTTGGTAGGCCAGGCAAAGACAAGTGCTACTCATGGCATCACCTGGATCACCTAAATGGATCGGTCATCAGCTGTCATTAAGACTGCGCCGATCCCAACACATCCACCATTCTTCTCCACATTCGTCTGAAACATTTTACAATGTCATCTTCCCATCTTCTTGGAGGCCGACCAGGTGGTCTTTTCTGTTCTAGCGGGTACCACTCAGTAATGATTGCGGTCTACCTATTGTCCATGAACCGTGCTATGTGGCCCGCCCATCGTATCTTATTATATCTGCTTTCCACAACAATATCTTTCACACCGCTGCATTCTCTAATCATTTCATCTGGGATATGATCCAGAAGGGAAATTCTCAACATAGCTCGTTCCATTGCCCTTTCAGCTACTGACAGCCGCTGTACTTCTCTCTTTGTCAGTGCCCACGTTTCACTGCCATACAGCATGGCTGTCAGCACTGTTGAATTGAAGATATTTGTACGTGTGGTCTTGTTGATTTTTTCTTTGAGGATGTCCTTGGTGGAATTAAACGCACACCATCCTGCCCGAATCCTTCACGAGAGTTCTCCGTTCATGCCTTGGCGCATATTAACTTCTTGGCCCAAATATATGTACTGTTCCACTTCTTCAATTTCTTCTCCTGTTACCGTTATTCGGGCTTTTCGTAAGATGTCTGAACGCATGTATTTCGTTTTGCAACAGTTCATTTTCAGACTGACCTGACTACTTTTCTTGTCAAGTCTTCGTAGCATATTATGCAATAGTATTCTGCCTCTGAGGTGAAATAAGTTATTCTGGTACTTGATGTGCAGTTTCGGGGGTCAGAAAGTTTAAGAACTCTGCTGTAAGCAGAGCTGTTGATGTGCCAGGCCCTGCTCTGTGCCCTCAGATATAATGTACAATGAGTGGAATAAGTCATTGTGCACAACAGGCAACCATTTGTATTCCTCCAAAGCCTGAACGCTGATGGATTTCTCTCAGAGTTTGGTGACAGAGCTGTGCTGGCAGCTCAGATAAGCTGTTCTTCCCTCCCCGCAGCCTTCTACATGGGCACAACTCTGCCCAGAATTCAGCCTCTAGTTGCTGTTAGAAGGTAATTCTCCTCTCAGATTCTCACAGCAGATCCTGGGCCAGATTCTGTTCCCCACTCCATCTTAGTACTGCACACATCCCTTGCCCTACCATCTCCATGTGGGTAGCATCTCTACAGGGACGGGGGCAAAGGGCCCATGACCTCACCACCTCCCTGCCCCTTTGCTGTGATTTGAACGCCCAGTATGGACTAAGAAGGAGCAATCGCTGCAATCCCCCTAGTACAGAGGCTGCTACAGTGCCCAGCTTTGCATGGGGAAAATGTGTAAAGGGAGGGTACGACAGAAGCTTATCCCAAGTATATTGAATTAAATGTGATTATCTGTGTACTTTTCCCTTCCCCCCCAATAACTCCGCAAACAAAATGATTTTCCCTGATATTGTTCAAAGCCCAAAATGAAAAATTCTGTTAAATAAATTAGTCAATAATTATCCTGCTGTCCATGGTAGCATTGATACACTTATAGGGATACAAACATACTGAGAGTGATGAAAAAGTGACAGAGAAGTTAGTAGCAGTATCCATTAGGTTGTTTTGTTTGAGATACACTCGCTAGCTTGGACCGCTAAAGGGAAGAGCACATTCAAGAATTCAGAGGTCAAGGATGGATTCTATAATGATTATAGTTATTGAAGAATGAATCCTAGATTTAGAAGAGATTGTTGAGATGGAATTATAATGTATAAAGGTATCAGGAAAACAAGATGTGAATTTTCCAAACAAAATACATTTAACACTAAATAAAATATTCACCCCATATATAGGTCTTTAAAAATCTTTAAGTCAAAATGTGGTTTACCTGGCTGTCTTAGTAGGACTAGCAGGAGAAGGATGGTGCAAGTGATTAAGGGAACTAGCCTAGAATTTGGGAGACCTATGTTTAAGTCTCTTCTCTGCCTCAGTCTTCCTGTATGATCTTGGGCAAGTCGCCCAGACTCTGTGCCTGTTTCCTATCTGTAAAACTTCTTCTTCTTCAACGCTTAGCCAGACAGTCGGCCGTAGCGATTGTTTGCCATTTGGTCTGTTACTGAGCAATTGCAAAGGCTTGACGGCCTGAGAGTCCAACATCAGAACAGACTTCATGAACCCATATACTAGGGGTTCTCCCCCGGACTGCCTCCACCCCTCAGTTGGTGGAATTTTATCCCGGATGTTACAAGTCACCTGGAGAATGGCGTTCACTGGAATGTCTTGTGGCATCCTTGCAACATGTCCGAAAAGCATAAGGCGCCGCCTGTGGACAATGGCCCCAGTAATCTCTAGACCCAAACTACCATAAACATCTGCATTACAGATGAAGCCATTCCACTTTATGCCCCGTATACGACATTGACATTTTGTGTGGAAAGCCTCCAGCTTTGTCCAGCCTGCGCAGCGTAGTGTCCATGTTTCGAAGCCATACAACAGTATGGAAAGGATACAGCTCGAATAAATCCTGAACTTGGTTGTCATACTAAGATGATGGTGATTCTGTATCTGTTGTAAGTGGCCCATGGCAGATGCTGCGACGCCAATCAGCGTAGTCAAGGTTTGTGAGTGAGAGATCACCAATCTCAATGCCTATGGAAATGACGGAATGCTGCATTATGAAATCCATTGCCTGACAAAAGAGTGCAGGGGCCAAGACACAGCCCTGCCTGACACCAGATACTGATTTAAAAGACGCTGACATCCAGTTCCCCAGATGAACACGGGCAGTGGTTCCATTATGTAGCTCTCTAATCAAGTCCAGAAGAGTGGTAGGGACACTTTAAGGCCTTTCATAATGCGACACGGCCTATTGAATCAAATGCAGCCTTAAGATCAACATATGCTACCTGCAGGGGCTTCCTGAACTCATGGTGTATCTCTGACAACAAGCGAAGGGCCAAAATGGTGTCTAATGTGGACCTGTTCCTTGTAAAGCCTGACTGTTGGGGACGATGCTTCTGATGTAGCAAAGGCTCCAGGCATGCCAGCAAAACATGCGCAAACACCTTCCCTGGAATGGAGAGCAAGGTGAGTGGCCTGTAGCTCTTACATTCACTCTGTGGTCCCTTGCCCTTATAGAGTGAGATCACAATACTGTCCTTCCAGGCGATTGGCAGGGTTCCAGTTCTCCACACCAGATGAAAGATGGCCAGAAGTGATTTTGCTATCTGTAAAACTGGGATAGTGATAACTTCCAATCTCAGAGGAATGTTGTAATTAAAGGATTGTGAGGTACTCAGATACTATCATAATGAGAGCCATAAAGCATTAAGATAGCTTGCAGAGGATATGTACATTACATGTTATGTTGCAAACTTCATTATGAATACTAAGATTTCCACAAAGAGAGAGGCAGAGATATACATACTCAGGAAAAGAAGAATCAGCCAGAGAAAGGGCCCCAGATGCTAACCCATAGGCAAAGTTGTCTCCCCTACACTTAATCTCCATGGCAAATATCTTTCCTGTGGTATGACCCATACTACATCCAGTTCTTTAAATTGAGAGGAGGGAAGTCGAACAATATTATTTTCATTTGATATAATTTAATACCTTGTTTGTTTTCATGGCTGTTATGCACGGGTCCCACAGATTCAATAGTGTTCTACAATGTAAGTCCTTTTTCTGTTCACTTTTCAGGATGATTGTAGCATTTAGCACATATTTCCTAGATTGGCTCCCACTGCCAAAATTATTTCAGTTTTTTCTGCATTAGTCATCTTCTGATACTATCTCCTAAACAATCCAAATCTTCTCAAGTCAGGTTGCACTGGTGCTCTTCTGCCTTTCAGTTTTAGCATCATGTGTACATTTAGATATCTATTTTCTGTATCGCCTTACCATTCATACTGTATATTCCGAACAACAGAGGTCCTAAATTCGGAACCTTTTTCAAACTTGAAATATCACAATACACCTGGCTCACTCCAATTATTAAATCTAGAATAGCTGTGACCTCGCTGGTTCTTCAATGTATTGGATAAAGTAGTAACCTTCTGCTAACTCCATAAACACGCAACCTTCTTTACCTTCCTCTACTGTTTACAACAGACAATATCCTTGTAGATGAATTACTCTAGCACAGGGCTCCTAACATCCTAACAGACAGATTTTTCGTGAACCACCTCCCCTCTCATTCACAGTTATTTGGTTCATCTCCTTTCTCATTCACAATTGCATAACACCCCTGGTTATACTTAGCAGGATTAAAAAAAGATTGAACATTTATGCAGATAAGAATATCTAATTATAATATTAGATTAGAAGGAAATTGTTCTAGGAACAGATTCTCCTGTTACTGCCCACTTTAGGATTTACTGAACCTCCCAATAAAGCATCAGATAGTACCCACTGTATGTGACAGGACACTAGACTACACAGACCACTGTTCTGATCCACTTGTCAGTTCTTATGTTTATGTTCCAATTACAGCAATTGCTCACATGCAAAAATAATTCTGGGAAAATATTTATGTGACACGTTCTTTAATGTGCTAAGTGTTTTGTCCTTCTTGAAAATATTGATGATACTGTCTACTTCTGCTCCTCATTTCATTCCTCTCTCCGACCAGTTCTGTTTGTCTCAGCTGGAAACAACGGGTCTGATTCAAAACCCACTGAAGTCACTAGGAGCCTTTCCATTGACTTCAACAGGACCACACCTAATGACAGACAGACAGCACCACATAGTCCACTAAGAGCTGCCTGACCACCTGAAAGATGTCCCCATATCACCATGGTCCAGAGACCAGCGCACAAGAACCTCATGCCTGAGTTCACAAGTCCTGCTTTTCTTCCAGATTTGTGAGAGGAAAAAGCCCAGGCTAAAAAATCTTAGTGAAGATGGATGAGAGGAATGCTTCTCTCTAGTATGCTTTTTGTGGGAGAAATAACTTCAGCAAAATGTGGGTCTTATCTTACAGGCCCTCACATTGGTTTCAATAAGAGTTTTTCACAGAAAGGGCTGCAGGACTAAGGGGTTTGTCTTGTTGTTGCTGATCTGCCTTCAGATTTGTTTTCTTAAAATAAAACAAGATAGTGTTGCATTTCTGGCCAGCATTCACCTCCAAGTGACATCAATATTCACTTTTGAATGACATCAACATCCTATAGAGCATGCAAAATCTAGCAGCACAAACTGTGGTGCTTAGTGATTTTGTAGACTAATTCTACAATCTCCTTTAAACTAACATTGGCTTATGAGGTGACAGCCCTGGCAGGAAAAGCAGTGGCAGTATTACCAACAGTAGCAATTTCAAGTTCATTATGCAGAGCTTTCCCTCGAGGCCATTTTCTTTGTGGTTTTCTCATTCTCATTGCTTCTTGCTTGTTTAAACTGACTGAGAAAGCCATTGCTAGTTTCCTCCTAAACACATTTTCTAGTGTAAATATGACCAAAAGTTTTGAGGAAAAAAAATCCTTCTGAAAGAAATGTATCGGTTGTTAATTATATAGAGAATAATCCACCTGGCATTCAGCACGTAGAAATATAATCACATTGAGTAACCACTCAGCATGTGTTGTGAGAGGACGCAAAAAAGAATTCCACAATTTATCAGGAAATGAGCAGCAAGGAAAACTTGGAAAATATCCTTCATTTTCAATGTGGTTCCTTATCCATAATTAGGAAGGGGGTCAGTTCAATGCATTTAAAGTTACTACTGAAAAATTATTATTAGTATATAAAATTAGGTTTGTAAATATTAGCAGCTTTCGCACAATTTTTATAATGTAGAAAAATGTAGGTTGCATGTCAGTCAGTAAATTAGCTAACTATTTCTAATGGTATTAAATGCTCTTTATCTCACTTTATGATATATGGTATAGTTAGTCATTATGTAAAAACAGTGAAAGTTGTTCACTTTATACAAATTTTACTTCTGCTTATAGGTGAAAAGTGCATATTAATCAGACATTTTATAACCAGAGGTCTTCAAGGGAATGCTATGAGAAAGCACTTTATAAAATATAAAGTGACCAGCTTTGTCACTCAGCCCTCAGCCTTTGAATTACAATAATTTGTTATACTGTTGTATTTCACCAGCATGAAACAGAATCTTTTGAAGTACATTGTGGCTAAAAGCTTTCTTATTCTGATCTTTTGTACTTATCTGTGAGTACCTTCCCGTTCCCTATGGAATGTTTATATGGCCCCAGAGATGAGTTCTCTGCATAGCAAATTATGCTTCCAACACGGGAAATGCATCATCTGAGGCCAGAGTTCAGACTCATAAAAGACCATTTTTAGATATGGTTATGAGGATTTAGATTTAGGCTATTTCTAATGCAGTTATGAGAATCTCCTTTACATGACCATTGCATAAGGGAAGAGTGTAAGTCTTGATCTGAAATGTACACATCATAGGCTAGATGTTGAGATGCTAATGCCTGATCATGCAGAAGTGGGGAGGTGAACAATAAGTCCCTTGTGCAAAGAGTAGCCTTGGAGAGATTCTGCCTGTCTGAGGAATAATCTCTCTGCTACACCTCTTCCAGCAGTGTAGCTCTGCACTACTTCCCCTATTCAAGGCTCTGAGTTAAAAGGCACAGTCTAGCCCTCTGTATTGTTGTCAAAAAAGGCAGCATCCAGTGGTCTGTTATGCATGGAAACTCCTTGGATGAATAGAAAATGGATAAAACACTATGGAATCACTATGAGAATGCTCTTAGAATTGCTATATGGGGGCCCCAACAGGCTGCTCTCTTAAAATTGTCACTGGTACAGCTGCATGTTGCTGCGACAAGGAGCATATTCTGGAATGTCACATTACAAGAGGCAGAGTAGATAATCAATTCCCTCTACAAATAGAACTGGTGAGGAAGGGGAGCAGTGGCAGGGCTGGCTCTGGCTGTTTTGCCGCCCCAAGCAAAAAACAAAAACAAAAAAACCCAAAAAAATGTGCGGGGCGGCCGGAGCCAGGGTGCAAACTTTCGGTGCCACTTACTTGGTGGCTCGCAGCTGCCTCCCCCGGCTGCGCTAGCTAGCGGGACTCCCTGTGCTAGTGGGGATGAGGGGGAGGGAGCGGGGGGGAGAGAGAGAAGGGGGGTAGCCAAGGCTTTCTTCATCTGGGGCGCTTGCCAATCGGCCTCTCCCGCCGCACCGCCTGCCGGGAGGGCTCCACGCCGCTCCCGCCTGCAGGTGAATTGAAGGTCGGTGGGGAGAGAAGGACGTGGGCTGCCGGGCTTGCTGAAGACCTGGCACCGGCTGGGGCAGAAGGAGCGCGCAGCCCGCTCGCAGCAGGGTGCTCCCCTCCTCCGCGCCGCCACTCCCTACAGGGCGGCCGGAGCGGCAAACCAAAAAAAAAGAAAAAGAAAAAAAAGGGCGGCCGTGCCACCCTAGGATTGGACGGAATGCCGTCCCTTAGAATCTGCCACCCCAAGCACGAGCTTGCTCGGCTGGTGCCTGGAGCCGGCCCTGAGCAGTGGCATGCTGATCAGTGATCATTACTACTAAGTCAATGCAAATGGGACTCAGAGAAAGGCATGAATGCTGCAAGTCATTGCTACGCCAAGTTAACGTGGGGGGACGTTGGGAAACGTGGTGATTGAATGCAAAATTGGTGGGACGCAAAGATTTGTTTGTGCCTAATAAAGTGCATTGGTGACATTGTTTTAGACATGCTTAACTATGCAAACCTATCAGCCATGTAATATTAACAAGCTGCAGGCTAAAACACTGTTCCACAATTGGAAAGCTGAAGGGCTAATCTTCTCCTCCAGGTTCACAGATGTCTTATAAAGTTGTCCATGTTCAATCAAGTGTGAACACATCTCATCCTAAATGTAAAATATCAGTAACTACATTAGATTAGTAGCTTTGGCTTTTAAAAAAGTTTCTGATACTTGTAAAGTGATGTCAGTCAGTTTAGGCCTCACAATTTATCTTTCTTATGAGAAGGTAAATGCCATGCAGTATTGCTGGAGCATGCCTTTGGGTCTGATCCTCAGCCCACTGAAGTCAATGGCAAAACTCTCAGTAAGGGGACTGATGCAAGATCTCCCCCTTTACCTGTTGGGTCAGATCCTTGCCTCCATGCCAGCCCCTTTGAGCTGATTTGGCTGTGCAGAGAAGCCATAAGCTTTTGTATCATATGTGGCAGTAGTTTGTCTCCTTATGTCTCTTGTACTTGGTGTAAAAGACGTATTCATCATTAAGCATAATTCCTACATTTAGGATATTTTTCCCCCAATATCTATTTCCAACAGCTATGTTCCTTTATGTTTCCTTAAACCTTACTTGATCTACACATCTGTAATACCCTATTTATGATTAAATTTAAATAGTAAAATTCAACATATACTATCTTCCACAGTGCCTGAGCTGTCTTAACAGGTACTGGGCATACAAACAGTATGTCTTTGAAAGTCCTGGTCACAAATTAACTTGGGAGTTTGTATCTTGCATGCTGCTGCCCTGTTCTGTATGCTCTCAAGATTTGGTGGGAGATAGAGTCTGAATCTCGTGCCTCTCATCCTGTCCTCAATTCACACCAGCTTCTCCCCAGTCCAACTGAAATTGAACAGAAATCGTGGGGTGACAACTTTCTCTCTCCTCCTCAAAAGTACCTCCCCTCCCCATGAGTCCTGTCTTGTGTGATGCTTTGATAATGGTGGTAACTTCCTGCTTCAACAGTGCCATTGACACGCAGCATGCCAGAAACTAATTTCAGTAACTCTGCAGGATTTTGGACATTGCCTATCTTACGCTTATTCTAATGCTCCAATTTTCTCAAGAAGAGGAAAAACAAAGCACTTCTGGGATTCCTGAATACCACTGCCCCGCCATACTTTAAAATACATTATAGAAATTGAGACATGATCCTCCCCCTTTAATTTTTCCTCCCCTTCTACCTCCTATCCCCAAACATCTCCCCAGTGTCTAGAGATGTTGCTCCTATTCTGACCACTTTTCTAGTGGACATGTGTGTCTCTGACTAGTGCAGGGGTCGGCAACCTTTCAGAAGTGGTGTGCCAAGTCTTCATTTATTCACTCTAATTTAAGGTTTCACGTGCCAGTGATACATTTTAATGTTTTTAGAAGGTCTCTTTCTATAAGTCTATAATATATACCTAAATTATTGTTGTATGTAAAGTAAATAAGGATTTTAAAATGTTTAAGAAGCTTCATTTAAAATTAAATTAAAATGCAGAGCCCCCCGGACCGGTGGCCAGGACCCGGGCAGTGTGAGTGCCACTGAAAATCCGCTCATGTGCCGCCTTCGGCACACGTGCCATAGGTTGCCTACCCCTGGACTAGTGTGTTTAAGAGGGTGGGGCTGGTGTCACTAGTGATTTACCTGGGGACTGGTAAGTATCTGGTGTGACCTTTCCTGGATGGAACTGCTGCCTGAATCTACATATATTTTGCAGATTTTGGTCTAGATCATATAGTCCTTACTCAAGCCATTGAGACTGAAGGATCAGACTCTGTACCCTGTATCATTATTAACACATTATGCTCTAATATTGGAATTAAACAAATGATGCTGCCCACCTGACTGATGTTTGTCACTAGTGTTGCTTTGGCTTTTCATGACAGACAAATGTATCTGCAAAGCCTATATTTACACTTCCTCTTGGCTCCTGTCACTGTAAATTATTATTTGAGCCATGATTGCAAAGAAGCTTAAATAAAACTTATAATAAAAAAACAGTCACCATTTTGCAAAACATCTTCTTTATCTTCTGAACAGCGTAACTGCTTCCTTTGAAGCCACACATCTAGCATTGCTCTAATTATAAGGGCCTCTGTATAAAACTCTCTCCCTACACACGTATCTTAAGGCTACTGTCTAATTATCAACCCAATATATCTATCTTTTTCCTGTTGAAGTCACGATAAACCTCCCAATGAGTTCAATGGGAAGAGGATTGGCCCCTAAATCCTTTTGCAATTAGGGATGAAATAAACAGTTCAAATAAAATGTGGGGTTGAAACATGAACTCTAGAAATGAATGCTGTCCCAAGAACTCTAGAAACGAATGCTGTCCCAAGAACTAGCTAGAGTAATGCCAGCAAAGCATACTGATGAAGGACTAAGTATCAACTTATGGGGAAGGAGTCTAATGGTTCACAGAAATCAAACAGAAGAGATCCGACAAAAATGTGAGGTTTGCCCATGATCATTTGTAATTATCTTAAAGTATTTCCTTACGGTCCTCAAAATTCTAAGCAATTACTGCATAAGGACAAAATATAACTAGAGATGAATTAAAGACACACTAACATCCCTAATGGAGAAATACTTGATGGTATCATATGCTCAAAGATACTATATCTTGAGCACAAAAGCAGCAGTAAAATTATGAATAACCCAACACTGACATACAGATTACATTATTATTTCTAATGTATGCAGAAGACAGAAGAAAGAACCCAGAAGAGGGAATGGGATTGCAATCTTTATTGGATGTTTGGTACACATAGAAGGAGCCCAGGTGAAATCCTGGCCTCACAGAAGTCAAGAGCAGATCTCCCATTGACTTAAAGTGGGCCAGGATTTTAGAAGAGATGCTATAAGTATGTACCAATCAGCAGGGAGAGGACTAGAAAACAAAAAACTGGCAGCCCCTTATCTAGGCAGCCCAAAAATAACAGGTTCAGTGATAGTGATTAATAAGTATAGATACAACAGTGTAAGATCATCCTCCTGCAGTCCTTTTTTTCCTCCACACTCGAAGAGCTATAATTTCACCGTGTCCAATTATTTCTCCTTGAGAATGTTGTTATAATAAATGAGTATACTGAAGTGATGTTTATTAGAGATAAAATTTTAATGAAGGCTCAGAAATGGGAGCAATGAGTTATTTATAACATGCGCATTAGAGGTTTTAATGATTACTTTAACTACGTAATGGTAGTTAGCTAATCCATACAATAAGTCTTTTCATAGTACAGTACATACCAGTAGCATAAATACCTTTGGTATTTACTTTAATTTAGGAGTACATGAGAAAATAGCATGGCTCAACATTTTTTTTCACGGGACAAAGAAACCTAAAGGGTGTATCTACACTAGGCTTTTTTGCCAAATAAATATTCACACTATTACTACCACTGCTTCAGCTGTACTGGGTGGTAGGAATGGTGAGAAAGTTGGATTAGACAGGGCTCCAGATGGCTACTGGCGTTGTAAGCAACATGTTATCCAATCCAGTTTAGAGGTTTACATAATACAATGCTTAAAATGCTAGAGGTCCCAAGTACCTTCATTAGGGCGACTCACTGGTGGAACAGAACCAGTAATAGCAACAGTGGGAAATTTTAGCAAACATTTCTAGCATAGAAAAGGCCTCACAAAAAGAAAATCATGCACTTTACTGCCAAGACAGTGGAGTGTAAAACAGCTTTTTCTAGGTATGTGGACTTACAGTAAATATACTGTAAAGGCTACATACTAAGGTGAGCTGAGTAAGTCTTGTTACTTTTCTTCAATGTTTGTGTATTTCTCTGTCTACTTCATAAAACAATACAAGTGGTATTTACCTTTCAAAGAACATACATTCTCTATTTAGCTGTAAAATAATGGTAACTAGATGTGATTGGGTATATCAAATGTGTTGAGAAAAACTCAAGAGTTGAAAAGAGACAAGTATTTTAATGAACACCTGACTATATCTGTATTAGAATACTAGGGCTAGAAAAGTTGTGAAATGGATGGGCTTCAATGCAGACTTTATTGTGGCTTGAGTTATTCCTCTCTGTGAAGATAATAAACAGATATTTAGTTAAAATATGTAATTTCTATGTGTGTGTACACAGCATTTGGCCCAATCTCTCAAGCTTTGGACAGCCAGAGCTCTCATTGGAAAGAGGAGTTCCAGGTGTGCTGGGAATGCAGAGTTGTGCTGCTGGGTGTTTATACACGTTCAGTGATATTATGATTTTTTCAGCTGTTTAGGTATTCAGGAGTATTGTTACCATCTGCCTGCCACTTTGAATGGTATCAATCACAGAAGATTTACTTCTTTCTTGGTATTCCAGCCTTGTCACTCTTTTCCATCTGGGTGACTACACGGCTCTTTCATTGTCCTTGGTTTTCACTATTTCCAGAGGACAGATTCCATCAGGTTCTATAACTGTTTCTCAAGCTTTTTGCTGTATTTTCTGATGTGCATTCTGAATCTTCTCCTCCTCTTAAGTCATCTTGTGCATCACATTCTAATATTACAAACTCATGTCCTACATTCAAGAGATGAGACAACTTCCCTCACCCCCTCGAAGAATTACAAACACATTTAGGTAGAATTATAAACACATTTAGCAAATTGTGACCTAATTAGGCTGATGCACAGGGAATTGAGGAAGAGGGGGTGTGGAAGGGAAAGCCACCACAGGCCCACTTCTTTCCCTTCCCTATATGTGAGTGAGATGTAGCAGGGCAGGAAAGTGGACAGAGCCTCGACTCCCCGCTTCCTTCCCACACAATGCTCTAATAAACACAGCTGAACCAATGCATCAGAGGAAGTAATCTGTGCCAGATGGTGCAGAGTACTTCCCCCATCCCAGGAAACCAGCAATCAAATTGTGACTCTCAATCTGGTTCCTGGTTAGCTCCTAGAAGAGCAAAGCTACTAGCTGCCCCTTATATGGAGCTCAAGGAAAAGCCACAATTGCTCTTTTTTCCTAGGTTAGGGCTCAAACTCTGATGGACAAACAAAACCACCTTTAACCTTTAGGGCTGTTTGTGAAAAATTATTCCAATTACAAAACTGTCCAGATTCCTCCCTGCTCCATCTCTACTGACTACAGTGAAGCTACAGCAAGGATAAATGAGCCAAATGTTTCCATGATATAGCCATATAAGAGTGCTGTTTTCTGTCAGTGAAATGACACTTAATCTACATATTTATATTCAAAAATGTTGTTTTGAAAATTAGTTACAATATATACTCATTTTTCCTACTTCCTAAGACCTATCCTATGAATTTTGCAAACCATCAATTATTGGACCAACTTCTGTTGGTGAGAGACAGGTTTTTGAGTTTACACAGAGCTCTTCTTTAGGTCTTTGAGCTCTGTATAAACTCGAAAGCTTGTCCCTCTCACCAACAGAAGTTGATCCAATAAAACATACTGCCTCACCGACTTTGTCTTGCTAATATCCTGGGACCAACACAGCTACAACACTGCATACAATCATCAATAGCATTTTATTCCATTCTATTTAATTGTAATGGTTTCGCTTTCACATAAATACATTGTTGTTTTTCTCTTAGCTCCCAGATGATGATTTGAGGAGTTGGTTTCATCAGAGATAACACTCTTATTTAGAATGAGCAAGACTTCAATATCATCTAAACGATGGCACTGAAGATCAAAAATCTTTTATGGTTTTAATTTTTAAGTAATGTATACAAACAAAGAAATGGCTCTCTAATTGCACATAATTAAGTAATAAGGACAGAGTAATAAGCAAATACTCAAGTGTGTTTTCCTCAACTGGGACCTTTATTTCCATATATAGTTGTCTTGGATTGTAATAAGGATTTCTATTATACAGCTATAGCAACTATGTTCCACTTACTGATTCCAACATCATTCTTGAATAAAAAGAGACAGGCTACTAGTTGATTAAAGAAAATGTTCACAAAATTATTCAGAGTTTGAGTGACAATGAAATCATGAGTCAGATTCCTTTAGTGACTGCATGCCACCCACATGCCTAAAACCACCAAAATGGTGTTTGAGAATGTTATGTAGAGAAGGAAAAATAATCAGCAAACCACATTAATGGGCTGATATCAATTCTTGAAAAGCTGTGTATTATAATTTCGATCAAAGCTCCCAATTGCCTTATGAGAGAAGGTTTGCGTTCATTCTCCCTAACCCCATAAACAAAAAATATATATATATCCTTAGAAACTAATAAAGATCAACTACTGTAATTTATAATGGAGGAAGATGCCCAAAATAGAAGCAATTTAAAATTATACTATACATTGCTTATGACTACAAGTGAAAAAAAAATTGCAGCTATTTCTTAGTATAAACTGAATCTGCAGTCAGTGGAAAGTTTGCTTGAGTAAGGATTACAGGATTAGGCTCAATATGATCACAGTATTGCAGGTTTATGTTCCATATGACCATGAAATCATATGAAACAGCATGCACATGTGGGATCAGGACCTTTATTTTTAAATGTACTCTATTAGTGAGGGGAAGGATAGCTCAGTGTTAGAGCATTGGCCTGCTAAACCCCGGGTTGTGAGTTCAATCCTTAAGGGGGCCATTTAGGGATCTGGGGCAAAAATCTGTCTGGGGATTGGTCCTGCTTTGAGTAGGGGGTTGGACTAGATGACCTCCTGAGAATCCCTTCCAATCCTGATATTCTATGATACTTATGAGACAAGTAGATTAAAATAATCAAATCTCAGATATTTTATATAGTGATTTTCAATTGTAGATCTGAAAATACTTTTCAAAGGAAAATAAGTATTACAGTATCCCCATGTTACAGATGAGCCACAGAAAGATGAAGTGACCTTCTTAAAGTTACACAGCAGGTTAGTGATAGCCAAGAATAGAACTCTGTTCTCCTAACTCCCAATCTGATGCCTTACCCACTAGACCATGTCACATCTACATAACTGAATATTAAAGGCTGGGTTACAAAAAATGTTCACAAATATTATTCATTTTTAAAATAGGACGTCACACAGAACTGTTGGGTTTTGGAGAAGTGGCCTATCGGCCTCAGCTAGACTTTTATATGCATCCCCAAAATATATTATCCATTATTTGTATTAGTATTGTTTATGATGGAAGCATATGTGAAAACTGATGGTTTCCTCTGAGAATGCACCCTGTGAGATCAGTGTGTAAATTCCAAAATTTCAAACATATAGTTTTCAATGCAGAACAAAAATAGCAAAAGCTACTTATAATTCTATTTTGGCTGTCATTTATTACACATCATACGGCCATATAAATCCTCAATCCTGTATTATGTATAACGAATAACAGTTACTTAGCATGGTAAGTAGTTTTCACTTTCCATTTTAGATTAAAAACAATGTGCCATGTGATTTGGGAATTTATACACAGGATTAGTTGAACTCACAACATTCTCCCTTAACCATAAGTGCATCATTTAAGGACAAACAGGCATTCAGCTGTTGAAAGTGGAGACTCCTGACCCATCCCATGGAATGAAACACATGGCCCAGAGTTGGCTGGCGTTCCTAAACACTGCATGCAGTGAGCACAATGGGCATTATGAATTCCATTTTTGATATACATAAGTATCTTTTGTGGTGTTATGTTGGTTTGGATTCTCAGAAAATGGCAACAGGAGGAGAAAACAAACACCACTGAATGACTCCCAACGAAGAAAGATTAAGGTCCTGATTTGTATCCTGGATTTACAGGTTACAACTTCACTGGCCTCTTTGTTTTACCCAGGGGTAAGTGAGAGCAGAATGAGATTCTAAAACAGTGTATTTGCCCTGACATCTGTGCCAACAATCCAAAAGGTATAACCCTGTCTGGTCAATAAATAAGTACTGAATTACTTTAGATCTGGTGGGATGAACCTTACGATATCTTGAGAGTGGTAAACTAAAAATAATTTTTAAAAAAAGTTTGCAATGCAACTACTCTTTCACACAGAAACTGATGCAGTATAGATTTCCACTTTGTTTTACCATCATGTGCCAAAATGAAAAATGGAGACTTTCTTAAACTCCTTTTTCTCACAGGTAAAAACGGATAGCATGTTATACATACAATTTGTGGAAATTAGTTTCTTGTGAAGCATGAGGATGAAGGAAAAAAACTCACACAAAAGAAATTAAAGCTGAGATGGCTGGTTCAAATAGAATCTTGAAAGCACTTTGGGGAAAACCTCTGTGTGAAAATGGAAACAAGTTTTGCCCTTATAGAAGACTCTAAAGGTGGAAGTACTGTAGAGACATAAGGGCTTGGAGCTGAATAACTAGTCTGGATGAGACAATTGTTAATAGAAAAGGCAATTTCAGCAAATGAAATGTAGCAGTCATTCACTGATTTGTTTAAATATTAAATTCAGCATATGGAAATTAAATTCATATCCCATGGTTACATTTTGGATTTAAACAGGGTATAAAGATGCAGGGGCCCTTTGGGAATGATTTGATTAGCTGGTGAGGAAAGAGAGCTCTATTGGCTAGCTTTTCATGTCAAGTGTTAATAGCTGTCAAAAGTACCATCAAAGGAGTCACTTGTAAATCAGCTTTAGCTAATCAAAGATGTTTCAGAACTACTAGATAGATCACATATCAGGAAGGAAGATTTTGCTCATTATACACGTGTAAAAAACATTTCCATTTGATGTGAAAGTGGAGACACAGGGTTTATTTAGGAGCTGGGTATCCAACTATAATGTGAGATTGTATGACTATTTATTTGTGGAATAGCACTCAGAAGTGTTCAGATATTACAGTGATGGGTGCCAAGTATAAAATCAATCCCGACAGAACATTCGGACTGATCCAAACTTTCTTGGATGATACCTTTAAATGACTGACAGTCTGGAGGACTCTCAGTAATTAACATCTTGCCACACAA
The DNA here is from genome assembly GCF_002925995.2 of Terrapene triunguis. Classification (NCBI taxonomy): domain Eukaryota; kingdom Metazoa; phylum Chordata; order Testudines; family Emydidae; genus Terrapene; species Terrapene triunguis. Next base: position 19,424,305 of record NW_020664562.1, on the reverse strand, counting down.
AAGATGATCTTTCCAGGACATCAGAAATTGGTGACTTATTGCCCTGCTAGAAGGAGCTGTGGGTGTGTACGCCTTCCTGCCCCAATTATCCAATTTCCTTGATTTCTTGTCAGGAGGGATCAAATGAAAGGAGTCTCTCTAGTCTCCTTGGGACTGTATAGGAATCACTAAGTGTATGTCTACTCAGCAACTAGACACCTGTGTCAGCTGACTCGGGCTTGCGGGGCTCAAGCTGCAGGGATGTTTCATTGCTGTGTAGACTTCCAGGCTTGGGCTGGCACCCAAGCTCTAGGACCCTGTGAGGTGGGAGGGTCCCAGAGCTTAAGCTCCAGCAAACGCTCGGAAGTCTACACAGCAATGACTTAGCCCTGCAGCCCAACTCAGCAGGTACAGGCCAGCTGTGCGTGTCTAGTTGCTGTGTAGACATACCCTTAGACATCTGCTTTGGAATCACCATAAAGCAGAAGAATATTTCACCAGTGGTAATACAAAGATCTATGGAGGAGGACATAGCTATAGTTATATATAGGTCACATGGGCCAAGTCTAATCCTGGAAAGGGTCCGAGGAAGCAGCTCCAACTGAAGCATATAGCACTTACATAGCAGAAAGGCTCAAAGGAGGTGATAACATGGTGAATATGAATCCTAACAGAAGGCCCCTATGTCTGCACCAAGAGAGGACATCAAATGCGACTTCTGTATTTTTCAAGGAATGAAAAAGATCAGCCTGTCTCAGTTCTGACCAACTTATTGAATATTAAGGTGGATTTCAGGATAAGCTTTAGGAAAAGCTATGAGTTCAGTACATGTGTCATGAAACCCAATGCTGTGGCCCCACTCAAATGTTAAGGGCTTTAGTGCCATACTCAAAGGCATTAAAGTATCTTAAAAGATCTCTGACATCAAGCATTCTTTTTCTTTTGCTTTGATTTTTCCCATGGTGCCAAAGCACCCAGAGAAACAAAAACAAATCCACTTGGTACCATGGATGAGCATGGAATGAATGACCATGCCAAAGTGGATGGAGGACTCAGTGTGAAGGTGCTCCGCTTTCTGATTGGGATGAGGAGTGAGCAATTAATGGAGAAAAATTTTCCTGTCCATGGCACAGTGAATTCACTGAGGGACATCTCCAGGAAATATTTTGTGGCAGAACTTGAATCCTTTAAGAAGCATCAAGAAGAAGAAGAAAAAAAAAAAGAAAACAAAAATTCTGACACCCCCCACCCTTAAATGTAACACAATCCAGCAACTCTGTTTAAAATGCACTACACTAAATTACACAGGACTAAACCTATAATAAAGTGACTAGTGAACTAAAAACTACACTTTAACAAGAACAATTTGAACACTCTTAAGCGGGTGACACAAGAGCAGTCCCCAGAGCAATAGCACAAGGAATCAATCATAGGTGTAAGAAGGAGAATGTATGAGACCTGCAGCAGTTTTGAAAGAGGCATCAACAGGATGAAAACAATTTTGACAGGATGCATATGACTCCCATATCCCTCCCCCACACACACACAGTATTGTGCCTCTGCACAGAAAATAGGAACTGAGGTGCACATATGGCTTTTTATAGAATCAGTCTTCGCAATGTACAGCACATATGCACAGGCCCACAATTTTCAACCAGTCTTAACTAAACGTAGTAGTCCCAGGTCTGATCAACTCAGACATTGGCAACCTGTAGGGGCAAATGTGTTGAGGAAAGAGCAGAGAGCTATGAAAGCTGTGATGATACTTAGGAGAGCCCTTCTTTCTCATTGTTCTCAATGTGGTCTCAGATCAGGTCTTGGTAAACCATAAGTGTATATTAACTTACCCACATGGGCAAGCGTACATATGTAATTTGACACAGAAAGAAAAGTGAAAAGTGAAGTTTTATAGTGTTTTTTTCACATCATAAGAACATAAGAATGGCCATATCGGGTCAGACCAATGGTCTGTATAAGCTGGTTATTCTGTCTTCTGACTGTGGCCAGTGCTAGATGCTTCAGACAGAATGAACAGAACAGGCAATCATCAACAGATCCAACCCCCGTCATCCACTCCAAGCTTCTGGCAGTCAGAGGCTAGAGACATCAAGAGCATGGAGTTGCATCCCTGACCATCTTGGCTAACAGCCATTGATGGACCTATCCTCCATGAACTGATCTAGTTCTTTTTTGAACCCTGTTATAGTTTTTGACTTCACAACATCCCCTGGCAAGGAATTCCACAGGTTGACTGTGCATTTTGTGTACTTGTTTTATTTTGTTTTAAATCTGCTGCTTATTAATGTCATTGAGTGACCCCAGGTTCTTGTATTATTTGAAGGAGTAAATAACACTTTCTTATTCACTTTCTCCACACCATTCATGATTTTATAGACGTCTATCATATCCCCCCCTTTGTCATCTCTTTTCCAATCTGAACAGTCCCAGTCTTTTTAATCTCTCTTTATATGGAAGCTGTTCTAGACCCTCAATCACTTTTGTTGCCCTTCTCTGTACCGTTTCCAATTCTAATATATCTTTTTTATATTGGGTGACCAGAGCTGCATGCAGTACTCAAAGTGTGGAATATCATGGATTTATATAGGGCATTATGATATTTTCTGTCTTATTATCTTATAGGTTCCAAACATTCTGTTAGCTTTTTTGATTGCTGCTGTATATTAAGCGGATATTTTCAGAGAACTATCCACAATGACTCCAAGATCTCTTTCTTGAGTGATAACAGCTAATTTTGTAAGTATACTTGGAATTGTTATTTTTCAATATGCATTACATATGATGCAGAAGTCCTTGCTCCAAAAGTGCAGTGAGAAGGGAGTTTCTGCATCTAGGTTAGCCCAAACAGTATCTGACTTTGACATTAGTTACTTCTTTAGGTTACACCAGTGAAAATGTTCATGCAGGCTACTGAAAAAACCAATACATTGTCTCTAAATTAAACTCATTTTTTCAATGATATTAAGAGGATTATGCTAAAATACAAATTACTAACTAATTGATTTACAGGGAAAATATGAACATGCTAGGAATCTGCCTAAACAAACAGAACTGTGAATGTTTTATGAATAAGTACTGTAATCATCTGCTTATTACTTGGATATAAAAACAAACAAAATTAGCATGAGTTAACTCTTAGTGTTTACACAATGTATTAATGAAAATGTGTCATCTCCTCCTAGTGTATATAAAGCAGTCAGTATACATTATAGTTCCTATCATCCATTGTTTTACACTGATTATTTGCTTAAATAATGATGTCAAGATAAATCATATGCACTAATATGTGTATCCACTAAAATCATTCTTTTGTTCAGTTAATCATTTTGACCTTTGCAAAATACTACTAAGGTCTACCAGAAAGAAATGGAGCAGAACAGATCATTTTGTAGCTTTTGAAAACACATGAGCAACTAGCTGAGAATTCTACAAATCATTTCCACTGGAAGCTAAAGGATTAGACTGACGTATATTTCTCAAACTACATCTGTCATAACAAGTCTAAAAAAGCAACCAGCCTGCTGAGCAAAATCTGGCACTTTGGGAAAAGGTTTAAATAGCACTGAACACAAAACTTATCATCTCTATGCTTCTTTTTTCATATTTTTAAATAGAATCAATCAAGACCATATTTCTTTTCACCTTTACATTTGACTTCAAGTTACAAAGAAGGTTTTAATAATTTCTCAGGATACAAGTGTCATTCTGGACATTTTTTTCTTCAACCAGCAAAAATAAGGAGAGTCTCAGCTACAGCTGCTACTTCATCCACAACTCACATTAAAGGTCAGAAGGAAAAGCCAAGCCTATGGATTCTACTGACAATCTATTGGATCTTCAGATCCATTGATCTTGACATCACATCACCGGAGCCATTTAAATTCTTCTACTGAGATCTCATAATTTCAACCTCTTCCACATTTTGCACTGCACTGTATTCTTAGTGTGTTCTAAAAAGATATGCTTTAATATCTCCCAGTGCAAACAGTATGCCTGTTTGCAGCTAGGTCTTCTTGTATAGGTCATGATTTTATATCTAAAGGGATAACTAAAAGTGGGAAACGTTTACAAATAATATTGCAATCTACATTGAATAGCATGGAGCCTGATCTCAATATGATACCTCACACATTTTGCTTTCTTATAGTATGTTCTGATAAGATGAAATTCATATCTCCCGGCAAGAAGACCACATAAAACAGTTATAATATAGGACTCTTGTTGGCAATGGAATTTTCCCTAACCTGCAAGCAGCTGTTAGACTTTACCCCAGGCCTTCCACAGCTGCTGCTCCATTCAATGGAAAGCAATAGCAGCTGCAGCCCCTCCCTCTACATAGGGCTTTCTAGTCACTGGATGTGTATAAGCATGGATGATGAATTGCTTATTATTGAATTGAATAGGTCTTTCGTGGAACTTCTCATTAGCAGCAACATGTTCTGTATAATATTAAAATATTATGTAAATCACAGTATATACTATGATAGTTTGTGTTGCATCCAATTCAAAACAAACATACATACACGTTACATGCTCCTCCATGAACTGGCTCTTCCCACTTATGCAGAGTCTGCAGGAATTAGGGAAGAGAAAAGTCACTGGGAAGCCCGCTCATTCCCCCACTTAGCATAGTTGCCCCCAAGTTTGATACACAGAGGCCTTCACTCACGCCTATTAAGAGAAGCTCCACCAGCGTAAAACATTATGGCCTAAGGCCCCTCCCTCAAAAAAGCAGCTGTCCTGCCCACCAAATCTGAGTCACAGTGGTTCCTCCCCAACACTCCTTAAAGTGCACTTCTCCCATTTCCGTCAGAAATGTTCTCCCATAAAAAGAAAGAACAATCTTCTCCCCAGAAATATCTTAAGCTTCCCTCTGTTGGCTTCCCACAGTGTTCCCAAAGTGGGTCAGAGAGCTTTTCTTGATGTCCTCCCATTCAGTCCAAGCCATTTTTCTTGATCAGCTTAAGTAGAAATAATGTGAATTTAAGGATGAAAAAATGTGCTTTTCAGAGCTGTTTGGAAAATGGGAGAGAAAACACTGTAAGAATTTGTGATCCCCCCCCTCCCCATTTTCATCAAAATATTGTTTTTGTCAAAAGTTTCCAGCCAGCTCCAGTGTTTAGCATGAATAGGAGTATCGTTTGGATTTTGTTTCCCGTTTATAACTTTTCAGGTAGGGGGATTATTTTTTTCCTACACGCCTCAAAACATGATAATATTTATTAAACAGTTTTTCCATATCATTTTTAAAAGGTTAATATCTTTATTTGTGGAAATATATCTTCCTGTTCATCCTACATTTTCAGCTATGCATGCAGAGATTTAGCCATGTGACATGTTTTTTAGATCTTCCCTGCATTTCATTTTTAAAGACAGACTAGTTCTCTTGCACACCAGTATGTGGAAGAACTACAGAGGCAGAAAGGAGAGCTTAGTACAGTAGCAAAGACCCAAATTCATCCCTAGGAAAACTCAATCAGTGGAGTTCCACCATGGTTGACTCTGGTCAACAGCTTATAAATAGTTTTGGATTTGGAAAGAACAAACAGCTTTACTTCTTCCACAGAAAAGAAACAAGCCAAATCAACAAAGTAAAATAAAAGAGCCTCATCCATAATATGCATGATGGGGCTGGACGTGTGCACTAAAATACATCCCATGAAAATCCAAGTTCAACAGGATTACCCAGGGTGAATCATAGTAGAATTTAGCCCGTGGCCTGCCCAATATTTTTTCTTTATTAATTTCATTTAGTGTTTGTTACAGATGCCAGCTTGACACCCCCAAAGGCTGAAGTCTTCTGTTCATCCAAGGAAGAGGTACAGCATAGGCAACTGCAGTGCAAGCTTCCATGCCTGACCTGCCAATGTATCTCAAACACTTTTCTAGAGGGGCCTCTGCTAGAGGGAGAGAGCAGTGGTGTAGTGGTAAACAAAGAAATGGGTAAACTAACCTACATTAAACTCCATAATCCCCAAACGAGAAGTGGGTAAACTCAATTTATCTGTGTTTAACCTCCACAACACTACCAATTCAATCAGCATCTTATTGTGCTGAGGCTGTCATTGACAAGGGTGCCAACTGATACCAATTGAGATGGTGTTTTTTTGTGATGTAGATATATAACTATTAGAAAATGGATGGAAACCACCAATTTATTTTACCTAGAACACCAAATGGCTGTTAGACATTAATAATTTTTGGTAACTACCATCTTGGGCTATAGTAAATCCTACTTCAACCCCGGGAGCCATCAAACTGCTGCAAAAGTTAGAGTTTAAAACAAAACACAACAAAACAGACATTTGGGTATTGAAAACAGCAAAAGAATAGTCCAGATGTACTAAACATTTTTCCTACAACTTAAAAAATGACAGAATTGGTTGTTTTAGTAACACTTGTTAAAATCAAAATGAATCCTGGACTAAAAACCTACACAACACATGTTACCACAGGGTGCAGTTTCAATCCCTAGAAAACAAGGACCAAATCCATCATAATTACACCCATCCAACCCCAATGACTTCAATATGACGGCAGAATTTGGCCCTAAGATTTTGTATTGGAGGATCTGACACAATCAGAAACATCATGGTAATACAGTGGCATGATTAAATTAGATTTTAGAGATTACTGACAGAACCTGCTTGCTGAGAAAGCAATTTATTCTCAAATGTGTTTTAAAGATAACTTGCTGAAGGGGAATACATTTGTAAAATAAATAATTTCAATCTCCAGAGCTCTTTTTCTTGTCTGTCAAGCTCCTTCTGGTCTTTAGTGTGCCCCACCGTTCCAAATGGTTAAATACTCCCCTGGCTGATCCTCTGACTCTTTCCTCCACAATATGATCAGGGATTATTAAATGATGCCAATGTCCCTGTCATCTGACATTACAACTTGTACATTCATCAATTTAAAGGCAGATGTTTTTATGTTTCCATTTCCATGTTTCTAAAGGAAGAAAACCACTGAAATTAATCTTACATAAACCTTATTTATAGAAGCCCACACCAAAGTAACAAGTGCACAGGTTTATTTTCCACCTACTCAGTGCACTAAAGGGAGCATTGTCTAGTCCAGTTTGTATATCAACTTACTTTCAGAAAATAAATGCACATAAATATAGCTTTTAATGACTAGTAACTGAAATATTGGCTTGTGGACATTAGCTGTATAGGCTCTGGGAATATAGATCGCTGATCGGTGACTAACCCACATGCTTTGGAAAAAATAGATAAGCCCATACACTTTTTTTTTTTTTTTTTTAAGGGATCGATTTTTGGTTTTAAAAGGAAAGGGGCAGGTTAAGACATCCATGATAAAAATGAACTTCGGAGGACTCCCCTGCAGACATTAGGAAATGGCCCCAGGCGTTTGGGGGAGGCGTTTGGGGGGCTTTGTTGCCCCTGATTTCCATTGCCATTGCTGGGGTAACTTGCAGCCCAAACACATTGGTATCTGGGAAAGCAGCAGGCTCCTTCCTAGAAGGGACTGAAAGGGAAAGACCCCCGCACCCTCTCCCCAAGAAATCGGCTCTTTCCTGCTCCCAGCCACGGCAAATGGTGGCTGCAGATCCATACTAACCAAGGAAATACCCCGTTATTCTGATCCTCAGCAAAGCCCTCGCCCTGCACCAAAGCCCGCAGCTGCCTCTCGGCGGGGTCCCTGGGCTCGGGGATGCCTTGCCAACAAGTTCATTCACTCGCGGGCGCTGGATGGGCAGCGCAGCCCGGGGCCGGAGCGCCGCCTGACTGGAGAAGGGGAGGGAGGGGAGAAGCGGCTCTTGCTTACCACCAGCACCGGGACCCCTGCGGCCAGCGCGTAGAGGAGCGCCGGGGGCACGGCGCTGCTGCCCTCCGGACCCGGGTAGGGCTTGCGGTAGGAGCCCTCGTAGCAGAAGAAGCCCTGCACGTTGACCGTGAAGGTGTCCGTGTACTCGAAGTAATAAGCCAGCATCACGGTCCCTGCCATGATCACCATCTGGAAGTAAAGCATGCTGATGAGCGCAGAGGGCACTGCCAGGCACTCCGGCTCCGGCGGCCGCGGCAGCCCCCCTCCCCGGCTGCGCGCTCCGCCCGCTCCCCGGCGGCATCCACCGGGGGAGGAGGCGGCTAGTCCCAGCCAGCAGCGGCGGCGGCGCCCGGGCGCAGGCTGGAGCACATGGGCAGCGCGGGAGGCTGGTTAGTTCCGGGCAGCGGCTCGGCCCATGGGCTAGCGCCGGGCAGCTGCAGCAGCACGGCCCGGGCACAAGCCCGTGCCCATGGGCTGCTCCTGGCAGGCGGCTCCGCCCGAGCACAGGCTCGTGCACTGGGGGAGCAGGCGGCGGCTAGACCCGGGCAGCAGCGCCAGCTCCGTCCGGGCACGTGCAGGGGGAGGCGGGTCCCCTCCCGGGAGCAGCCCCTGGCCGCCGGAGCGGGGAGCCCGGCTGAGAAGCGGATCCGAGGGTTCCCCGCCAGTGGCGCTGGGGCCGCAGCCTTCGAGCCAAGCCCGCCCCCGGGCAGGTGCCTGACGCCTCTGCCCAGCGCCAGCCTCCCGCGGGAGGGAGGGGGCGGGAATCCCACAGTCACTCCGAGCCCGCCAGCTCAGTCCGCACGAGCCCGGCTCCGGGCAGGCAACGCAGTCGCCGCTCCTAGGCTGCCAAATCCTTTCCTCCCTCGGGGTTTTGTTTCTTTGTCCAAACAGCTGGAGCAATAATTGCCCGTGCTGAGCAGCCTTGTGCACAGCCCCTGCCGCCGCCTCCTCCGCTCTAGCTGCTTGCTAGACTTGGCGTTGTGTAGCTCTCCTCCAAGCCAGCGATGCCAGCCCGTTAGAAACACACACACACTCTGTCAGACTCCTCTTGCTCATCATCTGCTTTAACCTCGCTTTCCAAAATGCTGCACGGGGATTCCAGAGAGTTTAGCAAAGGGCGGGCCCCCCAAAACCCTGCCCCAAACTTTGCCTTATTGCAGTTTGTTTGCAAGACAAGCACACTGATGCTGTCTCTTTAGTGCCAACGCTGTGGGTGCAGCTCGCGATCAGTGGGCAGCTCCCTAGAGGACCCTCGAGACAGTCCCACCTGAAGCACTCCAGTGGGCAATGAGAGAGAGGGAGAGCAGGAGAATGGATCGAAAGCTCCCCAGAGCCTATTTCACCACCAGGCTTATCGAATTTTAATTTAGTTAACAAGGTTGGACTATAAGAGGCTGATCCCAAAACCACTGAAGTCAGCAGCCGTCTTTCCGTTGTCTTTAGTGAGCCTCTGATCAGACCCTAAGCACACACTTCCTATGCTCTGCTTCTTATGTGAAAACAACTTCATTCCTAGGACAAATATTTAGTGAGATGGGCATTAAGAATGTTTAAATTTCTAATAAATTCTCAGAAACTACAATATACTTTTCAATAGTACTATAATAATGCTATCCTACAGCAGTACAATGGTTAAATGCTTTTACTGTGTTCTTTAAATGCTTTATATGTATATTTTCTTCATATGAGCTGCTCCAGCACATGAATAGGATCTTACCTGAAAGAGGACAATGTATATTTAACTTGATAAAATAAAACAAATACTCCATTCTTTGAGGAAATCACACTTCCAATATAAATGGAAAAATGAGTCTTCTAATTTAAAAAGGCAAGCCTTTTAAAGATTAAACAAAAAATGGTAAATTCTTTTACAGATGTACCAATATAGTCTTCAAAAAGTTATGCTCTGAGATCAGAACTCCAAAAAATAAATACAGATAAGTAACTTTAAGGTTATGCCCTAAAAGGACAAAAGCCAGAGACTGTAGTCAAAAAAGCTCAAACATTCTTTTACAAGGCCACAATGTTAATCTTAAATTCATTTTAAAACTTTACTTGGCTTTGTTACTGCAATCAATCAGTCTGATCTCAGCTGTGAACCAGATTTTCTTTCTCTATTCATGCAGTATATGAGTGTTTTCCTACTGGCTGTACTTGAGTCTTGAAAAATTGGTTTACTTCTGGGGTTCAGGAGCATTAACTTGGTATTATCCTGGTCTTGCAAGATGATGTTAGTCTACATGCACTCATTTCTAACTACTGCCTGAAAGAATATGTTCTTTATAGCTGTGGAGCAAACTAAGTCTATTTTTGTTCATTTTGAACTTATTCTCCAAAAGAGGCCTTAAAGGAATTCATTTGTATTTATCAGATTTCATTAGTTTGTTAGAGAAACTGTTAATATGCAGTGAGACATCTAGTGGTGAACTCTGCTCTGCCCAAATAGTTTTATTTTCCTTAGTGTAGCTGCCAACAGTCACTGAAAGTGACCTACCTAAGTGTGTCAAAATAGCTCAATGTGCATTGTTAGTTAGCTAAATATATACATAACTATTGTTATAGGGCCTGATCCAATGCCCTTTGAACTCAGTGGAAAGACTCCCACTGACTGATAAGCATTGGTTCAGGCCCATAGCTTCCACTGTATTTCACTGGGAGTGCCATAGGAAAAGTGGCAACATTTGATGTTTAATGTTGTAGTGCCATATAACAAGGATTTGGGGCTTTTACTAATGTAAAATGTTCCTTGTTAGGGGTACTAATGTTAAAGTAACATTGAATATTTAGGGAATGTGTATTGGAGCAGGACAAAATCACCAAGAGAATGTTATCTTTTTAATTTCTAGTTAATGCAACATCTGTGAGCATCCTACATTCTGGAATTTGTGTGGCAAATTCTCCTCCTGGATGTGCAAACAGAACTGCCATTGCACATACTCATTAAAGGGCAGGAAATGGTCTTTTTCTTATGCTGATAAAATGAGCCTGTTTGAAGCTGATACAGAGGGTCATCAGTAGCAAAAGAGTGATGCATGTTTGTGGAAAAACAAGCAGGCTACAGCTGCTGTGTCTTCATTGTTGATATGAGTGATAAATGTATTATCTGCTGTTTTTAAGTTCAACATAGAGCCCGTAAAGAAATTATTGAAAGCTTACAATTAAGAAACTTTACTCTTGTTTTTCTGTTGCTCTATAATGCTGTCAAAACTTAGCTGGGCACTCTAAAGTATGTGACTTCCAGACGCATTTAAATATATTGTACACCAAACTGGAATATATGGGATTCAGCATATTAAATCCTATACATTTTTCATTTGAGTTCAGTTGTCTCAATCTAGTCCCCAGTACATCACAAAAAACACCATTACACAATTAGCACCCTGTTGGTTATCTCAGCAGAAGACCCAAGGTCCGAATGGAAATGGAAAATGAGCTACTCACTCCAACCAAGCAAACCTGAATTTTAATGGAAATCTTATCAAGTGGATAAGTAATTTACTAATAGGTTTACAGAGCTAGAGTCTGATCCTGTACCCCTAAAGTCAAATTGGAGTTTACCATCGTCACTATGATAGCTCTTCCAGGGGGGTTGTGATTCCAAAAAGTGGAGACATTATATAGAAAAATCTAGACATTTTGTTTTTCATTGAGAATTGTGCATGATCTGAGCAAACTTTATTATTAATTAGTTGAATCAATAGCAGTAGAAAATTGTACATGTTTAAATGGAATAGTCACAGCCACAATTGCTTGTGGTTCTTAGTATCAGAATCCTGATGCAGGATCTGACCCAATACAGAATAATATTTTGCAAAAAATGTAACAAGGCTTGTGCAACTGCTGCCCTTACTATAGATATTCTGAGGATCCATAGAGGATTTGGTTCTGTAGGACTATCAATCCTGCATCTTTGATGAGCCAAAATCAATTTTAAATGGATGCATATTTTAAATTACAAGAGGATAAGCAAGCCTCCAGAACCAAGGGGTAATTCCCCCTGCCCCTTTTTATTCAAAATTTTAAAATAGCCACTGTTTAAAACATTTTTATGCAAAAAAGTATAAAACATAAAATAACTTTTAAGCTGAGATTTTGAAAGCAAAGTTTCAGACTTGAATGAATATTTATGGCTGTTATAAAATTCTGAAAACATGATTTATAATATCAATGGTGACAAACAACCAGTACAAACATAATCAAAAACCCCACAGCAAGACTACAGAATTATAGATATTCATGCCTGTTGGGTGTGTTCTCCTGTTAAATCAGAAGTATCTTAAAAATGAAAAATAAATTTCTGATTCAAATTACTCAGATTACTTATTTTAAGGTCAAAATGCTTGCTTCTTGCCAATCAACAAGCTGGAAAAGAATACCACTCCAGCAGCCGCAGCAACCACCACTGAGTTCTGGAGGAGTACTGAAGTCCACTATCAATATACAGGGACATTCTTGTGGCTTAATAAGTACTCAACTGCCATTGGAAATCGTACTGGAGTTGAGGACTGATGTTTGTCATCCTAGGACTACAAGGTATCGCAGAATTGGCCCCCCACAATTCCAATTTTTCAAAAGAAATCAACATGCCACTTAAAAAAAAGTAACTTGTAAAATGTATTTGCATACCGTGAAATGGTTGCTTGAACAGTACAAAATATTTGGTATATTGTGAAACAAGGAGCAAAGTCCAAATATCTTTGACTGTGTTTGACTAACAAAATCCAGTGTTGTACTTAAAAGACACAAATATATAGTAACTCTCCTTTTTTTTTTTAAATGTAATTGAAGAAAGTGTTGTAGAATCTTAGCACAATAAGATCTTCCATTAATCTGTCTCTTCCTCTCATTAGGCCCTTTAGGAGTTGTTATAAAATAAGGTGCGGGATCACCTTAGTCAACATAGAAGAAGTTGTAGTATTGTCAATGAGATTGCCTGCATGAGCAAGGATTACTCACATGAGTAAAAGTGGCAGGTTAAGGCCCAGTGATTTAATCTAATATCTGAAATTTAACCCAAAGTTCCATAAGAGTGTTTGCTATGGTTTACCTCTAAAACTATGAATGTTTCAATGTAGTAGGAAACTGTTTGATATGGCAATAAAGTTTACAAAAATGCTTGGAGATTCCTTTTGGAATACAGGATCAGGCTCTGCAAGAATCCAATAATGCCAAATGTTTGGGTTTTCGTATTTATAAACACGCTCCCCATTTGTGCATACATACTGTAGGAACACAAACATCTTGTACAGAATTAGCTTTATTCTGTGAATACAGTGTTGGATGATCAAATAAAACCATAGCTACACATTATATTATGGATGTAATATTTATTGGCTAAGCAGTTAAATATACAAATATTTATTAAATCAAACAAATGCAAGACCGAGGACACAATCTCCAATGATTAATGCAATCTGCTAAGTATATTCTTTACTTACAGCATTTCTTTGATTTATACTAATAATATGCAGTGGCAGTTTGGCAGAGAAAGGCCAAGGACCAACAGTTTCTACAGGTGCTGCAAACAGCATAAAAAGGTGAATTGGTCAAATTGCCCATCTAATCACAGATAAAAAGTGGGTGGCAAAACCTATGTCAAAGAGTATCTTATTCAGGAATAGTCTCATTAATTTCAATGAAATATTTCCAACGAAGGGCCTTATGGATTCTTGTTTGTTTCCATAAATAGAGCTGAAGCTTCACTTTCTTGTAATATTTTGAAATAGTGACCTTCAGACTGAGGATACTATTCCACTCGAAGACTTAAATCCATTTACCTTCAGGTACCTAACATAGTTTCTGACAATATTTCCCAACTGCAAAACATATTATTACTACAAAAGGTGGTAAAGAAACAAAGCCAATAGCTGGTGAGTCAGAAAGGATGAACAAGCTACTGTAACTACATCCAACTCAGTATCCTTCACAGGATGTTGGGTAGGGTCCTTACTCACATATTTACTGCTACATTGTTAAATCTATGGTCCAAATTCTTTCCCTCAGCTACACTGGTGTACATTTGAACTCACTGCACTGACATCAGTGCCACAAACATTCAGGGCAGGGTGTAGGAACCTGCTCAGGATGCGGAGGATAGTGTGGATTGATGTCAAAATATCTTGTTGTAGGAGACCTTCTGTCTCCGACCCATTCCCATTAAAAACAAAGAAATATCAGGGCCCAATTCTACCCATGGTTATTACACAAGGTGACTTTCACCCGTGTACAGAGGACTTATATAAAGTCTACACACTACTTAAGCCTTGAGTTGCATAGGCCTTGTGGGACCCATGCAGAGGGGCTAATTTTGCTCACAGTTCCCCTCAACTGCAATTAGAACTATGTATGTGTGTTTGAAAGAATAATTTCCCCCCATTTTCTAAATATATTCTCCTGTTTAGCACTTTCTTTACCAGAGTGACAGAATCTGCCAACCCTATTGCTGTTCCAGTGCCACATTTCCATGCTACGTTAAGCCAATCCATCCGTAGGGAGTATTTTTTGTTAGTATGGCACAGGAAAAAAGGCAAAGCACACACACAATCTGTGGAGGTTCCTTTGCTCTGGCAGGAAAGAGAAAAAACAACTGGTAAGAGCCCCTAATTTATCAGATGGGATTGAGTCAGGAATTCCTGCAAATAGCAGGATGAATGTTTATTTTTAGACAAATCTTCATGGGGCTTGAATCACAAAGTGATTCTGATGGGGATTACATTAGAAATTAAAGAGGAATCGTACTGACAGTCCTCTGAAAATGAAGGCTGTGTCCTGTATGAATTGTGATATCTGATTACTTTAGCTGTAGTGGAATATGAAGAAAATACTGATTGTGGGTTCTGTTGTTTTCTTTTAAACATGTTGTGGTGACTTTGAAGTAAATGAAGGTGAGGAAGTAATAGTTTTGACAACAGCCAGGCATAGTGCAGGTAGATAGTGTGCATGCTTCCTCCACACAGTTCTGTTAATGCACCGATACAAAACCTGCAGCCCCCTTGTAATTCCAATCTTGTCTCTCTACTCAACACAAACTGTGTGAATTTCTTGGAATGTGACCTCCTCATTGTTTTTCACTTGTAACAAAAAGCCAGTCAAATGGCATTACTTTGTTCACTGTTGCAGGGTTATTCAGCTGGGATTTACACTCTTCAAAAGTAAAATGTACAGTTATCTCTCCTATGTTCGATAACTGAGACATCTTTAAGAGTTAACCAACAGGGTATTTTGAATTGTTCAGTGGGGGAAACTGGCAGATCTGATCCAGGTCTAATTTAAGGCTTGAGCCAGTAAACACTTACGCAAATGAATAACTATACTCACATGAGTAGTTCCATTGACCTACAGCCTAAACCAACTCCCACTTCTGTCCAAGGCTTACATTTTCATAGAATATTTCCAGGAAGCCACCATGCCCTCCCACCCCATTCTCCACGGGCGGCGGCGGGGCTCAGGGCTTCAGCCCCACGAAGGGGTGCAATGGGGCTCAGGGCTCTGGGCTTCAGTCGCAGGGCCCCACTGACTCCCTGAAACTGGCTTATGGCTTAACCCTAACCCACAGTCCCCCCAGTTGAGAACCACAAGAGCAGGAGTGGCCAACCTGAGCCTGAGAAGGAGCCAGAATTTACCAATGTACGTTGCCAAAGTGCCACAGTCATATGTCAGCAGCCCCCCAGCAGCTCCCACCACCCGCTTCCAGCATCTCCCACCCACCAGCAGCCCCGCCAATCAGCGCCTCCTCCTCCCTCCCGATCAGCTGTTTCATGGCGTGCAGGAGGCTCTGGGGGTTGAGCAGTGAGCACCCCCCAGCACATTGGAAAGTTGGTGCCTGTAGCTCCAGCCCCGGAGTCCGTTCTTATACAAGGAGCCACATATCAACTTTTGAAGAGCCGCTTGTGGCTTCGGAGCCACAGGTTGGCCACCCCTGCACAAGAGCATCAGGCTGGAGTCAAGGTTTGAAAATATTTACCAGAGTTCCACTCCGGACAGCTCTGGCTGAATTTAAACCATGCTTATGTCCATGAAAAAACTACTGCTGTTTTCACTGGGAACTGGATTGGGCTCTTAGTTACAAAACACCTGTACTTGAGGAATCATATCCTTAATGAGGAAGATATAAGGAAGAATATTTTGTAGGGAGTGGAACATATGACAGAAGATCAGCAGTTTGTGGTTCTGTTCCCAGCTCAATGTGTGGTCTTAGACAAGACACTAAATTTCCCACTGTTCATCTGTGAAATGGGAATAAGAGAATTTATGAATCACTTAGTGATGAGATGAATAATAATTAGTATTATTTGTATTGCAGTAGCTCATAGAGGTCCCATTATGCTAGACACAGCACATGTGAAATAACAAGACAAACTCTTCCCCAAAAAAGCTTACGGGGTTTTACAATCTAAGCATATGAGGAGAGACGGCAGCTGAAAGTAAAACAAATGGGAAGGAGGACAGGGTAACAGAGAAGTGATTGGAGTTTGATATAATGAGTAGCAGTCACAGCACATCAAGTACTTAGCCATGATGCACATGGCAAAAGTGATTAACTTTTGTAAAGCGATTTGCTATCCTCAGATGAAAGTGGAAGTGAAAAGTATTATTGTGTGCAAGTTCTCAGGATAGAACAATACATTTGGAAAAGCAGAAATGGCATTATATATAGGGGCTGTACATCTTCCAAAAAAATGTACAGCCTGTACTTGCATACCCACTGTTAAACTCTTACTATAAGAAAAAGAACAGGATTTTTAGTCAGTGTATAAGTCAGTGTTTTATGTCTAGTAGTTTAAACTATTTCCCAGAAATCAGAATACTCATGTAACTTGAATATTTGAGTGTCATAATGGTAATGTTATCTGAACTATAAGAACTATAAATTAGAAAATTAATTAGAAAATTATTGCCACTGCTATAAAGTTATTGTCATCGCTGGTAGATGGCATTCCATTACTATCACATAAAATGTAACTGAGTTTAAGATTGTAAATTACTCTGCATTTGGCAAACTTTAGCTCACTTTTTGGCACTACTGGTTAGATAAAAATTGCATGTGCAACCTCAGTAATTAAGAACAAGTTTCCAAGTCTCATCAGCCTAGAATATATAGTCATTGAATAGCATCTCCTTAGGGAAAGAAATAATGGCCAGGGAACATTAGTATTAGCATGGAATGTTGGGACAGCACACTGCTGAATCAATAGCTAATATAAGCAGAGTTCTGCCTTATTAATAGTGCAGCATGTAACTGAAAATTTACTCTGACCTGCACTATATACATTACATGATATATATTTAAATGCCTAGGTTTTATACACATTCCAAAATTAGTTCAAACATTTGCACAATGCATAAAGGTCTTATGTTCAAATTCGTGAAACTCCCTTTACATATTATTTAATTCATTTCACCAATTTGGATTTGGTAACGTTGCTATTTATCTAACTTCTTTTCTCCTAAAGAGTTGTATTTGCAGATCATTCACAATAAATAATGACATAGGCGCCGACTCCGTGGGTGCTCCGAGGCTGGAGCACCCATGGGGAAAAATTAGTGGGTGCTCTGCACCCACTGGCAGCCAAGCTCCCTTCACCCCACCTCTTCCTCCTCCTCCCCTGAGCGCACCACGTCCCCGCTCCTCCACCTACCTCCCAGCACTTCCCGAACATCCGCCGCCAAACAGCTGTTTGGCAGCGTTAGCATGCTCCGGGAGGGAGGGGGAGAAGCGGGAACGTGGCGTGCTCAAGGTAGGAGGCGGGGAAGAGGCGGAACTGGGGCAGGGATTTGGGGAATGAGTTGGAATAGGGGCAGGGAGGGGGCGGAGACTTTGGGGAAGGGGGTAGAAAGGGGGGGGGGGGCCCAAGGGAGGGGGGGGGGGGGGGGGGGGGTTGGCGGTAGGGGGGGGGGTCGAGCACCCACGGGAAAGAGGAAGTCGGCACCTATGAATAATGATACTAATTAATACAATGATTATTTAAACATCTTATATTGCTATTATAAAGATGATCATAAATGCACTGTATCTGT
>NW_020664562.1:19377097-19401500 GCF_002925995.2 Terrapene triunguis | reverse complement strand
ATCTTATATTGCTATTATAAAGATGATCATAAATGCACTGTATCTGTCATCACATCAAGGTTACAAGGTTCAGGGCTGCCCATAGGATTCAGGGGGCCTGGGGCAAAGCGGGGGAGCTGCAGTGCTTGTACTCACCTGGCGGCGGTCCGGGTCTTCGGCGGCATTTCAGGTGCGGGGGGTCCTTCAGTCACTCCGCGTCTTCGGCAGCACTGAAGGGCCCTCTGCTGCCGAAATGCCGCCAAAGACCCGGACCGCCGCCGGGCCAGGACTCGCGGGCCTCTGCGGGGCCCGGTGCCTGGGGCAAATTGCCCCACTTGCCCCCCCATTCTGGGCAGCCCTGACAAGCTTAGCCTTTTATCTACTTGAAAATCTATGCTGATATTAACTGAGAAAGTGCTCAGCCCATCTAGTCACCTCTGTGTGGCTATTATGTTCTTACTCAGTGGTTAGTCATTCATAGGAACTCCTTGCCAGGGGATGTTGTGAAGTCCAAAATTATAACTAGGTTCAAAAAAGAACTAGATAAGTTCATGCAAGATAGGTCCATTAGCTGGGATGGGCAGGGATGCAACATCATACTCTGAGTGTCCTTAGCCTCTGTTTGCCAGAAGCTAGGAATAGATGACAGAGGATGGATCAGTTGATGATTGCCTGTTCTGTTCATGCCCTCTGAATCATCTGGCATTGGCCACTGGCAGAAGACAGGATACTAGGCTAGATGGACCATTGGTCTGTCCCAGTATGGCCGTTCTTATGTTCTTATCTGAATAGGGAATGGTTATTGTTCCTTCCTAAACACCAATATATTATGGAGATATTGCAATTTGATGATAAAAGGAACTATGGTTATTTATTTTTGATGGTCACAGCTAAAACTTCTTCACACTCCAGTGTGTCCATAAGAAGCTGGTAGAGCTTGCTTGTATGGTTTTCTACTGACTTTGGAAGGAGCATCGTGCAATTTTTGCCTACATAAACCCAACAAAGAATATCATTTTTAACCCACTATCACAGAATAATTTATTTCAAAATGAACGCTGTGTGGGAGACTTGTACATATAAAATACAATATTTTCAGAGGTAGAAACATTTTAAAATAATGATATTTTTATTTATTGGTCTGTCGTCTCATAAGAACTCTGTTCTTTTAACTACTTACACATTAAAATAAATGGGAGACCTGAATATCATACATAAAGACTACAGAACCATGTCCTCCTTATTAAGCCTTCATGAAATAACCTTTGGAAAATGTAATGGGCAGTTTGCTAAAAAGATATAAGTGTCTAGGGAGGCCATATATTTTCCTGGTGTTAGCCTTGTTCCATAAAGTCATTGTTAGTTTACAGCATGCTGAGGACTGTCTTTATAGTATCTAGGAGAGGAACCAAAATTGGATTTAATTAAATTACATAGCTTGTTAGACATCCTAATGTCCAGTTATTTAATTTCATTAGGAACACATTTGTTGGGAGTAAGGCACATTCAGGCCCGACAGAGCATGCTCTGATCTAATGGTTATCTTAGCATAAGCAGAATTGTGCATATGTAAGAAAATTCAGAATAATCCTGTTTGCAAGAAAAACAGAAGATAAACTAATCAGAAGGCTAGAAAAGACTGGTCTGAATTAGCAGAAAATCTGTACTGACAGGAAAGGAGAATTAATAAGGAAATTAAAGACTAATACATGTGTATAAGAAAAGATAACAGAAAGTTATCTATAGCCAGTGTAACAAAAATTTGGGGAAGCCATGAACTGACTGGGATGACACCACAAGACTCTCCTACAACGTGCTTCCAACTTGCGAGTAACTGATCCCTGTTTATGGATGTTTTGCCTTACTAATCTGATCTGCTGAGTGGTGAATTTCTATCCAGCAACATTTAAAATTCCAGTTAGCAAAGAGTGACAGCCAGAAGGAATGGGCATGATCTCAGATTTGTCCCAACTGACCTTGCATATAGATTTACAGTGAAGCCAAACTCAGTAATAAGCTTAAGAAATCAGGTATAGTGTATTAGCTGTGGGTCTGTAATAGATGCATATATCTGTGCATAAGATCTCATTGTGTTCATGCACCCCATACTTAATTTTGCTCTCTTGACTTTGCAGCTAGCAGCTCCAGAGACAACAGTAATGATAATGGGGACACCAGGGAATTCTTGACAGATACCCTTCCCTTAAAGGTAGAGAGAGGCTTAGAATGAGAAATGTTCATCATTGTTTCTATACAGCAATTTAAATCCACTGTCAGTAGTTTCTACTTAATGCCAAATTTATATAATGTCTTGAATAGGTGCTTTCAGCTAAACCTGTCACGCGGTTTCTGTGTGTCCAGGAGAAATATCGACAACATGGTTGTTTTAAAGAAATACAAAGTAATCAGATTTATAAGCCATGTGTACTGCTACAAAGACAAAACCTTCCATCAAGAAGTTACATCAGGAGTGCATGGCTCACAGAGAGAAGAAAGTTAGAGTTCTTTTCATATCAGTGTGGTAAGGGGCTCAGATTCCCCCTCCCTGGGAGAACTATCAAGTAAGGTAAACTACTACTCAGGTACACCTCATCATGAAGTTTCCTCACTAAGCTCCTCTCAATGCATAATGTTTGGAGAGTCATAGTGGGAGGAGGGGCTAGGGAGGGTCAAAACCTGGAAAACTAGAACTCAGGGGCGTTAAGGAGGTGTTGACCCCTGGAATTCTGCTTCCCCTGGCAGTATAGCTCCTGAGGGAGTGATGCTGTCATTGGTGCCTCCTTTTGTTGTGCCCAATTCCCTTGGAAAAAGGCATTGGGAGGGAGGTTCCATTGGCATTAACTACTTCAATTGTTTTTCTCTTGGAAATACACCAGTAGTTCAGGAGAAACACTGAACGGCAGTTAGCTCACTGCTGACCATCTTTGAGAGATGACTACCCCTTATGTGAGTCTCCCGTGCATCAGTTATTCACAGCTCGTTCTCTACTGTTCAGAAAATCTTTAATTTTTTAAAACAATTATTGCTTACTAGGGTTAGACTAGCTTATAAAAGCCAAACTGGAGAATTGCTTTGGACAATTGCTCTAAAAATAAATAGCATTCATTGAATGATTTTGCTTTGTTGGTCTTTTCCATTTTCAAACAAGTGGCAATCTTCCAGTGCTTTTCTTGTCAGGAGAAGACATAAAAAAATGTGATTAGCACAATTACCATCCTTCATCAGCATCAGTTCTTTCCCTGTTATATTTGCATTGCTCTCAGTGAATTATTAGTGCTGAAATCTTCTTTGATATTTATCTCCATATTAGATATGCTTGGAAGCTTAATTTTTCAGTTCATTGCCAAAAATAATTTGTTGCTACTTCTAAAATTGAAATCAAACAGTTAGATATGGCTTTGTTTTCTAATAATGTATTGCTCCTATCTAGCAATGACTAACAGAAGACTGATTGGCTTACATAACTTTTTAAATACAACTGTACCAAAATAAATTATTGAAACTAGTAGTGAATCATTCTACTTTTTTTCTCCTTTTTAACAAATAAGTCTATCCAGCAATAAGTTTAAATAATGTAGTCCACAAAGCAATCTAGATGATTACTGCAGCTTCAGCATATGGCACTGTTGTACAACAGACTTGGGTTAAAATAAAACAGGCTATGGCTATTGCTTTCATCTCAAGAAAGGAGGAATGGTTGCCATGTAGGAGCAATGTTCAATTCCTAGGAATGTATTTGTCTCTGAGTGCTACTTATTAAATGTTCCACATACCAGATCCAAATAAGATTTTGAAGGCCCAGTGATAAAACTCCTTTGGTGCACAGTTTTGCAATTAGATCAGTCATGTGATCCACCTGAGCTGTTCATCATTTCTTCATGTGTCACAAGATCCCGTCCTCTGCATCTTTCTTCTGCCTTCTGGGCTGTGATCCCATCAGAACTCATAAGCCAAATATGGTTGGGTTGAGTTAGTATTTGGATGCAAGATGTTTACGAAAAACTCATATGCTACAGGAAGTGCTACTGGAGATTCAATAGGCGGTATGCTTCCCCTGAGTCAGAACTGAACCAGTGATCAAGCAAGGCGATAAGGGGCACTGGAGGTGTCACTGTTCATGTGAAATAAAGGCCCTACCCAGCTAAAAATCGAGAGAGAGAGAGAGAGAGAGAGAGAGAGAGTTAATAAGTAGGATTGTCCCTAAATTCTTATATTTCCTTGTATTTTCAATTGGATAAAATAATCATTTTTTGTCTGGTCCTGTTGTTCAGCAATGATGTAAGCTGTTTAAAGGCAACCAATGCATGGCAGTGATGGGTATTTATAACAGCTTCATACTAATAGGCTTTTCTGTTCACTTCCTTGTTTATTTACCAATGTCAATGAAATTAGTACAGCCGCTGCTCACTTGCTGTGTAGGGACTCATTACTGTATCTTACGTAAAATTCCCCACTGGTCATATTTATGAAACAATTAATAGGTACTGGTAGCAAGGGAAAAAGGGAAAAGAGACTGGTAGGATG
Source organism: Terrapene triunguis (assembly GCF_002925995.2). Classification (NCBI taxonomy): domain Eukaryota; kingdom Metazoa; phylum Chordata; order Testudines; family Emydidae; genus Terrapene; species Terrapene triunguis. The sequence goes on along the minus strand of NW_020664562.1, from coordinate 19,396,997 downwards.
TGACAATTTTTGGAGCAGTAAATTTTAAATACCTTTCCTAGACAGAAAATAAATACTGAAAAGCCCAAAGGGTAAAGTGAAGAATAAGATTGACTTCATACTCTTGAGTCAGCTGTAAATTATTCAAGTCATTTTGGCGCTCATCTATGAGAAAACTTAAGATTCAATGGAAAACGATTGCATAAAGAGCTCTGCAGAGTGCAGAACCAAAGCACAGATATATATCATGTCAAGATGTCTTGAGGAACATTAAAAGAAACCCCTAAACCATTACTCTAGGGCTACACAAAAAGTATCCACAAGATCAAAACTGAAAAAAGAGTAATTCCATCAGCATGATGAAATAGAGTGTAGGGCTCTAGTCTGAGAAACCTATGTCCCAAGTGCACAGAAGCAAGATTTTAATGAAATTTAGATAGGAAGTTGCAGAATGTAGATCTACCATCTGACTTACAAATAATAATACCAAAAATCAGTATTCTGACACATATATATTACAGTATTTGCAAGCAGTGACTGTCAAAGTTAAGGCCAAATTCTAGCCTATATTATATAAATTAGAGAAACATAAGTTTAGCAGCTTTTAAAGGTATATGAGTATGGGGGTGAAAAAATAGTTTTCCTGTAGAATTCAGTCAGATATTTTGCACTGACATTTCTCAAAAACAGATGAAAGCTAGAAACTTCACATTTGGCTTGTTTAGCAGTACCAGTTCAGTATTTTTAATGGCATGAACATGTAAGCCCCAAGCCTGTGACAGTGAGTATTAGGGCTTCAAATCAAGTAATTTTATGCAAGTGCTTTGGACTAGATAGAAGAATGTTTCCAGAAGGCACTTTGGACAGCTGTGCTACGAGCACCTATTTAAGGACATCTCAGTTAAGGAGGGATATTTAAGGATATCTCAGATATGGACAGTTAATTTAAGAATATGTGTTGTAAGGATGTGTACTTCATTAAATGGCAACTGAGTTAAAGCAGACTCCATTGACAATGACAGATAAGCAGGCTTCAGTTACAGGTGGCTCAATTAAAGATGCATTTGTTATCTCCCAAAAGTCAAATAGGGTAAGAGCTCCATCAACTCTGCAGGCCTGATTCTGCAGAGCATCTAAGCCATCAAAATACTGCAGCTATAGGGCCATTCAGGGAACTTTTGAGCTCTATTTGTAAAGCTAGTGGAGTGTGTATATTCTACAAGCCCAACAGTTCTGGGTCAAAGTATTTTTGAACTTTATTAGCAAAGCCAGAAGAGCCTGTGAGCTCCAGAAGACATGCCGTTTGGGAAGTTTTTCATTTTTCCTTAAGAAAAAATGAACGCAAAAGGCCACAAGAAAATTATACTGCATAACCTAACATCAGTATAACCTTAACACTGAGAAATCAAGCACCTTAAAGTCAGAGACTTGATCCTCCTCTGACTTGCACTGGTTTGTTAGCTGTGGACCCGCACTACCTGATTTGCACCAGTTTGACTGGAGGATAATCAGGCACAGGAAGGTCCTTAAGTTACATTTTGTCACAACTTCAGCAGAGCCTTAATGCACATATTTAGAATTTCCTTTTCGTGTTTTTCTTGTGAAATGTAAACTTTAATATATTATTGCCTAGATATTAAGACATCAATATCCCTATGATGTATAAAATGATTGAGTCAGCACTGCAGGAGAAACCTTAACTTCCGGAATTGCATGACTGAGTGAGTTCTCAACTTTGCACTTGCATTAACATCTTTTGTTCTAGAAGTATAGAGTAGAACCCAGCTTGTCTTCCAGATCAGAGGGAGTTTACAGACTAGCATTTAAAAAAACCAAACAAAAAAACCCCTCATTGTCTACAAATAAAAAATTCAACAAAGTTTGGTCGAGACATGATTGGGGCTCTGAAAACACAGAACTTCACTAAGCGTTTTTAGTGTCCCTTTTCAGAGTACTTTAAGGCTACTTTTGATTCCCCCCCCCCCAGTTTATAAATAACCAGGTATATGAAACTACTAGCAAGACAGAGCAGAGTATTACACACTAGCAGAAAGTTTGGCCTGGGAGCTGACTCTCAGAAAGAGAGTGCTCTTATTCCACTTTGTAGCACTCCCAGCAACTCTCTTTTGTATGCCCTAAATTTAAACCAGTATAAACACCTGCCTTTGTTTTCCTCCTGATCCTAGCTACTTCCTATGAAAATGTCATAGATTAGTGAAATGGTGACAAGAGTGCTATCTCCCTTCCTTCCATGCAGCTTTACCTGGAGTAAACTTAAAAATAGAAACTAACTACAGTAGTGATTATTTATCTCCAGAGCTCCCTGATCTAACTTCTGACCAATCCCACATCTTTTCTTCTCTGGCTTTAGGAAGTAGATCCTTATATAAGCTCAGCTGGACTTAAACAGGCTCAGCTGCATCTACTTGAAAACAAGCTGGGAGTGACTATCTGAGCTACCTGTGTACTCTGGCTGGGAATTAACCCTGCAAACCCCAGCCACTAACTGAGTCAGTAGGATTTGCTCCTAGGGAATTCCTGGGGTGGAGTGTGGCACGGCATGAGGTTCCCCCCAGCCCCCAAGGGGTACTAAAAAACACATAACCCATCACATAAGGTGATGTGTATTTGTCTCCAGATATATTCTAGCAGCTAAGAAATTACTGGTTTATCACCTTTCAGGGAAGGAGATTTTCTGATGGATTTACACACTGATTGGGTTTGTTGCAGAATAAACTGTTGAAATAAAACTAGATGAAGCTGCAGGCAAGTCATTTAGTTATTAATATGTGCTCTTGGGGACAAAACGTCCCCCTAATACACAGCCCAAGCCAATGAGCTTTGCACAGGGGTTAGGACTCCAGAGTTTGGGGGAACAAGGGGCTATTTCATGGCCACAATAGAAGCCTTAGTGCTGCAGCAGCCCCCAGGATGGCTGTGCCCTCCCCCTTCACATAGGGGGTTTGGCTGGTTGATCTGTATCCAGGGGCAGGCAAACTTTTTGGCCTGAGGGCTGCATTGGCTTTCGGAAATTGTATGGAAGGCCGGTTAGGGGAGGCTGTGCCTCCCCAAACAGCCAGGCATGGTCCGCCCCCCACATCTTCCCCCCCCCACTTCTCGCCCCCTTACGCCCCCCCCCCCGGACCCCTGCCCCATACACACACACACACACACACACGGTCCCTGTCACCCTCCCCGGATCCCCTGACCCTGACTGCCCTCCACCACCCCATCCAACCGCTCCCTTCATTCCTGTCTGCCCCCCCCGGGACCCCTGCCCCCATTCAACCCCCCTGCTCCCCGCCTTCTGACCACCCTGACCCCTATCCACACCCCTACCCCCTGACCACCACCCTGAATTCCCCTGCCCTCTATCCAACCCTCTCCCCCCACCCCGCTCCCTGCCCCCTTACTGCGCTGCCTGGAGCACTGATGGCTGGCGGCCGCCCGGCTGGAGACAGCCACACACCGCGCAGCACAGAGCACCGGGTCAGGCCCCGGCTCTGCAGCTGCGCTGCCCAGGAGCTCGCAGGCCTGCCGCCCAGAGCATTGCGCCAGCGGCGGGGTGAGCTGAGGCTGCGGGGGAGGGGGAACAGTAGGGGAGGGGCTGGGGGCTAGCCTCCCGGGCCAGGAGCTCGGGGGCCGGGCAGGAGTGTCCTGTGGGCCAGATGTGGCCCGCGGGCCGTAGTTTGCCCACCTCTGCACTAGCCTTTTCCTAAACCCCTCTGCAATCTAAGTAAATATATCATTTATGCCCTATCATGTCTTCCGTGGCTGTGATTGAATAAATTTCCTCTCCTGGAAAATGAGACAAGCGAAACAGTGTTTTTAGAATGAATGTTGAAGGCAAACCTTTTCATCAGCTCACTCCGCTCTACACTAGGAGCTCAAAGATTACATATTTCTCCTATCTGTTGCTTAAAAAAAGTTACAACTGTTCAACACAGGCATTGGCCTTTGATGATGAATAGTAATAATAATAACATAGTATTTATATGTAGAATATAGATATTATATAATAGTGATTTTTACCCATGGATCTCAAAGCCTTTAGCAAAAACAGGTCATCCGCATTAGCCACATTTTATATATGAGGTGACAGAGGTATGGAAAGGTTAGGTGATTTTCCCCCAAATTCCCACACAGAGATTCTGGAATAAGACCTAGGTCTCCTGACCCTTTGTCTACAGCCCTAGCTGCGGGACTATGCTGACTCTATGTAGTAGATTCTATGTTGCAAACTGTACAGATAACATCAGGACACAAACAGAGTTTTTGGATCTCCAAACACTTTGAGACTTGACAGTCTGGAAGCCATGCAGCTTGATGATGTCTCAGTGCAACATAACACAACCAAGGAAAGCCAATGGATCTGCAGTGATGTATGTCACTGCAGAGCATAAACATTACCTGAAAGGAGTGAATGTAAATTGCCAAGTTACAAAACTCATTGAAATTATGTGACAGAAATAATACAAGACAATGAAATCATTTACCATACAAACAGAAATAACTTTTAAAATGTGCTGATAAAAGAGAAAAGTAATGTAGACGGGAGAAGAAAAGAGGAGATTAGAAACTTGTACAGGGAAGGTTGTTTAAGTTACAACCTTCAAATCAGAAAGACTTCTTTGTTTTGCATATTGCTACTGTCTCCCTCCAACAGATGATGTTACCCTCTATCTATCTATGGGCCTATCACTACAGTATCAGAGCACCTTGCAATCATCAATGCATTTATCCTCACAACACCACTGTGTGGTAGGGAGGTACTATTATCCCCATTTTGCCGATGGGTGCACAGAGAAACTAGGTGACTTGTACAAGGTCATACGGGAAGTCTGTGATGAAACAGGGAACTGAACCCAAGCTGGCTAAATCCCAAGCAAGCACTCTAGCCACTGGACCTCTCTTGGCTGTAACAATGTATATATGGATATAACTATATATATATAAATGAAATATGTATGTTAATCAGGGCAGAATTTTGTCTATATGTTTTTATGCCACTGTTTACTATTTTACTCAATCGTAGCTCTCACAGACATTATAGCATCAGAGCAGTTGAAGATTTTTTCCTATTGAAATGCTTGGCTGATGGTGATGCTTATATCAGCAAACTTTGAGGGACACCCAAACTAGAAGCCATCTCCAGCTAATAACACAGAAATGAAATTGCAGGATGCATGAGCAGAGACAACATGTGCTATTCAAAGTATGCCAGATCATTGCTCTCTACAGGCATGGAACTACACCAGGAATGAGCAGCCCTGATTGCTGTTGATGGAGGCATAGAGAGAAATCTGGAATTTCAATAGGACAACATGATTTTTATATAGGGAAACAGAAGAGGAAAAAGTAAAACCACATTTTCTTGCCCTGTCCTTGTTAAGGAGAGTTAGCTATGGTATGGGCTTAGAAAGACCTCAATAAAAAATACGGGAGCAAATTCTCTGCTAGTGTAAATGGGCATAGCTCAAGTTACCTCAAAATAGCTTTACCCATTTATACTTGCAGGTAATTTGGCAAATAAAGACTTTGGGCTCTTCTAAATAGCAATTTTCTTGATTTCCATGTTATAAATAATATAACTTGGGTTATTTCACAGAGGTGAGACCAAGCCATGTTACAATACAGATGGGGCATTACTTTGTAGTAATCTGGTGCTCCAGCATTGCCTGTTTTGCTGTGAAGAGAGTCTCTGAGCATTAGAGTAAAACATATGAAGTGCCATAAATGTTGACATGACTATTATAAATATATCATGCACCCTCAAAATAGTCTGAAAATAGGGGCAGACCAGCCAACTTTAGAGCTTGTCAAATTACTCATTATGAATTTATTCTGTGATGGCCTTAATTCCCATCTCTGCCACTGACCCACTGTATGACTTTGAACAAGTCACTTAACCTCGCATCACCTCAGTTTCCCCATCTTTAAAATGGGGAGGATGATATTTACCATCCTTTGTAAAGTGCTCTGAGATCAATGGATGAAAAGAACTATAGAAGTACAGTACTGAGAATTATTACATTAGCAAGCCAATGAGGGAAAGCTTCCACCACCAGTGTCTGTGCTGGTCTTATTGAGAGGTACTTTAGTCTCCAGGATGTGATCCACTTAAAATGGAAAGTGCCAATATGCAGGACCCTGTTGTTTCCCTTTCATGCTAAAAATGAAACAAAAAAATTGCAGCGATGGGACCTAAATCTTATTCATAACAGGCAAAAGTGATTGTCAGCTAATAGATGACATTCAATAATGTCAGAGTACCAAATTGTGTACCAAAATGTCAGAGTACTTTGATAAATATAAGAATGTTCCTCTGGTGAGAGCTCTTTCTTTGAAAAATATCCCTGGTAACTTTTCAAATTTATCTCAAGTGTTTTCTTACCTCAACTAATATGAAGCATGGTAAAACTGTGTAGCTTCTCCGAGCCTGATGCCTGCTGTCTGAAATCATGTTCCCCTGTGAAGGAAGTAAACAACATTGTGTACATTAATAAAGAATTATAGAATCATAATTTCATAGCAATGTAGAGCTGGACAGGACCTCGAGAATCATCAAGTCCAGCCCTCTGTGCTGTGGCAGGACCAAGTAAACCTAGACCATCCCTGACAGCTGTTTGTCCAACTTGTTTTTAAAAGCTTCCAAAGGTGGGAACTCCATGACCTCCCTTGAAAGCCTAGTCCAGAGTTTAGCTATCCTTAGAGTTAGAAAGATTTTCCTAATATCTAACCAAAATCTCCCTGGGTGCAGATTAATCCCATTACTCTTGTCCTACCTTCAGTGGACATGGAGAACAACTGATCATGGTCCTCTTTATAAGAGCTCTTAACATATTGGAAGACTGTTATCAGGTCCCCTGCCCACATCAGTCTTCTTTTTTCAAGACTACACAAGCCCATTTTTTTTTAACCTTTCCTCAGAGGTCAGGTTTTCTAAACCTTTTATCATTTTTGTTGCTCTCCCCTGGACTCCTTCCAATTTGTCCACATCTTTTCTAAATTGTGGTGCCCAGAATTGGACACAGTACTCTAGCTGGGGCCTCACCAGTGCCAAATACGGAGGGACAATTACCTCCTGTGTCTTATATGCAATACTGTTTATACACGATAGAATCATATTAGCCTTTTTTTGCAGCTGCATCACGTTGATGACTCATATTCAGTTTGTGGTCTACTATAACATCCAGATCCTTTTCAGCAGTACGATCACCTAGACAGTTATTCCCCATTTTGTAGTAGTGCATTTGATTTTTCCTTCCTTCCTTTGCATTTGTTTTTATTGAATTTCATCTTGCTCAACTCAGACCAAATCTCCCGTTTGTCAAGGTCATTTTAAATTTTAAACCTGTCCTCCAAAGAGCTTGCAACACTTCCCAGTTTGGTATCACCTGCAAATTTTAATCAGCATACACTCTACTCCATTATCCAATTCATTAATGAAAATATTGAATAGTACTGGACCCAGGATGCCCCCTATGGAGTCCCAGTAGATACACCCTCCCAATGTGACAGCAAACCATTGATTACTCTTTGAGGACATTCTTTCAACCAGTTGTGCACCCATCTTATAGTAATTTCATCTAGATCATATTTCCCTGGTTTGCTTATGAGAATGGCATGTGGAACTGTGTCAAAAGCCTCAGTAAAATCAAGTTATATCACATCTGCTTTCCCCCATCCACTAGGTCAATAACCTTATCAAAGAAGGAAATTAAGTTGGTTTAGCATGATTTGTTCATGACAAATCCATGCTGACTATTTCTTATAACCCTATTAGCTTCCAGGTGCTTACAAATGGATTGTTTAATCATTTGCTCCAGTATCTTTCCAGTATTGAAGTTACACGGATTGGTCTATAATTCCCTGTCCTCCTTGTTCCTCTTTTTAAGATAGGTACTATATTTGCCCTTCTCCAGTCTTATGGGACCTTTCCTGTACTCAAGGTAATTCCTAATCTCTCCGAGATTGCTTCAGCTAGTTTCTTAAGTACACTAGGATGAACCTCATCAGGACCTGTCAACTTGAATATCTCTAACTTATCTAAATAGTTTTTAACCTGTCCTTTCCTTATTTTGGCTTGCCTTCCTTGTCACTTCATCTTTTTCTTGCTCCAAGTGTAGTTAAAGGGCCTCTTATTGCCTTTTATGTTCCTTGAAAGTTGTAACTCATTTTGTGCCTAAGCTTTTCTGATTTTGTCCTTACATACTTGTGATATTCTTTTGTACTCCTCCTTATCAATCTAACCATATTTCCACTTTTTGTACGATCCCTTTTTGATTTTCAGGTCATTAAAGAGCTCCTGATTGAGCCCTATTGGCCTCTTACTATTCTCCCTATCTTTGCTTTGCATCGGAATAGGTTGCAGTTGTGTCTTTAATATTGTTTCCTTCAGGAACTGCAGGCTCTCCTGAACTTCTTTTTCCTTTAGATTTTCTTCCCATGGGACCTTACCTGGCAGAGCTCTGAGTTCGTTAATGTGTTATTTTTCTGAAATCCATTATCCTTATTCTGCTGCTCTCATGCCTTCCTTTCCTGAGAGTCATGAAATCTATCATTTCATGATCACTGTCACCCATATTGCCTTTCACCTTCGGATTCACTAATAATTCCTCCTACTTGGTTAGAATCAAGTAAAAAATGGGTATCCCCCTGGTTACTTCTCCACTTTCTGGAACAAAAAGTTGTTCCTGATACATTCCATGAGCTTACTAGAAATGTTGACATTGCCAAAAACTGTTTGCTCACAGCAGATGGAATAAGAACTGGTTTACACACAAATTTGCACCAGAATAAGTGTGAATTACAACTGATTTAGGTTTTTTTTCAGTGCCAGTCTGTTTGTAGACACTAATTCTGGAATAAAAGTGATTCAAGTTTACTTAGGTAAGGTTGACTTGTTACTGGCCTGTGCTAAGTTGAATGTGTGATGGGTTGCCATCTGGTGTGCTGGAGTCTCATTCAGCCCTCCAGCCCTGTCAGCCTGGGTTTTCTCTTGCACTGGATTGCTGTGCCAGGCTCTCAATCCCCGTTCCAGCACACACCCAGGCAAGACCACACCCAGCTGCAGACACAGACTGCAGTCAGATCTGTGTGAGAGGATTCAGCCAGCACTCACGTGCACACCCACCGTGGAGAGGTAAACCCCAGATAATATTATCTTGAGCTGTATAGAAAGACCTGCACAGCACAAACTCATAAAATTCGCCCTCTCCCTCAATGTGAAGAGAGAAATGCACAGCTTCTTGCCCTCCCAGGAGCGGCGAAGAGCGGAGGCTAACAGAGGGAGTTTGCCTGAGAGTTCGCCTGGGGAGAGGGCTTCTCTGAGTAGTTACTGCAACTGCTGAGGAAGCTCTTAGAAGGAAGGTAATAAGGACAGCTGTTGTTACCTGCACAGGTTGTGCCATGTTTGTCTTTCTTCCACAGGACAGAAGCCACTTTGTCCGTACAAAGTGCAAGCTGGTCTCCATATTGGAAGAGAAGGTTCGAGGACTGGAGAAACAAGTATCAACCCTGCATTACATAAGAGAAAATGAAGATTTCCTGGGCAGACGTCAGGATATGCTTCTATGGGCACAATGTTCTGAAGAATCAGAGCAGGCTGCACAGCGGGACAGCGGGACGGTGAAGAAATTTGGCAGCATGTTACCTCCAGAAGAAGAAAGAGGAGCGTCCATGTACCAGCAATGGACATACAGGTGAGCAATCGTTTTCATGTTCTTTCCACAGGTACTAATGCAGAGAGTGGACTAGATGATACATCTGAGGGAAGGGAGCAGAAGGAGATTCCACCGATTGGAAGGCATGAGATTCACTGTCCTAGGGATGGGGGATCCACGACCACTGCTCCCAAGAGATAGAGGCAGGTGGTGGTGGTCGGGGACTTCCTCCTCAGGGGGACTGAGTCATCTATCTGCTGCCCCGACCGGGAAAACCGAGAGGTCTGCTGCTTGCCAGGAGCTAGGATTCATGATGTGACGGAGAGACTGCCGAGACTCATCAAGCCCTCGGATCGCTACCCTTTCCTGCTTCTCCACATGGGCACCAATGATACTGCTAAGAATGACCTTGAGCAGATCACTGCAGACTATGTTGCTCTGGGAAGAAGGATAAAGGAGTTTGAGGCGCAAGTGTGTTCTCGTCCATCTTCCCTCTGCAAGGGAAAGGCCCGGGTAGAGACCGTTGAATCGTGGAAGTCAACGAATGGCTACACAGGTGGTGTCGGAGAGAAGGCTTTGGATTCTTTGACCATGGGATGATGTTCCAAGAAGGAGGAATGCTAGGCAGAGACGGGCTCCACCTAACGAAGAGAGGGAAGAGCATCTTCGCAAGCAGACTGGCTAACTTAGTGAGGAGGGCTTTAAACTAGATTCACCGGGGGAAGGAGACCAAAGCCCTGAGGTAAGTGGGGAAATGGGATGCTGGGAGGAAGCATGAGCAGGAGAGTGCAAGAGGGGAGGACTCCTGCCTAATACTGAGAAAGCGGGACGATCAGAGAGTTATCTTAAGTGCCTATACACAAATGCAAGAAGCCTGGGAAACAAGCAGGGAGAACTAGAAGTCCTGGCACAATCAAGGAACTATGATGTGATTGGAATAACAGAGACTTGGTGGGATAACTCACATGACTGGAGTACTGTCCTGGATGGATATAAACTGTTCAGGAAGGACAGGTGGGGCAGAAAAGGTGGGGAGTTGCATTGTATGTAAAAGAGCAGTATGACTGCTCAGAGCTCTGGTATGAAACTGCAGAAAAACCAGAGAGTCTCTGGATTAAGTTTAGAAGTGTGAGCAACAAGGGTGATGTCGTGGTGGGACCACCAGACCAGGGGGATGAGGTGGACGAGACTTTCTTCTGGCAACTAACAGAAGTTACTAGATCGCAGGCCCTGGTTCTCACGGGAGACTTTAATCACCCTGATATCTGCTGGGAGAGCAATACAGCAGTGCACAGACAATCCAGGAAGTTTTTGGAAAGTGTAGGGGACAATTTCCTGGTGCAAGTGCTGGAGGAACCAACTAGGGGCAGAGCTCTTCTTGACCTGCTGTTCACAAACAGGGAAGAATTAGTAGGGAAAGCAAAAGTGGATGGGAACCTGGGAGGCAGTGACCATGAGATGGTCGAGTTCAGGATCCTGACACAAGGAAGAAAGGAGAGCAGCAGAATACGGACCCTGAACTTCAGAAAAGCAGACTTTGACTCCCTCAGGGAACTGATGGGCAGGATCCCCTGGGAGAATAACGTGAGGGGCAAAGGAGTCCAGGAGAGTTGGCTGTATTTTAAAGAAACCTTATTGAGGTTGCAGGAACAAACCATCCCGATGTGTAGAAAGAATAGTAAATATGGCAGGCGACCAGCTTGGCTTAACAGTGAAATCCTTGCTGATCTTAAACACAAAAAAGAAGCTTACAAGAAGTGGAAGATCGGACAAATGACCAGGGAGGACTATAAAAATATTGCTCAGGCATGCAGGAGTGAAATCAGGAAGGCCAAATCACACTTGGAGCTGCAGCTAGCAAGAGATGTTAAGAGTAACAAGAAGGGTTTCTTCAGGTATGTTAGCAACAAGAAGAAAGTCAAGGAAAGTGTGGGCCCCTTACTGAGTGAGGGAGGCAACCTAGTGACAGAGGATGTGGAAAAAGCTAATGTACTCAATGCTTTTTTGCCTCTGTCTTCACGAACAAGGTCAGCTCCCAGACTACTGCACTGGGCAGCACAGCATGGGGAGGAGGTAACCAGCCCTCTGTGGAGAAAGAAGTGATTCGGGACTATTTAGAAAAGCTGGATGAGCGCAAATCCATGGGGCCAGATGTACTGCATCCGAGGGTGCTAAAGGAGTTGGTGGATGTGATTGCAGAGCCATTGGCCATTATCTTTGAAAACTCATGGCGATCGGGGGCGGTCCCAGATGACTGGAAAAAGGCTAATGTAGTGCCCATCTTTAAAAAAGGGAAGGAGACTCTGGGGAACTACAGGCCAGTCAGCCTCACCTCAGTCCCTGGAAAAATCATGGAGCAGGTCCTCAAGGAATCAATTCTGAATCACTTAGAGGAGAGGAAAGTGATCAGGAACAGTCAGCATGGATTCACCAAGGGCAAGTCATGCCTGACTAACCTAATTGCCTTCTATGGGGAGATAACTGGGTCTGTGGATGAGGGGAAAGCAGTGGATGTGTTATTCCTTGACTTTAGCAAAGCTTTTGATATGGTCTCCCACAGTATTCTTGCCGGCAAGTTAAAGAAGTATGGGCTGGATGAATGGACTATAAGGTGGATAGTAAGATGGCTAGATCGTTGGGCTCAACAGGTAGTGATTAATGGCTCCATGTCTAGTTGGCAGCCGGTATCAAGTGGAGTGCCTCAAGGGTTGGTCCTGGGGCCGCTTTTGTTCAATATCTTCATTAATGATCTGGAGGATGGCATGGACTGCACTCTCAGCAAGTTTGCAGATTACACTAAACTGGGAGGAGTGGTAGATACGCTGGAGGGTAGGGATAGGATATAGAGGGACCTAGACAAATGAGAGGATTGGGCCAAAAGAAACCTGATGAGGTTCAATAAGGACAAGTGCAGAGCCCTGCACTTAGGACGGAAGAATCCCATGCACTGCTACAGACTAGGGACCGAATGGTTAGGCAGCAGTTCTGCAGAAAAGGACCTAGGGGTTACAGTGGACGAGAAGCTGGATATGAGTCGACAGTGTGCCCTTGTTGCCAAGAAGGCTAATGCCATTATGGGTTGTATAAGAAGGGGCATTGCCAGCAGATCGAGGGACGTGATCATTCCTCTCTATTTGACATTGGTGAGGCCTCATCTGGAGTACTGTGTCCAGTTTGGGGCCCCACACTACAAGAAGGATGTGGAAAAATTGGAAAGAGTCCAGCGGAGGGCAACAAAAATGATTAGGGGTCTGGAGCACATGACTTATGAGGAGAGGCTGAGGGAACTGGGATTGTTTAGTCTGCAGAAGAGAAGAATGAGGGGGGATTTGATAGCTGCTTTCAGCTACCTTAAAGGGGGTTCCAAAGAGGATGGATCTAGACTGTTCTCGGTGGTACCAGATGACAGAACAAGGAGTAATGGTCTCAAGTTGCAGTGGGGGAGGTTTAGGTTGGATATTAGGGAAAACATTTTCACTAGGAGGGTGGTGAAGCACTGGAATGGGTTACCTAGGGAGGTGGTGGAATCTCCTTCCTTAGGGGTTTTTAAGGTCAGGCTTGACAAAGCCCTGTCAGGGATGATTTAGTTGGGAATTGCTCCTGCTTTGAGCAGGGGGTTGGACTAGATGACCTCCTGAGGTCCCTTCCAACCCTGATATTCTATGATTCTATGATTCTGTGATGTGGATTGCACAAACTGGGTTATGTTATAAACAAGAAATAAGTTTATTAACTACAAAAGATGGATTTTAAGTGATTATAAGGGATAGCAAACAGAACAAAGCAGATTACTAAGCAAATAAAACAAAACACGCAAACTAAGCTTAATTCACTAAAGAAACAGGTTACAAAATGTAATTTCTCACCCTAAATGTTGAATTAGGCAGGATGCAGAGTTTCTGTAGCTCAGAGTTCCAGTTATTTCTCTTTACAGGCTAGACTCCTCTGTCTCAGTCTGGACTCAGCCCTTGCCTTTCCCACTGCTCGGTTCCTTTGTCTCTTCAGGTACTTTCAGCAGTCTTTCTTCTTGGGCAGGAAGGCAAATGGAGAAGAGTCCTGTTTACCTTACTCCCCAGCCTTAAATAAGATTTACATTCACAATATCATTTTTTACTTCCTTTTGTCCCCTTCTGTGTTTCTCCCTGTGCTCCTTGCTCTTCCTTTTCTCTCTCTCATTGTCTCATTCTGCATTGCTGCCTTGTTGTGTTCCTTTCTCTCCTCCCTGACTTTCTCTGCTGTTTATCCCCCTTGCTTCTTTGTCTTGCTTCCCCCCATTACCCCGTAAATCAATTGTCTTTTGTTCTTCCCATGTCCTCTCTTTTCTTTACTCTGCTGCCCCATGTAGCTCTTCCGCCACACCTCTTCTCTCCTATCTCATTCTTACATGCTTCCCAAATATCTCTTTGTATCCTCTCCTTTATTTAGAGCATTAATAAGGAAGACAGTGCCAGCTGGTTCTTCTCCTTTATGATCTGCCTCCCAGTTCCCTCCATCCTGTGCTTTACTTCTGCTTACTTCTTGCTGAGATAGGGACTGGAGGATGCAGAAGGCTGTGCACTGAAGAGATGAGTCACCCAGCCACTGCCAAGCAACATTAGAAAAACAAATTCCAGTGTGTGGGTGAAGCCTCCATGGTACTGAGACCCACAGTACCTATTGGACCCTTGTGTGAGTGGGGTTAGGGAGAATCTGGTAATGTGCATATGAGCGGTTGCCCTCGTCAGTGCCATATTGCTCGGACTGGTCTGGCTGGGAGTGGGTAGCTTTCATATTGAGACCCTGTCATTCTGATCATTTTTAGGACAACATTTAATTATATCAAATGCAGCAAGGGCTATTTGCATTCAGCTCATGTTTACACAAAGCAATGAAGAAGAAAATGCTTCATAAAACAAGGGGCACGGCACGTGCTACCTGAAATCTGCCTCTGAGTGTTAAAGACTAAGCATATTTACCAACAAGCAGAAAATGACAGCTCCTTTACATATCAATTTACTTTTATTCATCCAAGGTCAAACCCTGAAGTTTGTAATTCTTCACTCCTTACTCAGACAAAACTCCCATTCACCCACTCCTCCCAAACTACATTGTTATATAATGTAAGCTATTAACCCGGTCTATAGAAACATGCATACATGGCTGCAGCATGTTAGGCCTAGGGGTCAGCTCATTAAAAAGAGAGGCCAGCATGGCTATTATTTATTATTTACTGAGTCCGGAGAGTATGCTAAAGAGAAGAAAACAGAAGAAAGTAAAATCCCAGTGCTGAGGAGCTTATAGGGCCAGCTCCTGGCTGTGGAGGTTCACTGAGGATGGAGACGGGAACACACAGAGAGCCTTTTTCCCCAGCATGCTACAGAGGACACAGCCTCAAGATTGTTGCTTGTGCTTCCTAGATACAAAGGATGATTGTCTAGCAATGTTGACAGCTCTCAGTGCCCCAAAGGGGGTGTGATGGAGTCATTTGACTGGTGTCCAAGTGTGACTACCTCTCGGAGCACACAGGATTGTGAGTCACCTTATTATCACCTGCCCCCAGCATCAGGGGGTCTTGCCTAGACTGGCTGGGTGCTAGCTCCCTAACACAACCAGCCTGACAACCACTCATCCCTGCCTTTGACTTGCAGGTTGACAACAGATGTACCACAGCACCTTCAAAGTGTCTCCTTGTGATATCCAGACCCTGATTACCAGATACCTACAGAAATACCAGATCCTCTGTTCTCAAAAGAACAGTGTGCCTCAGTTTACCAGTCTTACTTTCAGTATTACTCACAGCACTTGAGATTGGTTATAAAATAAAAAGAAACTTATTTAAAAAAGAATAGAGATTCAAGTAAAAATCCATATGAAATGTAGAAACAAATGGTTACATATAAAACCAAATCATAATCCACTTTCTAGAGACTAAACTTAACTAACAAGTTCTCCTCCTAGCTAAAGAAGCTGATCTCACCCAAAGTTCTCTCCAGCATTTTCAACCAAGACTGGTTGAAATCCCTTTTTCATGAAGCAAATTCGCTGTATGTTTACTTCCTAGATGAAGGATACTTGGGTGTCTCTTTGCACATTTAAATATACCAGAGCAGATCTTTGATGTTCACCTCAAGATAGGGTTTCCCTCTCCCCTGCTGTTTACCTCTTCTTGCTAGTTTCCTTCTCAAATCTCTGCCAGCTCTTCATTAGCATTTGACTTCGAATGCAAATAGACTCCTATTGTAGGACATGCAACACACAATGATTCCACCTGGAGAAATGTGTCTCCCACCCGCTGTCTGGAGGAGCTTGTCTCAAGACATGCTACCTTTGAATGTTTTTAACTACAGACTCAGAGAACATAATATTTAGTATATATACATAACTCCTCACATATTCACTGTACATTCATCTCGCAATGATTATGATAACCAGTATGACATGGGCCTTCAGTAGAGATCTTACATGACATTCTTTTGGTGAACTAGAATGTAAATACCAGGCCGAGGGGATTCCTGTAACCCTAATGCACCCTTTATGCCCTCTTGTAGTTGGCATCAAGAGGTCCTTAGGGGTCACTCCCAGGTTTCCTCTTCCCCCATAGCACTGCCTGGTACATGGAGATTGGTACAGAGGGGAACCCGGGATGCACCTGTTTTTAAAGGTGAAATCAATGCCACTTCTGAGGCGGTTCTCAGCAGCCTCTATAGAGCAACCTCCATGGAACTTGGAGGCAGAAGCAGAGGTGGCACAAGGGAAGAGACACCAGGAGCCAGTCTGTGTGGCCATGGTTTGAATGCTAGTTTCCTTCATAGAGAGCCCGTTTAGTTTTAGAAACAGAGTTCTCTCATGTTATTACCCAGCGTACATGATAACGGAGGCATTCTGCCCTTCTCTGCACTATCCAGGCTGAATACTTCCGGCCACCATCCTCACACTGCTACCCACCCACACTCTGCCCAAACCTGCAGCACCACTGCAGCTGACAAGCCAGAGCTGAAGCCTAAACATCAGTTTTCCTAGGGAACCTTTATTTTAAGAACAGGGTATGTTTCCTATATTCAGTGCACAGTGAAGTGCAGGATATGGGATATAGTTTCGTACCATCTGAAGCTGCATGATAAAGACGAGAATGAACATGAAAATCAAATTAGTTCTATTCTGCTATGGGTAAGTGGTTCCCATAAGTTGTGTTGAAATTTGTCATGAACCTATGAACATGTAAAATATGAATAGTAACAGAAAAAAAATGCCTATCATCCAAGGTACTCCTATGGCTCCCATTGCTGAGGTGTTTGAGCATCTTGCATTTTTAGAGAGATGAAGGCCCATGTTTTTAGAGGTATTTAGGCACCTAACTCCCATTGATTTCGTGCCTACTCCATGCATCTGTCATTTACGTGCTCACCTACTTACCCTCCCAGCATTTTCTTAAGAAAACAAAAATGGAAGCCCTGGCAAGGCAGGCTGCTTTGGCTTGGTTCTCCATTATGATCTAGGTTCTCCTTGTATTGCCCATTACCCCAATGCAAAGTGGGTGTAAAATCATACCAAATCATCAAAAATAAGGCTTGCCTTCTGCCATCGTTTTCCCTAAATCTGAGATTCAGTAGAGAGATACAATTAGCATATTCCATTCCACACATTCCCTATAACAAGTCTCTTAATTTCTGTGTGAGTTTCACTCAGGCCAGAGGCAAATTAGGTGTGAATAATTCACAGGATGTAAAGATTAACGTTCTGAACTAATCAAATGTATTTAAATATAAACAAAATTAATTAGGGTTATGTGTAGCTTTTATATGCCCTAGAATGATGAGAATGTAATTCTTTGCCTTAAGGTAGATATAAAACGTAACCGGGGAATAGTAAATGTACCAGGAAAATAGGAGAACAAGGTTACTGTGCTATGAAGGGGGAAAAAAATCCTTATTACAGGAAAATACCTTTAAGTGCCAAACCTGGCAAGTCTTATCAGAGGCACTGGGGGATAGGGAAGTACATGGGCTTTTAATGAAGAAAAAAAGAAAAGGGATGAGGATATGTTTCCCCAAGATACAAACCCCACATATTCATAAAGGGGGAAATCCACACCACAATCTTAATGCATGAATGATAAGGCTGTATGGGCCTGACCCAAAGACTCCATTGATGTCAGGTACAGTGCAGAGTGGCTGGGGAGCTGAAATACCTCTAGCAACCCAGAGCGAGTGAGCCCACACCAATTTCAAAGGGTGTGTTGGGACAACAGGATCTGAGGAAACCTGACTCCTTACTGGTCTGCCCTGACCTCCCCCATTTTGGCCTTCTGCACCAGCCTGGCTGGCATAAAGACTTGTTCTGCAAAGTGCAGGGGTTATACAACCATCCCTGTGTGGCAGCTATCTTTTTGCATAGTCCCTTTGCATCGTTTAAATCAGGGGTCTCAAACACAAGGCCCACGGAGCTCTTCCCTGCGGCTCGCCAAGCTCCCCGCGCGCCCCCCCCCAGTTACTTCCTGTCGCCGCCAAACTCCCCTTACCCCCTCCCCCCAGTTATTTTATGTGGCAGCTAAGCTCCCTGCTCGCTGCTCCCCAATGTTTGGGGCCGGGTCTCTTCCCCGGCCCCGCCTGCCACACCCACACGCCTCCCCCAAGTGTCCCCTGGCCTCACTCGCTGCCCCCTCACTGCCCCGGAGCCTGCAGCTCATGCTGACTCTGCTCCGCCCTGCCGGCTTCCAGCATCACCTACTGCCGCAGGGTCCTAGTGCCCCCCTCCACTAGGGCCAGGGCAGGCTGCCCTTCCCCTGCCCTAGTCCTGAGCCTCTCCAATGCCCCGAGCCTCTCCAATGCCCCAAACCCCTCATCCCCAGCCCCACAGCCCTCACCCCTGCACCCCCTCCTATCCCCAAACTCCATCCCAGAGCGTGCACCCCCAGCCCAGAGCCTGCACTCAGCACCCAAACTCCCTCCCAGAGCCTGCACCCCAGACACCCACCCACCCACCCAAAACTCCCTCCCAGAGCCTTAGGCAGGTGGGGGTGGAGTTTTGGGGGGGGGGCAGGTTCTGGGCACCACCGAAATTTCTACAAACCTGCCACCCCTGGAAGAGGCAGAGCAGGGGTGGAGTGGTGGTGCAGCACAGTGCAGTGGGGGGGGCTTTAAAAGAAGTAAATCTAACTAAGTGTGTGTTTTGTCCTTTGAGTGAGGTGCATTACTGTTGGTGGTGCTTAGCACTTTCCAGGAGGGAGGGGGGAGGAGCAGGGAGCCGCACGCTCAGGGGAGGAGGTGGAGAAGAGACTGGGCAGGGGCAGGGCCTCATGGAAGGGGTGGAGTGGGGGTGGGGCCGGGGGCAGTGGTGTGCGGGGGGAGGTGTCAGTGATGCGGTCCTCGGGCCAATGCACTAGTCCTCATGTGGCCCTCGTGGTCATTTGAGTTTGAGACCCCTGGTTTAAATGGTGCAGAGAGCCTTGAGCTGGCCCTCTGTTCCACAGGTGAATTTCACCCCGAAAGGTCTTTGATGTCTTACTTCACACCAGTGCTTCAGGCAGAGTAAGAGATTCCCTCTATACAGGGAGACAGAGATCTAAATTAAAGAAAATTACACTGAGTGAAAAGCTGCAGATGAATAGGAGAGCACAAGGACACCTCTAGAGACAGAGAGCTGAATTCTAAGCAGCTGTGAAGCCACGTCATATCTGACAGACCAGATTATACAAAGACAAATCCACTCCCACTTTCATCCTCCTGAGAATTCAGCTCACAGAGCTTTAGGGTTGCTTTAGTATTGGGCCAAACAAAATGTACTAAAGTTTTTTCCTATTTTTCTGCAATCTGCATAATCAGAGGGATCTCCTAACATGATATAAATAAACTGGTGTTCAACCTCCATTGTCAATAACTTTTCCCTAAAACAGGGAGATTATTCTATATACCTTTAACGTAGGGCCAGATTCTCAGCCGGTGTAAACCTGTGTAACATCACTGATTTGCACTAGCTGAGGCCTATTGTGTAATGTCGAACTCAAACAAAATGATGTTAAGATGATTATAGAAAAAATACAGAGTTTCACAAGTTAAAATTATTTGTTGTTATTGTGGATTTTTTTATTTGTTATTGTTTTGCATATCACTATTAGGGTTGCCAACTTTCTAACTGCAGAAAACCAAACACTCTTGCCCCGCCCACTGCCCGAGGCCCTGCCCATTCTTCAAGGCCCCGCCCCAACTCACTCCATCCCACCTCCCTCCATTGCTCGCTCTCCCCCACCTTGCTCATTTTCACTGGGCTGGGGCAGGGGG
>NW_020664562.1:19281568-19377087 GCF_002925995.2 Terrapene triunguis | reverse complement strand
CTGATGTCAGGCAGCCCCTTAAATACCAGCCACACCAACGCTGCCCTGGCATTTCCTGGGCCTCAGAGACTGCTATATCTGCCATGATTCCTGGACACATGGCTTGGCCAGCGCACCGAGGACAACATTTTTTCTTGTTCTCTGGAATGGCGGGAGGGGCGGGGCGAGAATTCCCCGCAAGTGACCCACACACCCCACTGCGGTCCCTGGCTCGCTGTGCCCCCAGTGTAACCCAAATCACAGCAGTTCCAGGGAGAGAGCTGCTGCAGGGCTCCTCCTCATCCCTCCGCCATTTGCAGTGACCACCAGCCCCTCTCCGTCCTCCACCAGCCCGGCCGCTGGCTGGAGCCTCCTTGCCCAGCTGCTGCCCAGCTCTTCTCGGACCCATTCCCAGGGAGAGCAGCCCAACTTTAGCCCCATGCTTCCGCACAACCCATTCATCCCCAGGAGGAGAATGACAAACCCACAGCCTGTTACCTGCTGGCCACATGGTCCCGAGATGAGCCCAGCGCAGCAGCCCCCTGGGGAGCAGGCTACGGGGCAGGCAGCAGCGGCTCGCCCTGGCTGGCTCCCTCCCCTGCTGCCAGCTGCATGCACCTCGTGGAGAGCCAGGCTGGCTTCCTCTTTCTGCTCCCGCTGGGCCGGGCAGGGAGGGGGCTGAAGGCACTTCCTAAAGGCCACAATGCCTGCTCCGCAAGGAGCCCCCAGCAACCACAGAGGCTGCTGCCCAAGGTTAACCCTGCCGGCCCCAGCCTTCAGCCAAATGCCTTTTCCAGCCCCTCCGCTGGGATCCACCCCCTGCCCGCTGGTGCTCGCACTGCCTGCAAGCTCCACAAAGACAGCTGCTGCAGGCCCCCTCCTCATCCCCCTGCCACCAACCGACCTTTTAACAGCCTGGTCAGCAGTGATGACTGGAGCTGCCAGGGTCCCTTTTTGACCAGATGTTCCAGTCGAAAACCAGAAACCTGGCAACCATAATCACTAAGTACAATGGAACAAGCATACCAGGAAAAATACATGTTCAGTAATTGTAAAATCTAATGGACAGCAACTTCTTCCAATATCTTATGTTGTTCATATAACGCCATCTCTATCTATCACATATCCTTCTCTATCTTTTAAGGGCTTGTCTTCACCTCAGTATTAGCTTGAGGCACAACTCCAATGTAGCCCTTAACCTGACTCCTGTCCACACACAAAAATCTCTAGCTCCAGTTGAGTGCTGCTTTAAGCTCAAGCTAGCTGGCCTGTCAGGACATGTCTACCGGCCTGGATAGATAGACTAGCAGGAGCTCTGCTTGAGGTAGTGCGCTGAAAATAGCACTGCTGGATGTTGCAGCATGGGTGGTGGCTCAGGTTAGCTGCCTGAGTCCAAGTCCATCCAACCCCCTATGTCCAAGCTTGATTGGCTATTCCGAGCTGCTGCCCATGCCACAGTGTCCACACTGCTATTTTTAGCATGCTACCTCAAGCAGAATTAGTGTGAATCTGTCTATCTGGGCTAAGAGGTACACTCCCAGCTGCAGGGTAAACATAATCTCAGGGGGATATGGGTTAAAGCTGTGCTAAACAGTGTTGCTAACAGTCAAGCTACTAATGTAGTAGGGACTCAGCTGCTAATCCAAACACTCACGGTGTAGCTCAAGTGTTGTTTTACAGTGTGAGCACTCTCACGAGAGGAGTTAACTCAAGTGTAGATAATTCAGACTAACACTGCAGTGAAGAGAACTTTAGCATGTGATTATTCCCATTGACTTCAATGGGACTGCTCACATGCTTGCAGTTACGCAGGAGCTTAAGTGCTTTCCTGGACTGGGGTCAGAGTTTACTGCTTGCAGTTCCTTATTGATTTCCCCCCCACACACACACCATGTCTTTTATTTTTCAAGGTTTATTTTAATTTTCATGATTTTGCAACTGTTTTTTTCACAAAGCCAATTCCTCAATGTACAATGTTCAGCTGTGCCAGAATAAGGCAAGTAAATGATGTTCTTCCAAATGATGGGTAGCTAGCTGGGGACCAGTTCTGAAATCTTTACACTCTGAGAGTTCTGAGTGAGGAAAAGCACCAGTTACCTGCTCCATCATAACTATTCCAGAACCCGTGATGCAATAGCATTTAAAATCAAAGACAATAGTGTTTGATTACTCCTGGAAAGAAAATGCTGCAAAATATTAGTTTTTCTTTGATTTTGTGTTATTTTATCCATTTGTCAGTTTAATAAATTGCTCATCAGTATAAATCTGTTGTCTTCTGTTTCTTTTGATAAAAGGCAATTTGTATACACTCTATACATTTTTTTATGAGTCAAAATCTTGTCACATTTTGACATACAGTAAAATAAGCGTATAAACGTGCTAAAGGACACTTCATTCTGATGTCGTTGTAGTTTGCAGGGCTTTTATCCAAGTAACCAATATTTTGGTAGATTCTAAAACAATTCATCTAAATATATCATGTATTTAATTATTAAGCAAAACTCCCTATTATTTTCAAAGGAGAATTCTGTTTACAAATCAGCAGCAGAATTCGTACAATATAATTTTAACTAATTTCTGAGTAGAAGTAATCTCTTATTCACATCAAGCAGTACCTTAATCCATGAAGCATTGTTTACTCAGGCTGGGAGGCATGAGTAAGAATGCCAGAATCTGACTGTTAATCTTTGGAAAACATACTCTTCCTTTACAATGGTGACTTTGGAAACTATTTCATTGTAATGTTTTAGCATGTATGTAGCTGAAAGTGTTCTCCCTAACTGGTTTATCAGAGGTGAGTTAACTATACTATTCTTTTGTGTATATGCACACCAGCACAAGCACTACAGAAACTCAATGATTGTACTACCAAACACAATTCAGAGCTTTCCAAAACTATACCATGTCATGAAAGACTTAAAACTCTAATGGATATACCAACAGCCAGCCAAAGCAGGTTTCTTCACTTAAACTTTTCTATTGAAGTTATCACTAGCTATTTGCCTCCCTTCCCATCCAGTAAATGTTACATAGTGCACACATGGTTGGTAGCCTACAAAATGGTTTCAGCAAAATGTAGGTGGGCCTGCAATGCCTCCTGGGTTTGCTGCCTGACACAATCATCGCAATGTTTACAATGTAAACTAGCTTTAAGGCAACATTACCTGACAGTGAAATCTTTTAGACGGTGGCATTATTTTGTCAGTGAAACGGTGGAAACTCCATGTGAATGACATGGGGACTGATCTCTAATAATGAATGTATACTGGGCTAAGTGAAGGTTTATTATATGCACGTTTGCTCAGTTGAATAGAAGGGCTGTTAGGAAACTAGCAGGAAGGTAATATGGCAGGAGTAATTAAGTACCTGAGCTATTAGCTGGGAAGATGCTACCTACAAGTACCAGCAAATTATAAGACTTGTTTTGCTAAGGCTGGGAGCCAAAAGATCAAAAGGGCACTATACAGTTAAAAAGTCACTCTCCAGAGAGAGGCGGGAGGCAGTTGTCAGGGGCTGTTCAGAAGAACAAGCGGATACAAAGCAAACCCTACCTGGCCTATTACTACATGATGGTATGGCTTAGGGTAAGATAGACATGCATATAGATTGTTTATTGTTTTAAAAATCCTTTTCTTTTATGGTTTTCCTTTGTCCTATTATTAATATTAAACAATACTTTGGTTTGAGAAAGCAGCCTGGTCACCTTTGTTATCCACTAGTCACAAGCTCCTGAAAGGTAGATTTTCCAGTGTCATACCTGGCCCAGGCTTAGAAATACAGGATCCTAAATTACAATATTTGTCCTGATCTTTTATATAATGTAAGTCTGATCAAAGACAAGATGGTATTGTGAGTTAGAATGAAGATCTAATCAGCTAAAGGAGTAAGGGACCCTGTCTAAGAGTAAGAGAATTACAGAATTCCACTTGGAATAGGTGAAGGTATAGGGCCTAGCACCTGAGGGGATGCACTCTGAGACCAACAAGAGTTCAAAGGTTCACTAGCCTGGTAACCATGAAACTCCATTACTTGATGTATCTAAAATTAGACAGGACAAAAAATAAATTGGAAGGAACAATCTTGCACAGGCTAGTGGATGGAGCATTATTTTATAATTTCTATGGTTACAGTTAGGCTGAATACACAGAGTCACATGGCAAACACTGATTTTGTTCTGATTTCCACAGGCAACTGATGTGCTGCTGAAGGGGATAGTAAATTGGTCCACTCCAATCTTTCTCAGCTGCTCCTCATAGGCAGTGATAGCACAGATGCTAGAAAAGGGATGCACTTATACAATCATGATGCCTAACAGCTAACAAGATTTTTTTTAACTTATTTTTATTTAAATTGACACTATCCTCGTGGAAAAAAGGCTGAAAATGAAGATTTCTCTTTTTCTTTCCATCCCCCTTCCTTTCAAGAAAAACTCTTTAAGAAACTAGCTCATCTTCTCTCTCTCACACACACACACAAAACCCATAATTTGTTTTTTCAAACTGCAACCGACCCTTCACATATAAAGAGAAGAAAGTATTTACTATCTTAGCTGACTAGATATTTATTCTGAATCACAATACCATCTTGGCTTTGATCAGCCTTACAGTATATAAAAGATCAGGACAAATCTTGAAATATAGGCTACTGTATTTCTAAGCCTTTCTTTCTGGAGGAGTCACTCATGCTGTGAATATTGAAGACTGCATTTGACTGATCAGCAGCAGAACTCTAGACATCAAGAATGAATCTCCCTTTAGACTTCCCACTATTCTGAGCTGGGTTTTTTCCCTCTTTTTCCTAAAAAGTTTCCATCACATCTTAAATGTTGTTGGTATAGCCATTAAATCGCTCTTTTCTCTGATGTTGATGCCAGCACTGATCTGTGGAGGGAGAGATGCTAAGGGTACATCCAGACAACCCGCCGTATCGGCGGGTAGCAATCGATTTATCAGGGATCGATATATCGCGTCTCATTAAGATGCGATATATCGATCGCCAAACATGCTCCCCGTCGACTCCAGAACTCCAGTGGAGTGAGCGGCGGAGTGGAGTCGAAGGGGAAGCCACGGCCATCAATCCCGTGCCGTGAGGACCCAAGGTAAATCGATCTAAGATACTTCAACTTCAGCTACGCTATTCACTCAGGCGAGGGAGGGGGGAGAAGCGGAGCGGCGGCGCGTTCAGGGGAGCAGATGGAGTGGAGATGAGCTAGGGTGGGGGGCGCAGGAAGTAAGGGGGGGTAGAGGAACTGCTCCCTGCTCCAGCTCACCTCCGCTCCTCCACCGCCGCCTCCCCCGAGCGCCCGCTGCTCGGCTTCTCCTCCTCCCAGCCTTGCTGCACAAAACATCTGTTTCCCACACGGCAAGCCTGGGAGGGGGGAGAAGTGGAGCGGCGGCGGCGCGCTCAGGGGAGCAGGCGCAGGCAGAGCGGAGGCGAGCTGGGGCGCCGGGGGCACTTTTTCCCTATGCCCCGGAGTCGGCGCCTATGATGGCCGGCGCCAGAATGCTGCCCCTAGAAATGTGCCGCCCCAAGCACCTGCTTGTTTTGCTGGTGCCTGGAGCTGGCCCTGCCTTCAATACTCAGGGTAGTTGGTCTTTTTGCATTTTCTCTAGATACTTGTATCTTTCCACCAGACTCATCTCTTGTCAGGACTGAGCCTTAACCAACTAAATTTTATCATAGCCCTAGTCTCAGCCATGCAGTGAGAAAGCCAAATGCCTGCATCATCTGGGTCAAAAGAAATTGGAAAGTATAGCTGCATGTTACCAGCACATTGGTGACGCTGCAGCTAAAACCATTGCACTATCTCCCTCCCCAGTGGAATGCCATACACCCTTAACAAAAGGGGTCACAGAACAAAAACTTGTCTCCCTATCCTGTGCTAGAATTCTGACGATTGTGCATTTTTAATGATGTGAAGTGGTGTTTTCCTTCCTTGGATTTAAATAAAATGAGTTTTTAAAAGACTATAAAACAGACTGAATCAGTATTTAAAGACAATCTTATTACCATGAAAGAACATAACTCCACTATCAACTAATAACTACCGCCCTTTCTTTCTTATATCTTTCATTATCTAGAGATTAGTATTGGGAGGATCTGAAAGCCTGTCAAAAACCAAATCAACATCCCTCACAAGAGTTCAATGTTATAAAATAAAAAGTGCCATCACCAAGAAGGGGATTCACTGGATTATGTTTGTAGCACACAGGATTAGGCCCTGCCCAATAAGATGCATCATTGAGACTAACAAGGACATTTGTATGTTAAAAAAATGAGGGTGAATGCTCTCGATTTGCAAGCAGGCAAATTAATATGGGATTAACCTGTAAAAGAATTTCATAGGAGAACTTCATTTGTGAAATCAAGGCAAATCTTAATCCTATAATTTGTACTTAAAATCTATTCCATGGAGCTGGGGAATGAAACCCTGGTATTGCAGCAAAATCATATCAGACGCAGAAGTGACAAAGATCTTCTACAATGATAACAGGCAGCACTTGCCACTTTGGAGGTATTTTAAAAAAGAACATCAAAAAAGTCAGTAAGGTAACAGACTAAGGGCTTGTCTACATGGGGAAATTGATTGGAATAGCTACTGCAGAATAAGAGTGTCCACACGGGGAGCTATTCCACAATAGCTCTTCAGGTCAATTTCTCCATGCAGACAAAACCTAGGTTTTAACAAGAAGCTCAACACACCTAAACAAATAATTCACAACTAATAATTCATTCTGGGCATTTAGCTAGTTTTTCTGATTGTAGAAGAATTGAGACCAGATCAGAATATCCTCAAATGTATTCATTATTCACATTTTTCTTCTAGTGATTAATAGTGAATATTCAAATTTTGAGCTGTGTTGCTTAGTTGTGACTGGAGAGAAAAATCATGCTTTATTGTTTCTATTACATGATTTGTTGAGACTTGAGCACTTCCATCATGAATGAATTTAAAAATTGGTTTCTGCATATACTTCCATATGAGATTTGAAATTTGCTACATGTGGATATTTTGCTGGAAAAACTCAATTGTTCTAACATTCACAAAAAGAGGAATGAAAGTAATAATTCAAATGAATATCCATACCAACAGTTTAGTATTGTTAGCCCAGCTCTATAGTTGTACAATCACGGTCAATAATACATGCATCAGTATACACCTGAGTTTATTAATAATTATGATTAATATAAAGTTTTAAAAGAGTTCTCAAGTTGTCTTGGACTGTTGGTCTGCAGAACACTTCATGGTGATTTATGAGGAGTTGCGTGATAACATGATAGTGGTTCCTCTGCCTAGCTTTCAGCTGCTACATGTCTGTAATCTGTGGCTAAAATAAAATTAAGTACTTTCCCAATATGACCATGTAAGTAATTGTAGTTGCCACAGGGATGTGACGCAATTACAGATAGGAGCAGAGATGATCCATACATTGGTGAATCAGAGAAAAGGTGATCTTCAATGAAAGTGGGAGTGGTCTGTGTGCAATTTCGAATGGGAGATGGTGTTCACAAGGCAATCTTCCTATCAATATGTGTTCTATACTATGAAAAAGTTTCAGAATCCCCTATATCCCCTTATGATATGGTAATATGCTGTACTTTCTGCAGGCCAGATTGAATTGAATTCATATCATCATACTCAATTGAATTCATATCATCCATTGTAATTATATAATCTAATCATATTAAAAAGAGTATATGTTGAGAATCCCTAGCTTCTATGTAATAATATGTGTAAATAAACACAATTAAACACCAAAGGTAGTATAAGCCAAATGACCCTTGAAATTAGATAGCAGAATTGCTCCATGTTCCCTTTGTTCTGTTGGTGTATAGGCAGGGCCGGCTCCAGCATTTCTGCCGCCCCAAGCAGCGGCAATTGGGAAAAAAGAAAAAAAAAAAGCCGCGATCGGCAGCGACAGTTCAGCGGCAGGTCCTTCGCTCCTAGAGGAAGTGAGGGACCTGCCGCCCCCGAATTGCCGCAGGTTGCCCCTCTCCCTTGGCCGCCCCAAGCACCTGCTTGTTAAGTTGGTGCCTGGAGCCGGCCCTGTGTATAGGGTTTCTTCTTCTTCCCTGAGAAAATTCCCTGTAAATATTTCCAAAACAATTTAAAAAAAAGAAATAAGATCTTTCCTCATGCAGCAAGTCTAAGGCTGAGCCAGGAAGAGAAAGTACCTCAGCAGACTCTCAGCCCTGGTCTAAACTACGAGTTTAGGTCAAATTTAGCAGCATTTGGTCGATTTAACCCTGCAGCTGTCTGCACGACCAAGCCTGTTTTGTCGACTTAAAGGGCTCTTAAAATCAATTTCTGTACTTCTCCCTGGTGAGGGGAGTAGCGCTAAAATCGACCTTGCTGGGTCAAATTTGGGGTAGTGTGGATGCAATTCAATGGTATTGGCCTCCGGGAGCTATCCCAGTGTGCTCCATTGTGACCGCTCTGGACAGCTCTCTCAACTCAGATGCACTGGCCAGGTAGACAGGAAAAGCCCCGGGAACTTTTGATTTTCATTTCCTGTTTGGCCAGTGTGTCAAGCTGATCAGCACAGGTGACCATGGAGTCCCAGAATTGCAAAAGAACTCCAGCATGGACCGAACAGGAGGTACTGGACCTGATCGCTGTTTGGGGAGAAGAATCCGTGCTAGCTGAACTCCGTTCAAAAGATGAAATGCCAATGTATTTGCCAAAATCTCCAAGGGCATGATGGACAGAGGCTACAGCAGGGACACACAGCAGTGCCGCGTGAAAGTTAAAGCGCTGAGGCAAGCCTACAAAAAAACAAATGATGCAAATGGTCGCTCCAGGTCAGAGCCCCATACATGCCACTTCTATGATGAGCTGCATGCAATTCTAGGGAGCGCCCCTACCACTACCCCACCACTGTCCGTGGACACCTGCAAGGGGGTAGTCTCACGCAACAGGGATGAGGATTTTGTGGAGGAGGAGGTTGAGGTTAGCGCACAGCAGGCAAGTGGAGAATCCCTTCTCCCCTGGAGCCAATACCCTCCCAACCCTCCCAAAGCGGGCTCCCGGGCCATGAAGCCAGAGACGGCACCTCTGATGAGTTCACCTTTGTAAATATAATACAGGGTTTAAAAGCAAGCGTGTTTAATGATTAATTTGCCCTGAAGACTTGGGATGCATTCGCGGCCAGTACAGCTACTGGAAAAGTCTGTTAACGTGTCTGGGGATGGAGCGGAAATCTTCCAGGGACATCTCCATGAAGATCTCCTGGAGGTACTCTAAAAGCCTTTGCAGAAGGTTTCTGGGGAGGTCAGCCTTTTACCATGCCAAGCCAGTAGCAAGTAGTCTGGAATCATTACAAAACAAAGCATTGCAGTGAATGGGCCCGGGCTTTGGTGGCTTTCAAGCAACATCCATTCTTTATCTCTTTGTGTTAGCCTCAGGAGAGTGATATCATTCATGGTCACCTGGTTCAAATACGGGAAATTTGTTTAAGGGGACATTCAGAGGTGTCCGTTCCTGCTGGGCTGTTTGCCTTTGGCTGAAAAGAAATCATCCCCGCTCTTAGTCACGCAGTGGGGGGAGGCCCATTCATGCTGAGTTGTTCGCGTTTGGCTGACAGGGATCTTCCCTGATACTAGCCACGCGGTGTGTGTGTGAAGCAATCGTCCCAGAGAATGGGGCTGGTGGTTGTGTTGTGCTGCACATTCACCCTAAAACCGCAGCCCCTCCTTTTAAATGGCCAACCCAACAGGCTTTGCTTGGTATGGAAAAGGAGGGCGCTGCTGTTTGAAACTGTTCCCACATATTATGAAGGTTGAAGAAGCCGAAAGCCTTTGCTTTACCATGGCTGCCTGCAAGCTGAATTCTGTTGCCCAGCCGAGTGTGTGTGATGTCTCACACCAAACCGGCAGGCACTCAATATAAGAGGAAAAATGCGACCTTGTACCAAAAGCGCATGTGCTATGTAATGTGAATCGCTTGATTTAAGTGTGAAATAATCTTCCCTTTGTTCTCTAAAATGTATCTTTTTAAATACTACTCTCCCTTTTTTCCTCCCGCAGCTGCAAATGTTTCTACACTCCCCCTATCATCTCCATCCCAGAGGCTAGCGCAGATTAGAAGGCGAAAAAAATGCACTCGCGATGAAAGCAACAGAAGGCTGGCATTCAATAAGTGTTGAACTGCAGTGTGGTATTGTCCTTCCCTCCTCCCCTCATCCACCACCCCACCCAGTGCTTCCCTCCTCACCCACCCCTCCCGGGCTACCTTGCAAGTTTTCCCCCTTTTTGTGTGATGAATTAATAAAGAATGCATGATTTTGAAACAGTAATGACTTTATTGCCTCTGAAAGTAGTGATCAAAGCGGGGAGGTTGGTTGGCTTACAGGGAAGTAGAGTCATCAAGGAGAAACAAACAGAATAAACAGAACTGTCATACTGTAGCCTGGCCAGTCATGAAACTGGTGTTCAAAGCTTCTCTGATTCGCAGGGCGCCCAGCTTTGCTCTTCTAATTATGCTGGTGTCTGGCTGCGCGTAATCGGCCGCCAGGCAATTTGCCTCAACCTCCCACCCCGCCATAAACGTCTCCCCCTTACTCTCACAGATATTGTGGAGCACACAGAAAGCAGCAATAACAATGGGAATATTGGTTTCACTGAGGTCTAACCTAGTCAGTAAACTGCGCCAGCGAGCTTTTAAATGTCCAAATGCACATTCTACCATCATTCTGCACTTGCTCAGCCTATAGTTGAACTGCTCCTGACTACTGTCCAGGGTGCTGCATGGCTTTATGAGCCATGGCATTAAGGGGTAGGCTGGGTCCCCAAGGATAACTATAGGCATTTCAACATCCCCAACAGTAATTTTCTGGTCTGGGAAGTAAGTTCCTTCCTGCAGCTGTTCAAACCGACCAGAGTTCCTGAAGATGCGAGCATCATACACCTTTCCCAGCCATCCCACATTAATGTCGGTGAAACGTCCCTTGTGATCCACCAGTACTTGCAGCACCATTGAGAAGTACCCCTTGCGGTTTACGTACTGGCTGCCAAGGTGGTCCAGTCCCAAGATAGGGATATGTGTTCCGTCTATCGCCCCACCACAGTTAGGGAACCCCATTGCAGCAAAGCCATCCACTATGACCTGCACATTTCCCAGAGTCACTACCCTTGATAGCAGCAGCTCAGTGATTGCATTGGCTACTTGGATCACAGCAGCCCCCACAGTAGATTTACCCACTCCAAATTGATTCCCGACTGACTGGTAGCTGTCTGGCATTGCAAGCTTCCAGAGGGCTATCGCCACTCGCTTCTCAACTGTGAGGGATGCTCTCATTTTGGTATTCTGGCACTTCAGGGCAAGGGAAAGCAAGTCACAAAGTTCCATGAAAGTCCCCTTATGCATGTGAAAGTTTTGCAGCCACTGGGAATCATCTCAGACTGCAACACTATGCGGTCCCACCAGTCTGTGCTTGTTTCCTGGGCCCAGAATCGGCATTCCACGGCATGAACCTACCCCATTACCACCATGATGTTCAAATTGCCAGGGCCCTTGCTTTGAGAGAAGTCTGTGTCCATGTCCTCATCACTATCGTGATCGCGCTGTCATCACCTCCTCACCTGCTTTTGCAGGTTCTGCACATACTGCAGGATAATGCGTGAGGTGTTTGCAATGCTCACAACAGCAGCGGTGAGCTGAGCGGGCTCCATGCTTGCCGTGGTATGGCATCTGCAGAAGAGCAGGAGAGCAGAGTTGCAGCGGAAGCGGTGGATGACAATGGATGCCATGAGAATAGATATATATTCAGAATGACGAGAGGACCTGCAAGGTGGATTCATGGCACCAGAAGAGCAGAGTTGCAGCGGAAGCAGTGGATGACGACAGTTAGCAGTCCTACTGCACCATCTGCTGACAGCAGTATGGAGTCTGCATGGAAAAAAGGCGCAAAACGATTGTCTGCCATTGCTTTCATGGAGGGAGGGGCGACTGACGACATGTACCCAAAACCACCCGCGACGATGTTTTTGCCCCATCAGGCATTGGGAGCTTAACCCAGAATTCCAATGGGCAGCGTATACTGCAGGAACTGTGGGATAGCTACCCACAGTGCAACGCTCCAAAAGTCGACACTAGCCACGGTAGTGAGGACGCACTCCGCCGACTTAATGCACTTATTGTGGACATACGCAATCAATTGTATAAAATCGATTTCTAAAAATCAACTTGTATAAGATCGACCTAATTTTGTAGTGTAGACATACCCTCAGTCCTGTGACTTAACCATAAGAACCTTGTTTGATTACCAAAGAGTATAGATTTGTGTGTGATATCCTGGGCACCTGTGCTAACCCTCCATAGACTCCACAAGTGCAAATGAATGCAAAATATGAATTCCTTGTTGTGTTTTCATTTTCTAATGATTTTATAGGGATAAATTCTGCATTCCTTACTCAGGCAATATTCCCTGCAATACCTCACTAAGGACTGAGTATGTAGTGCCAGACTTGCTGGTCAATAACTGTACCTACACATAATTAAACAGCCACCTTACAAAGTGAGATCTAAATAAGCAGGACATGCTACCACAGCATGCATATGTGAGCATCATCTGAAGCATTATTGTACGGTGGATCCACTTACTAAAGATTAATTTTCTAAACATGTCATCTCATCCTGCTATTCAGACATAGAACATTTCTATCTGGCAACAGATGGCTAGGATCTATACTATTTGCTGGACCTTCTTCTGCTAAAAGAGAATTATTCTTCTCCATGATGTAGGTATCAGATAAGCAACTTCATTCTATTGCTGCTAAACTAGTAAGCTATACCAGCACCCATCCCACAAGATCAATCATACACTGTACATTTGCCCTGCAAATAGCATAGTATATTCTGGAGCCTTCCATATTTTGCTAGTTAAATAACATGTATGCTACCTATCTAACATCTGTGCTGTTTAACTAACATTCTAGTTAGTGCCCTTACAGTATTTTGCATACAATTACAGGCAGTAACTAGCTCCATAATAGTTGTGTGCTAGCAGATCTCACTTCTCTGACAAGAATTAGGATGGAGTTTAGGGACTGATCATAGTTCCTCAGCTAGGATGGAATTTAGGGACTAATGCTTACTCACTGAGTAGCAGGGGCATAGGTAAGAGTTTGCAGGAACACGCCTTCAGATTGTAAGCCTTTCAGGGCAATGACCTATTACAGTACTTCGTAAGTGTTTCTAAATAATAACTCCACTCATGCAAGAGCAGCAGGATTACTGGTAACCGGCTGGTCTAATACATCACCCCAGCCAGGCATGCCACTTTCCTACCTTCCCCTCCTCCACAGGTTCTGGGAATAATATCCCACCCATTGCATATCACTCTCTAGGTTCTCAGGAGGACACCTACACTTCTAATTTAGACTATGGACACTCTTCATCCCAGTTTTCTTCCAGTTCTGAGGGGGAACATCCCTTCAATTTGCTCCTAGGAAGAAACCCCAGCTCTATTCCCACTTCCACTCCACTCTCCAAAAGAACTTTAAAAGGCACTCTAATGCTAGGGCTATAGTGTTGGCTGGGAGTTGCATCATCACAGATTCTTCATAGAAAGGCAGGAAGTTGGGCCTGGGGTGAGCCAGGAGTGTGAGCCAGCTTTGCCCCTTTCACAGGCCATTACTTGAACACTGTTTGTAAATGTATTAAAAGAGAACTAGATAAATTCATGGAGGTTAAGTCCATTAATGGCTATTAGCCAAGATGGGTAAGGAATGCTGTCCCTAGCCTCTGTTTGTCAGAGGGTGGAGATGGATGGCAGGAGAGAGATCACTTGATCATTATCTGTTAGGTTCACTCCCTCTGGGATACTTGGCATTGGTCACTGTTGGTAGACAGGCTACTGGGCTGGACGGACCTTTGGTCTGACCCAGTATGACCATTCTTATGTTCTTAGTTGTTCCATGTGAGAATTACCCTTCAGAGGGCTACTTTAGAAGCTGTACTAGGCTTTTGCAGTATTCGGGGTTCTTTCATTTTTGTTTTACAATCAAAAGCAGTGAATTACAGATAGAAAACCAGTGCTGGGAAAATGGTTAAAAAAAAATTAAAAATTCATAAGCATTTCAAAAACCTCCATGTGGAATTTAGCTTCAGCAATGTTCACATACATTTTTACTGATTTTTATGTGAATATGAGAAAGCAAAAATTTGTTAATATGGAATAGTCACAAAAAGTAAATTTCAGGATCATGCCCATCTGGGACTCACAGCTGAATTCAGACCCAGCTCATTACCCTCAGCGGAGTCAGCAAATGAACCTGGTCTCCTCATTGGCTGATTACTCCACAGGCACATTCTTAAACCCAGCAGCAGTAGTGGGTCCTTTGCTCAATAATGTTCCATGCCTACAGCTGTGTTTCTAGTCCCACTTCCTGTTTCCTGCTCCTAGATCTTGATTTCTGCCACTGCTCTGGCTAATACTTTGGTTCTGACACTTGGCTCCTTCTTTTTGAGGTTTAGTTCTAGCTCACTGCCTGGACTTGGTATTTGGCTTCTGCCCCTTAGCTCCTGGTTCCTGACTCTAGCCTGCTCCCTGCACTTGACAACTTGGCTCCTGATTTGGGCTCTGGACATTAGGCTAGGTTCTAGTCCATTAAGCAAGACTGCTTGAGGCCCAGTCCTTAACAATACCCAAGATTGATTGAAACATGAATAGTGTTCAGTATGGGGGGAAAGTCCTTTATAAAGAAGAGGTAAACTGGATAAAGACCAAACTGGATGTCATGTGAGTTGGGTGACCAATCACACAGCTGAAATATCAGTCACGAATATGGTATACTCACAGATTCATGGATCATAGACAATCCACAGGCTGAAATCTGTTCACATAAAATCCTTGGTGAACAATTTTTTCCACGAGTGAATTGGTAGAAACTGCAATCTGTTTGCAGATAACTGACAAAAAGAAAAAGGGCTAAATTCACTAGCTCTAAGGAAAATAATAGAATATCAGTTCTAGTATGGTGCTCTGAGTCATCAGAATGAAAGCTTAAGCTTTCACTGTGCCATTTAATTTAGTAAACAGGAAAAATAATGCAGAAGTCAGTGCTTGTTTTGGTCACAGTGTCTGAAGTGACTGTTGCCATGGTACATAGAAACATGTTAGAGGTAGAAATCTAGTCCAGCTCCTTTCAAGTAAGGTATAGTCTTGAGTATTTTGTCAAACAAGTTTGAATCATTGCAGCCTTGAGAAGAAACCACAGTACTGCTAATGTATCACTGTTATTTATGGAGTACCTTGCAGTTCAGTCCTGAAGCTTCAAACTACTCTCAGGCCTGCAGGAGACTTTGAGCTCAGTGGGGTGAATTCCATTGAATAACACTGAGCTCCTGTAGAAGAGAGATTCCCTACCTGCAAGGATTGTAGGGTTCTGGGACTGTAAGTGTAACTGAAACCACTGCCTGCTGACCAGCTTGTCTCAGTGTTTCCTTCTGCTCCACCCATTGTCTCTTGTTCTATACTTAGATTGTAAACTCTTTGGAGCAGAGAACCTATTTTTGTTCTGTCTGAATAGTGTGTAGCACAATGGGCTTATGGTCCAAGATGGGAGCTTCTAGGTGCCACTGCAATACTATAAATAATTCTAAAATGTGTGCTTGGCCCTACACAAATAAAGAAGATGACATACATCTCACTCACACTGTTGTAAATCCAGTGACAGTCATGGGCACAGGAACTGTTCCCTACTTGGGGCACAAGCAACGCTAAAAGGGGCATGGAGAGGAAGAGACAGGCAACTTCCCCACCTATGCACTAGCTAGCTGAGCTGCCTGATAAAGAATGGGGTGCACACAGTCAGCTCCTAAGAGAGAGCTGTGCTTCTCAGGAGCAGCAGTAGGCATTGTGTGCCTTTGCAACACTTCCAGCCTAGGGGCCATCCCGATAGGCAGTCAGGTCCTTGCATTTTGATTCATATCTAATCAATTTA
The DNA here is from genome assembly GCF_002925995.2 of Terrapene triunguis. NCBI lineage: Eukaryota > Metazoa > Chordata > Testudines > Emydidae > Terrapene > Terrapene triunguis. Next base: position 19,361,163 of record NW_020664562.1, on the reverse strand, counting down.
TAAGCAGTAGATCGAGACTTGGACTGTGAAAGAGATTAAAGGGGAATAAGAACTCCCACTGCATCCCTGTACAAGCTAACTGACTATTCCCCTACCTGACCCTGGAGCATATGGGTAGGTGTTTAGTGTGGATTGAGCTTTGGCTTCCCCCCATTCACTGGCAAACAAAGCTGAACGTGCCCTTAGAAGAAGCAAAAAGCAAGAGAGAAAGTGTTCCCCAAAGGTGTGTCTGAGCTATGGTCAGGGCCGGCTCCAGGGTTTTGGCCGCCCCAAGCAGCCAAACAAAACAAAACAAAAAGCCGCGATCGCGATCTGCGGCGACAATTCGGTGGGAGGTCCTTCGCTCCGAGCAGGAGTGAGGGACCATCCGCCGAATTGCCGCCGAACAGCTGGACGTGCCGCCCCTCTCCGAAGTGGCCGCCCCAAGCACCTGCTTGTTAAGCTGGTGCCTGGAGCCGGCCCTGGCTATGGTGCCTCCTGGGCCTAGTTCTAGAGCGACGGAGTTGTGCCTAAATTCAGTGTGTCCTAATGTGATTTCTAAGAACATCTAAGTAATTCATAAGTGTTTAAAAAAAAAAGAGTTCAAACACAGCTTGGAAAAGTGAAACACTTTAAACTACCTTTTAGAGTGGAGTGCGTTCATTCTCAATGAATTCTTCCATAACAGGTATCCTGGCAAAGGCCTATTTTTTTATTCTGTACATCTAACTTTTTGTCAAAATTATGTGGTTCTGACAGCATTTTTATGAGAATTATTGCACATTTTTAAATCATTGTACTATTTATCACCTGATATGTTGTTTTCTTATAAAAACTAGGCAGTCTCTACATAATGTAGATGTAAAATTGTATACTCTCTTACTCTCAGAGATAGGCATTTTCACCCACCACTACTGTCAACATTTAAGATCAAAAGCAAATAAGTACTGCTATTGGAACATCTTAAGTTATTAAAAACCACCTCTTAGTTATTCTCGTTCTCTCTCTTTGAAGAAGTGTGGTTACCCTTTCTTTCCCCCAAATTACAGATTTTGGGCATTTGGGTCAAATGAACCTTTCATCTGACTGAACTCTGTTGGAAAGACATCTTGCAAATGCTGCTAATATTTTCTTATGGCATTTGTGGGTTTATCTGTGAAAAAGAATGCTGTGCCCTGAGGCTCAGCTGCACTTGGCAACAAGGATTATTTAACAGTGGTGTTCATTAATATTACAATAATGCCCAAATGTGCTAGGCACTTTTCAGGGCAAGGTCTATGTCTTCCTATTTGTGCACAGAAACTGCAGTCTAACTTAAATAAAAAAGAATAAGAATGCAAAGGACTAGAATCTGAATGTCGTGTTGGCCATGTTAACCATGGCATACCTTTAGCAGTGTGCATTCCAAATGTGTTTTAGCTTAGCTATCAACAAACATTGAAATGATGCTGGTGGTGCTTGAAAATGTGCAATGACCTATATCCATCAAAATAAACCATAGAAAACTTCAGTACTCGCCCTAAGGAAAGGGTGGATGGGGGGAGTGAGGCTTTTGAGAAAGAACTAGCTCAACTCTCTCATAATGTTGCTAGTCTCATGACAGTTTTGCTAGTCTAGAAATGGTCACAGCATCTGTACATTCATCAGAAATGCAACAAGATACAAAAAGGACACTTCAAACACTCTGATCCTCCTCTCATGCTGGTGTAAATCAGGTGTAACTCCAATAAGTCTGCAATATCATACTGGCATAAAAATTAGTGAAAAGGAAGAGAAGAATTTGGCCCTTTGCATACTAACATGATAATTAGCTGTGATGTCTCTAGGACCCAGTTCTCCCCTAATATTGATGCACGATCCTCAGCTGCTGTAGCATCAGTGAAATTACAGCAGCTCTACCAATGCAAATCAATTTAAAATCAGACCTAGTAAATCTACAATGGGGTTTATGTACATTTATCCAGGAGCTGATTTAGATCCTGGATAACTATTGGTGCACACTGTTAAGTAAAGGCTAGTTAGTGTTCTGTGGCATATACCAGGTTTGTTTTGCCCTTAATTTAATTATTTCAGATTATATGTATATTTCAAAAAAAATTCTGATGGAGGAACCCCAGGTCCCATTTCTATTAATAATCCTTAGTCTCTGTGCGCCTAGATAGGATTCAAAATCTCCAATTAATCCAGCTCTTGCTTCCTCCCCCTCACCAATTAAGGGTAACAATGCTTACCACTGAGGGCCAGATTCTGTTACCCATGTTCACAATGAACCAGACTCTGGTCTTCAATAAAGCCACTTTGCCTCGCTCTGGCTTAATTGGCTACATGGGGATTCCCCTGTTGTAGTGGAGTCCTTGGGTGGTATTAATATCTTCCCCATGAGGAAGGTGGGGTCAAGGGTGTGCCCAGTGGGAATAGGATGTAGCTGGAGTTCTAATTACCCCAGGAGCCTGTTGCTGCAAGGTGTAATTTGCAGATTTGCAGCAGTCTAAGGGTGCTCAAGGTTGGGGCCTGAGTGTGATGTTGTCCTTTGCCCCCCCCCCTTTTTTTTTTATTAAGATTTAAGGTAACTGAAGGGTAGTGAGATTATGGGCCAAATTCTTCAAAGTGTCTCTGGCAGGCTGCTGAGTGCCTTCTTTCTATTCTTGATGATGGCAACAGGACTAAAAGGTATTTAGTCCATTGCAGGATTGGGCCCTACATGATTTATGATGTTCACATAGTAAATCAATGTCAGAGCTGACATTAACACCCAGGCATTAATAGGTGACAGTACCTCCCTCAGTCCACCAGACAGATCCTGCTGCTTCAAACCACTTCAATCATTTGAAAAGGTTAACTATTCTCCTCAGGGCTTTCTCTCTGACCACAGTAGTGGTGACCACTTCCCCCACACTTAAAGCAAGCGAACATTGGTTATGCTTTCCCCAGCCAATGTGTACAACTGTGTTCTGCTACTGAAAGAAGGACACAGGAGTTTCATTGGACTCTCCACAGAACTATTTACCTCAAGCTGCACTTGCAATTCTTATTCACTTCCGTGGTAGGCATGTGCATGGATGGAAAGTAACAGTTTATATGGAGCAAGCAGAAATGCATAGTTGATTGTGAGGAAAAGTCAGTTTAATGTTTTATATAATGGAAAAATTGTTCACCCAACCTTCGTCATTATTATACACTGCAGATTTATGCCCAGCTATATTTTTTGCATAATTTGGTACACTGCTCATAATTCACCACATAGAACATTATATTAAATATTACTACTTTCAAGGCATTTAAAACACAGATCAGAGCCATGATCTGCCTTGAATTTAGCCACTGATTTATGTTTCTATCTAGCTTCCCAGGAGAGAATTTCACAGACTGGAAGCAAAATTCGGTACAAAACACTGTAAATGAATACTCCTGTTTCAGATCAACAACGTTGCTTTCTACATTTTTTTCTACATTTTTATTAAAACAGTGGCTATTATGGAGGACCAGATACTACTGTGAATACATTAGAGAGATTGATGGAAAGAAGTTGATTTTTTCTTGTGATTATTAAAAAGGACTATATTGTGAATAGATTCTCCCCCCGCCCCCCAAGGTGTGTGGCAATAAGAGACTCAGACTGGGATCTGGCCATTGAAATTTGAGGAATGCTGCCAGGTATGCTAGCTGAAGTACTTTAGGAGATATCTTGCTAGTTCTTGGCAAGGACTTTATTTTTGTGCACTGGACCAATGGGACTGCTGGCCAAGGTAAACAAGAAAATTTAGTAGTGGTAGTAATAATAATAAGGGTCCACTCCTGCTCCCATTGAAGATAACTGGCGTTTTACCATTAAGGCCTGTTCCGTCTCCTCTTGAGGTTAAGTCCCTACAAATAGTGTGTGTCATATATGGAGACAATCATTCAAATTGAGTGCTATTTCCTGAATAGTTTTGTAGCATTTTCTTGAGTAAAATATTATTTTGGCACACTTAGTCCTAAATAATTTGGTAAATCCTTGCATGCACTTTCCAAAAATTTGCAGCATAAGTCCTTGGGATGTGATTTATATACTTTAATTACAGATGTACTTAAGGTTGCTTATGTCAATGCCTTATAGAGTTTCTGGTCATGAAAGCACCAATTGAGTAAGTTATGGGTGTCATGGATACCGCACATCTTTTTAAAAAACAGTGAATTTAAAAGTCAGGTTGCACAGTGACAAAGACAGGAATTGCAACAATTTCCTCCCTCATTGCTTCAGATTCTGATCCCAATTATATGATCTTCTGCTGTCAATTGATAGAAGGCAGACATCCATTCTCATCCTCCTGGATCTCTCTGTATCACTGAATGCCGTTGACCATGAGATACTGCTGTCCCACCTGAGAAAAGGAGAAGATGTCCAGGGGAATGCATTAAAATGGTCCAAGTCCCTGTTAGAGGGACACATGAAAGGCGTAGTGATGGGAAACTACACCTCTCAATTAGATCCCTCACTCATGGAGTCCCAGAAGGATTAATTCTCTCTCATGTCGTATTTAAGATCTACATGTAGCTAGGATATTGACTCAAGCACCTCCAATATACAGATGACGCCACAGGTTTACTTAATCACATATGACCACACCACTACCACCAAGATGGTCCACTGCTTAGTTGAGATCTGTGCATGGATGAAGCACAGCTGCTTGAAGTTGAACCCAAGCAATACAGAGGTGATGCTGGTGGGCAGAAGAAAGCACTTGGAAGAATTTGCAGCCATGGAACAGTAAACTTTGGTTGACATCCACAATTGGTCAATTGAGTCTTCTGGATTTCTTGCTAAGTTCTCACATAGCATCATCCACAAGTAACACTTTCTAGCATCTCCTGTTTGTCCTTCAGGATGTGACAGTTTCCTGACAATGACCCGGTTTTCAGTTATACACTCTTTGCCACCTCCTGTCTGGATGATAGAAATGCAATATTTTGGGGTATTGAGCCATGAGCCCTCAGAAAACTCCAGATAGAACACTGCTTTGCATCTCCTCAGCAACATGGGCTACCATGAGCACATCAAAGCTGTTCTCTGAAGTAGCTTCCCATAGAATAGTGTCAAGTTCAAACTCTTAGTTCTTATCCTCAAGATGCTCAATGATCTCTGTCCAGTATACCTAAAAGATCACTTAAAAACTCCTGGGTGAAGCATGGTTGACAATCCTACTCCTCAAGCACATGGAAATTTCTTCCATGAGGGTAAAAAGCTTGTTTGTGTGGAAGACACAGCTTTCTCTGAGGCCTGTTTCAGTCTGTGGAAAACTCCCACAGGAACTAAGGACCATCACAAATTTTATCACCTTCCACTCCAAGGCACTCTTCCTCGACCTTGTTTTTCCCAATATAAACACATACCAATATGTAGATACTTAAAAAGTCCTACTAAAATAAACTACGCTGCACACGCAATTCTTCCTTGGAAGAAAGAAGGAGAGAGAACGAACCATGTGCACAGATGTTGGTCACATTGCCTAACACACTATTGAAAGGTACTGAGATAGTACAGGGAAGGGGATATAATCACCCATATAAAACAGAACAGAATTATACTGATATAAATCAGGATTAACTCTACTGGACTTCATTAAAGATATTCTTCATTTACAGTGGTGTGACTGGGATGAGAATCTGCCCCATCATCTCTTTGAAAGGCCCTCAGGAAAATGTCTAAAAAATTGACATAATTACCCCATTTTTCCTGGGTAATTAAAAAAAGTTAAGGACACCTGAAAGTAATCTGCTGTCGGTCTCAATCCATAATGTTACCCAATGACTCTATGAATAAAAGAGAGACAAGGTGGGTGAGGTAATATCTTTTATTGGATCAATATCTGAGACAAATTTTTGAGCTCCACAAAGCAATTCTTCAGGTCTGGGAAAGGAAAGAGCTTGAAGCCTTGTCTCTTTCAGCAATAGAAGCTGGTCCAATAAAACATATTCCTTTACTTTCTCCTATCTTGGGACCAACACAGCTATAACACTTCAAACAACTGTGAATTGATGTAAGTAAAAAGTAATACATTAGGTTGAATGGGTACTTCAGAGTCCAATGAAATTGAAAGGAATTTCATGTACAGTATAAATATAAGCTGAAGGAAAGCAGTAAAAATCAAAATACATAGGGTGAAATGGTAGAGTAGGTTAATGCTCTTGCCTTTAGCTCTGGATGCAAATCCTGGTATTGCCTACAAGTGGGAAATGAATTTAGTGATCTCATTAAACTACTCCCTAGCAAACATTGGTCCATATCCCAAAACCACTGCATGGATCAGCAAGATTGGTAGTCTGTGCTGAGAGTGACTCAGAACTGAGGGTGCTGAAGAAGTGCATTGGCAGAGCTGGGTTCGGAAGCTTGGACAGTACTAGCATGTATTATGCTTGATTCCAGAACTCAAGCTCAGGAGCACCAAATTCACGTAAAATACTTTTTAAAATCCATATGCGGCCAGAGTCTTTAAATCCAAATCAGTTTTAAAATCCAATTTTGCTTGAGATGAAAAAAGGAACCGTAGATTGACAAGCTGATGCTATATCATTCCCCTCTATTCAGCATTGGTGAGGCCTCATCTGGAGTACTGTGTCCAGTATTGGGCCCCACACTACAAGGAGGATGTGGAAAAATTGGAAAGAGTCCAGCGGAGGGCAACAAAAATGATTAGGGGGCTGGAACACATGACTTATGGAGGAGAGGCTGAGGGAACTGGGATTGTTTAGTCTGCAGAAGAGAAGAATGAGGGGGATTTGATAGCTGCTTTCAACTACCTGAAAGGGGGTTTCAAAGAGGATGGATCTAGACTGTTCTCAGTGGTACCAGATAACAGAACAAGGAGTAATGGTCTCAAGTTGCAGTGGGAGAGGTTTAGTTTGGATATTAGGGAAAACGTTTTCACTAGGAAGCACTGGAATGGGTTACCTAGGGAGGTGGTGGAATCTCCTTCCTTAGGAGTTTCTAAGGTCAGGATGATTTAGTTGGGAATTGGTCCTGCTTTGAGCAGGGGGTTGGACTAGATGACCTCCTGAGGTCCCTTTCAACCCTGATATTCTATAATTCTAGGATTCTTGTTATACAACTGATTAGTGCTTGAAACTGATGAATTCTGTGCAAAGATATGCAGAGAAACACAGATTAATTAGATTTGATTGCACATAGTATAGCAAATACCATTACTAGAAAATAAATAATATGGGTAGATGTTTCTTTCCCAACATTGAGCTAGAAGAGGATAGAAGTTTTCTATGGGCTAGATTAGCCCCTCTTGTAGCAATATCATTCTGAGAGTGTCCTGGAGAAAAAATTGAGAGATTTTACACCCATGCCTTATTTCAAGGGACAGTATTCATTTTAGTCCAATATTACTTAGTTCCACACAATTTGGTGTCACTTAACTCCTAATGTTGTAAATTCTTTTCATCGGAGAAAGAATCATGGATGAAAGATTCTAGTAAGAGTTACAGAGTGGTAGCCGTGTTAGTCTGTATCAGCAAAAACAACGAGGAGTCCTTGTGGCACCTTAGAGACTAACAAATGTATTTGGGCATAAAGCTTATACCCAAATACATTTGTTAGTCTCTAATGTACCACAAGGACTCCTCGTTTTAGTAAGAGTTATTTACACTAAAGTGATGAATCCCACCAGTTTCCTGCATGGACAGTTTCTTTATGTATCTCATTTGGGTGGTCTTTGTCCCACATTTGGGTCTTGGAAGATAGCGAAGTTTGCTGATACTCTGTACAACTTCTTTGAATTCAGCTGACTTGCACAGGTTGTCAATTATTTGGTGCTTAATCTGGTGGATACAGTTAAGGAATCCTGTCACATGCCTTAGCAATGTAATTCTAAGTATGCAAAAGCCAACATAGATATTTGCTATTAGCAAATGCTAACTATCTTAGGTTTTATACTGACATCCATCACCATAGCATCTTCGGCCAAGATCCTCCAAGATATTTAGGTACCTAATTCTTATTGATTTCAATGGGAGTTATGTGCCTAAATACCTTTGAGGATCTGGGTCTTATTGAGTTCCCTGTAATCAATTCCAATAGCCAAGTCCCCAGTGGACTACTACTCCCTTTTCAAGGTAAAATATCTTCTTGCTTGGTTTTTTTTGGAGGAGGGGGGCAAGAGGGGGAAAGGTGTTAGGGGAAGTGAAATATGCCTACATTTTCTTTTACTATAAGAATGTGAACTTTATTATTTCCATAGCATTTATTTACTAAGTCCTGTTAACCAGGGCCGGCTCTAGGATTTTTGCCGCCCCAAGCAGAAACAATTTTGGCTGCCCCCCCCCCTGTTTTTTTCTTACCCCACCCCCGGCCCCACCTCAGCTCCACCCCTTCCCCAAATCCCCAGCCCTGCCTCCTCCCCCCAGGCTCTCAAGCCTAGGAGGGAGGGTTAGCAGCGGCGCGTGAATCAGCTATTTCGTGCGCCGTGGCTGCTCAGGATCTCCCCCTCCCTCCCAGGTTTGAGAGCCTGGGAGGGAGGGCGAGCAGTGGTGCGCGAATCAGCTGTTTCGCGCGCCGTGGCGCGTGAGCGGCAGCAGCGGAGGTGAGCTACGGCGGCCGGGGCACACTTTTAGGGGCGGCAGGGGCGGCATTCTGGCGCCAGCCATGCCGCCCCTAAAAATGTGCTGGCCCAAGCACCAGCTTGTTTTGCTGGTCCCTAGAGCCGGCCCTGCTGTTAACCTTACTCATGTAAGTGGTCAAACTGACTTCAGTGGAACTTCTTGCATAAGTAAGGCAGACAGGATTGGGACCAACATTTGTAGTTTTGTTTGTTTCTGAGTTTTGGTTTTTTTTCTCCCTACTATAGCAATTTAGGAACATATCACTATACAGAGATCCATCTACTCCAGGGGTAGGCAACCTATGGCACGCGTGACGAAGGCGGCACATGAGCTGATTTTCAGTGACTCACACTGCCCAGGTCCTGGCCACCAGTCCGAGGGGCTCTGCATTTTAATTTAATTTTAAATGAAGCTTCTTAAAATATTTTGAAACCTTATTTACTTTACATACAACAATAGTTTAGTTATATATTATAGGCTTATATAAAAAGACCTTCTAAAAACGTTAAAATGTATTACTTACACGCGAAACCTTAAATTAGAGTGAATAAATGAAGACTCAGCACACCACTTGTGAAAGGTTGCCGATGCCTGATCTACTCTCATATCCTGTCTGAACAATCGCTGCTGCTTCAGAAAGCATTAAATCCTAATAATGCACTAATTGACAGAAGGAAGGATTTCTTCCCAACCCCAGCTGGTGATCAGCTTATGCCCTGAAGCTTACACATTCTTGACATCATTCTGTATGCAAAGCATACCGAGTCTTTTTCTGCAAATGTATAAAACGTTCTATATGGAAGAGAGTCATATCCCTCCCTCCTGAACTTAATGTAACATTTCTACTGCAGAAAATATCTGCTGTCAACATTCACAAATCATTTGCAAGCAGAGTTTTGTTATATGTGAAGAGAAAAACCTGAAAGTAAAAAATAAGAAATTTGCAAGTTTACTGAGTATTTAAAAAACAAACAACCCCCCCCCCCACAAATTGCCTTGCAGTGGTCTTTCTCCTACTCCATTAAGCCCTTATCAGCACACTCTATACCATTTGAATACTGCAAGCTTTGCACTGATTCAGCCCATTAAATGAACGGTTAGAAATCAGATTCCATTTTTCCAAAGGAGCGGCATCTATTTTTGCTACAGCTGTGCAGTGCTTATCTCCTTATTTACATAACATGATTCATCACTCATTTAATTCAAAAAGTGTTTTCTGAATGCCAATGCAAATAGATTTGTGCCAGATTTTAAAAAGACAGAGCCTTGTCTGTGTCCTTTACAGTAAGATTTCTTAAGGCACAGCAAATGTTCATAGTAAACTGTGCTCAGTAAATCAGTCTTTCCCCTTAATTAGTCTTCTCAATACTAATCTAATTTAAACTGTCCAATCTAGCATAGTTTTTTCTAATATGCTCATCACCTCAGTGCATTAAATAACATATTGGAGCATATTTATATGGCCTTGGAAATTAACTTCATTTCTTCATTAAACAGGGGAGAGGATCATATGTGATATAATGGGTTGTATTCCATTAATTTGAGGAGCTTTCATTATATCGGATACATCTATAAGCATTATTCTGTTAATTCAAGATTAACAGAATTAGATTCACAACAACAACAACTCTTAAGGAAGCTTCTTTTAATACACACACACACACACACACACACACCTTGATTTCCCCTATGTGCTGCAGGGTTACCGAACAGGTAGAAAGAGTTGTTTGCTCTCTGCAGAGGCTCAGAGACATAGGTGTGAATGGCTCTTAGCTGTCTGGACCTTAGATCTGAGAAGACAATGACAAATCCAATCACCACAACTTAAAGACCTAGCAACCAATGGCAGGAAGCCAACTAGTGTTTGCCCATCTGGGGATCAAAGGACTAGGACATGCCAGTGGGATTGTAAGGGTTGACTGCTGGAGGAGTCAGGGGACGCACCTGAACTGGGAAAAATGGAGGTCAGGGGACAGGGCTTTGGGCACTGTGCTAAACAGGATGGATCATTCTGTAACTTTCTTTTCTTTTGCTCTCCAAGGACTTCCTATGCTGCGTTCCAATCAACTAATAAACTCTTCTGTTTTACAGTGCTGGCTGAGTGTCACTGCAAATGCTGACAGAGGAAGTGTATTTCTCCCTAAGATAGTACAGGTCTCCCTCATTTGGACTGGCTGAACGGTGTGAAGCAGGGGTGCTGAAGAACCAGAGGTCCAGCCTAAAGAAGCAGGGAAGTCATATGGCTTATCCTGGCAGAGGAATGAGATCTCTAGGGGATCTGGCAAACTGAAGGGATCCTCCCAGAGACTCTTCCAAAGTTGGGGGCATAACACTAATCCTGTGGATCTGTGACAAACTGTAATAATTCAAGACACTGAAAGAATATGCTTTTGCTTAATTAAAATGTGGTGCTGAAAATGTAAGACAAATGATGGTGAACTCTGTTCCTTTTGCTCTATTAGGAGCTAGCCATGTTAAACAGCTGAACTTTCAAGTTCAAGATGAACTGATATTTCTTATCGGTCATCGGGTTATGTTTTAAGAAATGGCTTCCTTTCTGAATTAAAGCAAGAGAGGCTGTTTATTATAGTGCTATCTCAAGTGAAGACTATTACAGCTAGTATGTAGCCACATTAACTAGTAATAATTCTGAAAGCCCTTAGGCAGAAGTGCACAGCTGACCACAAGGGGGCTCTTGAAGTATAAAATTATTATTCATTGTTAAGGCTGTGGGCTTGTCATGGAGGTCACGGAAGTCACGTGACTTCTGTAGCGGCCGGTGCTCCTGGCTCAGGGGCAGCTTAGGCAGCCCCTGCGCCAGGTGCCTTGGCTGCTGCTGGAGCAGTCTCGGACCACCGTGCCCCACCCCAACAGCAGAGTTTGGGTGTGGGAGGGGGTTGGGGCACAGGATGGGGCGAAGCGGGCTCTGAGGGCGGCGCTTACCTGAGGGCTCCCCGGAACCAGCAGCATCCCTCTCACTCAGCTGCTAGGCGGAGGCGTGGCCAGGCAACTCTGGATGCTGCCTCTGCCTAGAGTGCTGGCTTCGTAGTTTCCCATTGGCTGGGAACCGCAGCCAATGGGAGCTGAGGGGATGGTGCTTGCAGGCAGAGGCAGCGCACAGAGCTGCCTGGCCACACCTCCACCTAGCAGCTGAGTGGGGGGGGGGGATGTCCCTGCTTCCAGGGAGCCCCCCAGCACTGGTAAGTGCCACCCAGAGTTGCCTCACCCTGTCCCCTACCCTCTCCCACACCCAAACTCTGCTGCTGCTGGGGGAGGGAGGAGTGCGAAGCCAGGTAGGGAGCCTGCCAGCCTCCCCCCCACCCTCCCGAGGGAGTCCCAGGCCACATGCCGCAGCCTGTGCCTCTCCCCGCAAAGCAGCCGGGCTGCCCTCCCAGAGCGCCCATGGGGCCCTTGGGCAGTCATCCCCCTCAAGTTTTATTCACTGTTATTTTTAAAGTCGTGGACAGGTCACTGGCTGTGAATTTTTAACCGTCCGTGACTTTTACTAAAAATACCCATCACTAAAACATTGCCTTATTCATTGTCCATCTGCTTACATCTGTTGGTAAGAATGGAGAAAGAAGTCATGAGATTAAAATAAACAGCTACTAACTAACCACATACTAACAGCCTCCTCTATTAATCAGAGGTGCTGGAACAATAGAGGGGATGCTGAGAGCCATTGAACCAAACTGTAAACCCTGTATATGATGGAAACCACTTCAAATTAGGGGATGCTGTGGCACCCCCTGCACCCTTAGTTCTAGCACCTATGCCCTTAATAGCATGTTAACCTTTCTGCAAGATGTGGATTTACTGTAGAAAACACCTTTTGACTCAATGGGTTTGGTATATAGGTTCTTCTGGTTTCCAAATGCATTTTGCTAAAGCCATGGAAAATTCAGACAACTATCATTCTTAACTGAAATATTTTACACACACACACACACACACACACACACACACACACACACACACGCCCCTCTGAAAAAGTCTTTAGTAATTAGATAAGCAAAATATTGATAATTAAAAAATCCAATAATTTATCAATAAAATTTCCATTTTATATTACAGATTGTTTACAGATATGAGTGTGATGAGGACACCATTGAAAACATATTTGAAGCCTTCATATCACAGCTTAGGTCCCATGTGTAGCCACAACCAAATAATCTAGCCTTAATCCATGCAAAGAATCTAAACATTGGGGTCACCATGATTTTAAACGAAGAGAAAGCAATGCATTAAAGCCATTTTGCTAGTGTTTATCTACAGCTACCGCCAGGTGGCAAACATTTCTAAACTATCACCAAGCACTGCAGTATCTCCTAGGGTTTTGTGCCTGCAGCTCAGTCTGCCGTTGCTGTGCAGTGAAGCAAACACTGCATAGTAGATTGAGCCCTTTAGAAAAGCACCCAGCAGTATTGCTTCTGTCTCTCTCACACACATGCATGTGCACGCATGCACACATTGTATAAACAAAAAGGGTTGACCAAGAAATAAATGAAAAGGAAAATTAATCACATTCATTCTACTGGCATGAGATGAAATCCTATAGCCTTAATACAATACAATCCTCCACTCTGAGGCCCAGAACAAGGCCAGAAAAGTGGAGCAGCACTATCACAGATCCTCATCTCCATGACAACATCTCCAGTTGCACAGAAGCAGAATTAAAGGAGCCATCTATTTTTGCAGAAATCAAATCTACTGGCCTGGGTAGGGCCCATTTTTTTAGAATCCAAAACAGAACTGTTACAAATTTTAATAATTTGCCAGGAGCAGATTCAAAAATAAAAATTTGCATTGCACAGTATGGGATGACCACCCTTCCTAAAATGTAGCTTATCTAAATATATTTTATACAGAATGATGCTTTTGTACCATCTAGTCACCTGTGACAGACATTACTCCATTGAGTCTTTTGACAGGCCACATACTAACAGCCTCCTCTATTTTCCTAGTGAGGGATTTCTTACATGTTTCCTTTGGAGACAGTATTGTCTAAGAGTTAGGGCAGGCAACTGGGAGTAAGGACCTCTGAGTTCTGTTCCTGATTCTATACTCATTCATTATATGGCAACAAGTAAGTCACTTTTGGACTGATTTTCAGAGGGGCCAATCCCCAGCAACTTCCATCGATTTCAGTCATTAACCTTCTGTGCCTCAATTTTCCATAATGGGAGTAATATATACAGTAGGGAGGCTGAAATAATGGGCATAAAGTTATTTGGTCTTGTCACAGTGCAAATTATTGTGTATTTCTGTTAGTTCTATATATTTTACTGTTAGAGGAGAATGTTGGTAAAACTACTACCAGCACAGTTCTAATATCAGTGAAAAGAACAACAGTAATGAGGAAAAGCACTAAAGGCTGCAAAAATGTGCATTGATATACACAGAAGAACAAAATTCTCCATTAAACAGATGGCAAAGTTTGCAGAGGATACAAAATTACTCTATATAGTTAAGTCCAGAACAGACTGCAAAGAGTTACAAAGGGGTCTCACAAAACTGGGTGATTGAGCAATAAATTGACTCATGAAATTCAGTGTTGATAAATGCAAAGTAATGCACATTGGAAAATGTAATCCCAACTATCCATATAAAATGATGATCCCATAAAGTTAGCTGTTACCACTCAAGAAAGATCTTGGAGTCATCATGCACAGTTCTCTGAAAACATCTGCTCAGTGTCAGCAGCAGTCCAGAAAGCCAACAGAATAACAGGAATCATTAGGAAAGGGATAGATACTAAGACAAAAAATATAATGCCATTATGTTACTCCATGGTACACCCAAACCTCGAATACTCTGTGCAGTTCCAGTCACCTCATCCCCCCAAAAAGGTATATTAGAATTGGAAAATGTACAGACAAGGCCAACAAAAATTATTAGGGGCATGGAACAGCTTTCATTTGAGGAGAGATTAAAAAGACTGGCACTATACAGCATGGAAAAGATGACTAAGGGGGGGGGGGATAAAATAGAGGTTGATAAAATCATTAATGGTATGGAGAAAGTGAATAAGGAAGAGTTATTTACCCCTTCACATAACACAAGCATCAGGGGTCACCCAATGAAATTAATAGGCAGCAGGTTTTAAACAAACAAAAAGGAAGAAGTACTTCACACCTGTGGAACTCCTTGCCAGTGGATGTTGTATAAGGTCCAATCCCTTCCAGAGCTCACCAATGTGTAGGTTGAATGAGCCCACTTCTATCCCACACAGCATGATGCGCCTGTGTGCCAACCTGGCCCACAGGTCTGTGCAAAGAGTGGGAGAGCTAAGGTCTCTCCTCCTCCTCCACCCCCCACAGAGCCACTAGGAAAGAGAGGAGCCCCTGCACTCAGAGGAGAAAAGGGATTGAAATTGTGTCCAGCAATTGCATGGGAGTCTTAAGAAAAGCAAGGTTTCTTGTGCCATCCATCACCTTTATGTGGGGGTGGATGCAATATGTTGCACTGTTTCCATTTTCATCTGGTCTAGACCTGTAGGCAAAAGTGCTGCATATTTTTCTTTGAATGGGAGAAAATGGGCACTGGAAGGAAAAAGGAGATTTCATGGGTAATCATTGCCTTTGACTGAAGTGACTAACATGGTACAGAAAGACCAGTTTTTGCTTTCTACTAATCCAGTAAAAACAAGGATTTTTCCCTGTTCTGACTGACAGTGCCCATTTATTCAAACTGCTCTAATTAAATGATGAGAGAGTAAGTTTTGGCATAAACATGCATGCTATTCTCAAAGCTTACTTGCCTGCCACTCTATGACTTTTTTTTTAAGAAAAAGTGAGACGTTGAGCAGGCCATAAAAAGTGTATAAATTAAGTTAGGCATGCGCAAATGACTTTTTGAGTGAATATAGTCATAATGGCTTTTTACAAGGTAGTACATCCAGAACGTGAGACCGTCAAATCCTAAGTGCTATTGCACCATATAAATGAAGTGACTGTAATCCCGTGTAAAAAAAAAATTACACCACAGGCAATTTGAAACACAAAAATGGATGTTTACTAAGAAACATCTTTTAGTGCTGAAATGCTCATTTCCTAAGAGTCCATCCTATACCGGGAAAGGAATGTCTATTGGGCACCTCAGAAAATGTGTGTAATTGACAGCAAGATATTAGTGCCCTGAAATCCTAATCTTAGACACAAATACAAATCACTAGTTCTGACTGAATAAGGACTGGAGGATTTAACCCTTAATGATTTAACACAGACTGTTAATTCCATTGAAGTCAATATAGACCAAAATTCGGTCTAGATTCTCCCCTCAGTTATGCCATTCTGGCAGTGCAAAGTAGCCATGCCTCTCGCTAAAAAGGCTATTTGGGGATTCCTTTTCTGTAAGGGGATACTCAAGCCCCGCTCCCCAGCCTTTTACAAGGCTACTGTTTTGGTGCCATGAGGGATTTGAATAGTTTTGGGGTTTGGTGGGTGGGTGCTGGGTGGTGCTGTTGGCCTGCGATATATGGAAGATAACACTGCGTGAGCTGGTTATGCACTCTGACTGGCCTTGCACTCTGACTCTGCTTGGGAATGAAATTCACCCCATTGCCTCTTAGTGCTCCCTCTTGGGTGAAGAGGCTTTGCACTGCTCCACCACTATGGGCCCCAAATGTTAACTACACATTCTGTCCCTAAAAGTGTCCTCTAACAATCTGCTGCAGTAAAGATCCCTAACCAAACAAAACTGAGATGCATATTGATTTACTGCAAAGCACTTCCTAAAATAAGTCTATCTTCCATACAACAATATCATAGGATCATAAGACCAGAAGGGACCTCAAGTCCAGGCCCCTGCACTCATGGCAGGAGTAAGTATTACCTAGACCATCCCTGATAAAATATAAATACATTAAACAGTATAATTATTGTCCATGTCCTTTAATGCATGGCCACAACAGGGTGGCAATGGATCTAAATGGCTTCAGCCTAGTCTAATCACCCTAGGTGTAGTGCTTTACTTTCCTAAAGCTGTTCCCTCTTTCCTTACCACAGCCTTTCCCTGAACTTCTGTGCAAGGGGAGGCAGAGGTTCCAGAGCTTAGGTAGAGGCATAGAGCTTCCATGGGGATAGCTTTGACCGGTAGCAGATCCCTGCTAAGGACTTGAGTGATCTTTGGCTTCTGGAGGCCAAAACCCCTGCTTGGTCATTCTTGGGGAAAAGCCCTGCTGGAAAAAGAACAAAAACTCTGAGGTGAAGCCCTTGGTATTTCTAAATATTTGGTATTGTACCTCCACATCTCAGGGTTTGGGTAGACTGGTGGAGCATTTTGGGGAGCTTGTACTGATACCTGTACAGTACCTCATCTACGGATAAAAATAGATGAGTCTCTAGGGCTGTCATTCTGGAGCTCTTCATTAGCACTAAATCCACTTTAAAATGGTGTGTTGGGCAGGTGGTCTGGTCTTTTGCTGTTTCTAATTCAATTTTTCAGACTCAGATGGTTTGGGTGGCTCAGATAATCATGGTTACATCACACAGAACTGAACTTTTTGAGGTTATTCCATCACTAGAAATAATGCCAGGTTTTAAAAAAGTGTTAGCCTGTACATAAGTGGCTAAATCTCAGTTTCACAGGGGAAAAAGGCTAAAAATTAAATTATCTTCTCTACTATGATCAACTAACTGGCTCTGAAAAAGTGAGGGTAGCTGACAAATCCTCAGAGTAAGAGGATTCAAAGAGCAATAATGTAGGATTTAAAAACAAAACAAAAAAAAACTATGGATAGAGTATGACCACAGTTTTAAATGGCCTTGGATTTGCCATGAATTTTTAAATTAATATACCATGGCTTGACCCAAACTATATACTTTATTGATACCTATCATAAAAGCATATATGTATTAAAACAAATGGTATGGAGGGAGCACGTCTGTACATATATATAGAGAGAAAGATATACCTGTAGGATACAGACACACTTCAGATCCTTAAAAGGTTTAAAGTACACCTCTACCTCGATATAACGCTGTCCTCGGAAGCCAAAAAAATCTTACCGCGTTATAGATGAAACCGCGTTATATCGAATTTGCTTTGATCCACCGGAGTGCGCACTTCTCCCCCCCCAGGAGCACTGCTTTACCGCATTATATCCGAATTCGTGTTATATCGGATCGCGTTTTATCGGGGTAGAGGTGTAGTATACTACTTCTGAGGTCAATGGAACTGTATCAATTTACACCAGCTGAAGATCTGCTCTCTTCTTTCTTTGTTATATTAATGCTGAAAGATGCAATAACTATGCGTTAACATTTTGTACTCAAAAGTACACAGGGTGGAAGGGAAATCAGAGGGAGCTTACCAGAAACCAACTGGAACAGAATCTGGTTGTAGAGGTTTGTGTTCTTGAGGATAAATGGACTCTGATTTTGATTAACTTACATCATGAGCAAATTTTGAAATATTTACTAGCTCAGTTGACTTGATTCTTCTGTGACCCTCAATGGTTTAAAATAAGATAAGAGATCCTGGCTTTATACATTGTTAATGTGAGTACATCACACAGCTGTTCTCACTTATAACATAAAACTCATGCATTTAATAACATTCAGAACTTTCTATATCTACATATTTTAGAATTTTTCAATTGTCCAATTTTCTCTTTTTCAGTTTCCCCATTATAATCAGTTTTGATTCAGAAAAACAGTGGGAGGAAAAAAAATATACATTATGCATGTATGATCCTTTATGACAGTTCTCTTCACTTGAGCCGAGACACAGAATATTCTCTCATGGCTACACTAGTCTTGAGTTCTTCCTTCCTCTCTCCATTCATGAAGATACAATGTAAAGAGATTGGACACTATGTGGTGCATAATTAATCCATGGGTGGTGGTTTTTTTTTTTTAAATCAGTCTCATTTATGTGTCAAAATCTCAGGCTCTCAAAGATGAATTATTTTAGAAGATTAACAAAAATATTCGTCAGTTAACTAGACAGAAATGGGTTGTATTTCTGTCTGGAGAATACAAGGCCTTATAAAATTTCAATTTGCCTTTATACTTTTTTCTTTCATGCCACTTTTTCCTCAGAATTCTTTTTAACAACGTTTTATTTTATTTAATGTTCATTTTTGAGGCAAAGTAGCACCATAAAACACTTAAACTCCTGGCCCCATAGATATCAATGGGAGCTTTGCTATTAACTTCAATGGGGCTGGGATTTCACCCTCACAGCATACTACTGCGCTATATGAAAATGGCAGCTTCTTACTCAATAGATCAGCCCTTGGAGGTATTGAAGATAATTGCTGATGACAGTAACAAAAATATTTAACTTTTTAAAAATCTTTTGAAGGCTCTCAAGAGCCAAAACAGCTAAGAGAGTGAGCTGGCTTCTCTTCCTATTTATAAAGCAGCAGCAAAAAGTGGTTCACTAAGCAGCAGATTTTCCAGGTGGGTGTGGCTGCTTTGCACTGTACCACTGGGGTAATTAGGTCCTAAAGCCAGCATAATCAGCTAATGGAAGAACACTCTAGGGTAAGGGTCATCCTCAGATGGTGCAGAGCCAAAGTAAAAGCATATGTGCCATTTCCCCTTGGCTACCAGCTCAATAAAGGAAAGAGAACATAACTGATGGAAAGAGACACAATCATGCCACATTGATCATCAGTTTTGTATTCAGCTCCTTTGAGCCACTGCACCCCTGTGCAAGTTAAAGTAGCTGCCAAGATGCTCTAACACAGCCCAGGACAATTAGCCCTGCACAGAAATGCCCCGGATCAGGGGAGTGTAAAGCTGAGCTGTAAGCAACCTTTCCACATACACCCCCACTGTCACTCTATGCAGAGCAAGCATGGGGCCCTAAATTCAAATCAATTACTCTTGTACAAACTGACAGAAGGAAAACAGGGCTCTACAGGTGTCAGCATAATTTAAAGATACTGATTTTGCACAGGTGTAAATGAGTAATTAATTTAGTGTGCACAAGCTTAATTTCTGGTGATGATTCAGGAGAGGGGGGGGAAAACAAAAACAAAAAACAACTCTGCTTGACTCTCCCAACCAAGGCTGAGTTTGCAGGGCTGGCCATTGTAAAAAAAATATTATTTTCCTATGTAAACTGAACATATTTTACATGGAAGTCATTGAGGCACAATAAAGATAGTGTCCCTCGATACTACTTTTACAGACTCAATTTTCAGACTACATCAACACTGAGTAATTTTGATCTAATAATCAATAGAATTGTTTCACACAGGTAGTCGAGTGCATTATGGGGTTTTCTTTTGTTTGTTTACTTGTCCCTTAATCGACAGTTTCCAACACAGAAAAATGGAAGTCAAGAGTCCTTTATCTACTCTATCAGTTGTATTGTTTGCAGACCTACAGGATGTGGAGGAGGTAATTTTCCATTTGACCATGACATATGGATGAATTTGGACTGATGTTTACGATAGCAAAATCACAAGTTAGTCAGGCAAAAGTAGAGACGTCACCATGAATGAACCAGAACCGGTAGCAGCAGATGACTCAAGCCTCTGCTGCACAGACATTTTTCATACCACCTGTCATTGTCACTGCAAAATGCATACCAGGACTATACAGCAAAAGTTCTCATTAGAATACTTGCTCTTTACAGGCATCTCTTATAACTGCTACTGAGGCTTTTTTTAAAGTTCAGGTTCAGTTCAGTCACGTCCTGTAAGCTGAGATGGCTTACTTAGATTTCATACCATCACTAACAGCTTTAATTGTATTGGCAGCAAGAGAAAATGAAAGAAAGTCATTTTTAGGAAAGGTCTATGTTCCAAGATACCATGGAGACAGGTACAGTTGAGAAACCTACATAGCTAGGATGCTGGATTTGTGTTTTGCTTTATAGAAGAGCTCTCTGAATGCCTTGTAACCTTTCTTCTAGCATCGATTCCTAAGTATGGAGTCTGTTTATTAGTGTGACCTGGTCTGTACTAGAAAAAAATAGGATCCTTAATTCACTACTGTGCATTTCTACCTGCGTTAGTAATAGTTAAACCTGTATTGTAAACAGGGCATAGATGCTTTTACCACCATGTTCCCTATCTATCCTCTAAGGTAAGGATAGGGCAGGGGTGGGCAAACTTTTTGGCCTGAGGGCCACATTGGGGTTGCAAAACTGTATGGAGGGCCGGGTAGGGAAGGCTGTGCCTCCCCAAACAGCCCCCTCCCACTTCCTGCCCCCCTCAGAACCTCCGACCCATCCAACCCCCCCTGCTCCTTGTCCCCTAACCGCCTCCTCCTGGGACCTTCTGGAACCCCACCCCCTATCCACCCCCCCACCCCCTGACAGGCTCCATGGGACCCCCCGCCTATCCAGCCCCCCCGTTCCCCATCCCCTGACAACCACCCCCCCGCAGAACCTCCGCCTCATCCAACCACCCCCTGCTCCCAGTCCCCCAACTGCCTCCCAGGACCCCCCCCCCCACACCCCTTATCCAACCCTCCCTCCCTCGGACCTGGCCCCAGCCCCCTTCCCATGCTGCTTAGAGCAGCATGTCTGGCAGCCACGCTGCCAGGCCGGAGCTAGACACACTGCCACTCTGCTCGGCAGGAGCTCGCAGCCCCGCCCCCCAGAGCGCTGCCCGTGTGGTGGCATGGCTGCAGGGGAGGGGCTGGGGGCTAGCCTCCTTGGCCGGGAGCTCAAGGGCCTGGAAGGATGGTCCCACGGGCCGGATGTGGCCCGCAGGCCATAGTTTGCCCACCTCTGGGATAGGGGTATAGAATGCCTGAGCCTTGTGTATACTACGGTCTACATATTTTCTATGTTTATTGGAGCATAGGGTTGCCAGTCCTCCAGGATTACCCTGAAGTCTCCAGGAATTACACATTAATCTTTAGAGATTATGTCATGTGATGAAACCTCCAGGAATACCTCCAACCAAAATTGGCAATCCTAACCCCCTCCTGTACCCCAACCCCCTGCCCCAGCCCTGAGCCCCGTCCCACACTCCAAACCCCTCAGCCCCATCCCAGAGCTCCCTCCTGCACCCTAAACCCTTCATCCCCAGCCCCATCCAAGAGCCTGCATGCCCAGCCCGAGACCTCACCCCCTCCCACATCCCAACCCGCTGCCCCAGCCAGTGAAAGTCAGTGAGAGAGGGAGAGAGTGAGCAACGGAGGAAGGGGGGATGGAGTGAGCAGGGGTGGGGCAAGGGTGTTTGGTTTTGTGCGATTAGAAAGTTGGCAACCCTATTGGAGCAACACCAATCCTAAATTTTCTTGAGTAGATACAGCATCAGGGAGAAAAGAAGTGGGGATTTTGCTGAATTTCCTAATATTTCTAATCTAAATAGGACAATTTTCCAGTAGGGGGAAATCATTTGGTATCTGAGTCCTACTCTTCTGACAACAGCATCAGTAGTGTGTTCTATTGTGCTCATACTGACCAAGTCTAAATATCAGTAGGGCTGTTGAGAGACAAGTTGTTTGCATTAAAAAAAAATTCCCCCCTCTTGATTGGAAAAGATCAAAAGGTTTTGTCTAATGAAGAATATTGTATGTGTCTGAAGGCTCAGACTAGGCCATACAGGCCCTGTACTAAACCAAAACATGATCCTCATTTTCCACAATGTTCTTTGCATTAAAAATCTTTTTCTTCTTGAATTTGGTTAAAAGCAAAATGTATTACCTGAATATCACTACCACTTGGGTCAGCCATGTTTCCCATACCATGCTATAATTAAAAAAAAAAAAAAAAAAAAAAAAAAATCACAGTAAGACATATGTAAGTACCAGAAAACTACATGAATTTGAACATGTTGCGTTTTCTAAGGGGATTTGTCCTATGGAATGGGCAAATGGGTTCAGGGGGTAGTACAGAGACACCAGATCTTGTAAATCCTCTATGGCTGCCCTGACTCAGATTTTTTCCCAGGGTCTGGCACTTGCTTCTTGGGTGCAGTGGTAGTGAATAAATATGAGAAGTTATACCACATAATACTATAACTGATTCATTCCACTTATGAATTTATTTCCCATTATGTAAGCTTAACTGCTTCATTCCACATAGTATTGCCCCATGCATGATAAACATAATTTAGTCAGCCTGGTCTCTATACAAAATATTCCATGGTCCAGTTGCAACCTGCCTTCTTTGCATGAAAACTTTTTAAATGGCTGACTAACCATGTACTAGTAGTGCATAAAGCTGTACCTGACGTGAACAGGTGCAGTACATACTTCCCTAACAGGTCTGCAGGGGGACTCAGTTCTCATCTCCAACATGCGGGCTGTTTTAAGTGTGCACCTTGCTAGGCCTCTTTAAGCAGAGATTGCTAACGATGCCAAATCATGTAGGGGTTTTGTGATATAGTCAAGTATGTCTCACCAGTAGTCTTACTCATGTTAGCAGCCACAAGGAGACCAGGCTAGAAGGAACCATTAGGTCATCTAGTCTGACCTCCTGTATCTCACAGGCCACTAAAATTCACCGTGTTGTCCCTATATTGAGCCAAATAATTTGGGTTAAACTTAGGGTATGTCTACACTACCCACCGGATCGGTGGGCAGAGATCGATCCAGTGGGGATCGATTTATCGCATCTAGTCTAGATGTGATAAATCGACCCCCGAGCCCTCTCCTGTCGACTCCTGTACTCCAGCGCCATAAGAGGCGCAAGCAGAGTCAACGGGGGAGCGGCAGCAGTCGACTCACCACGGTGAAGACATCACAGTAAATCGATCTAAGTATGTTGACTTCAGCTACATTATTCATGTAGCTGAAGTTGCGTAACTTAGATCGATCCTTCCTCCCCCCCAGTATAGACCAGGGCTTAAGCATTTCACACTTTAGGAGCCTGAACTGTTGTGTATCACAGGCACAGAACAAGATGGAGCAAGGTGTCACTAAATGCCCAAATACCCTGCAATGGAAGGAAGTTGATTTAGTGAGATATACCATATGATCCTAGCAAGTTAGCTATGCTCCATGCTGCAGTGGAAGGAGAACTCCCCCACTCCCTACCCCCAAAAAAAGGTTCCTGCCAATTAGACATGGGGGAAGATTCCTTCCAGCCCCTCTCACTTTGATCCTGAGCATAGGAGCAAGAATTTTAATTCCAGCATCTGGAAAATAAATATTAGCAAGCAGCTAGACAATGCAGCCAACCTTTTAAGTGCAGATAGGGATAGACTAGGCCTTCCTAACCCATTCCTGTGGAGATGGACAGGCTTCCCAGGCTGTGCTAGTATTTGAAAGAGCGAGAGAGAGAGCGTGCGCATGCAGGATATGGGGAGGAGGGTTACACCTCATTGTGCAGCACAAAGCCACACTCTACAGCAGCTGAACAGCATTCCACAGCATCACTGAGTAGCAGCCCACAGTGGGGTAGACAGAAGCCATGTAGGGGTGGGCCTGGAGGAGTGAGATCTGGGAAAATGCTGCTGCACAGGGGAAGAATGGGTTACATTAAGGTGTGGAAGAGCTATTCCTGCCAATGGACTGAAAACCTTCATGGAGTAGCTCCACCATCTCTCTGCAGCCTAAGAGGGGAATATACTCTCCTTCTGCACCACTTATTTACCTATTGGCACAGCCAATCTACTCAGGTCAGGTGCTGGACTCAGGATTTGAGCCTTAATGCAAGAAAGGTCACGCACTAAGTCCAATATGTGACACTACATGTAAATCCCTCTTGGTTCATTGGAGCTTTGTGATGTACAGTGATATTCCACAGTGCAGTGTCCCTGCATTCCAGGGAAGATATAAAATGATATTTAGTTGAGTAGCAAAACAAAACAAAAACCCCACACACCACCACACACTCTGCACTGTACATCCATGTACAGATTTGTGTTCCAATGGCACATGCATCATGAAGGAGGATATCTTCCTAAAAGAGCAGATCTTATTCAAAACTGGCATTTCCACAACATCTGGTCATTACTTTGCTAAGGTCAGTCGTTTTGCCACATTCCCATGACAGGAACAAATTGAAGACAGGAAAAAAGAGCTGCCACATTTGAAAATATCAGTGATGCATTATAGACACTTATCTCCTCCATCATCTGTTTTATATTTAGAAAGAAAACCTCTTTAACAGAAAAAAAGAGTAAGGGATAAAAATAACAAATACTCCTATTAAATTCATATTGTATTCCCATGTGCTTTTCCTTAAGAAAGGCAATACATTTAAACGGCAGCCTGTGACACATAATTCATGGAATTGTTAGGGGTAAGAGCCCATATTTGCAACTTTTCATGAAGTATCTATATGACAAGCATTCCCCTTGTGCAATTAAAATGACTCCAGTTTGTTTAAATAGCCACTGGCTGCAGAAAAATATCCATTATAGGGCACAGTCCTGTAGTACCTATGCAAAACTGCACTGTTGACTCCCACCTGAGGTGATACAGAGCTAACTATGCTGGTTATGAACCTGTTGGGGAACCCTTCTACGCTATGGATTTTTTCTGGAGAGGTCAGAATGGGCTTATGACCACTTTGCAGTCAGCTTGCAGCATAATCACCACAAAGCAAATGCAGCACAAGAGTGAATTGTCCTATCAGTCCTGTGCCAGCAAAGCTCCCATTGGCTTCAGTGGGAGTAGGATTGTGGCTATAATCAAGTTCTTTAGAGAGAGGAGAAATGTAGACTATTCTATTTATGGGCCTAACCTTGGTGAGACCATCCTACAAGCATTGCAGAGCACCCTTCACTCCTATTGACTTCAAGGGGAGCTGCAGATGTTCAGCACCTTTAAGGATTTGGGTCACTAATAACAGGCAGACATAAGCATGTCCCCTCTGAGGATCTCAAAGCACGTCACTAAATATAATTAGCTACGCCTCTAAACACCTTTGAGGTAGGAAAGTATTTTTATCTGCCATTTTACAAATGGGTAATCCGCAATACAGAGAGATTACGTAATGCCCTAAAACAGACATCAAGTCAGGGGCAGAAAGAGGAAAAGTCAAGAATCTACCTCCCAGCTCCATGCTCTTCATTTTGAGAAGTTTTACAAGCCAAGCTTCTCAGATAGATGCTCAAATAATCAAACATAGAACTGTTCAGATTGGCTTTGTGTGTGTCATGTCATATTCTCTTCCCTCTTCCCCCCCACTTGTGTCACCTCCTTTTTGACAGACACGATGCCTGTGTTTTTACTTTCAATACAAAATTTTTAATACTTTCTGGACCTCAAGAATGTACTCAGCAGAAGCAGCAACATGCATCTATACCTCCTGTCCTAACTGTATAGTTAATGTTTGGCTGGATGTTAGAATGAGGGAATTTCATACTGTACAGCCCTTATTTTGGAGACACCATTAATTTGAAATCTAATCAACTTCCCAAATACTTTAAGGTACAACACCTGCCTCTCAGCACCTTGTCATTTTTGAGGTTTTACCATCACATTTTCTTATTTTTAGAAATGTTCTCTCCACTGTTATCCACAGAAACAGCAGGAAAAACTGACTCACTGGAAAACGATTAAACTGACTACACACAAAGCATGAACTGAATTTTTTCTCCTAATCTCTTTCAGGCATATCTGTAAGAATAGAATCTAAATATGCTCGACAGAAGTAGGATTATAAGGTTGATGAGGTCCCTTAAAAACAGAAAGTCAGTTGGGGAAAAAGAAACAAGTAATTTTGATCTTTGATGCTTGACAATGTCTCTTTCATTTTGTACTCGATGATATACAGCATAATCCTGTGTATATTTTTTTAATTAATGTCTGGGTCAGTAAAATGATAAATACTTACATATCAGTTATTTAATAACACTAGTAATTCCCAAAAGCAATGCCCTGAAATTGCTGTTAAGGTATTTTTTCCAAATACTTGGAAATATTAAAATTGGATCAAACAGATTGTATGCAGACACAAACCCACTTAAATTTGCATATCTAATAACTCTCTAGGGCAAGATAGCTAAAGGAGCAGGATACTTGGCAATCCACCTGTAATACTATCCCCTTTTAGAAACTGCATATTCCTCCTTACAAACTCTAACATGAGGAACAGAGATACTGCAGTCTACAGAGCGCTCCTGTACCCTGCTCCTTATCTTGTTGCACTAAAAAGGTGGCTGACCTACCTATCTAGTGCTGTCCTAGTGCCTCCAGTGCCCTTGGTTTGTATAATTGATTCTACCAGCTGGTTACAACTCAGCTTCTGCTCCCCTTCCAGCCTGTAATGGGGTTACTAGGCCAGAAAAGCTAGCAGGGGGCATGGTGTATGTAAAGCTGGTTTCCTAGAGAACTCAGACTGCAGATTCTGTAGAGAAAGAGAGACAAAGAGAATGGTGCAACAAAAAAATCCTTACCGTGGACAGCTCCTCCAGCTCCACTTCTCTTTGCAAAGTGCAAAACAATATTACATTAGCAGGTGAAAACCATGACATGGTTAATATTTAAAGGAGTAAGACAAGCATAGTACTTGGTCTCAGGCGGGGGTGGAGTTGTTATATTATTCCTCACCTTTCAGAACTGGGTTACCTGGTTTCTTTTTACTGTCTCAATTAACTAATTGCTCTAAGCAGGGTTGTCTCTCTGTAGCCAGGAGTGACCAAGCCAGGATCCAGTTCCAGTATGGAGCAAAGAGGACAGGGGAGAACGGGAGTTTGGAAACATGGGATAAGGGAATAACAGAGAAGTGGAGGATGGGGGGGAGGAAATAGGGAATTAGAGTAGGGAGAAGAAACAAAAGGGGTGGGAAAAATCAGGGAAAGGGAGGAAGGTAAGGAGGAGCAAGAGTGAGTGATGGGGAGGGAGAAAGGAAAGTGAGAAGGAGGCGAGAGAGTGGAGGACAAATAAGGGAGTGGGGAAGAAAGTGCAGGAGAAGATAAGAGGAAGAGGAAAGGGTGGTAGAATGGGGGCAGGACAGGGGAGTGGAGAGGAGGGGAAATGGGAAATAAGGTGTAAAAAGGGATGAAGGAAAGTGAGAGACAAAGAAAAGACAAGAGAGTGGGAACATTTGGTGAAAAGGCTAGTGGAGGACAAAAGACAAGTTCTCAACAAAGGATAAGGTGATGGAAGCTATGAGATTTAAGGATGAGGTTCTATGGAAGTTGGACAATGACCAAACCAACCACAATACCAATGAGTGGGGGGGGATACCAAATATCCAGACATACATACTACAGAATATTGGTGCCTGTGGCCAAATGAAAGGTGGGAAATTTGATGGCAAGGAGATGTGGTGGTTGTCCAGTGATGTTCAGGAGGAAGAAAAGAAGAAGGAAAGATTTAAAGCAATGGCTGAAAGTAACAGCAGTGGAAATTTATGAGGAACACAAGATGGCAAACAAATTGGCAAAAAATAGTGATAGCAGAAGCTAAGGGTCAGGCATTTAAAGCCTTATACACAGGACTACTAATGGAAGAAGAGGGAAAAGGAATATATAGATTAGCCATGATTAGGCAAAGAAGCACAGAGAACTGGGCAGCTGTAAGGTGTGTCAAAAATGAAAACACAAGAGTACTGGTAGAAGATGGTGAAATTTTTAGAAGGTGGCAGCAGTTTTACGAGAAACTGCTCAGCGTAGAAAATCCAAAGCAATTGTTGTGGGAAGTATGTGCAAGCAACAATCTCAAGACTGATCACCATGGTGGAGACTCAGACAGTGCTACTAGACAGTGTACCAACTGAGGCATGAGGAAGTAGTGATAATGACAAACTTTTTCAGCTTAATTTGCCATACTGGAAAAATGCCCAACAAGTGGAGGAAGAGCATGCTAGTCCCTATCTTCAAGCATAAAGGAGATAGGCAAGAATGTAGTAGTTACTGACTCATCAAGTTACATAACAAGGTGTCTGGAAAGAGTTATTGAGAAAAGACTTTGGGATGAGCTGGAGCACCAATGAAATGACAACTGATTCAGGTTTATGCCAGCAAAGTCACCAATGGATGCAGTGTTTGCAGCCTGAACATTGCAGGAGCAGAAGTCCTGGGAGAAATGCAAGGAATTGCACTTGATGTTTATGGATTTAGAACAGGCTTATGATAAAGTTCCTAGAGAATCGGTATGTGGTCCCTGTGGTTGTGCAATCTGCTGGAGGCATATGTTCAGTCTATCGTGGATATGTATGGAGGATAACAACAATAGTGAGAAGTAGCAGCAGCTACAGTGAGTCATTCACTGTGAGGGTAAGTCTACATCAAGGATCAGCCTTACACCCATTCCTATTTGTGATTTTAAATGGATACCTTGACACGGAGATTAAGGAAGAGGCTCCATGGAGCATGCTTATCACAGATGGTATTATGTTGTGCCATAAAGATAAATATGAACTGGAAAGGGACCTAGAACTGTGGTGGGCTGCATCAGAAGAACAGGGCTTAAGAATCAGCCAATAAAAAACAGAATACTTGTGATGCTTCATTAAGAGGGACAATGAGAAGCCAGTAAAACTAGATTGTGTAGAGTTAAAGTCTATATAACAATTTATATACCTTGGTTCAAGTGTTGAATTATGGTTCTTTGTTATAAGAATATGACAAATAAACTAAAGAGCAAAGCATACAAGATCATGATTAGGCCAGTCATGATGTATGGGTTGGAATTCTGGCCAATAAGGGAGAGAAAAATACAACTACTTCACACTACTGAAATGAGAATGTTCAGGTGGATGCTAAGTAAGATAAGAGCTGATAGACTATGTAATGAAACAGTATGAAACATGATGCAAAGTAGCCCCCATCACAGAAAAATTGACGTGACAGATGGCTCCACAAGTGAGATGATGATCTGTGGGATAAGTTGGCCACAGAGTATAAGAGCTAGTAGTCATGGGACAAAGACTATGAGGAAGACCTGGAAAACGGAGATTTGAGACCCTGAAGACAGGCATAAAGAAGGTTGGTATCAATGTGGAAGACTCACTTGATAAGAATGCTTGGAGATAAAGAACAAGAGTCATCAACCCCATTTGGTGGCAGTGGGAGAAGGAGAATGATGTAGAGGCTTGAGGAGAGTAGGAAGGGAGGGAAAGGAGAAGGAATAGAAACAAATAGTAAGAGGAGGGTATTTTCTTGTTAGATTATACAGATACATTTGAACTCTTTACACATACTCCTGGGACACTCAAGTTGCCTTCTTTTAAGTAGGGACAATGTTACTAACCCCCTTTGTATGACACGGAGCTCTACTGATGAAAAGCACTATATAGGAGCTAGATGCTTTTTTCATTATTATTATTATTATTATTATTAAGCTGTGTTCCCCACTCTAGGGATGTTCCAGGAATAATGGCCTTCCTATCAGTTAGTAACTTTCACTTTCATCAGTTTTAGAGCATTTTCACATTGTGATCTGTGGGAAAACAACGTATTCTCCCATCCTCCTAATGCGGTAGCCCTACCTGAGGATTATTTTTTAATCTTTTATTATTCCCTCTAATTTGGTCATTATGCTGAGACACTTTTTTTTAAGTGCTAGTAGGTTTTGTGTCATCAATAAACTGGTTGATAATAGGTAAGAGTCAAACAGTTTCCATCTGGGCCCCAAGATATGTTCATATGCATACGTATTCATCAAGCGTCCTAGAAGTAAACAAAGCATTCACCTATTAGTTCACAATGTGCCCTGCATGTCCCCGAAGCAGGAAACTGTATTCTGCACTGGAACCTCCAAAAGCCAGTCTGTTTAAACCTGATCCCACTGAAAATGAATGGATAGGACTTCAGCGGGTTTTGGATCAGGCCCTATTAGAGTTGCACTGATAAGTATATCCGTTAATTTTTTTTAAAAGGGGTGGGGGAGGTTCTCTTTGCAGATTGGAAACAGAAAGTTATTAGATAAAACCCAACACTATCCAGAGAGTTAAATGAACACATTATGCTTCAAAGTATTTGACTTCTATCTAAAGCAGTGTCAAACATATCCTGTCTATTGAAAGATGTTTTCTTTTTTCATTTTAGATAATATAATTTGTCATGGTTCACAATTTCCTGTTCATTTATCATTAGGATTTGTAGCTTGAAAGCACTCAACATAGCAAGGCAAATAAAAAGGAAATTTGAGAATTACATTATGCTAAGTAAATGCTGATACTGATGTTTTATCATCAATGCCCTCTAAATCCCAACAAATAAATCCCTCAATGAACAAGAATTGACTTCTTGGAAAAAAAAAAATCACCTAGGAAAGCCAGACTGCTGTATATTTTGGACTGAACGGGTTTGGAATTAAATTTGTTTTGTTTTTTACTTTTCAAAATTTGACATCCTTTGCTCTTAAATTTGAGTCCCAAGTGAAAATAGAGTGAGAAAAAACATGAGAAACGCCTTTTCAGTGAAATACAAGGATACCTCTGAAAATTAGGGAAGGCTGAAATCTATTTGCTCACAGAAAAGAAATAGATTTTAGACAACATTATCTAGGATCAAATAGCCTGCACATGGATTTGAGATTTAAAAATACGTAAAGCACTGGGTTTTGCTAAAAATGATCTTTCATATAAAGAACCAGTTGACTGCTATGGATTTTAATAGCACTTAATTCTTTGCTTTTGGAAAAAATTATCCTATCTGAAATTGGTTTAATATTTAGCTCAGTGCCAGTTTTCACAAAGCAAGTCACTAAGGGCTCTATTCATCTGTAATGATCCATAGCCTTGAGCAATGCACAGGGTCATGGTTCCTTGCTCTGTAGTAAGTCAACAGCTGACTTATTCAGTAAAAAGATCTTCCTGCCTGTGGAAGCCATTTTCTTCTTTTACTTTTATCCAGGCGTAGCAATAAGCCCTCCTCCCTTTGTGGATCTTAGCACCTAATTCATAAAGCCCCACCTGAGAGTGGAGGAACTCCCTGTGTGGTTGCCAAATGTTATCAGGCTACGCAGCTTGGCTTCCAAATCAACTCAAGTGTTTCTTTATTAATGCCAACTTCCTCCTTTGCTAGTGCTGTATGCATGCGATACACATGAACAGCCATCCCAGCAAAGTGATGTTGAACGTTATATTGAACAGATTGAAGCCATAATCTAGGGCCACGTCTACACTACCCACTGGATCGGCAGGTAGTAATCGATCCATTGGGGATCGATTTATCGCGTCTCATCTAGACGCGAGAAATCAATCCCCAAATCGACGCCCATACTCCACCTCGGCAGGAGGAGTAAGCGGAGTCAACAGGGGAGCCGTGGCGGTCGACTTGGCGCCGTGAGGACCGCCAGGTAAGTCGAACTAAGATACTTCGACTTCAGCTACGCGAATAGTGTAGCTGAAGTTGCGTATCTTAGATCGATCCCCCCTCCCCTAGTGTAGACCAGCCCTAAGGATATCATTGCTGAAGAACAGGCTGGCTTTTGTGCTGGAAGAAGTACCACAGAACAGATTTTCAACCTTCGTGTTCTATGTGAGAAGTACTTACAACACCAGCAGGACATCTACCATGTCTTTGTTGACTTCAAGAAGGCATTTGACAGAGTATGGCATGAAGCTCTCTGGGCTACCATGAAGTACAATGTTGATCGTAAGCTTATTCTTACCATTAAACAAGTGTATGCCAAGACCAGCAGTGCAGTTCTCGTCAGTGGCAGAACAGGAGAGTGGTTTCGCACTACTGTTGGAGTCTGGCAAGGCTGCCTTCTTTCGCCCACACTGTTCAACATTTACTTGGAGCACATAATGACTGATGCCGAAGATAAGTGCTTCTCAAAGCCGGTTCGCCGCTTGTTCAGGGAAAGCCCCTGGTGGTCCGGCCTGGTTTGTTTACCTGCCACGTCTGCAGGTTTGGCCGATCGCGGCTCCCACTGGCCACAGTTTGCCGCGTCAGGCCAATGGGGGCTGCGGGAAGCAGCGCGGGCCGAGGGATGTACTGGATGTGGCAGGTACACAAACTGGCCTGGCCCGCCAGGGGCTTTCCCTGAACAAGCGGCGGCCCGACTTTGAGAAGCACTGCCCTAGATGATCACATATGCACAGTCAGCATTGGGGGGTGAACAATCTCAAATCTTCAGTTCGCTGATGACATTGATGGCCTGGCAGGCAGTGAAGATGAACTTGCCAACCTTGTTAAACGATTGGATGAAACCTCCACAAAATATGGCATGGAAATCAGTGCAGAGAAAACCAAGCTGATGACAAACAAAGGTGATGGGACCAGCTCGCATATCACTGTCAGTGGACAAGAGGTGGAGATAGTGAAACAGTTCAAGTATTTGGGGGCGATCACTGATGAAGGATCCAAGGCAGAAATTCGGGCAAGAACTGCACAAACAGCGCAAGCTGAAGTGGTACGGCCATATAACAAGATCTGGCCTATCCAAGATTATCCTCCAATGGACAGTATGGGGGAAGAGAAGAAGAGGTAGACAGAAGAAGAGCTGGACTGACAACATGAAAGAGTGGACAGGAATGGACTTTGCGGAGACTCAATCACGGACACAATTGTCAGGGGTGGAGACAATTAGCTGATTGTTCATCATCATCACCACCACCACTCCCATAAATGCATTGGTTGTTGGGGCACCATCATTGATGAGCAAAGAACCCATGACCTCCCACCAGCTTTTATACATTTTGTCTGATCTCTTTTATAAGAGTTATTACCCTTAAATTCCATTGAGATAAAAGAGCTCAGTACCTCACGGGATCGAGTCAGTTTCTTTGCACCTGATCTTGGCGCTCATCAGGTTGCCAAGGTGAGCTGACTTCTGAACAGGTTTTCAGTGGTACCCGCTGTCATCAGTAAATGAAATAAGTGAGCATACCAGGCCTGACCCAGTCCCAGTGAAAACAATGGAAAACTATTAAATTAAAGGGACACCAGCAACTTGAAAAAAAAAAAAATCATATTCCTTCTTGTGACTGTTGTACCTATAAAGATGACTAGTAAGATTCCTGTGATAGAGGGAAAAAAGTATTTAGCAAAACAGTATTTCTCTTTTATTTCCAGTTTGTTTACTTTGCACATTTGGCAGCACTTTGTCTACAGTCAGTTTCATTGAGGGACCATGGAACACTACTGGGTGCATTAGCTGGTCCCTCTGCCCAGCATACAATTGAGCATCTTTGGTGTTCAATCTAATTCCCACTGAAGTCCAAAGTTTTTACTCTCTAGTGGAAACTGGATCAGGCCCTAGATTCTTATCCTGCCTTGTCTGGATCTACCACATATAAGGGGCAGCAGAAAGGGCTCCATGACCCATCTTTCCTGCACACAAGTCAGAGATGAATTTTGCTCTGAAATGTCAAAATAATTTTGACCCTCACTAGTAGGTTGAGAAATGGTGAGTCAGATTAAATTAATGTGGCTCCCCATTTTCTTTAAATCATAAGACCACAGTGACTTTGGGAAAAGTGATTTACTCGGAGTTCCTAGGGCATTAAAATACCTAAGCTGCTAAACTTTAGCTATGGAACAAATTATGCATAGATTTCAAGCCAGTCTGAACTAGTAAATCATTGAGGAATTTGTGGATAAAACACTAATCACAAGGACTATAATCCATTCAGACAGCTATTTTCACAAAAATAAATAAATAAATAAATAAATAAAAAAAGGGGAAGTACATCGTCAGTTTATATTACTAAATTATTAAAACAATTATAAGTTTACAGAATTATTAAAATTATTAAAGCTGAATTACTCGAGTGCTGTTGAGAGGCTTGAATTTGTCTGGAAGAACTGTCTAATTTTACAACTGTAGAGCTGGTCTTCTATCCCATTTGGGCTTTCAGAGAGATTTTCCTCACCACAAAATAGAAAAATCCTACATATTTATTTGTATTACAGGCAGAAATAAAAATACAGCATTTTATCCTAAGTAACCTTCATCAACTGCAAATCAGTTTCTATGCACCTATGCATATATACACAGATTTGCAATTTTTTGTATATATTATATTTCATATATAATACACATACACATTGTAGACTTCTGATACTGCAATCATTTCAACAGCACCATATTTGGCAAACTCAATTTTAAGACATCTTACATTTGTTATTAGAAGGAAAGGGGATAACTAGATATTTTGCCCTGTGAGGGTATTTCTATTATGCTAATTCACAACTTAATTATTCTCATGGCAATGAGTGTAGAATTAAGTTTCTCAAATTAAATTGTTAATGGTCTAATTTTTTCCAGAAAATTATAGTGATTGCAAGGGTACAGTTCTTCAGTCCTTGCACACACACTCTCTCTCACACACACACACACGCAAAACCCACACCCCACAACATACCACTCAGCTCAATGTGCAGTGCATTGTGGAATTTTGAATGTCTAAGCACAAGATGAAGTGGTGAGCAGGACAGTGAGTTTCTGGGAGTAAAGCTTAAGGCCCCTATTCTGATCTTGCTTCCAGCCCCTGTACACTAGCTCTGTGAGTGTAAAGGGGCCATAATGCTGGTAGATCACCCCACTGGGGAAAGCTGCTAGTGTAGGGAGACTATATGGCCAGCAGAATAGTCTTCCTCCAGCCCCTCACACTTCCACTGTGTAGACAAATAGGGAGAGCTCCAGCTATTCTGGATTGCGGATGGTTCCACAGGGTATTGATGCAAACAACATAATTTGAGCTACACATGGGGATACTCCAGTGTATGTTGGGAAACACTGATCTCTCCAGCTGCCCCCAGAATCCAGGAGGCACAGAAGTGGCATTTAGCAACCTTTGCTTATTCCCTTCATGGGCTGTACCAAGTTCAGGACAGTAGCAGCCCAAAGGGGGGCTAAGAGGAGAACTTAGGCTTGGTCTACACTTACCCCCCAAGTCGAAGTAAGGTACGCAAATTCAGCTACGTGAATAACGTAGCTGAATTCGACATACCTTACTTCGAACTTACCGCGGTTCAGACGCGGTCCACACGCGGCAGGCAGGCTCCCCGTCGACTCCGCGGTACTCCTCTCGTTAAGCTGGAGTACCGCAGTCGACGGGGATCACTTCCTGGTTCGATTTATCGCGTCCAGACCAGACGCGATAAATCGAACTCGGAACTTCTATCCCCAGCCGCCGAACTAGCGCGGCAGTGTAGACCAGCCCATAGAATCATAGAATTGTAGGACTGGAAGGGACCTCAAGAGGTCTTTAGTCCAGTCCCCTGCACTCAAGGCAGGACTAAGTAGTATCTAGGCCAGCCCTGACCGGTGATTGGAGGTATTTAGGAGTAGGTTAGACAACGACAGAAATTTCACCACCAACCTAGGCAATTTGTTCCCGTGCTTCCTAATCTGACAGTTAG
The DNA here is from genome assembly GCF_002925995.2 of Terrapene triunguis. Classification (NCBI taxonomy): domain Eukaryota; kingdom Metazoa; phylum Chordata; order Testudines; family Emydidae; genus Terrapene; species Terrapene triunguis. The sequence goes on along the minus strand of NW_020664562.1, from coordinate 19,325,471 downwards.
GAAGAACTTCCCAGTGTCCAACCTAAACCTCCCTTGCTGCAATTTAAGCCCATTGCTTGTCCTTCTCAGAGATCAAGAACAATAATTCTTCTCCCTCATCCTTGTGAGGACTTCTTGTGTACTTGAAAACTTATGTCCCCCCTCAGTCTTCTCTTCTCCAAACTACAAACCCATTTTTCCCCGCTCTCTCCTCATAGGTTAGGTTTTCTAGACCTTTAATCATTTTTGTTGCTCTCCTCTGGACTTTCTCCAATTTGTCCACATCTTTCCTAAAATGTAGTGCCCAGAACTGGACACAATACTCCAGTTGAGGCTATATCAGTGCTGAGTAGAGTGGAAGAGTTACTACTTGTGTCTTGCTTACAACACTCCTGCTAATACATCCCAGAATTATGTTCATTTTTTTGCGACTGTGTTACACAGTGGATCACAAGCTAAATATGAGTCAACAATGACCCCCAGATCTCTTTCCACAGTACTCTTCCCTAGTCATTTACTTGTGTATATATGCAATTGATTGTTCCTTCCTGAGTAGAATACTTTGCATTTGCCCTTACTGAATTTCATCCTATTTACTTCAGACCATTTCTCCAGTTTTAATCCTATCCTTCAAAGCACGTGCAACTCCTCCTAGGTTGGTATTATCCACAAACATTATAGATGTACTCTCTCTGCCATTATCTAAATCATTGATGAAGATATTGATTAGAACCAGACCCACGACTGATCCCTGCAGAACCCCGCTTGGTATGTAATTAAGAGCCTTCATTGTATCCTTAGACATGGCTATTTTCCATCTACATCCTGCCACTTTCCCCCCCCCCAAATACACTGATGAGCACTGGAGCATGCTTGGACTTACTGCCACTTAGTGCAGAAGATCACAGCTTGCTCTTAACACACGCAGCCTTCACTCTGTCTTGTGCAGCCACACACCACTGCCTTGCACTTTTCTGTGCACTATGCAAGTGTAAAACTGTAGCAGTGTACTCCGCAATGGGGACTGAACCTGGGACCTCTAGCACCAAAACAACATAAACCTGAACATTTAATCTAAAGAATCAGCACCAGTACAAGCTTTGCCTAAAAATAAATGACAGAACCAGGCTTAAGTTTAGGTGGTCTAGAGTCCAGATCTTGAAAATTGCACATGCTCTTAATGTTCAACATTATTCCCAATATGTCTTGTAGAAATATATGTAAGCAGAGTCAGAATGGGCTCTACCCTGACATCTGGTGGTGAGCTGTGGAAAAGGACTTAAGGGGCTGATCTTGTTTGCATGGGCACACCCACCCTGCCTAGCATGATGGACTGCTTGCCCAAATGGTCACTTTGGCTGCTGTGGGATCCCCAGTCTCTTTGTTATTGGGGCAGGTTTGTTATCCTGGTTATGTGAATCAAGGACAGTAGAACTGTACTTGGCATTTTATGATGGAGGGACTCGCCCTCAACTAAGTAGCACTTGCTAGGCAAGGGACATGGGTTCCAAAACCCAGTGAATTGAGAGAGGCTGTGGACAAGCATGTGTGGGCCTCTGCTGAGGGCCCTAAATACCACTGTTACCCCCTCCTCTCTCCACGGTGTAATAATAGAGCTAATTTTGACTCCATTAGGAGTCTTGTTACATGCTACAGAGCTGAAATCACTGATACCTGGGTCTAAGCATTTGACCTACTTTTGGCTAGTGGTGCACCAGACTGAGGCTCCCCTACTAACAGCTAAACTCAGTGAGAGCTGAAGTTATGAAAGAGCTGAGATCACTGAGAGCTGTGTTAAGGGTGGGGGCTGAAGACAAGTTGGTGAGCAACTAGCAGGGTGGTTGGCAGAGCGGAGAGGAGGGTGGCGTGGCTGATGGTGAAGATTGCAGCAGAACCCCACAGAGAGGCATGGCAATTGGCCGTCAACCCAAGCATGTAAGATGCCCCCCCCCCCAATACCTCCCCCACTTCCACCCAGGCTGGGAAGTAAAATATGCAGATGAACTTCTGAACTCTGGGGGGCTGCACTGACCAAGGACAGAAACTGTGGGTGGGGTGACTGTTGGGTTGCTGGACTTAAGACCCTGAGGGGAAAAGGACACTGCCAAACTTGCTTGGGAGTGGGTCTTTTGCTCATGATTTCTGTTATGAATCCTGTTTGTGGTGTTTCCCCAACATAATGCCACATTTATTAAAAGGCTTTTGCTACACTCAGACTCTGCTTGCAAGAAGGGAAGTATTGCCTCTTAGAGGCACCCAGGGGGGCGGTATGTAATTGTCCCAGGTCGAGCCAGTTTTGCGTTATGTTATTGAAACGGAATCTCTAGATACTGAACCCGGCCCTTGTTGCTGCCAACTCTGCTGGGCAGAAGGGTTACATTTACATAATAGAGCTTTTATTTGTCAGTAATTTCAGAGTTTTAAAAAAAAGTAATTGACAATGAGTGCTTACAGATGATGGAGCAAATTTAGCTGTGGGTCATATCAGAGTTATACAGGTTTGACAGAGCAGAAGATGGTCCATGTTATTTGAGTTACAAATGTACACTTCCACTTCCTAAACTAGCTAATCCTCTAACTTGGACTCTATAAAACTCAAATAGTAACAAAGGCAGTAATGTGTTAGGGGAAATGAAGTGCATCAAGATGAATCACCCCTTCTTACTTGATGGATATCTTCTCATTTTTGCTATCATCCTCATCATTTTTCCTTTTGATATTAAGCTATTTAATTCTACTTGCATTTTGTTATTCTGTATCCAAGTGTTTGGTACAGTAAAGAGAAGAAGGATGGTCCAGTGGTTAGGCTGCTAGTCTGGGACCAGGTTTGATTCCCAGCTCCAGAGATTTCTTGTATGCTCTACATTTGTCAATATAGTTATGTTGGGGTGTATGAGATTCTTCAGTGACATAACTATGCCGACAAAAGCCTCTAGTGGAGATGAAGTTTATACCATCAAAAAGGTCTGATGCAAATTTAAGCCAGTTCCCCAAGAGGAATAAGCTCCATCAGCAAGAGGATTTTTTGGTGGTATAACTAAGTCCCCACTAAAGCTTTTGCTGGCATAGCTACATTAAAAAATAAAAAACACCCTTAACTGACATAGCTGTGCTTGCAAAACTTTGTAACGTAGATCGGACCTTAATCTTTCTGTACTTCAGTTCCCTATCTGTAAAATGGAGATTCTAAGGATGTTCTGATCAATACATTTGAGATTACTTGAGTACCTTATTCTTTGACAAGTTATATAGCTACCTTAGCCATAAAAATCTCACTTTGTCTATGTATAGTTTCTATATTGAGCATACAGCACATATATTTCTCCTTTATTTAAATCAGAATCAAGCTTTTAGTACAAGGTGCTAAGCACCCTCAACTCCCATTGACTTCAATAGGGACTGACTGACCATCAAATTGCACAAAATCCTCAGCCTCCAGGCCTTATCAGCATATATAAGCAGTAGAAGCACTGATCAGAAGGGGACCAATTTCCCATGGAGGCAAATTGATACAATAGGCTATGACCCCGCCCTCCCCCCCCAAAAAATCTTGTTTGAACCTCAAACATGGGGAACTTTTAGATAACAAAAGGCCATTGTGGATCCCTATTAGCAGAAAGTCAAATACATGGGACCCAAATTAAGTCATCTGTAACCTTTCAGTCTTGTTGGGGTTATTAGGCATATATATATATATATGAACCAGAGTTCTTCCATGTTTAAACTCTGTCCTTCCATGTTTAACTCTAATCGGCCTCAAAAGCCAAGGACAGGAATTGGAATGTGTAAATAGCCAGTTACCAATTACGACCTTGCTCATAACCAGGTCCTAAGCAATAATGATGAGGTTTGCATGTTTCTAGCTGGAGGAGGGGTAGTAAACTAAGGGTAAATAGAACCAAATGATTGTTTAGAGGAATGTTACTAACAAGCTAGATTTATAGCCCTAGAATGATTTAACGGCTTAAATGTATAAACATGTCTTCGGTAGAGAAGGGAGGGGGAGTAGGGGGGGGGTGGTACAAGGGGAGAGAAGGGGGGGCTTAGTTGTAAAGTATAAGAGAGAAGCTATTTTTTACTGGTGTGCTCGATTTGAGACTTGCCTGTCTCCTTGCACCACTTTGAGATCTCAAATAAACTTTGATTGTTTCTCCACCCCGGTATGTTTATTGGCGCGAAGCACGCCGGGCAACGAACCCCAACTGTTGCTGTCCTCGGGCCTCTGTGCCTGCAACAGTCTTATTGAACAAAATCCTCTCACAGAGATGCTGTTCTGGGGAAAAACTAGTGACTATGAGTTACATTGTGAAAGGATTCATTACAGGCAACCACTATGTGCAGCTCTACATGCAAACAGCAATATTTTCATACAGGAAATTTAAGAACCCAGAAAGTGATTCTGAATGCATAGCTCAGCACTCCATCATATGGCAGCTATGCACTCAAAATATCAGATTTTGCAAAAAAATTAGAGGAAACATGTTTGTATTTCTAATTGTACACTGTGATTCTCCTTTGCTTAAATACACACAGCTCCCTCCTTATTTCAGCCCTCACTTGCATTATGAAAATGGATTCCTTCCCATAGTTCAAGCAAACAATAGCTTTTGCAACCTAATAACAAATCGATAAAAAGAGCTTAATTTTATTGTTGCTGAGACCAAAATATTTGTTATGTTTGCATACATTAAGGTAATTCTCCAGCTCCTTTTTTCAGTCCCTCACAGACATTAATGATATTGTAGGTGTCAGGTCTGTAAATTGAAAATATTATTTCCAAGTTTCATCCCAAAATATGATTTTTTGTTGGGAAGTTATAAGTGCCTGAAAATAGGGACAACTATTGTATCACTGTAATATGTCTGACCAGAATTTGGATTCTGAACTTCAGCAGTATACTTCAGACAAGCAAAAGTCACAAACTACATATCCCAGAAGTTTGGATATAGGACACTAAGGCCTGGTCTACACTAGGCTTTTATGTCGAATTTAGCGCCGTTACATCGATTTAACCCTGCACCCGTCCACACCACGAAGCTATTTAGTTCGACATAGAGCTCTCTTAAATTCGACTTCTGTACTCCTCCCCAACGAGAGGAGTAGCGCTAAATTCGACATGGCCATATCGAATTAGGCTAGGTGTGGATGGAAATCGACGCTAATAGCTCCGGGAGCTATCCCACAGTGCACCACTCTGACGCTCTGGACAGCAGTCCTAGCTCGGATGCTCTGACCAGCCACACCCCGGGAAAATTTGAATTCCTTTTCCTGTCTGGGCAGTTTGAATCGCATTTTCTGTTTGGACATCGTGGCGAGCTCAGCAGCAGTGGCAACGATGCAGAGCTCTCCAGCAGAGGTGACCGCGCAATCCCAGAATAGAAAGAGGGCCCCAGCATGGACTGATCGGGAAGTCTTGGATCTCATCGCTGTGTGGGGAGATGAGTCCGTGCTTTCCGAGCTGCGCTCCAAAAGACGGAATGCAAAGATCTATGAGAAGATCTTTAAAGCCATGGCAGAGAGAGGATACAGCCGGGATGCAACGCAGTGCCGCGTGAAAATCAAGGAGCTGAGACAAGGCTACCAGAAGACCAAAGAGGCAAACGGACGCTCCGGATCCCAGCCCCACACATCCCGTTTCTACGAGGCACTGCATTCCATCCTAGGTGCGGCCGCCACCACTACCCCACCAGTGACCGTGGACTCTGAGGATGGGATATTGTCCGCGGCCGGTTCCTCAGCGGACGGGGAAGAGGAGGAAGGAGATGAGGAGGACGAGGCAGTCGACAGCGCTTACAACGCTGATTTCCCCGACAGCCAGGAGCTCTTCATCACCCTCACAGAGATCCCCTACCAACCGTCCCCAGCCGTTATCCCAGACACAGATTCAGGGGAAGGATCAAGCAGTAAGTGTTTTAAATATCTAAACACGTTTCCCTGCCACAACGCCAGCAGGTACTCGGGGATCATGGCGTTGCACAGCATAGCAGCAAATGGCCCCGGTTTCTGCAGGCTGTCCCGAAGCATCCTCTCCTTCTGGCTCTCCGAGACCCTCAGGAGGGTGATGTCTGCCATGACTCCCTGCTTTGAATTAGGTAGGGGAAAGTTAGTATTGGGACTGCTTGCCCGTTCCTTTACAGAACGGTAACCGCCGGTTTACAGCCACGCGGTTTACAGCCGCGAGGGGGTGGGACAGGGACAGAGTTCATGCTTGCAGGATTGCTGCCAGCAGAGACTCGCATTGCTTTCTATGTGAAAGGAGGCCAGTGCCACTCTTAAAGTTTTAAGCAGCCACAAGTCTACGGCTTACCATGTTTGACAGCTAGACAAAGTCCGGTGTCCTGCCCCGCTCCTCAGCTCGCCACAGCAAGACCGCAGGCACTGTAGGCGAGGGCCGAAACTTCGACGTTGTCCTCAGTGCGCATGTGATAGGTGCTCTGCATGGTCTTGTTCACAGAGAAAGACTATGTTCTCTGTTCACAGATACATTGATCTGTCTCAGGAATTCACTCCCTTTTTACAATTCCCACAGCCACATCTGCCCAGAGGCTAGCGCACATTAGGAGGAGGAAGAAGAGGACACGGGAAGACATGTTTGCTGAACTAATGGGATGCTCCCGAGCACAGGCAGCCCAGCAGACACAGTGGAGGGAGAACTTGTCCCAAATGCACCGGGCAAACATTGAACGGGAGGAGAGGTGGCGACAGGAGGACCAGCAGGCTACTCAAACGCTGCTTGGACTAATGAGGGAGCAAACGGACACGCTCCACCGCCTTGTGGATGTTCTGCAGGACCGGAGGCAGGAGGAGAGAGCCCCGCTGCAGTCTCTCTCTAACTGCCCTGCCCCGCCACCAAGTCCCATACCCCCCTCACCCAAAGTCCAAACACGGAGGGGCGGCAGGGGCCGTGAAAAATTTCACTCCACCCCTGCGGACTGCTCTACCACTAGAAGGCTCTCATTCCCCAAAATTTGAAAAGTCCTTTCCTACCCGCCTCACACAAGACCCCGTCCAAGTTTCACCCCCCCCGTTCCATGTGCGGTTGTTAATAAAAAATACGTTTCTGTTCATTACTGTTTCCATCCTCTTCTTTTGGAGGAGAGTCTGTCTGAAGGGGGGGGAAGGGGCTTGGTAATTGGACAGGACAGTCACCTTTAGCAGGGGGCAGGTCCAGCAGCAGGACACATACACAGTGCAGTGACTAGTTACCCTGGTCAGTCTGGGAGGTGGTTTTCATGTTCTGTGTGGTGGGGGGGGGGGTTGCTCTGTGACTTTGTGGCAGGGGAGGGCAGTTACAGATCTTATGCAGCGGTCCTTACCCTGGATCACAGAGCCGCGCAGCAGGGGATCTGTAACCCTCCTCCCCCTGCAAGACAGTCACATAGCCGACACATACACGCAGTCCCGGCCAGGAGGGCTGGCAGGCTCCGTTGAAACAACCAGTCCACCACCGCGGAGCCTGTCATTCCTGGAGTTTAGAAGCATCATTTGCATCACAACACTAAACTCGCCCCCCGCCACAGTCTGCGTCCCAGGTTTAAAACATTCCCGCGAAAACAGTAATAAAGACAACGGTGTCCATTAACAAAACAGAACAGATTTTATTTTTTGGGAAGGGGGTGAAGGGGGTATGTAACTGGAGAGGATAGTCGACGGCAACTGGGTAAAGAAACGGGGGCAAGTTCAGCTTCTGTGTCCACAAACTTAAAAGTCACTGGGTACCCTGCTCAGCCTTGAAACTGGCTTTCAAAGCCTCCCGGATGCACAGCGCGTCCCGCTGTGCTCTTCTAATCGCCCGGCTGTCTGGCTGGGCGTAATCAGCAGCCAGGCTATTTGCCTCAACCTCCCACCCCGCCATAAAGGTCTCCCCCTTGCTCTCACAGAGATTGTGGAGCACACAGCAAGCTGCAATAACGATGGGGATATTGGTTTCGCTGAGATCACAGCGAGTCAGTAAGCTTCTCCATCTCCCCTTGAGACGGCCAAAAGCACACTCCACGACCATTCTGCACTTGCTCAGCCAGTAGTTGAAGAGTTCTTGTTCAGTGTCCAGGGCGCCAGTATAGGGCTTCATGAGCCAGGGCATTAGCGGGTAGGCTGGGTCCCCGAGGATCACTGTAGGCATCTCCACATCCCCAACAGTTATCTTGTGGTCCGGGAAGTAAATGCCTTCCTTCAGTCGTCTAAACAGACCAGAGTTCCTGAAAACCCGAGCATCATGAACCTTGCCCGGCCATCCGACGTTGATGTTGGTAAAACGTCCCCTGTGGTCCACCAGTGCTTGCAGCACCATTGAAAAGTATCCCTTTCTGTTAACATACTGGCTGGCCTGGTGGCCCGGTCCCAGGATAGGGATGTGAGTCCCATCTATAGCCCCACCGCAGTTTGGGAATCCCATCGCGGCGAAGCCATCTATGATGGCCTGCGCGTTTCCCAGGGTCACTACCTTTGACAGCAGTACCTTGACGATTGCCTTGGCTACTTGCAGGACAACAACCCCCACGGTAGATTTGCCCACGCCAAAGTGGTTCGCGACTGACCGGTAGCTGTCCGGCGTTGCAAGCTTCCAGAGGGCTATGGCCACTCGCTTCTGGACAGTCAGGGCTGCTCGCATGCGGGTGTCCTTGCGTTTCAGGGCAGGGGACAGCAACTCACAAAGTTCCAGGAAAGTCCCCTTCCGCATGCGAAAGTTTCGCAGCCACTGGGATTCATCCCAGACCTGAAGCACTATGCGGTCCCACCAGTCCGTGCTTGTTTCCCGGGCCCAGAATCGCCGTTCCACAATATCCACATGACCCATTGCCACCGTGATGTCCTGGGCGCTGGGGCTCGTGGTTTCTGACAGCTCTGTGCTACTCTCCAACTTCAGGCCCTCACGGCGGTGCCGTAGCCTCCTCGCCTGATTTCTCTGCATCTGCCTCAGGGAAAGGTCTATGATAAGCTGCGAGGCGTTGAGAACGGCCACAACTGCAGCGATGGTCGCAGCGGGATCCATGATCGCAGTGCTGTGGCGTCCGCGCTGTCACTGATCAAAAAGTGCGCGAACTGATTTCCCGCCGGCGCTTTCAGGGAGGGAGGGAGGGCGGTAGTAACTGACGGATGACAACAGTTACCCAAAAGCACCCTCGCCACATTTTTTTACCCAGAAGGCATTGGTGGATCGACCCAGAATTCCAATGGGCAGCGGGGACTGCGGGAACTGTGGGATAGCTGCCCACAGTGCACTGCTTCCAATGTCGACGCTTTCCCCGTTAGTGTGGACTCACAAAGTCGAATTACTGTCCTTAGTGTAGACACACACGTTCGACTTTCTAATATCGATTGCACATATTCGATTTAACTAAAATCGAACTACTCTCGTAGTGTAGACATACCCTAAGACAGTAAATTTGACACACAGAAGTAAGTTCTTCAAAGTAGACAAAGGAGTACAGTTTAGGATCGCAGTTTAGGGATTTACCCATGTGCAGCGTATAAGAATTGGATGGTTTCCCTTTAAATCTTATTTCACAACTATATTTGACTCTTTATGCTACTATCCATGTACTGATTTTGAACTGCATCTTAGATGGTATTCAAAAACCACACATTAAGAAAAAAAGTTACTGGAATGAGTAACAGATCATGTAAACAAATATTAAAAAGGTATAGAACTTGAATCTAGAGCAAACATTCTAATCCAAGAGATAACATGAAAATAGATATTATCTGTGTATGCTGCTCTCCTCAGGACATCCAGAACCATAAGCCACTGTGTTACCCCTCTGCCTCAGCATGGCAGAGCTTTGTTGAGGCTTAAACTGTCCACTCCCTGCCACCCCAGTCTGTCCACCTCACCAACACACCCCCTGAGACTCTGCCAGTCTTAACTTTGCCTTGCAAGTAACAATCAGTGAACCCTAATTTCCCAGAGACATCTCTTTGCAGTGTCTAGTCCCTCTGACCGGACACTTAGAAAAATCATCGTTATCTCGCCACCTCCAAAGAGACAGCATGCACACCAGCCTGTTAGGTTAACTGTGGCTCCCTCTTCACTTCAATATAAACAGCCCTGAGATGGTTTAGTAAAACTAAAAATAAGTTAAATCTCTATTCTTTATGAATAAAGAGCTACTAAGCAAGAGAAAGACAGGTATGGTTACAAATAAACAAAGAACGCTGCCTAAAACTTAATTCAAGCAAGCTATGTCATTGCCTAAACAGTTCTGTCACTTACAGCATCTCCAGCCCTTCTTGTTAACAGATTCAGAGGGTGGCACCCCCTTCATCTCCTAAGTCCAGGGTTGGCAACCGGCGGCATGCATGCCAAAGGCGGCATGTGGGCTGATTTTTAGTGGCATGCTGCTGCCAGCCAGGGGCCTGGCTGCCAGCCCTGCTCAACCTGCTACTGGCCTGGACTATGGAACCCCAGACCAGCAGCAGGATGAGCCGCTCAGCCCTCTGCTGGTCTGGGGTTCCGGCCGCCGGCCCCTTGCCAGCCGGGGTCCCTGCCGCCGGCCCAGGTTCCATCCATCCAGGCCGGCAGCAGACTGAGCGGGGCCGGCGGCCGGGACCCTGGCTGGCAGGGGCTGGCGGATGGAACCCCAGACCAGCAGCAGGCTGAGTGGCTCAGCCCACTGCTGGTCTGGGGTTCTGTCTGCCGCCTGCACTGCCGGTCTGGCACGCGAAACTTTTTACTAGCACGCAAAACCTTAAATTAATGAAGACTTGGCACACCACTTCCCAAAGGTTGCCGACCCCTACACTAAGTGATGGATAACTAGAGTGTCTTTTTGCTCTCCTTATATTGCCTACAGTCCATTGTCTTTGCCTCAAGAGTCAGGATGACTTCCTGGGGATGGAGACTCTATCCCAGGATGAGCTCACTAAGCTGCTGCTTGTTAGCCGATTGCTTTGTTTACTTGATATGTAAATGTACTTTCATTCTCCTCTGCCTGTAATCAAGCTAGTCAGACAGGTAAATCCACATTCCTGTGTGGAATGCAGGCTTGATCTAGTCACTGCCTCCAAAACACATTTTAAGAACATATTTCCAGATTCTTGCCTAGGTGATTATCACCACCCGCATTTAGCTATTTTAGTTTCTACAACTGGGGAGGAGACATGCCCAATGTTGTCTGATCTGTGGGTTCTTAGACAAAAGGATCTCACATGATGAACCATTTTCTTATTGTCTTCATAGGTGGGTCCTATTTTGGGATAGAGAGAGGTGGGATATCATTTTTGAGAGCCAGAAGGAATCATTAGCTATTAATCATTCAAGACACATGACTCCCATATATCCCACATCACTCAGTGATATTCCTGACCATCACGTCACCATTTGCACATCGATAGCTTATAAGATACCTTTTGGAGACTTATCATAACAACTGTGTGTTGGGGATAGTGAGTGTGTCAGGCTTGGTATGAGTTACAGCCTAGTGGGCCTTCTGCCGGCAGGCATTGAGGTACTCTTAGGATCACACAGTGTGCACACCAGCCTGTTAGATTATTAAATGTTGTAGAAAAGAAACAATTGCTTTATGTAATTGCAACTTTAAGGCAGAATTTACCTCTCCAATCTGCACTGCAGACCTCTATTGCATATGCTGAACTTGTTCCATTGTGGAACAACCACTGGTGTCACATGCCAGCTATTCAAGAGAGTTTCACACTGCTAACAAGGGATCCACAGTGTGGATCAAAGAGGAGAATGTTGTCCTATATGAGAAACTAAAGGGGGGAAACTTACAATCACTGAAAGCTATTGTAAATGTTAATTATTAAGTGATTGCTTGGCCTTCACATCATTCAAAAATAGTTTTCACATATCCTGCAAGTATTTTTCCTCTGCTGATATTAACTAGATTTTTTTTTTGCCTGGTAACATGCAGCAAAATTATTTTGGCAAGATGTCTGCAGAGGAGATTGCTCTGGGAGCCACCATTTCCCTCCCTATAGAGAGTAATGTATCAAAACAGTTGCACCACAGAGGGGACAACCTTTTGAAGGAGTATCTTAAATATTTTCTGGTCCATGTCTTATGAACTCAAATCTCTCATAAGTGAATGAGACCGGGAAATAGAAATCGCCATACGACCCACAGCAGACAGAGTCACTACCGCAGGAGTAATATGTGAATTCTACATACTAAGCAAATTCCACACACCAAATAACTTTATGAAGGACTGAGAAAAAAAAATTGCACAATAGTTCTGACATGATAAGCAAAACAGAGCAAAAAAAAAACCCAGCTGTCAATTCTACACAGGGAATCCTAACTCCTGTATATCGCTCTCCCTTCATGTGAGGATTATTGTTTTAATCAGGTCATCTATTCTATGCTGAGTACAAAAAGAAAAAACCCACACTAAACAAAACTACGTATTGATGCTAAAGGGCTAATCATGGACCCTGCATGCAGCCCAAGCAAGTGGCTTTTGTGCAGGGGAGTTCTGGGGTGGCCAGAGGGCTGCCAGTGGGAAGTGTGACGTTGCACTCTATATGATTTTATGAAAGTTTGCTGATGAGTGTGAATATAATTTAACTAAAATATGCTTCATGCAAAAGGTTTCTTGTAAGGTATCACTACAAAGCTTATAATCTACTGAATGTGGTCATCCTATTTGTATAAATGTATCACTCTTGTATCTGAAACTAGAAATATGAAATATAACTCTGCGCCTATTGTAATTATGCAAGTGTGGGCCATTAATGGTGGTTTGGAATCTTGATGGCTCCCATCAACCAGGACAACTGACTGTGGATGGCTCTGTTTGCAGGCAGGCCTTCCTGTGAGTCAGGTTGGGAGGAATGAAGGCTTGGGGTCTTACAGTAACATGTGATCATGTCACCTGAACTGGAATCCATCATTAACCTGGTGTTTTTCCATTGAGAAGGAGGGGTGGGAGCCCAGAGGGACCAAGGATTCCTGCCTTATGCAAAAGATATATAAGTGGTGGAACAGAACAAAAGGGGCGACCATCATGAGAAATCCCCTAGCTACCACCTGAGCTGGAACAAGTGCTGTATCAGGGGAAAGGATTGTGCCCAGACTCAGTAGCCGTCCAGTCTGTGAAATAAACTTATTGAAACATCTCTGAGGGTCAGATTTTATCTGTATTCAGTTTTATTATTGTACTAGGCTTAGACTTGCGTGTTTTATTTTGCTTGGTAATTCACTTTGTTCTGTTTGTTACTACTTGGAACCCCTTAAGTTCTACTTTCTGTATTTAATAAAATCACTTTTTACTTATTAATTAACCCAGAGTATGTGGGGGGGGGAGAGAACAGCTGTGCATATCTCTCTATCAGTCTTATAGAGGGTGAACAATTTATGAGTTTACCCTGTATAAGTTTTATATAGAGTAAAGTGAATTTATTTGGGGTTTGGACCCCACTGGGAGTTGGGCATCTGAGTGTTAAAGACAGGAACACTTCTTAAGTTGCTTTCAGCTAAGTCTGCAGCTTTGGGGCACATGGTTCAGACCCTGGGTCTGTGTTGGAGCAGACTGGTGTGTCTGGCTCAACAAGACAGGGTGCTGGAGTCCCAAGCTGGCAGGGAAAGCAGGGCCAGTAGTCTTGGCACATCAGTTGGTAGCCCAAGGGGGGTTTCTGTGATCCAACCTGTCACAGGAAGCAGGAGGGATAGCTCAGTGGTTTGAGCATTGGCCTGCTAAACCTAGGGTTGTGAGCTCAATCCTTGAGGGGGCCATATAGGGATTTGGGGATTTAAAAAAAACTTTAACAGCATTTTGGGCTGTATAAGTAGGGGCATTGCCAGCAGATGGAGGGATGTGATCATTCCCCTCTATTCGACATTGGTGAAGCCTCATCTGGAGTACTGTGTCCAGTTTTGGGCCCCACACTACAAGGAGGATGTGGAAAAATTGGAAAGAGTCCAGCGGAGGGCAACAAAAATGATTAGGGGGCTGGAGCACATGACTTAGGAGGAGAGGCTGAGGGAACTGGGATTGTTTAGTCTGCAGAAGAGAAGAATGAGGGGGGATTTGATAGCTGCTTTCAACTACCTGAAAGGGGGTTCCAAAGAGGATGGATCTAGACTGTTCTCAGTGGTAGCAGATGACAGAACAAGGAGTAATGGTCTCAAGTTGCAGTGAGGGAGGTTTAGGTTGGATATTAGGAAAAAAATTTTTGCTAGGAGGGTGGTGAGGCACTGGAATGGGGTTACCTAGGGAGGTGGCAGAATCTCCTTCCTTAGAGATTTTTAAGGTCAGGCTTGACAAAGCCCTGGCTGGGATGATTTAGTTGGGAATTGGTCCTGCTTTGAGCAGGGGGTTGGACTAGATGACTTCCTGAGGTCCCTTCCAACCCTGATATTCTATGATTCTTCCCCAGGCTATGAAATAGCAGCCACCACTCTATAGCTGGTACTAAACCCTCAGGGTTGAGCCACTGGCTGCTGCAATCCATTCTCTGGAAGGATTTGACTAGTGGATATGCAGAGTCATGGATCCTCTGGAACTGGGCCTGTCCTGACACTACCAAGATCCCTCAGCATGCTGTGCAGAGCACAGCTCCATGGTGCACAGGGGTTGCCAACCTTCCCCCCATCCCCTTAAGCGTCACACATTTTGCTCCCTCTAAAGCAATAAAACTGGCTACATTCAGGGAGAGAGGGCAATGTTTTGTCTCAGGCTAGGTCTACACTACAGCGGGGTTCCGACCTAAGATACGCAACTTCAGCTACGTGAATACCGTAGCTGAAGTTGCGTATTTTAGGTCGGCTTACCTGGCGGTGAGGATGGGGGAAAGTCGACCGCTGCCGCCGACTCCGCTGCCGCCTCTTGCCGAGGTGGATTTCCGGAGTCGACGGCAGAGCGATCAGGGATCGATTTTACCGCGTCCTCATGAGACGCGGTAAGTCGATCCCCGATAGACCGATTGCTACCCGCCGGATCGGCGGGTAGTGAAGACATAGCCTCAGAAGGAATCGTGCACCTAGATAAAGAGGGAATAAAAGGACCCATCTCTGTTAGTGGATCATATGGTACAGCCTCACAGGTACTGATGAACTAAAATGGAAACTCATTTCAAACCATGTTTTCCATGGCCATGCAGGGGCTACGTCAGTGCTCTCAATCTTCCTTAAGACTGGGAGGGAAAGTACTTTCCCTCCAGCATCTGCATAGGCCCCTTTTACAAAGCTGGTTTACTTTGACTAAATAGCCTGGGGCCAGGATTTGGCCCTGGGTGAGTTTTAAAAACTCAGCAGCCCTGGCCAAATTTTTTCTACTGAAGTCAATGGGAGTCACCCTTCTTTATTACTTGCTATAGACTAGTCAGAGAGATACCACATTATCCAGATCAAAGACTTATTTCCCTAATCTGTTTCATGGCACTTAGTTTTTTCATCAACTTAATTAAGTGCTTTTGTTAGAGTTGAGCATATTTCTCTGATGCTTTGTAGTCAAAAGTTGTTCGAAACGTGGCACAAAAGCTGTTAGCATTAATGCAGATCTTCTACATGCAGCTATACTGTGTGTGTATGCACATACAAAAACAATGGGGAGTCCGGTGGCACTTTAAAGACTAACAGATTTATTTGGGCATAATCTTTCATGGGTAAAAAACGCCCACTTTTTCAGATACACGGAAGCTTATGCCCAAATAAATCTGTTAGTCTTTAAGGTGTCACCGGACTCCACGTTGTTTTTGTGGATACAGACTAACACGGCTACCCCTCTGATGTATGTATATAAGCATTTATAAGGAACATACAGAAGGAAACACATGCATGCTGTTTGCTGATGATAGTCTATGCCAGTGGTGGGCAACCTGCGGCCTGTCAGGGTAATCCACTGGCAGGCCACCAGACAGTTTGTTTACATTTGTGAGATCATGATCTACCGGTTGGTGACCGCTGCTGTAAACAGTCAAACAGCAAGACGGAAAAGACGACAGAAAAATCTTCATATCCACACACACAGGTGAAAGAAAACAGCATGATCCATCTTTCCTACCAGACTCCTTCTGCTCAACTGAATAGAACTTTATGAGTGGGAGCTTAACTATAAAAGTGAGGGGCAAACACCCCAAGTTCTCTCTCTCCCTGTCCATTTCTCTTTGCATCTAAGATGACAAAAGAAACAGCCATTGGCTTTTGGAGGAGGTCTGAACATTTTGGTCAGTAATTATGTTGAAGGATGTGGTAAGGATGTTACCTTGATTTAAGTATAGTTTGTTAAGTTAGGCACTAGGAAGTGTTATTTTTCTTGTAACCATTTCTGACTTTTATGCCTCATTATTTGTATGTACTTAAAATCCTATCTCTTATTAATAAACTTGTTTTATTGTTTGATCCAATGCAGTGTTTTAAATTATTATCTGGGTAACTCCATTTAAGGTGGCAACTTGTTGTGTATTATTCCCTCAAAGGGACAATGGCGCTAATATCTTTGGACTGTCCAGAAGAGGGCTGGGCAGTACAGAACTTATGTTTGTGGGGGGAATCTGAGACTGGGAGTGTGTTGGGATCACCCTGCAGAAGTAATCAAGGGTGGTAAAAGCCAGAGTAACCCATGTGTGAGGGGCAGGCTACAATTACACACAGATACTCAGAGATGCGACTTGAAGACTGGCAGACTATTTGTAAGTGGCCCAGGTAGAGCTACTGCAGCAAGGCATTGTAAGGCACCCAAGCTTGCAGCGCAGGAGTGACACAGCCACTCACTGGTCTGGATTGCACCCCAAAGGTTACAGTGGCTTCTCCCCTCCCCCCACATCAGATGCTGTAAAGCTTTCCTCTAGGGTGGCTCCTGCTCTGTCTGGGTTGCAGCTTTTTATCACAGCTGTTAACCAGCCATTGAGTCCCATCTGTGGGTGGGGTAATTGCTCTCTTCATTACCCATTTAGTGTCTGCTGCCGTGTAGGGTCTATACAGCCCATCACAGGGCTGAATTACTGCTGCCTTCCATTGGTGTTCTAGAGTAGGGACATGGAGCGCCAAGTGCATCTGCGTAGGAAGCAATTATAATTTGGCTTCCACATGCTGGTGAGGTCAGATAGTGCTCCCCACAGTGTTCGTTGTGTGACATCATCAGGTGTCATTGTGTACTCTGTCAAGAGCCAGGAGGGTTATACTTGGAGATTGGTCACTAGGCTTTTGCCAGCTCACAGGATTTTATCATTTGACTCACTATTTGATATACTTCCTAAAGCTGCAACTCCTGCAATCACTCGGCTATGTGAGATGTTCAGTTTATAAAAAAAAAAAACAACCCACAATATTTCCAACCCTCACAGTTGGGGAGAAAAGCTTGGAAACTTGACCTGCATGAGCCCTAATGGGCCAGAAACCAAAATGAAGCCCACATTTGTTACTTTTTAAGAAGTCTTGTGATTTTTAAGCCCATTTCATGTTTTTGGACCTTACTCATGATTTTTCCACACCTGGGGTTGGCACTACTGATAGGGAAGTCCACTCACAGTAAGTGCTGCTCTCTCAGGGATTTTCTCCATCAACTACTAACTGGTTTGTGATCTCAACCTTTAGCTAGAGTTTCTCAAACATGTGGATTTAATTAAAATGCCTGACTGCTTGTGAGTCAGTCTCCCTCCACAAACAGTACTTACGCTTTGTACAGGCCACACTCCACTCCCTTTCCCAGCGTTTAGCTTAATAAAGAATAAGACACCAAAGATCAGCTCACAGCTTCTCCAAGCAGATTTACTGCTTCCAGAGTTCCCCCTCAAAAACTGCCCAGCCCTCATCCCAGAGGGCCACTCCTGCCTCCCAGTTGAGATCAAGAGTCACCTGCTTCAGTGTGTCAGCAGGACTCACTCAACCCTGTCCCAGCAGGATCAGCATCTGCTAACTGGGTGGGATTTTCCATAGAAACATTGCCAACCTGTAACAGCTCTGAAAAATTTCATTTTGAGTCAGATTGTAGACTGGTCCTCCAGGGCTGCACAGCAGCTTAAAGGGAAAGCAACACACTTTACCATGTAGCCTCTCTGCACATCCACTTCAGGTGTGCTGGGGAATGCCACATATGTATACCCTCTGCTCCCCCTCCATGCAGGTGAGAAGAGAGTAGTCAGAAAGAAAGGGCTGGATTGAGCCTTAGCACCACATCCCATAATGCACTGCTAGTATAGCTAAACTCAAATGAAGAAGCAGTAAACTGCTACTAGTTAGGAGTCAGGGCCAGGAGCAGATTATTTCCCCCAGAAATAAGGGAGGAGCAGGGAAGAAACTGACTACCTGAGTCACACTTCCTTTCCGCTCCTGGGATGGTACAGCTATATGCCACCCCATCACAGGGGCCCACTCACCACTAGGGGGTCCTCCTCCTGGCCACTCTGGGGATTAGCTCCTTCCAGGTCTGAGGCTCTTCTGCTGCTTGCTGCACAGCCTGTTGCCACATTCTCCCCCATCCAGGCACTGCAGCCTCCTCTTCATAACTTGGCCCTCTGGCCAGGTCACTATCCATGTTTCTCCTCTCCAGGGTACCAAAATGTATCCTGACAAATGGGCTTAGGCTGTCTTCCCATTCACTGCCCAACCAATAGGGGAACCCAGGCCTACCCCTATTCCAGGTTCCAGCTCAGGGGCCCCATAATCAGCAGCCAAGTTTTGCACTAACCTATTCCTTACTGCTTTTCCCCTGAGCCATTCCTACCTTTCTGGTTTCCTCCCCTATACAGACTCCCAGTTTGCCAGACCAGCCTCCCCCTCCCAGGGAATGACTGTGTCTACCCTTTATAGTCCTAAACACCCACACCCAGGGAGTGACCGAAAACTACTTCCCTGAACCCCTCCCCCTCCGCTTTTGGGCTCTATACAGGCCCCTCCTGTTCCTGTGCAGCTGAGCCTCATCTAATCAATCCCTGCTCCCTGGCTCCTTCTCCAGGTGCAGCCTAGGGAGTTAATTGGCCTATCTAGCCACCTTAACCCTTTTGTGTGAGGTGTCCATTCCATCACATACTTCTTATACAGAGCTAGGTTCACAGGCACAATATAGCAGGTACAGGCATTTGAATTGCATTACAAAATAAGAACTTATGCTATATACTATGTTTTTTCTGCAGTCCTTACTCAGGCAAGGCTCTCATTAATATCAATGGGAGTTAGCCTGAGAAAGGCTGCAAGGTTTGACCAATAAACATTATCTCAAAATAACACGCTTCACCATGGAAACAATTGCTCATGGTAACTCAGCTCCTTTCAAGATATTGGCAGAAATTGCACAAGATCCTTTAGTGAGTGTGCGTCATTGTTGCATATAGTGTTTAAGGGCTCAATTATGTGCTCAGTTACAGTGGTGTAACACCACTTGGTTGTAAGTGAAGGCAGGATTGAGCCCTTAATGGCAAGTCGAACTGAAAAAGAGTGGGCCCTCAGGAATATATTATGTGAATAACATACTCAGTGCCAGGATACTGTTCTGCATTATAGAAAGATTCCCCCGAACCTGAGGAATTTGTGTCTATTCTCTCCGTTCTCTCACCAGGCCTTGAGGCATAGCTTTCAGATTTGTCAGTGCATGTATGTGCACATTTGCTGTCTAGAGTCCAAAGTTTTGCTGCTAAATACTGATGTTGATTTCTGTCTTTTTATTTCACAAACTTTCATTCTAGCTCAGTATATTAAAAACTGCTGCTCTTCCTAGCTAAGGTGACCTTATGTGCAGCACATTGCTGCTCTTGAAATATTTTGCTGTGTGTAGCCATCCCAAATTGATCAAAATAAACATGGCCATGCCAGAGGTCATCTTCTCTTCTATGTGATGAGGTATCCTGGTCTCACTAAGGACGCTTTGTGAACTAGCTTCTTTTGATGTTTAAAAGT
The DNA here is from genome assembly GCF_002925995.2 of Terrapene triunguis. Lineage (NCBI taxonomy): Eukaryota > Metazoa > Chordata > Testudines > Emydidae > Terrapene > Terrapene triunguis. The sequence continues at coordinate 19,305,700 of NW_020664562.1, read as the reverse complement.
GATTCTTCCTATCACATCCATCTTGTAACCATTGCCTGAGTGTTTCTGGTGCTCCAAGTCCTACAGCGTGTATCCACCAAGATAGCCAGTTGTCTTCTCTAAAAGACTTGCTGACATGTGGGATGCTCTAAGATATTTGGCCCACTACTCAGGGGTGGATTAACAAATTTGCCGCCCATAGGCAGTCAAAAAATTGCCGCCCCCCGGCCAGCTCACCTCCGCTCCCCCGTGGCAAGCCGGGGAGGGAGGGGGGAAAAGGCAAGTTGTGGCGTGCTTGGGGGATGGCGGCAGTGGAGCAGGGGTGAGCTGGGGCAGGGAGTGGTTCCCTGCCCCCCCTCCAAGAGTTACTCCCCGTGCCCGCCGGCCCCAGCTCACTTCCGCTATCCCCTGAATGCGCCGCTACTCGCTTCTCCTCCCTCCCTCCCAGCGCTTTCGCGCGGCAAGCCTGGGAGGGAGGGGGGAGAAGGGGAGTTGCGGTGCACTCGGGGGATGGCGGCGGCAGTGGAGCAGAGGTGAGCTGGGGCGGGCTGGGGAGCGGTTCCCGGCCCCCCGTTACTCCCCGCGCCCGTGGGCCCTAGCTCACCTCTGCTCCACCTCCTCTGAGCGCGCTGCAACTTGCTTCTCCCTCCCTCCCAGCGCGGCAAGCCTGGGAAGGAGGTGGAAGGAGGGAAGCGCGGCGCGCCTGGGGAAGAGGCAGGCTGGGGATTTGGGGAAGGGGCGGAGTTGGGGAGGGGGCAAGAGCAAATTTGCTGCCCCGGCAAATTTGCCGCCCTAGGCCTAGGCCTTGTTGGCCTAGGCGATAATACACCGCTGCCACTACTACTACTACTATCTCCACCTCGAAAAATAGCCGAAAATACTAGTCTCTTGTCATAGTGCACTAGATCACTTGAGGCTCTCTTCACATTTTCAAGGTGGGAAACAGACACAAGCTGTTATGTGCAGTGCTCTTTCCTCCATCCAGCAGGGAAAGTCAGACTCAACAGTGCTCATTTTCCATCCAAAAAGGCAGGATCACTCAGGCAGCCAACCAAGTATTATATCATATGCTTCCATATTAGTATCCATCTGTAGTAGGTTTGGGCCGAGGTTCGGCCCTCAGCGGGGCTGTGGGGTGTCCCACTGCCTCGCTCTGGTCCGGTGGCAGTCTGGGACAACAGGCACACAGTTAGGGGCTCAGGCCCATAAGCAGGGGCTGAGTCAAGAGGTCCGAAACCCGGGCCCTTAAGCAAGGGCTGAGGCAAAGTCTATAGCAGCCCAGGCCCTAGGTCAGGGCGGGGCAGCAAGCAACTAGTCTGTCAGAGGCCCAGGCCCTTAAGCAGGGGCTGGGTCAGTTGTGATAGCCCAGGCCCTAGGTCAGGGCGGGGCAGCAAACAAATAGTCAATCAGGTACCCAGCCTCTCTAGGCCGGGGGAAACAGGGGGAGTCTGCCACCCAAGGAGTGGGTGGCAGGGGGGACGCAGGCCTTCCCACTCCACTGCGTCCCAGTCCGGGGCCCTAGCAGCAATGGAAATTCGCTGCTGTCAGTGGGGATCCTGGCCGCAACACACTGACATTGGCTCTGGCAGTGCAGCAGCCAGACTGGGGTCGGCTACCCCTGGGCTACTTCCACACTCCCCCTCGTATGGTACCTGGGCCGTCTTAGTGTCGTCGGTGCTCTCCACCAGCATTGGCTCCTCTGGGTAGGTAGCGAAGGGCAGGCTCGGCTCCTCCTCGGGGTAGCTGGCACGGGGCAGGCTTGGCCAGTCCTCCTCGGGGTAGCTGGCACGGGGCAGGCTTGGCCAGTCCTCCTCGGGGTACCGGGCGAGAGGTAGGCTCGACCGGCCCGGTAAATCAGCAAGCCGGTCGCAGCCTGCGGCTGTTTCCCAAGCGGGAGCTCGGCCACGGACGTCTGCTCTCTCCGCCGGCCTGGGCTCCACTGAGCTCTGCAGGCGGGCTTTTATACTTCCGGGTCGGGGCCGTGACCTCGGAAGGGCGGGTGCCGGACCCGGTGGCTCCACCCACGTTGGGATTAGGGGAGGTTCGGCCCTCAGCGGGGCTGTGGGGTGTCCCACGGCCTTGCTACGCACCCCCCCCCTCAAGGCTGGCTCCCGTCCCTCGGGGCCAGACCCGTCTAACTCTCCCATGCGGGACAAGAAGTCCGCGTTCGCGTGGTCCTTACCGGCCCTATGGCGGATGGTATAGGCATAGGGCTGTAACGCCAGGTACCACCGCGTTAATCGCATATTATTGTTCTTCATTCGGGCCAACCACCAAAGCGCGGCATGGTCCGTGACTAGTATGAAGGGGACCCCTAGGATGTAATAACGCAGGGTATCACAGGCCCATTTTACCGCTAGGGCCTCCTTCTCTATTACCGCGTAGTGTCTTTCTCGCGGGAATAATTTTTGGCTGAGATATATAACGGGGTGCTCCTCCCCATCCACCTCCTGAGACAGGACCGCCCCTAGTCCTACCTCTGAGGCGTCGGTCTGGAGGACGAATCCTCGGTCAAAGTCGGGGCTGTACAGGATGGGTTCGCAGCAGAGACAGTCTTTGAGGGCCCGGAAGGCGCTGTCACACTCCGGGGTCCATTCCACCCATCTGGGACTGGTTTTGGTGAGGAGCTCTGTTAAGGGGGCTGCAATGGAGGCAAAATCGGGGATAAACCTCCGGTAATAGCCCGCCAGTCCCAGAAATTGGCGTACATGGCACTTCGTAGTGGGTGGTGGGCATGCTGCTAGGGCTTGAACCTTTCCGAAAAGTGGCTTCACTTGTCCTCCTCCAATCGTGTAGCCTAGGTAGGTGGTCTCCTGCCACCCGGTACGGCATTTCTTTGGGTTGGCGGTTAACCTGGCGGCTCGTAGGGACCTCAGGACAGCCGCTACCCGCTCCAGGTGGCTCTCCCATCGGTCACTATAAATGACTACATCGTCCAGGTACGCGGCCGCGTATTCCCGATGAGGAAGCAGGAGGCGGTCCATGTGCTGCTGGAACGTCGCGGGGGCACCATGGAGACCGAAGGGCATCCGGGTGAATTGGTAGAGGCCCGTGGTGGTGGCGAAAGCAGTTTTCTCCTGTGACATGGGGTCGAGGGGAATCTGCCAATACCCTTTGCTTAGGTCAAGGGTTGTGAGGAAGCGGGCCTTACCTAAACGGTCCAGCAGCTCATCTACCCGAGGCATGGGGTAGGCGTAGAACTTTGAGATGGAATTAACCCAGCGGAAATCGATGCAAAAGCGCTGTGTGCCATCCGGTTTGGGAACCAGGACTACTGGGCTGCGCCACTCGCTTTGGGACGGTTCAATGACGCCCAGCTCTAGCATCGCTCGGACTTCCTCCTCGACGACCTGCTGCATACAATAGGGAAGGGGTCTTGTTGATTCTCGGATCACCACCCCCGGCTCTGTCTGAATGTTATGGTACACGAGGGTCGTGTAGCCCGGCTGGGCAGTGAACGTCCCACGGAACGCCTGCAGGAGGCACCCGGTCTGTTTCCGTTGCTCCACAGTCAAGAACTCTCCGAGCTGCGGTGTGCCGACGTCCTCGGTCGGTGTAACCCGAGGCCCTAACTCGGGCTCTGGTGGACAGGGATTAATCAAGAGGCCTTCCCGTTCCCGCCAGGGTTTCAGGAGGTTGACGTGATACCGCTGGGCTTTTTTCCGGCGGTCGGGCTGGTTGATCTCATAGGTGACCGGCCCAATCTTCCGGATCACCTCATATGGCCCCTGCCACCGCGCCAGTAGTTTGGACTCACTGGAGGGTAAGAGAAGGAGAACCCGGTCGCCAGGCTGGAACTCGTGGACTCGGGCCTCTCGGTTATATGTTTGGGCCTGAGCTTCCTGTGCGGCCTTCAGATTCTCTCGAGCGAGAGTTCCGGCTTGTGCCAGGCGTCCCTGCAGCTGGAGGACATACTAGAGAAGGCCCTGAGTGGGTGACGGGGCTTGTTCCCAGGTCTCTCTCATGAGATCCAGCAGTCCCCTCGGACGATGGCCGTATAACAGCTCGAAGGGAGAGAATTTGGTGGAGGCTTGGGGTACCTCACGGACGGCCAGGAGCAATGGTGGGATCAATTGGTCCCATCGGCGCAGGTCCTCAGGGGAGAACTTGCGCAGCATGTCTTTCAGGGTGCGGTTGAACCGCTCGACTAGGCCGTCGGTTTGCGGGTGGTACACAGAGGTGCGCAGCTGCTTAATCCCAAGGAGTCTGCAGACCTGCCGCAGCAACCGGGAGGTGAAGTTGGTACCCTGGTCGGTGAGGATCTCCCGGGGCAGGCCCACGCGGGCAAAGACCTTGACGAGTTCGTCGGCAATGGTCCTTGCGGTGATGCTCCTCGGGACGGCCTCGGGAAAACGGGTCGCGTAGTCCACTATGACCAGGATGTACAAAAACCCGGCCCGGCTCCTCGGGAGGGGTCCCACCAAGTCCATGGCCACCCGCTCGAACGGGGTCTCCATAATGGGCATGGGGACTAGTGGGGCCGGGGCCGTCCGTGGGGGAGCAGCAAGCTGGCACTCCGGACAGGAGCTACAATAGTTTCGCACCTCCTGGTGCACTCCAGGCCAGAAGAACCGGGACAGAATCCGTGCGAGGGTTTTCTCTTGACCCAGGTGCCCGGCCGTGGGGACGTCGTGGGCGAGCTTCATCACCGCTCGTCGGTGGCACCGGGGCACCATCAGTTGTCTCTGGACCTCCTCGGTGTGGGAATCTCGGTCGACCCGATAGAGGTGGTCACGCCGTAGCTCGAACCGGGGCCACCCCTTGGCCCGGGCGGGATCAATCAGCGCATCGTCTACCGCGGCCAATTGTTCATAGGCCCTGCTCAGGGTGGGATCCTCCCTCTGGTCTCGGCAGAAGTCCGTAGCGATCTGAGGGTCATCTGTCAGCATTAGTGGGAGGTCTTTAGGCCCTCCTTCGTGGCTCCGATGTCCCACCTCTTCAGTCTCCTCAAGGGGGTCCTCGCGGCAATCCCCTTCCAAGGCGGGGGTGATATCGGGGCTCTCCTGCGCATGGGAGCCTAGGACGCCCGGGAACTCTGGCCAGTCCCGCCCCAAGTTCACGGGGTAAGCGAGTCGCGGGGCCAGGCCCACCACCATGGTCTGCGTGACTCCGTCAACGGTCAGTGGGACTCGGGCACTGGCGTAAGGTCGAACGTCCCCATGGATGCATTGCAGGAGGATGTTCCCCAGCTGGGGGTCTTCGGGGAAGCCCAGGCTGTGGCGGACTAGGGTTTGTCCACAGCCCGAGTCAACCAGGGCTCGGGTCTGGCAATCTCCAACAACGACAGGCACGGTGACCTTGGCGGCCTGCGGGGGTCGGGCACGGTTCTCCCCGGCGCACACGTGCCCAAAGCTGCAGTCCATCTCAGTGCAGTCGCGTTGGAGATGCCCCCGCTTCCCACAGGAGAAACAGGGTCCGATTTCTGGTCGCCCGGGTCAGGCTGAGCCCCGCATTTGGTTCCTAGGGGGACTCCGCGGGCCACCGCCAGTCCCGCTCTCGGGTCCCACGGGTGCAGGCCGAGGGGGACCCTCGGGACGTCTATACCGGGGCTCCTGACTCCCCGGGGGATTCCGTGGTTCAACTCGGGGGTGCTCCCGTCTCTCGGGGTTGGGGCGATCGAGCCCTGGAGGGTGGCCCCCCATACCCGGCCCCACCAGGGTTTCCGCCGCCAGGAAGTCCTCCATGAGGGCGACGGCAGCCGCTACAGTTGGAGGCCGGTGGCGGAGGACCCAAGCCCTCCCCCGGGACGGGAGGATATGAATGAACTGTTCCAACAGAATTTGCTTGGTGAGCTCCTCGGGGTTCCGCCTCTCGGGTTGTAGCCACCACCGACACAGGTCCCTCAGCTCCTGGGCCACCAACCGAGGCCGGGCGCTCAGGGTGTAGGACAGAGCCCGGAACCGCTGCCGGAAGGTTTCGGGGCTGATGTCTAAGGCGTCTAAAATTGCCGCCTTTACCCGGGTATAATCTCTGGCCTCCTCCACAGATAAACCCCAGTAGACTGTTTGCGCCGTCCCCGTCAGGTATGGTGCCAGGAGGGTGGCCCACTGGTCTGGCGCCCACCCGGCAACATGCGCGACTCTTTCGAAGGTCACCAGAAAGGCTTCGGGGTCATCCTGTGGTCCCATTTTGGTCAGTCTTACAGGCAGGGTGAACCGGGGAGCCCTGTCCGGATCTCCCAGCTGAGGCCCCACGGGCCGGGGCCAAGCCGTTGCCAACTGCTGTAAGCATTGTTGCTGGAACTCCCGGTTTTGCACCGTCAAGTCCTGTATCAGCTGCTGCTGTTGGGCTCCCAGCTGCTGGACGAGCTGCTGCTGCTGTTGGAGCTGGGTGGCCTGCTGCTGCTGTTGCTGCTGTCGCTGGGCCGCCTGCTGTCGCTCCTGGCTCTCCGTCAGGAGCGTGAAGAGCTTGGTTATATCCATGTCTCCTGTGGGGGACCGCTCCAATGTAAAACTTTTGAGCCTACAGGTCCACTCAGTCCTACTTCTTGTTCAGCCAGTCGCTAAGACAAACAAGTTTGTTTACATTTACGGGAGATAATGCTACCCACTTCTTATTTACAATGTCACCAGAAAGTGAGAACAGGTGTTCGCATGGCACTTTCATAGCCAGCATTGCAAGGTATTTACATGCCAGATATACTAAACATTCGTATGCCCCTTCATGCTTTGGCCACCATTCCAGAGGACATGCTTCCATGCTAATGATGCTTGTTAAAAAAAATTGTGTTAATTAAATTTGTGACTCAACTCCTTGGGGGAGAATTGTATGTCTCCTGTTCTGTTTTACCCACATTCTGACATATATTTCATGTTATAATAGTCTCGGATAATGACTCAGCACAACTTGTTCATTTTTAAGAACACTTTTGCTGCAGATTTGACAAAACACAAAGAAGATACCAATGTGAGATTTCTAAAGATAGCTACAGCACTCCACCCAAGGTTTAAGAATCTGAAGTGCCTTCCAAAATCTGGGAGGGACGAGGTGTGGAGCCTGCTTTCAGAAATCTTAAAAGAGCAACACTCTGATGCAGAAACTACAGAACCTGAACCGCCAAAAAAGAAAATCAATCTTCTGCTGGTGGCATCTGACTCAGATTATGAAAATGAACATGTGTCGGTCCGTACTGCTTTGGATTGTTATCGAGCAGAACCTGTCATCAGCCTGGATGCATGTCCTCTGAATAGTGGATGAAGCATGAAGAGACATATGAATCTTTAGCGCATCTGGCATGTAAATATCTTGTGACGCCAGCTACAACAGTGCCATGTGAACGCCTGTTCTCACTTTCAGGTGACATTGTGAAGAAGAAGCAGGCAGCATTATTTCCTTCAAATGTAAACGAACTTGTTTGTCTGAGCGATTGGTTGAACAAGAAATAGGACTTAGTGGACTTGTATGCGCTAAAGTTTTACATTGTTTTATTTTTGAATGCAGTTATTTTTTATACATAATTCTACATTTGTAAGATTGCACTACAGTACTTGTATTAAGTGAATTGAAAAATACTATTTCTTTTGTTTTTTATAGTGCAAATATTTGTAATCCAAAATAAGTATAAAGTGAGCACTGTACACTTTATATTCCATCTTGTAATTGAAATCAATATATTTGAAAATGTAGAAAACATCCCAAAATATTTAAATAAATGGTATTCTATTATTGTTTAACGGTGCAATTAATCACAATTAATTTTTTTAATTGTGTGATTAATCATGATTAATTTTTTAATCATTTGACAGCCCTACAAATTACCTACTCCCTGTACTAGGGACAAGGTCATCTTAAATCCTTAAATAAAGATTTTTGGAGCGCAAGTCTGCTGTCAGCAGCCACAGGGATTCACATGTTCCAACAGTATATATTAAAGCTGCTGCAGTTGAAAACCTCTTTAAAAAGCAGTTTTAAAAAGTGGGATTTTGTAATTGAATTGGCAAACTAGTGCAAACCATCAAACTGGTACCATGGAAACCATCAAACTGGTACCAGGCCCTGCCTCCCAGAACTCCCTTGATGACTTTAATCAGTGGTCCTGGTGGCTTTTACTTTGAAATATTATTTTCCTGATTCTTATCCCTCTTACTGGAGGGAATCAGGAGTAACTCCAATTCCCTTGGGTGTGGAGTCTGCTTTGTGCTGATACACCTGCCACAAAGTGAACTTAGAACCATAGAACCATAGGGTTAGAATGGACCACAAGGGTCATCTGGTCTAACCCCCTGCCAAGATGCAGGATTTGTTGTGTCTCAGCCAGGGGTGGACAATCTACGGCCCATGGGACGCGTCCAGCCCGTGAGCCGTTTTAAGCCAGCCCGCGAGCCGGACCATGCAGCTCGGCCCCGCTCCAGTGCTCCAGCTGGGGCGGTTGGTCAGGGGCCACACCAGCGGCTCGGCCCCACTCCGGCCGGGGCGCTGGGTCGGGGGCTGCACCACACAGCTCGGCCCTGCTCAAGAGCGCCAGCCGGGGCGCTGGGTCAGGGGCCACACCATGCAGCTCCTGGAAGCTGCGGCATGGCCCCGCTCCAGCTCCTACGTGCTCCAATGGGAGCTGCAGGGGCACAGAGCCACCTGGCCACGCCTCCGCGTAGAAGCTGGAGAAGGGACATGCCACTGCTTCTGGGAGCTGCTTGAGGTAAGCGCCACTCGGAGCCTGCACCCCCTGAGCCTCTCCCCATGCCCCAACCCCTGCCCCAGTCCTGATACCCCTCCCGCCCTCCAAACCCCTCGGTCCCAGCCCAGAGCACCCTCCTACACCCCAAACTCCTCATCCCCAGCCCCAACCCAGAGCCCACACCCCCTCCCACACCCCAACCCCAATTTTGTGAGCATTCATGGCCCTCCATACACTTTCTATTCTCCAATGTGGCCCTCGGGCCAAAAAGTTTGCCCACCCCTGGTCTAAGCCATCCAAGACAGATGGCCATCCAGCCTCTTTTTGAAAACCTCCAGTGAAGGAGATTCCACAATCTCCCAAGGCAGTTTGTTCCATTGTCCTACTGTTCTTACAGTTAGGAAGTTTTTCCTGAGATTTAATCTAAACCTGCTATGCTGTAGTTTGAACCCATTGCCTCTTGTCCTGCCTTCTGTGGCAAGAGAGAACAATTTTTCTCCACCTTTTTTATGGCAGCCTTTCAAGTATTTGAAGACTGCTATCATGTCCCCCCCCTTAACCTCATCTTTTCCAAACTACAGCCCAGTTCTCCAATTTGTCAAGATCCATTTGAATTTTTAGCGCTATCCTCCAAAGTGTTTGCAACCCCCCATCCCAGCTTTGTGTCATCCGCAAATTTGATCAGTATGCCCTCTATTCCTACATCCAGGTCATTAATAAAGATGTTGAACACCTGCAAACATAGAGTAACTATTAATGAATGAAGTCAGACTGGAAGGAGGTCTCAAGTGGGGGTCCACAGGGGATCTGGGGCCAGTGTTATTTAATCAAATATGCATCCACTTAATGGCAGTCTACTGAGCCTGCATTTCTCCAGCTTACTTACAGAATGTCATGTGCGACTGTGTCAAAAGCCTTGCTAAAGTCCAGGTATATTATGTCCATCGCATTCCCCCTATCCACCAAACCAGTTACCTTGTCAAAGTGGCCCCAGCCACTTGAAAATTCCCCCATTGTAATGCTTCTGGAGCGCTGCAACTTTGGACCTTACTCTTGAAAAGCCAACTAGCTCTGCAGGTCCTTCTCCTCAGCTCTCTCCTTCACCCTTGGGCAGACCTGTACAACCAGCACACAGACCTCCCCTCCCCCAGCCAATGATGTGCATATCTGCCTCCTGCTGGTTACCCACCACTGCAGCCTCCTCTTTCCCCTATGCTGAGGGGGCAGGAGGAGGAGGAACCACTGGACTCACCTTCACATTACTCCTGCCTTCCCCACCAGGCCAACACAACCTGCATGTGAGGAGGGGCATGCTGCAGCTACTTTTGTCCCTGCAATGGAGGAGGTGGGGAATCATTGCTACCCGATGTCCCACTTGAGGGAGGGGTGGAGCAACAGTCACCTGGCCATTCCCTTTTCAGAGCTTCCTACATACCTTCCCCTTCTGCTCCCCAGGAATCTCAGGGCCCACTTGCCCCTCAGCTGCTGCATCTAACTCCTACCACTTTACATCCTTCCTGCCCATCTTCCCCATGATCCCAACTCTGCTCCCCACCTGATTTCCCGCCCTTCCTGAATACTCAAAACCAATAGATCCAGGAGGGAAAGGGTTAAGGTGACTGGAGCAGGCTCCACTCCTCCTGTAGGATAATGGGGCCCCTTCCTTTTCCCTGGAGTAGGTTTCTTGACGTCAAGCCCATGAATATTGTACGAAGCTTCAGGACTGTAAGTGCAGCGAATCCTCCTCGGGCAGAGAAAGCCAGGGCTCTGTGCTGGGGGTGGAAGCCATTGCAGCAGCTTTGGGGAAGGAAGGAGATCGCTCGCAGAGAAGAGGCTTTGGGCTGCCTGCGTGTGGCACAAGGGATTGCTGCAAAGGGAGAAGCTTCACGCTGTGCTCTCCAGAGGTGCCTCTGGGGCATGTGACATCCACACAAGGCACCGGAACGGGAGGAGAGGAAGCCTGCTTCGAAGCACTCATCCCCATCCCTAAAAGAAGAGCTCAGCTCAGCCCCTTAGCCAGCATGTCTGCAAAGGAGAGGCAAAAAGGCAAAGTGACCAAGGACAGCGTCACTCTATTGCCCTGCTTTTATTTTGTGGAGGTGAGTGAAGAACCTGAGCTTGTGTCCCTTCAGCTTTAGCATAATGCAGATCGTTAGAGGCATTTTAGGAACAACTTTGTTCTCTGACAGCATGCTTCTTTCACTGGGGTCTGCTCTGGTTAGTGCCTTCCTCACTGCCTAGGTGAATATGTAGAGAATAGCTGTACACGCTGAGTGAGACAATGTTCTGTTTGTGTCTTATGCATGTCACAGTATGGCAGTGTGTCTCATTCCTCTGTGAGTGTGTGTTGTTATGTCAGCATGCGTCTGTGTTCTCGGTCTGATTCGTATGTGGCTGTGGATTTCAGTAGGGGTAAAATTAAGCTTTGCCTGTAATATATTTGCATGGAGTTCACGTCTGGGTCTGAAACTGGGTCTACATCATCTGAGCTGTAATCCACGGTGGGGGGGAGGGATGTTCGTTACATCTGGAGAAAGAGGGAGTTCATTTTGATAATGTTTCAGAACCATTTCATGTAAAATATGTAGGTGATGCTTTGCATAATAAAATCAGTACCAGAAATCCATCAGTATTCTGAAGAGCTGGTTTGAGATTAAATTCTTCCTTGCAGAATACAGGCTGCTTTTATGGGAATTATTTCCGAGAGAGTCATTTTGCAAATGGACTGGCAGCTAAATGAAACCATGTCACAGACATAGGATCATCTCAACAGGAAGACATGTTTCAGAGAGAAGGTTATATGCAAACACATATTGCATGTATTATGTCCATGAAAGAAAAGTCATGTCGTAGAAGGAATGTTAAAAAAATGAATATGGTTTAAAGTTGTTAAATAATCAGTATTGTGTTTTTATCAGGTCCCAGTAACATGCCTGGACTGTAAGAGAGAGATAGGTAACAACACACGCTTTGTATCTTGAAAAAGTGAAAGAGTTTCTCAGTAGATTTTGTACGGAAAGATTGAAACATGTCATGGCTGCTCTGCTGATGCCAGGTGAAGTTATACTTCCACAGGCACTCACTGCTCCAGAGCTGGTGTATTGCTTGGAGGATTTTAGCCTCTTTTGACAGCACTCCATTCACTAGTAAGTAAGTACAAGAACAAACATGGTTTCAGCTTCAGGAAATGAGTTTGTCATTTCTGTGTTTGTTCACTGAATAGTAAGTGAGCACAGCTTGCTTCTGATGACTTCACTTACAGTAGGGCAGTTACTGAGTCACTCGGCCTCTGTGCCTTAGTTTCCCCATCTGTAACACAAGGATGGTGGCACTGGCCTCATGGAGGTGTGCTGAAGATAATGCACGAAAAGAACTTTGACGGTTAAAAACAGGAGGTCTATGTAAGAGCTCAATATAATTTTTAGCCTGAACGGCAATATTAAAAATCTTGCTTAAATATACTGGGAGATAGGAGGATACAGTGTGAGAGAGGCTTGTAAGTGGTGGCAGGCTGTCTCTCTTCCACCTAAACTCCCTACTAGTTGCCTGGGACAAGGGAGATGAAGCATATTAAAAATAATATTGGATGGTATACTTTTCAGAGAATGTTAGATACTAAAGTAACAGACATGTCTTATTATTGTGGATTAGGCCCACTTGGTGAAATGTACCCATTGATGGAAGGCTCCTTCTGGGCCACATAATTCCTGTGGTATTCTTGTCAGAGGAAAGAGGTCATGGGTAGAGAAGCCACACAGGTGGGGGCCTCTCTATCCTCCTTACACTGGAGCAGAGGGCTCTATGCTATCTGAGGCCATCCCATCACTGAGAAGGGCTAAGGGGGCAGACAAGGGAAGGAGCCACTTCTATACTGATGCATATCTAGTAACCAGGGCCCCCCTCACACATGCACACAGGGGGAGTAGCAGCCACGCTATGGTTTGCCCCCACATTGTGGTGGTATGATTTTTTTCGAAAGTAGCACATAGCCCAAGAACAGTGGTCACACTTAAAATCAGTCTTGCCTGGGATAACATTACCTCAGGATTTAGTATAGACTCAAGGAGCTCAGTCTATTTAGCTTAACAAAGAGAAGGCTAAGAGGTGACTTGATCACAGTCTATAAATACCAACACGGAGAATACACATTTGATAATGGGCTCTTCAGACTAGCAGATGAAGGTATAACACAATCCAATGGCTGGAAGTTGAAGCTAGAGACAAATTCAGAGTGGAAATAAGGTGTACATTTTTAATGGTGAGAGTAATTAACCATTAGAACAATTTACCAATTATTCATCACTGGCAATTTTAAAATCAGGATTGGATATTTTTCTAAAAGATCTGCTTTAGGCATTATTTTGTGGAAGTTCCTTGGCTTGTGTTATACAAGACATCAGAGTAGATACTCACAATGGTCTCTTCTGGCCTTGGAATCTATTTGCAGTATTCCTTAGAAACTCCCTGTACTTTGTATAGTGAATACTGCAAACCACACTAAAGAGGCTGCAGCTCTTATGACTAAGTCACTGGACTGGAACTCAGGAGATAAGGGTCCAGTTCCCAGCTCTACTGCACACTCTTTGTAAGACTTTGGATAAGTCGCTTAATCTCCTTGAATCTCAGTTCCCCAGCTGCGAAGTGGGGATACCCCTTCTTCCAGCCTTTGTCTGTCTTGTCTATTTAGGCTGCAATTCTCTGGGGCAAGATGTGTTTTTCATTATGTGTATATACAGCACCTAGCACAATGGGGCTCTGATCTCAGTTGGGGCCTCTAGTGTAGGCACTACTATAATACAAATAGTAATCTATCCACTGACCTAGAGAAAACGGCTACTGCTGATGGTTATCCAAGACAACAGACAAGTTTTTAAGTATGACCATTGTGCTTGGGTTTTATGTAGGATTAGAAAATTTCACCCACTGTGCACAGACACTTTGGGAAATGCTGTCAGGTGACAAACTGCATTACTGCAGAATGTCACATGTCCTAAATAGTTAGGATTTCTTTGTTGTAGTTGTTTTTAAACTCATTATTAAATTCCATTTTCTATTGATTCACCTCCATTGGGCCAAAGCAGGACTCTCTCCCCTTCTTATGCACATTCCATTGGTGTCAGTGGGAATTACATATGTTTATAGAGAAGAGAGGAGACCCCACACTACTTTGCTTGTTTGTAGCAAAGGACAAGGCAAATAGATTTTGTATGTATTTCTGTGCACCATCCTCATCAGTGGTGGGCTGCAGGAATATGCCCAGCTTGGGGAATGAGTTTAATAGTCACTGTAGAAAAGCAAGGGAATCTTGCATGCTATACTATTGCTGTTGCAGAGGCAGAGTGGAGAGGTTCTTAGCATATCCATGTTGTTATGCAGAAATTGGCTTTCTGTGTACCAGATGAAGTGGGTTTCAGCCCTCATCTGTTGTAAGGAAAGTTGTCAGGATACAGACCCTTACAAGTAGAGAGGGGAACTAAAAATGAAAGCCTTGGGATTCCAGGACAAGCTGTGAGGATCCTTCCACCTTGCCCATGTCTAGCACCTGGGAGCCCTGAGGAAGTTCACATCTAGATTTGAATTTTATGGTTGGCCCCAGTCCGTATATTGTTCAAAACCAAAGCTCCCAAGTCTGAACAGATACAATATTTAGGGAAATTTGGATCCAAATCCAGAGATTCAAACTTTGCAACTGGGGCCCAACTCCAGTTCCCCTAAAGGTTTAGGGATGAAGCTATTGTCCTCCTCTTCTATTTCTCTCCTTTTCTCCTGCAGCCATGACAGGTATATTTGATGAGACAGTAGGCCAAGTTCTGCTTTCAGTTACACTTGTGTAAATCAAGAGTAAATCCAGTAGACTTAATTTACACCAGTGAAAAAGTGGACTGAGTCCAGAGTATCCAGCATTCAAATTAGAAAATTGTTATGGTTGTCTCCCTTCCCCCTCCAACTCTTCTTCTGTTCAGTTTCTAGTGGTAAGACATATAGTTATGATTTACCCACATATGCCCAAATCTAATCTGACCCCTGAGAATGTGCTCCTGGAACTTTATAGTACAGGATAATACTGATATTAATGAAACAACCACCTGACAGCCCCTGCGGTGGGATTAGCAAAAGAAGGAAAATGGCTTAAACATTTTTGAATTGTGATTGGTTAAAGCAGAACGTGAGACTGGCTCACCTCTCATATAGATGTGTTTAAATCAGGAATAGCTCTATTGAAGTCAATAAAGTTACCAGTGTAAGGAACAAGACAGGCAGACCCTGTGAGGTTAACTGGCATTAGTACACAATGTGGATGTTTTCTGCATACCATAGACTACATCATCATCCAAATAAGTGTAAACATGAATATAGGAGACCAGATTTAAGTAAACCAGCCACCTCTGAAATGTACACAATTTGGGATTTTCTAAATTTATTTAATAGCAAAAATGTTTTAAAGGTTTTAATTCAGGAGGTGAATGATGAAAAATGGGCTTTTTCAATCTCTCCCCTCTATACATCTGGCCTTTTTGTATATTTCCTTCCCATTCCATTCTGCTCTACCCGCAGGTCAGGCTTCCCCTCCCCCAGCCCGTTCTTAGTTGCTAGTCCCAATCCACTGCTCCTTGTGGCTAAGCAACAATTAGTTTCATTTTGTATTTTGAGAAAAAGACATGAGGAGCTGCTTTCTCACCTGTGCAATTAAATAATGAAATGTCAATCAGAAAACGCTGGAGGATCAGGGCCGTAGGGAGAAGGCAGATCTATCACTAATAATATCAGCAAAATAATGGGAAACTGTAGACAGACATTATTTCCCCGAACACTGGAGGAAAGGACAGGGCCTAGAAAAGTATCCAGGGAACAGGAGAAAATGGAAAACCAAAATCACTGAATATAGAAGGATCCATAATACATAAGCTGGGAAGGAAAAGAGGCCTTATGGTCACTGATGTAACCTAAACATGCATGGCACTTTACAGAGCAAATTAAAACAAACAAACAGATTTTCTGCCTTCCAAGGGATTTATCCTGCAAACTCTCACTATGGGGAGCAGTACTTACTATCCTGAAGTCAAGTACTACTCAGAGGAATGAGCGCTATTATGTATCTGTTTGCAGAATTGAGCCCTAAAATGAGACAAAACCAGGCAGAGACTACAATTAAGGGAGGGGATGAGGAAGTGATAGAGAGAAGAAGAGGACAATGAATCCAATCCTGCAGACGCTTACTACTAGGCATAGTATTTACTACCATGTTGCCAACAAGACTATTCATGTTAGTAACCGATACTCGTGATTATAAGGATTTGTAACATTGGACCAAATATGATTATATAGTAACTTAGCAAGCTAGGCTGCATTTCTGTTGATAGTTCCAATCTAAAAAAAAATTGTGGGCCTGATTCTGATCTCATATACAGCAGTGTCAATCAATAGTAACTCAAGAAAACACAGTGAAGTTACATTCAACATAAAAACTATGTGAGATCAGATCAGGCCCTATCTAGCTTAATTTATTAGAGCTACAGGGCCACAGTGTCCTCTCACTTACACCAATTTTACATTAGTGGCTTCAGTGGAGTTATTCCTGATTTACAGAGATGTAGATAAATGGAGAAGCAGGCCCATGGGTTAGAAGCTGTAGAAGTGAGGAGAAGGAAATCTACAGACATACAGAAAAGAATTAGAGCAGCAGGCATGGTGGATGTGGCCTAGGCTGAAAGACTAGGGAAGCAGAAAACCTACAAAAAAATTAATGGAACTTTATTAAACACAGCATAAAACATTTTTGCAGTTTTCACTATTCGTGAAATAGAACCTTGCTGGATTAGTATGTATCTCATAAAAATGTTTAAAACGTATTTAAACATTATTTTAAAATGACCCTATTATAATGACAGTAAGAGTCTTACACTTTGCAGAAGCACATATCACATGATCTGATCTGAAGATGTGCATCACTACTCACCTGAAGTGCATATTAATCAGTGCACTTCCACACAAACTGGTCTGTGTTATTTTTTAATTATGTTTGTACGTTTCACAGTTGTATAGAATATATGGATAATCTGAGCCTCTTTTTTAAAAACTAAGGGAGAGAGGACTACTCATGGAAGCTCAATTTGCATCTGTTTAAATAGAAGGATATGTCCATAGTGAAAGATCTACCAGCATCAGGAAAATATTAGGAATTGAAACATTGGGCTAGTCTACACTGGCAACAGCGCTTTAACGTGGCTTGTGTCGTCGCGGCAGAGAGCTGGGAGAGAGCTCTCCCAGTGCTCTAAAAAACCCACCTCCACAAGGGGCGTAGCTACCAATGCTGCGAGCGTGGCTCCCAGTGCTGGTGCACTGTCTATACTGGCATGTTACAGCGCTGAAACTTGATGCGCTCAGGGGGGTGTTTTTTCACACCCCTGAGCAAGAAAGTTGCAGTGCTGTAAAGTGCCAGACAAGCCCATTGTCTGTGACCATTCCTAGAAAGAGATCTGCCTTTTGCTTTGTTGATCTTCCCTCGTTAGCATATTCAGAGTACATCCTCAGTACATTCAAGGACAATAGCCAGAAGGGTTAGTGCCTCACATTTTAAATATGAATCTGGAAAACTTCCAGGGTTATATACCTCCTGTTCCCCAGAGGATGAGGATGTCTGCAGATGTAGCATGGACAAATACATTTATTCATAGTGACAGGAATACTCTCTGTTTCAAGGAAAAATCTGTGGGTGATTTTTCTTCACTCATTAACCAAACATCGAAAAATATCTGGGGTGAAATCCTGGAGCCTGGGAGTTTTACCATAGACTTATATGAAGACAGGATTTTACCCCTGGCCTTTTGTCTGCAGGGTTAGCATGTACAAACACAGAAGGCCTAATTTTCTCTCACTTACATATGTATAAATATAGAGTAACCCCACTGAAGTCAATGGAGTTACACCAATGTATAATAGGTATAAGGGATCAGAGAATCAAGCTCAGTAGATGAAATCCTGGTCCCGCTGAATTCAATGGGGTTAAGATTTCACCCATTTTCAGGTACGCTGAAATACAGAAGGCTAGCTCCTGAACAACTGTAAGTCAGCAAAACTCCCTAGACCTAAATGCCAGCTGAAGAACTGGCCTATAAACTTTGTGAAAGCCAGTGGTAGGAGGTACCTTAGAAAACACAAGAGATCTATTATATTATTGTAGTAGTCAGTTCTGTAAAGTGGTGGGTTTCCTTGGCTCCAGTTGAAATAAATGTGTGTTGAGGATGTTCGGTGTATCTCAGGACCAGACACTTAGTTCCCATTCATTTCTAATTTATACTGACAAGGGTAGATTCGAAATGTCAGATGTGGATGCACATCACCAAGTATCTCAAAAATTCCACTTCTCAGTCATTTCTGGATTTTTTAGGTATGTAGACATGCATGACACACATCTGCATTAAAATTATACGCTTAGGACTCTGCAAGCTTTTTGAAGGCTTGACTTCCAGGATATGCATTGCCTATGGGAATTTAGTGATTAGAATGGGAGTTTTACCTGTATAAGGAATTATAGGATGAGCCCCTCAATTTCAGGGAAAGGGCAATTGCTGTATGCTAATTAAAGGGTTCAGAA
Source organism: Terrapene triunguis (assembly GCF_002925995.2). Classification (NCBI taxonomy): domain Eukaryota; kingdom Metazoa; phylum Chordata; order Testudines; family Emydidae; genus Terrapene; species Terrapene triunguis. The sequence goes on along the minus strand of NW_020664562.1, from coordinate 19,287,512 downwards.
AGAGTCAGAGACTACACCAATGTCTGTTGGAGGCACAATGGAGGACTTTCCTCCCTAAATTTAAATGTAGTGAAAAAGCATCTTTAACCTTAAAAATGAAAATAAAATAAAATAAAAAAATTAAAAAGCAACCTGAAACACTGATGAGCTGCACACAATCATTTTGATGATTTGATCCCATGAAGGGGAATTTCCACTTTCATTACAATAAAGATCATGTGTCCAGCCCTTTACCTTGTGAAGATAGCAGCATCAGTTTACTATTCCTAAGCTAACCATGTGAGCAACTGTGAGGGGTGAAATGGACAAGCACCTGGGCCATGCAGTAGCAGGAGGCTGGGGAGGGACATCCTAATGACTCTCTCTCTCCTCACACACATACCTTTTTATGTGAAAGGTGTCAGCTCAATCTGGTGTGTACCTGAAAGAAGCTCTAAGCCGCACTGAAATCTTTTGGCTGGCCCTGAAGTGTGGTCATGGTGCACAGGAGTCAGTTTTGTTTGGGGGAATTATGTTCAAGACCTGGCCAAAGCATGCTAAGGAGAGCTCTGCTTATTAATACTTCTAACACATTCAGAGGTAGGGTGACCAGATGTCCCGATTTTACAGGGACAGTCCTGATTTTGGGGTCTTTTCCTTATATAGGCTCCTATTACCCCCCCACCCCCGTCCTGATTTTTCACTTGCCGTCTGGTCTCCCTATTTGGAGGCCAGGACAGAGGTGTCTGCTGCTCAGTCAGGCAGCTGCCACCAAGAGTTGAGACTGCTCTGGCAACTGCTACCCATTTATCACTGCTTATGCATCGCTCCCTGCACCACTAGAAATGCATGGTGGATGCACTTGTATACCTGTGTCCCACACCACCATCCTGCCAGCCTCTCCAGCAGCTCATCAGAAGGAGAGGAGGTGGGAATATTGTGCCCTGAGCACATTTGCAGTGTTGCTCTTGGGGCCCACCCCAATGACCCTCCTAAGCTGTGGAGCAGACAACAAAAACTATATAATTGTGTGCCGTCTCTTTAAAGAGAGTTCCCCCTCAGAAACACATGATTTAAAATATTACTCACTTCCAGAAAAGGGGATCATGTTCTTTTAACTCTAGCCCAGATTTCCACATTGAAATCCCAAGGCTAAGAAGCAGCGTGGCGGATCCCATGACTCACTCCCTTCCTGTGCTCAGCACCAGTCCCTATGCCTCTCGAGGTCCTCGTTCAGCAAAGCACTTAAGCATGTGCTTAGCCTTAATCCCTCTTCAGCATAGAAGTCTCACTGAAGTCAATGGAATTTAAGCACAGATATTGCTAAATCTGGGCTTTAGTAAAGAGTCTGCAGCAGAGCCCAAAGATCTGAAGTGCAGCACAAAAGTGCAGTATTTGGGTAAATCTGAAGAAAAAAAGATTCTGAAATACCTGCACAGGGAGCTGTAAGTGATGGAGAAAGAGGCAGAGTGCAGCACTGAAGTTGCCTCACCTCACTGCTGCAGCAGGAACAGGTGAGGAGGAGACCAAAAGCTGATAATACTCCTGTCCTTCTGCTACGTACCATGTGTTTAGAATAGCTGGCAATAAACCCACATGGAAAAATAGTATAGGAACACTTGTTTTCATCTTTAATTGACTATATTTTAAAAGTATGATCCTGCTCCCACAAAGAGCCAATCTTGCAATAATATCCAGGTGGGTGGACCCCTGAGCCCACATGAAACAATGTTGCATGGTCAGGGCCTAACTCAGTAATAAAAGTTCCACTGGTTTTAAATGGGAGTAGAATCAAGACTTATCGGTAATTTGTGGCAGCTGCAGCTCTTACATCAGTCAGAGGTCGTGTGTCCCCCCTACTCTCCCCCCCCCCCCGAACCCCGCGAGGGCATTCTCAGTTTGGGAGGAGACATCCCTGTGTATGATTTAAAATGACAGCTTATAATCAAAGCTGTCATTTTAAATGTATTCTGAGGAACGGATACTGCTTTCACTGTGTGAGTTCAGAATCAGGCCCCGTATCTGCAAGCAACCACTCATGCATACAAGTATTAAAGAGAGTTGTTACATTGTATTCACAGGGTAATTTAAAAAGTATACAACATATCTGCCTTCACCATGTGTCATTAACAATGGGCATAAAAAATAACTAACAAATAAAACCCCACAAATCTTGAGACACCAAATGTAAATACTGTACTAGAATCAACACACATATAGTCTGCAATGTTTTTATTCACATCCTTTTAAAAAAATGAATTTATGTTCATCTTAGATTGTGTAATGTTTTTAACATACATATTCAGGTATATTTAGAAGTACAGTAGTAGAAACCTAGGGTGAAATCATGGCTCCACTGAGGCCAATGGGAGTTTTGCCATTGAGTTCAATGGAGCCAAGATTTCAGCTCTAGTCTTCACAATAAAATCACATGGCACATCATTCATAAATGATTGGGGGTGGGGGGAGAATATTATATTTCATTTTCATCCTAGGGAGAGGAATGAAAAAGGAATCAGACATGAAAGATGCTACTCACTTTGCTTAATGCATTACTGGAAGGCACTTGGACACCATGGTGATGGTCTCCCTATTGGAACTTGATAGGATAAAAGAGAATTGCCCTCCTCCAACTCCCTCCTCCTGTCTTCCATAAAGCACAAACTACAACCTAATTACCGTTAGGCATGTGGACCACTGTGATCATTACTACTGACTGGCTCAGAATAGTGCACTTCCTACTATGTTTGTTACTCAGTCTACCCAAATCCACCCTGGGCTTGCTTATTTGTCTCACCCATCTGTTATGTTTTGTCATTTAGATCGTTATCTCACCGGAGCTGTGGCCATCTGTCTGTTTTGTGTTTGTATAGCACCTAGAACAATGGGGTTCTGGTTCATGACTGGGGCTCCTGGACCTGTGATAATACAAATAACTAAATATTTACAGAGCCTAGCACATTGTTGTGGCCTCTCTGTGATACTGCAATATATGGTATTAAATAAATTAATAAACAACATTGTCCTTTGGCTTAACCAGTTAGCCAGTATTCAGGGCCTTGCTGGATTGGTTATACTAGTCAGATATTTCTTTGGTGCAAACTTGTTTCTTTGTGTAGAATGTACCCACAGTCCTGTTTCCCTGATCACAGTAGGAAGGAAAAGCAGGAGGCAGAGGAGGCAGTTTCCTTACTCACAGTTTCAAAGCCTGTCTTTTCCAGCCTGTACTCTGCACAAAAGAAAGCTCTCTGTTGGCTTCCTCCTAGGGCAATGCTCACATGGTTTCTCTTGCTATCTGCCCACTTTCCCATTCTTTTCACACACTCATGGCAGGTTTACATTTAAAACTCTGCAGCAGTGCAGCAGTAGCACTTCAGTGAAGCTGTTACTATGCTGATGGCAGAGCTTAGGGTTACCATATTTCAACACTGAAAAAAAGAGGACACTCCATGGGGCCCCCACCCCGCCCCAACTCCGCCCCTTCCCTGCCCTGCCCAACTCCGCCCCTTCCCTCCCCCCGGCCCCACCCCAACTCCGCCCCTTCCCCGCCCCCATTCCAACCCCTTCCCCAAAGTCCCCACCCCAACTCCGCCCCCTCCCCCGAGCACCCCGCATTTCCCCTCCTCCCTCCCGACCCCCGGGCTCCGGCTGCTGCTGCACTGGGGAAGTTGCTTCGGCCCCCGCCGTGGTGGAGAGCAGCGTAAGCCGGGAAAGTTGGAGCCCAGGGAGGAGGTGGCTGCACGCTCGGATGCCACCGCCGCCTCTGTGCCCCGGCAAATCGGGGGAATTGTTAGTTTTGTTGCAGCCACTCGCACTCGGGGTCCCCCGAGCATCTTTTGCCCGAGCGCTACCTGCTTCACAGTTTGCCGTGAAGCCTGTGAAGCCGGTAGCGCTCGGGCAAAAGACGCTCGGGGGACCCCGAGTGTGAGTGGCTGCAGCAAAACTAACAACTCCCCCGATTTGCGGGGGCACAGAGGCGGCGAGCGGCATCCGAGTGCGCAGCCGCCTCCACCCCGGACTCCGGCTGCTGCTGTGCTGGGGAAGTTGCTTCTGCCCCGGCGCGCAGTGGAGAGCGGCGGGAGCCGGGAAAGTTGGAGCCCAGGGAGGATGCGGCTGCGTGCTCAGATGCCGCCCACTGCCTCTGAGCCCCAGCAGATCAGCAGATCGCGGGAGTTGTAAGTTTTGCTGCAGCCACTCGCACTCGGGGTCCCCTTACCATGCCTCCCTATTTTCCCTGACATGTTTGGCTTTTTGGAAATTCCTCCCGGACGGGGATTTGAGGCCCAAAAAGCCAGACATGTCCGGGAAAATCTGGATGTATGGTAACCCTAGCAGAGTTTCTTCCATCAGCGTAGTTAATCCACGTCCATGAAAGGTGGTAGCCATGTCAATGGGAGAAGCCCTCCTATCAACATAGGGTTGTCTGCACCAGGCGTTAGGTCAGTATAACTGTATCGCTCAGGGATGTGGATTTTTCACACCCCTGAGGAATTTATTCATACCGATGTAAGTTTATAGTGTAGACCTGGCCTCAGACAGCTGCAATCAAATCAATGCCCCAGCCCCTACATTTGCAGTCAGGCTCCAGGCAAATCCCTCTGGCCACATGGCTCAGCTTTTACTCAGGGATTGCCTTTGATGGTTTCTTCTGTTGTTTCAGTTATCATGAAATGAAGAGGCTAACTGCTCCCTCATTTAGCCTTGATAGAAGGCAGCTAACACATCCACCAGCTTCATAGTCTATAGACCTAAGACATGCCTGCTGGCAGCCACACACATGCTCCAGCACAACAACAATAATATAAATAAGATAATATCAAATACGTTACGATCAAGAAGAGAGTCATAGGTTACAAATAACAGGTGTAGAGTACAGCATGTTATGAAGAAGCACAAAGATTGCATACATGCATCATATAAAGTATTATTGATACATAGAGGATCAGCTGTTCTGCTGGGGTCTGTGGAGCTACTGCACTGAAGTCAATGGAGCTGTGCCCCTTTACACCAGCTGAGCCCACAGGGTTTAATATTTCATGCAGGTAAAGATTTAGTGTGAAGTCTTCGCTAGGTGAGTTGTTGTAAAGACGTGAACCAGAGCTGACCATCAAGGTGTTTAGTTTTTTAGTCAGGGAATTTATGATTTTTGTGTTCCCTGAGCATCAGCAAAATACTGCCATACTGGGGGGATCAGATTGCATTTTCTTTGGCAGAATAATAGGCTTTTCCAACTGGGAATGTGTTTTTTATTTGTCTCTTTCCTTTTGTTTAAGAAAACATACATTTTGGTCCTAAAGGTCTTGACAGTGTCATTTTATGAAACGGTCAATATTTGCTTGTTAGTGACTCAGAGCAAACAGCACTTGCAGAGAAAATGAAGCTTTGATTTGGAAAATTCTCCAAGGGGGAGGTAAACCTTGTTTTTTTTTCTGAGGGCTGGACAGCATGGTTATCATCTGGCAACGCTTCAGTTCTGTCACTTTGTTGATGTTTGGCCTCAGTGACTGAGAAGTTGTAACTTTCAGGATTGCAGCAAGGTGTCCATCAGATAGTTGTGTTCGGTATTTTGACTTCTTTATATTCATTGTGGAAAAGAGTGATGCTGCCTCCATGGCTGACTCTGCCCGGCAACTAATGATGCTGTCTCCATGGTTGACTCTGCCCAGCAACTAGTGATGGTATCTCTGTCCCTCTCCCCGAGCCAATGGGAGCTGTGGGGGGCGATGCCTGCAGCCAACATTGCCGGCAGCATGTCTGCATGTGTCTCTCCTCCGTGGGCCGCAGTGGGGAGGTTCTCGGGCTGCACATGGCTCGCAGGCTGGGACTTTGAGACCCCTGCTCTAAATCATTAATGAAAATATTGATTAGTACCATAGATTCATAGATTCTAGGACTGGAAGGGACCTCGAGAGGTCATTGAGTCCAGTCCCCTGCCCGCATGGCAGGACCAAATACTGTCTAGACC
>NW_020664562.1:19240864-19266568 GCF_002925995.2 Terrapene triunguis | reverse complement strand
TAGGGCTGCATTGCACCAGCCCCTTGCCTTTTGGCAGTAGATGGTTTATTACGACTGGTAACCGTCCTCGTCGGACAAATTTACATGTTGCCTGAAATGCTCATAGATTATTGTAGCCTGAGCGCCTTTACTGATCCTTCTGGCTACTGTACAGCATATATTGCTACACAGCAGCAACCCCTTGCCTTTAACCGTCCTCGTTGGACGATGATGGCTACCAGTCGTAGTATACTATTTTCTGCCAAGTATTGTCTGCTAAGCACCCAGAAAAGGCCGAGGGTGATCTGGGTGCTGGCAGACATGTGGCTGGCACACGTAGGGTTACATTGCTACCAAGCACCCAGACAATGCCGAGGGCTATCAGTCATGCTGCACTGTCGTCTTAAGATGTAAAAAATAGATTTGTTCTGTATTCATTTCCTTCCCCCCTCCCTCCGTCAAATCAACGGCCCGCTAAACCCAGGCTTAGGAGTTCAATCTCTGGGGGGGGCATTCTGTGTGACAGTTGTTTGTATTTCTCCCTGATGCACAGCCACCTTTCTTGATTTTAATTCCCTGTACCTGTACGCCATGTCGTCACTCGCCCCTCCCTCCCTCCCTCCCTCCCTCCCTTCTTCCCCTGGTCTTTAGATACTAGTTTCGCGCCTTTTTTCAGACCAGACGCCATAGCTATCACTGGGATCATGGATCCTGCTCAGATCACCGCGGCAATTATGAGCACTATGAACACCACGCGCATTGTCCTGGAGTATATGCAGAGCCTCCTGGACATGCCAAAGCAAAACCAGGACCAGCTGAGGAGGAGGCGATTGCAGCGCGGCGACGATAGTGATGAGGAAATTGACATGGACCTCTCACAAGGCACAGGCCCCAGCAATGTGGAAATCATGGTGTTACTGGGGCAGGTTCATGCCGTGGACCGCCGATTCTGGGCCCGGGAAACAAGCACAGACTGGTGGGACCGCATCGTGTTGCAGGTCTGGGACGATGCCCAGTGGCTGCGAAACTTTTGCATGCGGAAGGGCACTTTCATGGAACTTTGTGACTTGCTTTCCCCTGCCCTGAAGCGCGAGAATACCAGGATGAGAGCAGCCCTCACAGTTGAGAAGTGAGTGGCGATAGCCCTGTGGAAGCTTGCAACGCCAGACAGCTACCGGTCAGTCGGGAATCAATTTGGAGTGGGCAAATCTACTGTGGGGGCTGCTGTGATCCAAGTTGCCAGGGCAATGAGAGACCTGGTGATATCAAGGGTAGTGACTCTGGGAAACGTGCAGGACATAGTGGATGGCTTTGCTGCAATGGGATTCCCAAACTGTGGTGGGGCGATAGACGGAACCCATATCCCTATCTTGTCACCGGAGCACCAAGCCACCGAGTACATAAACCGCAAGGGGTACTTTTCAATGCTGCTGCAAGCCCTGGTGGATCACAAGGGACGTTTCACCGACATCAACGTGGGCTGGCCGAGAAGGGTACATGATGCTCGCGTCTTCAGGCACTCTCTTCTGTTTCGAAAGCTGGAGGAAGGGACTTTCTTCCCGGACCAGAAAATAACCATTGGGGATGTTGAAATGCCTATCGTTATCCTTGGGGACCCAGCCTACCCCTTAATGCCATGGCTCATGAAGCCGTACACAGGCAGCCTGGACAGGAGTCAGGACCTGTTCAACTACAGGCTGAGCAAGTGCCGAATGGTGGTGGAATGTGCATTTGGGCGTTTAAAAGCGCGCTGGCGCAGCTTACTGACTCGCTCAGACCTTAGCGAAAAGAATATCCCCATTGTTATTGCTGCTTGCTGTGCGCTCCACAATATCTGTGAAAGTAAGGGGGAGACATTTATGGCGGGGTGGGAGGTTGAGGCAAATCGCCTGGCTGCTGATTACACGCAGCCAGACACCAGGGCGGTTAGAGGAGCACAGCAGGGCGCGGTGCGCATCAGAGAAGCGTTGAAAACCAGTTTTGTGACTGGCCAGGCTACGGAGTGACACTTCTGTTTGTTTCTCCTTGATGAACCCTCCGCCCCTACACCCCCCACCCGGTTAACTCTATACTTCCCTGTAAACCAACAACCCCACCCTCCCCTACTACCCTCCCCCCTTCGAGCACCACTTGCAGAGGCAATAAAGTCATTGTTACTTCACATTCATGCATTCTTTATTAATTCAGCACACAACTAGGGGGATAATTGCAAAGGTAGGCCTGGATGGGTGGGGGAGAAGGGAAGGAAAAGGACACAGTGCACTTTAAAACTTTAAAACTTATTGCACTGGAAATCATCTAGGCTGGAGTGATTGGGTGGCCGGAGGCCCCCCCACCGTGTTCTTGGGCGTCTGGGTGAGGAGGCAATGGGACTTGGGGAGGAGGGCTGTTGGTTACAGAGGGGCTGTAGCGGCGGTCTCTGCTCCTGCTGCCTTTCCTGCAGCTCAACCATACGCAGGAGCATATCACTTTGATGCTCCAGCAGCCGGAGCATCGACTCTTGCTTTCTGAGTACAAGTTGACGCCACTTCTCCTCTTCAGCCCGCGATTCAGCACGCCACCTCTCCTCTCGCTCATATTGGGCTTTTTTAAAATCAGTCATTGACTGCCTCCACGCATTCTGCTGTGCTCTGTCAGCGTGGGAGGCAGTCTGTAGTTCAGTGAACATTTCGTCACGCGTCCTTCGCTTCCTTCTTCGAATATTCACTAGCCTCTGTGAAACATTTGCAGCTGGTGGAGGAGAAGGGAGAGTTGTTTAAAAAAGATACATTTTAGAGAACAATGGGTACACTCTTTCACGTTAGATTTTGCTGTTCACATCACACAGCACATGTGCTTTCGTTACAAGGTCGCATTTTTCCTCTTATATTGAGGGCCTGCCGGTTTGGTGTGAGAGATCACTCACGCAGTGCCAGGACACAGATTTCAGCTTGCAGGCAGCCATGGTAAGACACAGTCTTTTGGCTTTTTTAACCTTGTTAACAAGTGGGGATGCTTTAAAACAGTACTGCTCTCATTAACCATACCAAGCACCCGTTGGGTTGGCCATTTAAAATGTGTTTGCAATGTAAAAGGAGGGGCTGCGGTTTCAGGTTTAACATGCAGCACAAACCCAACTAACTCCCCTCCCCCACACACCCAATTCTCTGGGATGGTCACTTCACCCCTCCCCCCCACCGCGTGGTTAACAGCGGGGAATATTTCTGTTCAGCAGAGCAGGAAGGGGCACCTCTGAATGTCCCCTTAATAAAATTGCGCCATTTCAACCAGGTGACCGTGAATGATATCACTCTCCTGAGGATAACAAAGAGCGATAAGGAATGGATGTTGTCTGCATGCCAGCAAACACCGGGACCATACGCTACCATGCTTTGTTATGCAATGATTCCAGACTACGTGCTACTGGCCTGGCGTGGTAAAGTGTCCTACCATGGCGGACGGGATAAGGCAGCCCTCCCCAGAAACCTTTTGCAAAGGCTTTGGGAGTACATGAAGGAGAGCTTTCTGGAGATGTCCCTGGAGGATTTCCGCTCCATCCCCATACACGTTAACAGACTTTTCCAGTAGCTGTACTGGCCGCGATTGCCAGGGCAAATTAATCATTAATCATTAAACACGCTTGTTTTTAAACCATGTGTAATATTTACAAAGGTACACTCACCAGAGGTCCCCTGTGTGCCCTCAGTGTCTTGGGTGAGTTCGGGGGTTACTGGTTCCAGGTCCAGGGTGACAAACATATCCTGGCTGTTGGGGTAACTGGTTTCTCCGCTTCCTTGCTGCTGTGAGCTATCTATGTTCTCTCCATCCTCATCTTCCTCGTCCGCCGAACCCGCTTCCCTGTTTCCAGCGAGGGACTCATAGCACACGCTTGGGCTAGTGGTGGCTGCACCCCCTAGAATGGCATGCAGCTCCGCGTAGTAGCGGCATGTTTGCGGCTCAGCCCTGGACCTTCCGTTTGCGTCTCTGGCTTTGTGGTAGGCTTGCCTTAGCTCCTTAATTTTCACGCGGCACTGCTGTGCGTCCCTGTTATGGCCTCTGTCCTTCATGGCCTTGGAGATCTTTTCTAATGTTTTGCCATTTCTTTTACTGCTTCGGAGTTCGGCGAGCACTGATTCATCTCCCCAGATGGCGATCAGATCCCGTACCTCCCGTTCGGTCCAGGCTGGAGCTCTTCTGCGATCCTGGGACTGGGACTGGGACTCCATCACGGTTACCTGTGCTGATGAGCTCTGCATGGTCACCTGTGCTCTCCACGCTGAGCAAACAGGAAATGAAATTCAAACGTTCGCGGGGCTTTTCCTGTCTACCTGGCCAGTGCATCTGAGATGAGAGTGCCGTCCAGAGCGGTCACAATGAAGCACTGTGGGATAGCTCCCGGAGGCCAATAATGTCGAATTCCGTCCACACTAACCCAATTCCGACCCCCAAGGCCGATTTTATCGCTAATCCCCTCGTCGAGGTGGTGTAAAGAAACCGGTTTAAAGGGCCCTTTAAGTCGAAAGAAAGGGCTTCGTAGTGTAAACGTGTCCAGGCTTAAGTCGATTTAACGCGGCTAAAGTCGACCTAACCTCGTAGTGTAGACCAGGCCTGTGTCATTATTTCTGTTCAGGTATCCCGCCTCTTTGAATGTGAAACTCAGTGAATGACAAATTTCCTTGAAAGTGACCTATGGGCCTGTATATACACTGGGAGAACTTTGCTAAGTACAACCATATTCATAAACTGGTAGGAAGCTCACCTACATTCTTTATCATACTTGAACAGCTGCTCCTCTCTTGCCCATAGTCCCTTCCATCTCACCAAAGAATTCCTCCTCAGGATCATTCATGTTGGTGTGCACCTAATTTCAGTATTGCCAGCAAGCATTTCAAAATCATGAGTGGAACCCAAAAAGTCATGTGATTGACTTAAAAATCATTTTTTTTTTTTAAATTAGGGTTACCATTCATCCGGATTTACCCGGACATGTCCTCCTTTTTGTGTTAAAAATAGCGTCCGGGGGGGAATTTGCAAATCACTAAAAATGTCCGGGATTTCCCCCCCAGGCAGAGCGAGGAGCGGCTGGGAGGGCTGCAGGAAAGTCAGCCGCTCGCATGGGGCTCTGGCAGCCAGAGCCCTTCCCCCGCAGCTTGCCGGGCTGGACTCCGGAGCAGCTGTAGAGCTTCTCCTCCCCGCCCCCCTCCCCCGCATTCTGAGCCGGCCGGCCTGCCGGGCTGTTTGCATCGGGCCTCGGCAGCTCCTCCTCCCCCCACTTCTCCTTCTCCCCTGCTCCCTCGCTCCGGCAGCACTGTGCGGGGGCAGGGACCGGGTTGTGTGTTGCGCTGGGGAGCGCAGCCACATGTCCGGCTCCGCACAGAGCCCAACACCATGCAGGGTAAGGGGGCCAGGGGGCAGGAGAGGGGCAGGGAGATTTTGGAGGAGGCAGTCAAGAGATGGGGGGGGTCGGGAGTTCGGGGGGGGCTTTTTTGGGGGTGTGGATAAGGGTTGGGGCAGTCAGGGTACAGGTAGGGGGTAGGGTCCTAGGGGGCCAGTTAGGATGGGGGGAGGGTCTCTGGAGGGGGCAGTCAGGGGACAAGAGGCAGGGAGGCTTAGGTAGGGGGTGGAGTCCTGGGGGGCAGTTAGGGGCAGGGGTCCCAGGAGGGGGCAGTCAGGGGACAAGGAACGGGGGGAGGGTTGGGGGTTCTGAGGGGGGCGGGAAGTGGGGGGGCGGGGGCAGGGCTAGGGCGTGGCTAGGGCGTGGCTCCTCCTGTCCTCTTTTTTGCTTGCTGAAATATGGTAACCCTATTTAAATGGTTTCTTTTTATAGGCCTCATGTAAATAATATGGTTTCAGCAGCAGGGGCTTTAAGAAAAATAAGAAAATATGAAATATCATGACACTTGTGATAAAAACAAGAGATTGGCAATGTTGCTGTTTATGTGGCCATCTTGGGCTTATTCACTGCTGCCTAAACTGGATCCAAAATGTTTGCCCCTGGAAAACAGATTGGCTGGGTAACTATGTTTTTTTTTAATTCTGTCAGAATGGATTTTCACACTGGCATCTACAGGGAACAACTGCAGGAGTCATACTGAAGTCATACAGGCTAAAGGACTATGAGCCAGGTGCAGTCTTGGCATAAGTGCACTGAACTTTATTGATTTCAGTGGATTTACACCAAAGCTGACTATTAACAGACACTTTCAATGGAGGTAATCTCTGTTCTGGGAGCACTTCTAGCCTGAATGGAAGAACCATGCTATATTAGGAGTTTTTCATGTCTTTTTTGACACTGGATGCATAGGACTTATTTAGTCATGGCTCTGGGCCAGGGACTGGGCTAGATGATCTAGTAACATCCCTTCCAGTCCCACATTTCTGTGATTTTATGTACCAGTCAACTGGAATGCTCTAAGATTGCAAAACAGTTCCTATTTTAACCCCTTGATTTTATATGCTCATAATTTACTCAGCCACCCATTGGATGGAAATTTTCAATACTTTGTATATGCCTGAAGATTACGTTTTCTAAGGGCTCATTTATACAAACACTTAGATCACGAGAACCTGGGGTGTAATCTACAGTGCACTAGAAAATTTTTGCTGCATAGCAAACTGGGTCCACATGGAAACTGGGTCCACATGGACAGGCTAGTTCAGGGTAGATTTACACCAGAGCTTGCTGCGAACTATGTGTTTGTGTAGACAAAATCTAAGTCTGAGCAAAATCCCTTGAACTAGGCTTCAGTTCAGTGAGAATGCAAAAAAAAAAAAAGAACTTTCTCATTTTAAACAGTTCTAATCATAATGCTGTTTTAGACAGGACTAAATGCAAAAAAGGCTGAAAATTAAAACCTACCTTGAAAATAATCCTCACTGATGACTAGTGATTTTTCTTGCTTTAAAAAAAGATGGTTTTGATTTGCCAGTTATGATTATTTTAAAATTGTATGAGACTTTGCAGTAGAAAATGTTGTCATCAATAAGTGCGTACTTAAGCCCTGGTCTTGCAAAGATTTACATGTGAGATTATTTTATGCATGTGAGTAGTCCCAGTGAGTCAGTGATACTACTCATGCATCAAGTTAAATAGATGTGTAAATCAAGTAGGATTACGGAATAAAAGAAAGGTGCATTGTACATGCATCACAGCTAGTTCATTGTGCGTTTTTTAAAACTATCTTGCTGACTTTAAGCATTCATAATGTTGAAACTCCTGAAGCCATTTTTTCCAAACTTGGCTTGTCTATAATTGTCTGAGTATTTTTTTAAATCTTTTTGAGACTTAAATACTGAGCCAAATTTGAAGAAAATAAGTCCAGAAGCTTCAAAGTTATAATCATTAATTAACAGCAAGCTCTAGGAATGCCTTAATTCATGCATACTGATAAGGACATACACCAGTACATTTCCTTGTACCAAAATGTGTACTTAGCTTGCATTAATAATAGAAACTAATGACAGTTGTACTCACCAGTTGGCTGTTACTCACTGGTTCCTGTGAATTATGGAACTAGAGCTTCATTTTTTCTTCTTTCCTTTAAATAAAGATCCTAGGAAGTTAGATGCACAAAGAATACACTTATGCAAAATTCAAGTTGCACAGTTAAGTATTTTGTATTTAAATTTTAATTAATTTTCTAAGAAATCATAATTCATACAAAAGATGCAATATATAAAATGAAGCACCGGGAACCATACCAGGAACTCCAATAATGTAACATATAATTTCCAGGAGCCTAAGAGATCTGTACATGAATTATTACGTTATGGGAGCAACAGGAACTCAATATCATGTAAAAAACCCCTCATACACAAAATTATGTTGATGCAATATTTAATAATTTTTAAAGATCTTGTCTAACAAAAAGGAAAAGGGAGAAGGAAAACAAATCCCTTCTGAAACCCCAACCTCAATCCCTACCCAGAGGCCTAGGAAGGTAAAAACAGTAAGAGCAGGAATCAGTTTGTCTATGTTATCTGGTGAGATATTCACATGCTTTATTCCATTTTTAGACTAGAGTATGTTTTAGGTCTATTTCCTTTAGAGCAGTGGTTCTCAAACTAGGGCCGCCGCTTGTTCAGGGAAAGTCCCTGGCAGGCCGGGCCAGTTTGTTTACCTGCCGCGTCCGCAGGTTCAACCAATCACGGCTCCCACTGGCCGTGGTTCGCCGCTCCAGGCCAATGGGGGCTGCAGGCAGGCCGGCTCTACCATTTTTGCTGCCCCAAGCAAAAAAAAAAAAACCGCCCGAACTGCCGAAGTAAAAAAAATAAAAAGCTGCCCAAACTGCCGAAGTTAAAAAAAAAGCTGCTCAGAGTGCCGAAGCAAAAATAAATAAATAAATTTTAAAAAGCCACTCGGACTGTGCCGTCCCAAGAATGGACGGAATGCTGCCCCTTAGCATGTGCAGCCCCAGGCACGTGCTTCCTCCGCTGGTGCCTGGAGCCGGCCCTGGCTGCAGGAAGGGCGGCAGGCATGTCCCTTGGCCCGCGCTGCTTCCTGCAGCCCCCATTGGCCTGGAGCAGCAAACCGCGGCCAGTGGGAGCCGCAATCGGCCAAACCTGCGGACGCAGCAGGTAAACAAACCAGCCTGGCCCACTGGGGGCTTTCCCTGAACAAGCGGCGGCCCTAGTTTGAGAACCACTGCTTTAAAGTAAATAGTCTTTACCACAGTATCATACAGTAACTTATTTTCCCAAACTATTATTTTAGGAGAATCTGTGTCATTCCATTTAAACCACATTAGTTTTTGCTCACTATCAGTTCCATAAAACAGGAGCAGTTTTTAACTGGACTTATTTGCAGCCCTGAGGTGCCTCCTAAAATGACTGTACTTGGTGTAGACATACGTTTTGTGTGTGTGTGTGTGTGTGTATACACACACACACACACAGAGAGACATATATATTTACACATTTACACACACAGGATTTTTTCCCTGTAACTCCCAATGACAAGACCACTCTGAAACATATGTATTAAACTCTCAGAATGGGTACTGCATCTCCAGCATTTGCCGGAGTTACAACCTGACCCCCGTTCACTTCAATGGGCTTTGAATCAGGCCACTAATATATTTTCCTCTTATAAGGAAAATAAAAGCACTATAAAGCATACAAATTTCATATGGTGTGGTTGATTTAGCCATGTCAATGTATGTTAGACAGCTAAAGATTGTTAGGTTGCACAAAGGGAGCAATCTGCTTTGTCACAGAGTAACAGAATGTTAGATCATATAGTTTATCAGATAGTTTGCAAGTTTGATTGACAGTACCAAAGCAGAAAGAATAGAGGAGCAGCTTTATATTGTCCCCTTCTCAGTCAACACAACTACCCAGTTAGGTAAAATAAAATAAAAAAAAAAGTCCCAGAAATATTTAGTAAAATGGCACAACTTTTGGCTTTGCCAGGGGCCAAGCTTTTGTCCTGTAAATTACCTAAGAAGGAGAGCAAATTCACAATCTGCTGAATCTGCCAGCCCTAATCTCTAACATGATTAATCCAGTTTTTAGGAAAGACATCAACATGATCAGCTGAATCTACTACCCCATGTTGTCCGCTTTGTTTCCCTGGTTTCCCTTCTATAACACAAGACGGTCTATCTTTCCAGGTTTTTTCCCCATGCCAAATATCCTCTGATGCTTGCCAAAAGCTATTTAAGATTCTGTAAAATTTTAATTTAAAATCCAATTGCTTGCTCCTGGACAAAGTCTTAGCATTATAATGGCGATACTGAGATGGATAATAATGTTATAGACCCTGTGAAATTAACTCTTAGCTAATAAAATTCTCTACATCTCCTCTACCATTGACTTTCCCATATACTGACGCAATCTTCACTGCATTTATTTTGCTCTAGGGGAATAAAGGAAACTCAATTAAGACCAAATGTGTGGTCAGCAGGGGGTTGATTGTCCAGAAACTGCTGTCCCATTTAATTTCCACTCCCCCGTGTATCACTGAGATAGTACACTGCGTCAGCACTTGTCTGATGGTTCCATCAGGTCATACATAGTTTAAGTCTTAATTTTATTTTATGTTTAAGTTTCTAGCGTTCAGCTGCATTGCAAATCTTTTGAATCACACCTTGCACAGTGCTGTTTTATTGAATCTGCAGACAATCAATCTGTTCTGAGGTCTGAACTGCCCATTCACATCAGTGCGGTGTTAACTCTGAAGTCTAACAACAATATACATGCCAACATAAGAGCTGGACAAAATTTTTCAGCCAAAATGTTTTGGTGAAAAATGCAGATTCATTGACACTAAAACATTTTGCAGAGATGTGTCTGTTCTGCCAAATTGTTTATGAAAAAAACATAAAGAAAGAGTCTACGCATTTTGTTTCAACATTTTCTGAAGGAAATATTTCAGTTTTCAATTTGAAATTATTTTTGTTTTGAAATTTTTTTCAATTTCATTTAAAAATATATAAAAATGTTTAAAATACCTTTGAAAGTGAAACAAAACATTTAGTTTCAGGTTGAACAAAACGTTTCATTTGACATCCACCGACACATTTTTTTTTCTTTTCAATTCTCCAAAAGTTTTGACCCAAAATGATTTTTTTTAAAGATATTTCAAAATTGCCAGCAAATCAAAAAAATCACTTATTCACACAGCTCTGGTCAGCATTGTTGACATAACTATTTCACTGCTGAGAATTTTAGCGGAAACATCAAATAAATCTGAGTGTGTGGAATTTAGGATCATGGCCATGGCTTCCATAGAGCAGCATCACACTTTCCTCCTTGTAACGGGGTGACTTGCCATGGGCAAGCCAACCCTGATTACAGAATGAGCCCCACTTGAGGGGAATCAGGGACTTTCCTATAAGGAGCCATAGTAAGGGAGAAGCTCAGAAAGCCCTAGTGAGATTGCAGTGAGTGAGAGAGGCTCCTGCAGGGAAGACCCTGAGACTAGGGGAATTGGTTCAGCTAGGAAGGACTGGGAGTAGCCTGCCAACACAAGAAGGACTCTGCCCAGACCAAGGGAGTTGGGCTGTACCTGGCTGGAGAGAAGACTTTTATATTTAGTTTTGAACTTTAATTAATAAATCAGCCCCTAAGGAAGGCTGTTGTGATTGGACTGGAAACCCAGTGTGGATTTTATTTGGGGATCCAAGAAGGGAAACTGAGATGAGGGGTTGCATACAGGCAGGGTTGCCCTGAGGCCACCAGGGTGGAGTGAAGCAGCCACTCATCTGCACTGCTACTTTCTCCTTCCTAGCGCCACTCTAACCCCTCAGTAGGCTTGCCATTTCTCTCACTCTGTTAATTTACATGGCCATACAGACAGAACCCCAGTCTCTGCAGTGGATCTGGTTAAAAACCAAGCCCATTACACAATTAGGGAAGAACAAGCTGTCATGGAATTTTAGGCTGCCAGGGATTGCTAGGCAGGCAGCCAAAGGCTGAGTGCTACATTCACCCCAGAAATGCTATGGGAGTGCTATGGCTTTTCACCATTTATGATGCAGCATTTTCTAATTATTAGTTTTTATATTATTGTATCACTTAGCGGCCCCAAGCAGGGCCAGTGTTCCATGCACTAGGCATTATACACACACACACACAATGAAAAGATGGTCCCTGCCCCAAAGAGCTTATGTCATTTTTATTTAATGTCAATGCCATCCTCTCGCCTGCCCTCACTTAGGGGAAACTGCATATTAATGAAATTCTTTAAAAGCAAGTACACTTCTGTGAATGATATTTGTTCTATTATAATTATATTTCAGCCCTTAAAATCCAGTCACTAACTGCTGCATAACTGCTACCTATGCCATGAATACCTCCTTTGTCATTGCAGATAATGGTAGGAGAAGGAATTCTCTACTGTTGCCTGTCTAAAAGAAGAAATGGGATTGGAGCCGAGGCCAATATTAATGCGGGAGGCTGCAACTTCAACTCTTTCCTTAGAAGAGCTGTCAGATTCGTTGGTGGGTTTTGGGTGTTAGTTACCAAAAAATGCCTTTTGTGATGTATTTTTGATTTTAATTACACAGGTTTTTTCATCCTTTAAAATAGCTTTATAGGACAGTAAAGGGCAGTTATTGGCACAGCTCTCATCCTGCCAAAAAAAAGTGCAAGAGAAGCTGTCGAATGGTATTGCAAAGTAAAAACACACATTCAATAATGTAACACATCTGTTGTCCATTTTTCACTTTCATCTATTGCGTTATCATCAGTGTTTCTAAATCTATAATTTGGCTTATCATTATCCCACCAACCCCCCATCTCCTTTCAAAGTCCATTTAATTGTTAAGATGTATGGGTTTTGTTTTATTTTGAATGCTTTTCCCCCCCTGTAAAAAGAATCACTGTTCATGAGCAACACAATAGAAACAGCTTGAGCTGATAGCCCTATCAAAAAACGTCAGTGGATTTGATATTCCATGTGTGGATGGTGGGTCTCTTGGTCTGGATTCACAAAAGGACATAGGTGTTATAGAAGACCTCCGTTATACCCAATGGTTAGATTACTCACGTGGAATGTGGGGGATCAACAGTTCAAGTCCCCCTTCTGCCTCATGAAAAGAATGGATCTGAACAGGAATCTGCTACCTCTCAGGTGAGGGGCCTAACCACTAGGCCATAGCATCATTCTAACTCTCTGGCCCAAATAATATTTAATTATTCAGTTATTTTATTAGAGTGGAATAACTTCAATAGCAGAGATGAGAGACTCCCCCGCTGTCCCAGCACAATATCCTGTAGCCCAGTGGTTAAAACACTCTCCTGAGAGGTGGCAGGTGCCTGTTCAAATCCCATCTCCTAATCAGGAAGAGGGAAGACTTGAACTAGTGGGCTTCCACATCCCAGGTGAGTGCTCCAACCTCTGGACTAAAGGTTATAAAGGAGAGCCTCTTCCTTGGCTGCTCTGTGTGGAGGTAGGTGGCCTTGTGTATGCTTGCCAGATTGGGTCTCCACACAAGTTATGTGGAAGAGCACCTATCTTCCACTGGTTTGTGAATCACTCTGAGGTGGAGATAGGCATCTGGATACAGAGTGAGACAGTGGTGCGCATACTCAGAAACATAGCTGTGGAGGTGCAGAAACAAATCAAGCTTTGGAGGTGTGTGGATTTCACCCTTAATTTATTCCCTGAATCTGATCTTTCATTTATGTGTCTTATTTAATCATCTCATGAGAAAGCAATAACTTCAGCCTTCTTCCAGTTCTCCAATCCAAAAAAACTACTTTTAACAGTACAAGTTCATCAGGGAAACAAATCTAAAACCCATCCAAAGCAGGAAAAAATGCACCGTAAAGCAACCACATTTACTTGAACTATATATATTCAGTCTCAGGAATTTGGCATTCAAGATACGAGTGTTATTAGTCAGTAACAAAAAGAGAACATTTAGAGGAAGACTGCATTTTTCAATAGATAAACTGCACTTCCTGTTAAGAGTTTAACTAAACATATTAGTTTGTTTTTTGTAATGTAATGAAAAAGAGTGACAGTGTGATTCAAGGGTTAAACCACTGCATGGACACAGACAAGGTCTGCAACGCCCAAAAGTCATTACCATCTGATTGGTGTTTGGTGGTCTGTGGGATGGTGCTCTCGGATCCCTTACTAAGAGACAGATGTCCATACTGAAAACAAAAGAACACCACACATCCTAATTGGCATTATTTGGCACCACAGACGGTCGTCTCATGAGAATGAACAAGTATTGAATGAACATGCATATTCTCATGTCTAGAGAGTAGCCCATCCTTGGGGCAGTGTGGGAAAGCTTGCACTGTCATCACTTCCATTTCCTCTACTGCCAGTTCAGTGTATAAACAGACTAATGAATTATTGAAAATATTAAATAAGATTGGTCCAGAGATGGATCCTTGAGGAATTCCACTGATATCCTTCCTCTAGCCCAACAGTTCTTCTTTTAGCACAACCAGTTGTTGTGGCTCCTTTAGCCAGTTCCTTACACACCTCATAATTCTTGTAATAATCCCCATTTTATCCAGGTAAGATAATTTCCCAAATAGAACTGTATCAAATGCTTTACTGAAGTTCAGATAGATTAGATCTACCACATTTCCCTTGTCTGAAAGATCAGTTAGCTTAAAGAAAGATCGGGTCTATGTGACACAACCTACGTTTGATAAACCTGTGTTGCATTTTATCCCATTTTCAGTTTGTGTCAACGTCTTTAATTATTCTTTACTTTAATATTTGTTCTAAAACCTTGAATACTATTGAGGTCAGACTAATGGGGCTGTAGTTATCTAGATCACTTTTCCCCTCTTTCTTAAATATAGGTACTAGGTTTGATATTTTCCAGTTATATGGTACCTCAGTTTGATAGGTTTATTAAAAATCCTTGTAACAAGATGTTTGGTTATTAAAGTTAAAGACAAAAAATTGGGAGAGAAAAAAGGAAATCAGTGTAGAGTACATTTTCCAAAGTACAGAATCTCCATTTCTTATATTCATAACATCATATATATTTTCCAATATGATATTGGAACATTGTACAGTTTATTACAGCCGATAAGCCAAATTTACCCCTGCGCAGAGGGCCAACAAAAGGCTTATTATTAATTATTATCATTATTATTATCAGATGCCTAAGAACCCCAATAATGGGCTGGGATGTTATTAGGTTTAGTACAAACACAGAACAAAAAGACAGACCCTGTCCCAAAAAGCTTACAGACTAAATAATATTGCACTTAAATCCTACCTAAACCCTGGCATAAGCAAGCTTAATACCACTGAATGCAATGGAGCTGTGGTTACTTATGTTGCTGTGAATTTGATCCAATGATCTTAACTAAGTTTAACCAGCTGGTTTGTTTTACTTTCTAGGTGTTCATGTCTTTGGCCTTTGTTCAACTGCTCTCATTACTGACATCATACAGCTGTCAACAGGGTATCAGACACCATATTTCCTGACTGTATGCAAACCTAACTACACATCCCTAAATGTATCCTGCTCAGAAAATTCTTATATTGTGGAAGACATTTGTTCAGGATCTGATCCCATAATCATCAATGGTGGAAGGTTAGTTCCATCTTTCATTGTGTAATAATCTTTCCTTACATACTTGCTTTTAAAGGACGTAGGTATTCACTCTTATTTTTAATTATCAGTCCCACCTACCGGACTTAATCAGTAACTAACATCAACTCTGAGTGAGTTTTGACAGTTTTTATAACAAAACTCAGTGAATAAGTTGATCTTTAGTTACGTTTACTGTCGACATATCTAAGGCCTAAGGGAGACTTTGGAGAGTATTCAGACAGACTTGGGTGCCTAACAGTGTGGTGGTATCCACTATTAACTAACAATTTTCTTCCCTTTCAAGCAGGCACAGTATCTAATTCATTTTTCAACATGGGTTGCTTCTACCGTTACTCTTGATAGGGTCTTCATAAGTTCTACGTGCTGAGTAGGGAAAGATCGTGCCTAAATACTCATATACTCATGTTACCTGAGGTTTCCTTATACCTTAGTTCATGAAGTCCACTACATTTTCGTTCTTTATTACTTTTTTGTGTATTTTCTGCTTGTTTAAAGTCGGGACATTGACAGACATTGAGACTGAAGTCCCTTATTTAAGAAAAGATTGCAGCATTGCAAACTTCTCCACGCTCCCCAACCAATATGACCCTGAATCCTGACCTGTCTAGGGACAAGAGGATAGTTCATTCTCCCAGACAAGAGGATAGTTCATTCTCCCAGGTCACTCAGGGAGATCACTCCCATTGAGATGGCCAACAAGCATGGAAGTTAACGCTATTTGTGGTAGTTTATGTATGCTGGACACCACTGGGAACTTAGAGACCACAAACGCGTTTTAGACAGGCCAGCAGTCATCAGATGGTAAAACAGTCACTGCTAGAGATGGGGGGCTCTATATCCTATTGCTCTGATGCACCTGGTCCTCACCATGAGTCTTAATATTTGATATTTAATTCAAGAAACGTATCTATACTACCCTAATTATACTTGTTAGGCTCTTGAAAAATGCAGTCATGTCTCCTCTTAAAACTCTTTACCTCCATTGAACACACCACCAGTTTTTCCTAGCTCTTCCAAACTAGGTTAACTCTCCTTTCTTATTTATCATTCATGTTGCACTCCCTTGAATGTTCTATATTGTGGTTTTCTAATTTACACATAGCTATCTAAAAGAGATCCAGCCAAATTATAGAATAGGAATATAGGAGCGTGTGAGCTGCTTGGACACAATAGTGTGACCAGGGACAACTGCTGGTAAGCCTGGTGCCCACCCCAGTGGGCAGGGCTGGGGGCAGTACAGCCACGCCGGAGGAGCTGCTTGAGCTGGGCACTGGCTCCTGCAAGTGGCGGCCCAACATGCGGATATCTGTGGTTCCTGGCCCAGGTGCTGACCATGGCCCTGCTGGTCTCGCTCGCTGTCACTAAAGCCCTGCAGCTCTGTGGATATCTGTTTTCTGTCCACAGATATAAATTGTGTGTCCATGCAGGGCTCTAACTATAATATAATTAAGTACTGGAATAGACTTCCAAGGAAGGTTGTAGAATCCCCATCATTGGAGGATTTTAAGAACATATTAGACAAACACTTGTCAGAGTGGGTCTAGGTCTACTTGGTCCTGCCTCAGCACAGGTGGCTAGACTACATGACTTCTCAAAGTCCCTTCCAGCCCTACATTTCTATCATTCTATAGTGGCTAATTCTTCACTTTGTTCTTTCCTGCCCCATAAGCCTTTACTCTTACCTAGGCTCTGATTCTGCAAGGTGACTGGTGCAGGCAATACTTTGCATCTGCATGGAATCCCACTGAGTTCAGTGGGGCTCCATATGGGTCCACCCCCTGCACGATCAGGCTCCAAGTAATTTCTTTATCCTTTCAAGAAGGGCATCTACTGCTCTGTGTTTGCTGCACTTATTAGTCCACTGTGTCAAATGCCTTTTAGAAATTTCAGAAGAGTACTTCACCCCTCACTTTGCATGTCATCACCTCTAAAGCATCAATCACATTTGTCACATCAGATGAATATTTTATGAAGCCAGTGGCCAATTTTAATCGGCTCATATTTCTTCAGAAATGTTATGATCTCATCTCATACTCTATGTTATTCCTGACACTGAGATTGCATTTTATGATCTATAATTTTCTGGCTTCTCCTTAATTATTATTTTTGCTTCCTTCAAGTCCTTCTCCATTCATGCTGGAGTGATAAGATATCTGTTATTGGTCCAACAGACTCTTCAGTCATCCCTGTCGGGGTTTTATGGTGCAATCTCTTCAACCTTGGAGATTAATCTGACTTTAGTGATTTTAACTTGTACAAGTCTTGTTTTTGTGTGATTGCTAATGGCCTTCATTTTCAATTTATAATACACCAGAAACTTTGTTTCCATTTGTGGTAACTAGCCTCCAGACTCCCCTGTGAACAGTAAAGAGAAGAATTTGTGTAATTATTCAGTTGATAGAGAAAATTAATTGTCTCTATTATCCCGTAGTGGTCCAGTGGCTTTCCTCATCAATCTCTTCCCCTGTTTATAGTCAAGGTGCCTTTCCATACTTTTATTCATATGATAGGTGATTTCTGTCTCCTTTTGTTAGTTCTAGTTTTCTTAATCAGTTTTATACCCTCACAGTTTTGTTTCATAATCCTCTTTATCCCCTTTGCATTGTGTGTTCTTACACTCTGCATGTTATATGAACTATTTTTCCTCTCATAGCTTCCTTAATTTTATCCCCCATGTTTATATTTCATACCTCTGAGTGGTAGCTTATTTCTTTTCTCAGAGTAGGTTTTCTTTCAGAACTCTGAATGTATCTACCACATTAATACTAGATGTCATGCTTTCCATACACAAAGAAGAGCCATACATTTTCAGCCAAAATTTTTCATTTTAAAATTAAAAGATAACAAAACAAGAAAGAACAAAAGTAAAGTCTCCCTGAGAGAGCCCTGTATGTACATCTCTGTAACAGCCTGCATTTTCACTGAATGCAAAGAAACTAAAAGTTTCAGTAAACAGAAAATAAATCATAACACAATGACACAGCCACACATCAAAGTCATGAAATTAAAATCCAGATCTGAACATTGTCAAAGTTTAGAGAGCTGGATCCAGCGCTGTGCTCAGGCCTCTCTTTCTGTTCATTGGCACAGCTGACTCTTTGTCAAAGATGTGGAGACCATAAATGTATGGTTTCATTCACCCAAATTGGGGAAGAAGCTAAGTGGCTTCTACCACAGCCTGTAGAGGCTCCATGTCCTGGGGAGGGAAGATTTTTGTCTTTCTTCCCCTGCCACTCTTAATATTCACAGATATTCCTTGTGAAAGGCTCTCAGAATTTACAAAGGAGTCAAAGATCTAGATCTCTGACCTTACTAATGAGAAATTCATACATTTCTATTTAGCCAGAGTCAAAACTGAGGAATTGTTAGACACAAAGTTCAGATCAGTGGAGTTGCATTCACAGTAGTTCTGAATTTGGCCCACAGAGTTCATTTACATAGAATTATTTAGAGAAGACTAAGCAAAATGCAGAATTCCGCTCAAAGGAAAACCAATTCTTTAATTCACCAGGACATACTGTAGACTACAAAGGCTTCTTAGCATTGCTATAACATTCTAAGGGGGGCATATTTATGACAGCAAATTGACATACATTTTCTATTTATAGTGCCCCTTTTTAAAGGTCAAAGTCGTTCTGTTCATCTTCCACAGACCTTTAACTAGGATTCTGGTCGAGAACCCTGGCTGTCCAACAGACTTTTTTTTTTTTTTAAACTGAATCTAGCCCTGTATTTTTTTTCCTCTCATGCCCTTGTGACTTTTTTATTCTTCTTTTCAGAGAAAAGAAGGTATTGAAATGCAACCATAAAGGGGCAAATGTCAAGAGTCAGAATATCTGATGTGACAATTTTATTTAGCTACTGCTGTTATGGTCCTGGCTGTGAATGCTCTAAAATAATAGAAGCTAAGCTGCACATTGTAACTTTTATCCTCGTTATAGCTCCATATTTGGGACCTAATCCTGCAATGTGCTGAGAGCACTCAACTCTGTCATCACTTGGAGCTGAGGACCCCCAGCAAGTTGCAGAATCAGGCCAAAAATCAGGAGTCCCCCACAATCTTGACATCTTCAAGGAATCTTCTAATTTTTTTGTCCTGCTGGTCTGCTCCTTTAGCTCTTGGGTGGAGGGGCTGGATTACTTTATCCTGGAATGCCTTCTCCAAGTTTCTTTGCCATATGTGATCCTGTCACGTCAGGAACTACTGGGAACTGAATCTGAGGAACCAGAAGACAGAGCAAATGAAGGTTCAATAAGCCTGCCTCCCTAAGACAAGAAAGCTCTATTGTTATTCCCCTCCTTTTCACAACAGTACTATGGGGAGGAAGGAGGAGAAAGAAAGCACAGAGAGGATGCAGGGTCTCCGTGCAGTCAGAGGGTGACATTTAGGGGGATGTCAGACCGCTGCAGAAATCAAGCCTTCACACTGCTCCTCCAGACCAGCTACAACATTTCAGGAAGCTTTCTGGTTTCCATAGTATCAGTCTTACTTATGGGCCCCCATTTCTCATATACAGCGAGGCAACTTTGTACTATTCAGCCAGTGAATCCTGGCATCAGAGGAGCTCTTCTGCTTAGGGTGATCCTTGGTTGGTGTAGAGACACTATAGCAACTCCTATTCTAATCACCGTCCTGACTGCCTGTACGGGGGGCATAGCTAGGGAAAACAGGTTGTGACCACAACTCCCTCATGCCCCAGCAACCCCCAGTTACTATAACAGCATGTTGGCAGCAGTCACAAATTAGAGCAGCCCCCAGGAGTGGCATTCAGATGGCCCAACATTTGTAGAAGCAGACTGCTTCCTGACCTGTGCCGCGTACTGTTAGGCCACAGCTAAGCATCTGAGCCATGAACTTTATTGATTAAGATTATGGAGAGATATATAATGTAATTAATTATTTGCAAATATTATTTGACTAGCTGTAGAGTAATATTGCTGATGAATAAATTATTCACAAATAATAAAATCCATTATTTGACTAGCTCTATAGATGGCTAAACAATGTTCCTCAAATAAATTATTCACGTTTTTCCCCTCGATCAGAAGTAACCTATATTGCTAGAAAAGAAAAAAACAAGGTAGATAATGTGTAGCAGTCCTCCTTTAATACTCATTCCAGTCATTAACCACTTAAAGAAAGAATTTAAGAAATCCCAATCTGTTTACTGTGTAAGATTTTTTTTTAATGAGATTTTTGAGCTTATCTATTCGGGGTCTGATCCTGTGAAGTGCCACATATCCACAACATGATCATTGCTGGCGCTCAGCACCTCTCAGGACTAAGTTCTTTGGGCCCAATCATCCAAACACCTACTATTAATTCTTAGTCAAAAGGGAAGTCCCTCTGAAGTCAATGGAATAATTAATTACATGACTCATATGAACAGACTTTTGCAGGATTGGGCCCATCATGAAAAAATATCCAGATATGTAATTATATATATTTGCCCATTTTAAAAAATCAAATATATCAGAGTTCGGTGCATCGAATTAATTTTTTAATATCAGAAAATGACTTGGTGTTGAATATTTAAAACAAAATGTGATTATTTTATTAACTCAGTTCTTAGCTGATACTGTCCCCAGAATACGGAATGGAGACTTAGGAAAAAATATAAAAGATAATTTATTTGCTTGTGATTTGTAAGTTAAAAAAGATTGTACCACCGCACGTGTTTTTAAATGAGCGGTAGCAGAGTGTATTTGAACTGAGAAGCATAATTTGAGTGTCCTTCCTTGGCAGAAAATCATTCCCTTCTCAACATGCTACTCTGGCAGCCTTTGCAGCTGTATATATTTCGGTAAGTAATCAACTCTGTTCATTATTCATTTGTACTAGAGAAAAGTCAGAATGTCATTTACTGTCTAGCGTAAAGTGACTTGACTTAGATTGTTGCCTAACGTAGTAAGGAAATAAATAAGCTCTTATCCTCTGAGCCTGACAGCAAAATGAAATTACAAGTAGCTAAAATAAACTCAATATTACTATAAAAGATACAGTAGGGACACAGTAGTTCCACACAGTTTGTTATCTAGCAACATTATCCTCTGTAGTGGAGTGTAACATTAAAACATATTTAATGCTTCATATTATTCACATACAAAATATGATACTTGTCTTATAAAGTGATATTTTAGTTTGCCATTCAAATAATGCTCAACATATCCTGCCTCTTTTCTTCCTCCCATCTTACTTCAAACGCTGCATCCAAACTCTAGACTCTAAGGGACAAATTCTCCCTTGGTATTGCTGCATTGAATTCAGTGGAGTTACAGCAGGAATGTGTTTGTTTGATGTGAATAGCTCCACTGATATTTACTAATAGGATTGACTGGCTAATTTATAGTTAATTGTGCCTTTGTTGAATGTTTAATTTTTAAAATCTAGGAGGAGCACAGGTCAGAGGCTAGGGACTCAGTAAGATTCAAAGAGCAAGTGTCTGTTTATGTGAACAACAAGAATATCTAGAGTTAATGCTAACAGAGGATTGGAAGCAATGTGAAACCTTATGTTTCTGGGCTTAAATCAATTACTTGTTCTGTGTTTGTACAGTGCCTAGCACAATGGGGTCCTGCTTCATGACTGGGGCTTCTAAGCACTTCTGCAATGCAAATAAATAATAAATAACAACCACCATTACTGATTAAATTGAAACCTTCCTGGGGGTGGGGGTAGGGAATGATTACCCCACATCTGCCTACTGTGGGATCTCTTGCACCTTCCTCTAAAGCAGTGTTTCTCAACCTTTTTAGGTTAGTGATTCCTTATTCAAAGTCAAAACATTTCACCATCCCCTTACACTTACTATCCAAATAAGAGTAAAAAATATATTAAGGATAACCATGATACGTCTATGTAATTTAATTGTGTGTGTGGTTACATATTCAACAGACAATACTTGACCATGAAGGTTAAGGGAAGTGGAGGAGCAAGATTTTCTTTGCGTTAGATTATAACAACATTTTCAGCACATCGTGATTGCTTTTTGTGACATACACCCAGGGGTCATGACCCACTGGCTGAGAAACACTGCTCTAAAGTATCTGGTACTAACTGCTCTCAGAAACACTGTATTAGATGGACGATGGGTCTCATCTGGTAGGACAATTCCTATGTTCCAGAAGCACTAGCTCCTTAGCTAGCTATATTTGCAACACACCAAATCCTTACTCAGGTCTGAGTTGCACTGTCTTCAGTGAGAGTTTAGCTTGGATAAGGACTTCAGAAGTGGTCCCATTGTGACTAAAGATTTTTCTATAGCAGTTGAATGGATTTTACCAAGAATTAAAAATAAAATCAACAAAATTGATGCAATAAGAATATACCAGGCATTCCTTTGTATTCAGTTGAAGAAACCATACATGAAATAAAGTCATGTCCTCTTAGGTCAATCTGAAATTTCATAAAATCACTTTTTCTTTTCTTTTCTTTTCTTTTCTTTTCTTTTCTTTTCTTTTCTTTTCTTTTCTTTTCAAGATGTACTTCAATTCCACTTTAACCGACTCCTCCAAACTTCTGAAACCTCTTCTCGTCTTTGCATTTATCATCTGTGGAATTATATGTGGCCTGACTCGAATCACCCAGTACAAGAGCCATCCAGTTGATGTCTATTGTGGTTTTCTAATAGGAGGAGGAATTGCTCTCTATTTGGTAAATACAGTATGAATGTGTTCTAAGTTTTAGGGAAAAAAAGTCATTCAGATTGCAGTGGGCTAACGAATTCTACATAAGTGTCATTTCTGGAGATAAACTGATAAAGGGGGAACAGTAGGCAGGTCTCTCCATTTAAAATGGATGCCTGTCCTAGGGATGACACCCCACCTGGGATGCCCTCATGCAGCAGGCTGCAGCACAACAGGTGTGCTAGCATCAGTTTCTCTTTTCTCCACCGATGAAAGGAACATAATTTCTCAGTGTCCAACACAAAGCCCCATTTCTAGGCATAATTTATTCACAAGCAGCAGTTTCCCCATAAGGAGGTACAATAAATTGCCAAGTTGGTAACAAACTAAGGGCAATGTAATGCCCTTGTACATCATTGGAACATGTGGGGAGGTTGTGCAGAACTGTGCTGCCTGAGCAGGGATCCTCTGAGGCACTCCACATGTACAGGGTAGAAGCAGCTGGAAGGATTCAAGAAGGGCTTAGCTCTCCTTACATCTGTTGGTGAAAAGCATAACAAATATTCCTCCAGTGCTTGGTGTTGTGTGTGCTAGGAAGTGGGCCTCTGGACACATCCCCAGTCTAACTGGTTTACGTCTTCTTAAGTCTGCAGAACACTGCCAGGCTAGCTACCCCCTAGCCTCACCAGTGCTCAAGGAATTCTAGTGACAGCATTTTGCCTGGGTCCTGTGTGGGTGAGGAGAAGACGTTTCCCTGCATCCAGTTATGAACCAAAATGAGTCAGAAATGTTTTTCAATATAATATTAAAATAGATGATGTTCCCAGTCACATCATGATAATCACATAACAGTACAGGCTGTACGCCAGGGGTTCTCAAACTGGGGGTTGTGACTCCTCAGGGGTCATGAGGTTATTACATGGGGGGTCGCGAGCTGTCAGCCTCCACTCCAACCCCTGCTTCACCGCCAACATTTATAATAGCATTAAATATTTGTAAAAGTGTTTTTAATTTATAAGGAGGGTCACACTCAGAGGCTTGCTGTGTGAAAGGGGTCACCAGTACAAAAGTTTGAGAACCTCTGCTGTGTGCAATGCCCTCACCAGAGAATGATTTTAGAGGCAAAAGCTTTTAGAGTGGTAGAAGGAACACCAACATGAATAGACTATTGAAATCACACTGTATAGGAAAATGGTCAGTTCCTGTGTATTGCAACCTGATCCGGAATTGTAGTTTTTTTACTACTGAATGCCACCTAAAATGACAAGTGCATGTAAAGATTTACAAAATTCACAAAAAAATTGAGTTGTGCCTATGTCTGAAACACACACTCAAGCATGTTCTTGACTCAGCATGCCCATAGGCTGTTGCATGATGGCTTACTTCAGAGATTCGTGATTCTAAATACCCTGCAGCCAGCAAATCTGCCCAGAAAAGTAAAAATCAATGGGGAGGGGGAGAAATTAATACTGTGTAATTACAAACAGATCTGGGAGTGGTGCAAAAAATTAACCTGAGTGATTAGCTCAAGCATTTGGACTGTTTATTAAATATTCTCTCTCACTAAAATTTCTTTAAATGATATTGTTTTACAACTGGCTCACTGAATGGAGTAAACGTCATGAAGCTAAACCTTGCTGAAGTTCTGCATACCTTGGAAGCCAATTGTTTCAAAGCTGATAAATTGTTCTATCATGTAGATATTGTATTGCATGGTCATTACGCAGTAGAAAGGGCAGAACCACTGAGCAGAGAACTAATCAGGCTGGAACAAGATTCAATAAATCAGAGCAGACAGTTGTGTAGCTGTAAACATTACTTAAGCGAAGGCCAGGAATTGTGAAAACATTATTTTAAAAACAAAACACTCGCCCTTGTACTGTATCCGCTGCTTTGTAGGAGGGGGAACACAGGAGGGGGAAAATAATCCTCCGCTTTTCCCAGGTATTCTCTTAGACTACATGGGTATAACAAAGGATCACAATGGTACCGCTTTATACATACTTGCATGTACAGAACTGAGGACAAAATTTGGAACAATGAATAAGATTTGTATTGGTGATAAGTAGTAATAGAAAGAAAACAAACTGAACAAATCCTGTCCATTTAGCTGTATTAATATTATGAGTTTTCTGTTTATTTAAAGCCATGAAAGTATAATTGAAGTGTCTGAAAATATTTGTTTTTCCATAATTGTCTAATGCTTCTATCCAAATGTCAGGGTCTGTATGCTGTGGGGAACTTCCTACCAAGTGAAGAGAATGTATTTCACCAGAATCTGCAAAGAGAACCATTAAGATCTCTGACAGACCTTAGTCAAGATGCCAACAGAATTTTACCAGGTAAAAATGGTGGCAATAGTGACGGGCGTTCCTCTCACCATTCTGAGAGTATTCTGAATCGAAACCATAGAGATTCTGGATCCCTGACTAACATCAAGAGAGCAAATGCTGATGTAGAGATTATAACTCCACGAAGCCCCATGGGAAAGGAAAACATGGTTACTTTCAGCAACACTTTGCCAAGAGTCAACACGCCATCACTAGAAGATCCAGCTAGACGAAATGCAACAATTCATGCATCAATGGATTCTGCCCGTTCCAAGCAACTTCTTTCTCAATGGAAGAACAAGAGCGAAAGTCGAAAATTGTCTTTGCAAGTAATAGAGACTGAAACCGGCCATTCGCCACCAAGGGCTATTGAAATGAGATCAAGCTCTGAGCCATCCAGAGTGGGCGTTAATGGTGATCATCATGGCCCCAGCAATCAGTACCTGAAAATTCAGCCTGGCAGCATTCCGGGTTGTAATAACGCTAGTCTTTCTGGCGGGCCAAGAGTTTCTATTCAGTCACGTCCTGGTTCTTCACAGCTAGTCCATATTCCTGAAGAGACCCAGGAAAATATAAACACATCTCCCAAAAGTAGTTCAGCTAGGGCCAAATGGCTGAAAGCTGCAGAGAAAAGTGTTGTATGTAGAAGCAACAGTCAGCCAAGAATCATGCAAGTAATAGCCATGTCAAAGCAGCAAGGAGTGCTTCAGAGCAGTCCTAAGAATTCAGAGAGCAGCACAGTCACCTGT
>NW_020664562.1:19221047-19240854 GCF_002925995.2 Terrapene triunguis | reverse complement strand
TGCTTCAGAGCAGTCCTAAGAATTCAGAGAGCAGCACAGTCACCTGTACTGGAGCCATCCGATATAAAACCTTGACAGATCATGAACCCAGTGGTATTGTAAGAGTTGAGGCCCATCCAGAAAATAACAGACCCATAATTCAGGTGCCATCAGAAGGTGAAGGGAGTGGATCTTGGAAATGGAAAGCTCCCGAGAAAGGTAGCCTTCGTCAAATTTATGAGCTAAATGATCTCAATAGAGACTCTGAGAGCTGTGAATCCTTGAAAGACAGTTATGGGTCTGGTGACAGGAAAAGAAGTAACATAGATAACAGTGAGCATCACCATCATGGGATTACCACTATAAGAGTCACACCAGTGGAGGGAAGTGAGATTGGCTCAGAAACTCTGTCCATCTCTTCGAGCCGTGACTCCACACTTCGAAGAAAAGGTAACATTATTTTAATCCCTGAAAGAGGGAGCAGCCCAGAGAACACCAGAAACATCTTCTATAAAGGAACATCCCCCACAAGAGCTTACAAAGAATGAAAGGAGAAATGTCACCTGATCCATATTACCAAGAATTAACACATTTTGATAAAGCTTGGGCTCTATTTCTTTTTGAGCGGATTCAGAAATATTCTTGATGTGCCAAATTTACTGACCATCAGCCTGACTATTGTTGGACATTGCTGATGTATGGTGTGCATGAGCTTGTGGGTTTCATGCGATTGGGGGTGGGGGTGGGGGGAAGCACAATGCAAGAACTTAATGTGAAGAGTTTTCTTACAACTTGTTTCACCAGACTAAAAACGTTTCTCTGAGGGTGACGATATCAATCAAAATGATGGTCTTGAACACAGACACTTTATTTCCTGAATGTGCCAACTTTTTTATTTTATTTATATTTATGTCTGAGGACAAATGAATTTTTCACAGCAAAGGCTATATCAGTGTTGTATATTCACCTTTGCAGATTTTGCACCAAAACTTTAATACAGGATGGTGCTGATTATAACTTTACATATTTTGAAAATTTACATACCCGTTAAACTCAGACACATGACATATTGATGTGCAGTTACTTTAAAAGTAATATTGCTAATACTATGACGATGCTGGCTGCATTCATGTAGAGTAGGAAATATTTACAGCTTTGTTATAGTGGATTTGTCACATTAAAAGATTGCAAAGATTTTGTGTAGTTCTTTGAAATAATGTTTACTGCAACAAAAAATATGTGGGTGACGTTCCATTAGAGTGGAATAATTATCTAGTTTGAATAGTTTTACTGCTGCTGCTCAACTTTTGTTTAAGTACAGGTGCTACTAATGAAGAGGCTTCTTCTTAGTGGGCTAACTTGTAGAACTGTTTTAAATATTGTTTTTAAAGGGATCTTTTAAAGTACATAAAATAATACAGATTTAGCATTTTTACAAGTGCTCATTTTGTCTCTCTGCAGACCTTATCTTTTTCTGTTAATTTTTAACTAGATAATGCTTGACACTGATAACTGCAAAGAAATTTGCTGTGAAAGAAGGTGAGCCATGAAAACTGAAATTGCTACTGCCTGATCAGTCACTAGCTATTGATTAATAAGCCTTTTATCTCACACTTGGATATACTCACTTCACTTGTTTAGCTTAGCACAAAACGACCATAAGCTTCACTCTAGTCATAGCAGATCCTTATTTATAATGCTTTGCTTTAAATTTGGAATGTCTTAGTATGCAGAATCAATACACGAGTGTTTCATAGTGCCTCAGGTGCTATTCGGGTCCCTGGGACAGACTCAATAAGAGCCTCCTTAAACATGACTTTTTTTCAGTTAGGAATCAAGTGGGTTGTGTCCTGCCACTGGAGAGAATATGGATGAACTCCTAATGGTGTGATCCTTCCTATAATGCTTTTATAATATGAGGAAATAACTTGCCTTGGAATCTGTGTTGCCAGGAATTACTAAACTAGACTCTAAAGGGAACTAAAATGGCTTTGTCCTGGACATATAGGAGTACAGACAAGATGCAAGGGATTTGGTGTAATTAGGCTGCAACTTTATTAATTTAGCTCATCTGGGGACTACCAGGCAATACCTTGTACAGTTCAGGTCCTGATTCCTTTCTTAATTATTTCCACCTAGTGGATCAGTCCCCCAACTCTCGGGACCCCCCTGGGAGCCCTCATAGGAGGGCTAAAGGGCTAATGATAGGGGGTTGTCTTCCTGCTGAACCAGACATTAGGAGCCCTAACCCCATTCCTCTCGAGCTGCTTTAGGGGAAGGCCCCCCTAAGTCAACTTCCAATTCTGGTTCATGAGGGAGCTGTGCCCCTATGGAATGAGTACCTGTACTGGACACCTTCCACCTGCTAAATTGCAACAGCTTGAACCTACTCCACCAGGTCACTGAGCTGCTGTGGAGGAGGCAAAAAAACCCAATCTGGCAGTAAGGGAAAAAATCCTTCCTAGTCCCAAATAAGGTGCCTCGTGCAATGCTCACAGCTGACCAAACAATCCCAGGACCTATTTTAATCCCAGGGGCTGGTGGCATGGAAGGCGATTCCAGCCAGAGGCCCAGGGCTTAGATACCCTCTCCCCACAGCCCTGCCCGCTCCAGTGTACAGGGACCAATGATTGTCCTGAGCCCGGCTGGCCAGCCCACCACCTCAGGTGATTCTTCCCTAACTCCCTGAAGGAAGGGAGCAGGGAGACCCTTAATGGAGCCAGTATCTGTTTTCCCCGCTAGTCTGAACAAAGATGCCCCTGCCCCACCTCTGAGATTCCAAGGGTGAATTCTGCAGATTATGTTTAAGGAAATGTCCTGTGGTGTTGTAGCCTGCTACTAATGGTGAGTGTTACTACTGGGCACTATAGCTGGTGAACGTAACCACAGAAACTAGAGAATGGTGAGAAAAGACAAGTAATTTTTAGAATATGCATTTTCAGATGATAATATTTACAAGGTTTGTTTTGTTTCATTTTTGTTTTATATATATATACATATAAAATGGAGTCTTCAGTCCTTGGTATTTAATATCAAACCTTTTTTACACATTTCCTAGGGATTGCAAACACATGAATTGTCTTGGATAAAAAATTGTTGGCTTTAGCTTAGTTTGGGTACACAATTGAGCAGGTAGGATTAGCTTTAATGGAATGGGTATGACACAGTCATTGCTGGCCTATAAATTCAAGAAGGGGGACATAAGTAGATGAACCTGAAAAAAGAAATGGAAAACTGCAACTGGAAATACTGGCAATAAACCAAGGATTATACAATACGCTCTCCGGCAATATAACTGTTTTGGAGATGACAGGGTTTCTGGTGGGAGTGGTTGCTCTTTATTCCTTGGTTTTAGTTGGGCCATTTATGGGCATCTAGCATATGTTGCTTTTACTACTCTGAAATTTGCTGCATTATTTCAAGTGCAGTGCGATATTTTTCCTATCAAGGTTTCCTATTTCTTAACAAAAGATTTTAAAGCACTTGTGTAATCATTGAAATTGTGTTCTTTACATACTATACTATTGATATACGGTATTCTTTTTTTACTCAAAGTGCCAAAGGCTACTCTTTTTAATAATGGCTTATCAAATTATATTACATTAGAAAACAAATGTAATAAGATATACATTGGAACTCAGACCTCTGCATGTATATCTGATAAGGAGCCTTTTGTAAAATTAGCCTGTGTTTACATTCCACTAATACCTTAATTTAAAATGGATGAAATAAATTGACAAGTGGCATCTTCTTAGTGTTCTAATTTTTCTTACTTGCGAAAGGGGGAACCAATTTCTTTGTTAGGCTGTGCTTTACTGAGAAAAAAATACTGGAAATATAAAATTAAATATGTTTTTCAATGAAAATTCTATATATAAAATATTGTGTTTAATAAACTGTTATGCACTGTTTTCAAATGGAAAAATTTGTAAATTGCTAGAATGTATTTTGTTAAATAAGTACAGATCAATGCTACTGTGTGAGTTTATTGTGCTATCATAAAAATAAAGATTAAATTCCTCATTGAAGTTCAGTCATTTCATCTGTAGCACAATAGAAGCCAAGTTCCCATTTCCCCTCTCCTTCCCCGCTCCTGGCCCCCTTCTTTTTTTATCATTAATGTGTAGCTTAAGAAATGTAAAATCTGGCAGCACTGGCAGCTAATCCCAGCCATTAGCCGTGCCATCTAAGATATACAGGAAGGCATAAGGGACTTCTTAAGGACAGAAAGTCTTAGATCTATGTGAAAAAATCCACAAGAAAATGTGAAGCCAGTGAATCTAGACATGAAGGGCCTGATCCTAACCCTGTTAAAGTCAATGGAAAGATAGTCT
Source organism: Terrapene triunguis (assembly GCF_002925995.2). NCBI lineage: Eukaryota > Metazoa > Chordata > Testudines > Emydidae > Terrapene > Terrapene triunguis. Next base: position 19,236,541 of record NW_020664562.1, on the reverse strand, counting down.
TTGACGTCAATGTGCTTTCGATTGGACATGCCATTTCCACAACAGGGGACAGTGCAGTTTTTCATTTGTTCTCACCAGTAAAAGGCAAAGGGGTTTATCCGCTTCTTGTCATGCAATTTTAGAGGCTGAATTTTACCCACACAGTCATGCTCAGAATGCAAAAAATGGCGAGGAGAGGTGGTCAAGTGGAAGAAAACTGAGAAATGTCATAAATTAATTGTTGTGGGACATAAGAAAATTAACTTCTTGTGGAGGGAGAATCAGAAAGACAGGACTTAACATGTATGTACAATGGAAGGAAAAGAAAAACGGGGAGGGTAGAAGAAAAGCAGCGGATGAGAATTCCTCTTCTACCCATACCAGCAAAGTTAAGCATTTTCCTAGAGAAACATGTAACAAAGGCAGGGCAGAGACAAAATCAGCAGTTAGAAAGCGTGTGGATGATTGAGAGAGACAGAGATAGATTCATCAGGTAAATTAGAAAAGAGAAGTGTGGTGTAGAAGGAGATTATTGGGATGGGAAAGAAGGCAAAGACAGGAAATACAGTGAGAGAGAGAGTGAGCGAGAGAAAGAAACAGTCATAGATTCATAGATTCTAGGACTGGAAGGGACCTCGAGAGGTCATCGAGTCCAGTCTCCTGCCCGCATGGCAGGACCAAATACTGTCTAGACCATCCCTGATAGACATTTATCTAACCTACTCTTAAATATCTCCAGAGATGGAGATTCCACAACCTCCCTAGGCAATTTATTCCAGTTATTCCAGGAACTTTTTCCTAATGTCCAACCTAGACCTCCCTTGCTGCAGTTTAAGCCCATTGCTTCTTGTTCTATCCTCAGAGGCTAAGGTGAACAAGTTTTCTCCCTCCTCCTTGGCTGAAGAAAACTCGAGAGAAGATAGCCCATGTCCTATTCTAGATAAGAAAAAGTTTAATGAAACCAGGAAGGGAAAGAAAGGAAAATTCATGCATGAGATGGAGTCATTTTTATATTTCTATATATATACACTAAACAAAGATGAGGGACAATGTTACCATTAAATAATAAAGTACATAGCATAGACCATGCAAGTGTGTTAGTGTTTTAAACTGCATGGACATGCCTTTAGGTTTTGTAGCCTTGGAAGGAATGGTGGCCCAGGTCTCTTACGCTGTGGTTATTGGGTAACAGATAAAGTTTTTAAGCCCTGACCCTAAGTGAATTCAGTTGAGTTCACATTATCATTCACCGTGCCTATCTCATGTATGTTACCACCAGGCCGAGCTGGGACATTACAGCTCTATGCAAGTGTGTATGTGTGGATGCCAAAGGCCAGGGAATTAAACAAAAGCAAAAGGCTGTGCAGGTGGTATTTGCAGGTGCTGCATCTTAAGGTGACTAGACCTCTGAGTACTAAGAGCCTGTTAATATGTAGCCAAGTACAGTGAACGAGATTCTCCATTGCCCTGCATCTCTTGTAGTCCTTAACACCAGCGCAAAGTGGGTGTAATTCATAACTATTCTGATTCACCAGTGTTTTATGCCCACTTTGCACTGGTGTAAATAACTACATGAGGTGCAGGGCCATGGAGAATTGGGTCCAATATGTCTTTCTCTACATTTCCAGTTTTACTGAGTCTACATACTTGGCTCAGAAGTCAATCTTTCATAAATTGTTCCTGTGTCTGGTTTTTAATACAGAAACCATTGATTGCCTCAAATTAATTATGCCAAGAGGTCTGTTCAAGGCATTTGCAGGCATGAGTGAATAAAGTGAATCTATTGAACATATTTTGTTCTGGATTTAAAGCAAGCCGCAGAGGTCCTGGAAGTGAGAAGTCAGATGAGGCCAGATTGTACTGTAATCACTTAACTATAAATCTAAAGACCTTTTATGTGACATAACTGCACATCTGATTTGGCAGGAATATTTTAAAGGCCTTTACAAACAAAGATTCATAAATAGCTTGAGGTTCTGAGTAAATTCAAGGTTGACAAAAATGTAGATAAAATATCTAACAAATCCTATAGCTCAGCATGAATCAGGCATCAAAACTCAAGCATTAACAAGTGGCTTAAAACCATACATAGAAAAGGAAAATATGACAGCTTTCCACCCCAACCCATATGCGCATACACATGGGTACATTACCCACTATTGCCTTCAGTTCATGCTTTAAGGAGTGGAATCAAAATAACTAGTTTACATTTAGGGAAGTATTGTGTCTAACCTTCAGCTGTTCTATATAAACATCCTTAGTCCAGTAGACCTTCACTTGTCCTATGGTAAATTCTTCAAGCGCTTTAGATGCTCAGTAACACATTCAGTTATGCCTCTCATAAAAGAAATCCATTCCTCCATCTGTGAGCCATGTTGTGAAAGCATGGGAGAATAGGAACCTTGCATACTTTGTGGCTTTAATAGAACATTGATCTCTGGTATGCTATAGGAAAAAGGAGGCCTTCAGATGCCAGGAATTGGGGAGAGAGAAGTAGTTTAGAACTCAACCAGATCGGCTGGGCCTTATGAATCTACAACAGTAAGATAAAAGGAGCAGCTTTGGAAAAACTCAGCTTGGACCTGGGGTGGGGATGTCAGGCAGTTGTAGCACTGAATGTATGGAGTTAATGGGAGGTAAAAGATTGAGGACCTGATTCAAAGCCCATCAAAGTCAATGGAGAAGCTTCCACTGACTTCTCTGAGCCTGAATGTGGTGGAGTCTGAAGTAGGAATGATACCCAAGTATTTGAGCAGTAGGTGACAGTCTACAGTGGGATATAAAGAGGAAATGGGACAGAAAGAACAAGTGGAAGTAATGGGGGAGGGAATACTTATACACATGGATCCAAACCTTGAAAATTATTCAGTCATTCTTACTTTGCCCCAATTGGTTTACTTGTACCCACTTACTAGAGCTCGACAAATAAAACAAAACAGTTTTTTCTGCAATTATTTCCTTGAATTGAATAATTAACTCACTCCACCCATGTTCAAACCTCTCTTGTGTTCATTTTCTGAGGGTATATGAGACCTCAAAGGAATTAAGTTCATGGCACTTGAGTACTGCAGAGAGTGAACCTTAAACTCATGCAAGAGTATTCACACTGGATGTTTTATATTTTATATGGGATGAAACATTGATTGACACAGCAGAGGGACAAAATATCTGGGATCCATACCTGATTCCTGCAAATTACCCAACAATAAATAACCTTTGGAATCAGGACTGTGCACATAAATGCAATTACTTTGTATCTGACAAGAAACAATTACATTTAAAATGTTCATACAGCCAATTAATCTTACAGTATCCTAACTTGTATAGAAATAATGCTTCTAATTAGGCCTGTGATATTCAGAAAGGAAAAAGTTTAACATTTCTCTAAGTGGGAGAGGGTTGGGCACAAAAGGTGGCGTAGGGCCAGCTCAGGATTGAGGTAATAGTTTTCTGTACTTCTGATTTCCAAGAAAAAACAAGAATTATCCACTGTCAACTAGTGCTACTGTCATCCAGCTGTTTCCAAATTGCATTACTGCTTCATGTGGTGGGCATGAACATTAAGAAGACTCTGAAACCTGTCAAATATCTGCCTTTTCTAAATACAACATAATTGAAAGCACCAGTCTCATCACACCAAAGCATTCAGAGCTGAAATTAGCATGTATGTATTGTATCCAATAGGTGTTGGGGTTTTTTCCTGTTCTTGTAACTACTGAAGAGCATTTAGCTTGGTAATTATAAAATCTGATTTGCTTCATCACTCTTCAGGTGTTTAGAAATCTAAATCAATGATCATTGCAAAGAGGATAATGTTACACATTTGAGGGCAATAGCTTAATTTACTGTTTCTCTAGGGAGAAAACGACAGCACAATGAGTACTGGAAACAAATAGTTTTCTTTTTTCCTGTAGGATTTTTTTGTATTTTTTTCTCTTCTCCCCCTCCCTCTTGGCTTTCTCCTTAGCTACAGAAGATAGCAGCAGTCTTTTGGACCTTAAAGATGATAATTTTACTGCAATAAGTAACAGCTCAACAATAGCTCATACCACACATTCATGTTAAACACTTGCTTCTCTAGCAGCACAAGTATATACAGAGCACAGCTGAAAAGACTTCTTGACAACATCCACTCTTAACATGTGCTTTATCTGCCAATAATTGGTTGGTGCTTTCATTTGTAAAATAGTGGACCACATACCAGTATGGTTAGACGATGTTTTCGTAAAGATGTGAAGTATCCTAGAGTGGCAATAAGTCCAGGTACATATGAGCTTACAATACATTAGGGTTATCAAGATTGCAGTGGCATGTATAAAATGGAAAATTCCTCTACTTAAAATGGCAGTTTTTATAAGTTGTTTGAAAACCTGGCACAATCTCCTCTAATGCAACAAAGAAAGCCTATTTCCTACACTGGTATGTCACCCTCTAGCCCTTATATATTTGCAAAGCACTGTGACAACATTAACTAATTAATCGTTAAAAGTCACTATGCCCCGTGAGGCACGGGCATGCTGACACGCAAAGAAAAGTTATGTGTAGAGATCACTGAGTCATAGTAGACAAATATTTTATTAAGCAAGTAGAGCCATTTTTCCATCTAATAATGTAGTGAGGTAACATTTTGGGGATATCCAACCAGCTCTATTGCTGGTGAATATTACTATCCTTTTTCAATGAATACCAGCTATATTTGTCAAATAAATGATTCAACATGTATATTTTTCTGGTATTTCATCAGCCTGAGTTATGTGACTTGCCCACAATCACATACTGAGACACATTTGCAGAACTGGGACTAGAACTCAGGAGTTTCTGCATCTCAAGCCTGCATGGAATTCCAGCCAGGACTATGTTATCACTCCCAACTATGCTTTGCTCTGCAACATGCCAGCTGTACTTTAAATATGCAGAGATGTTATCAGTGGCTGAAAGTTCTATTCCCTAGCACATCAATAAGAGTAGCTGGGACCTACTGAAGGCATCACTGGCTATTCTTGCTTGTATTTTTACTCATGAATGTTATCTAATAGATCAGGGGTCTCAATGAGGTCTAAAGATTTAATACTACTAACAGAAAACCAAATAAGATTCCAGGGGGAATTTAGAAAGGCAGGATGTAATTACTGCAAGATAATTTTGGCCATGTCACCAAAATTAGTGCCCTTATGAAAATGGTCATGAATTTTCTATTTACCACCATTTATCAGAACCTTCTTTTTCTATACCTCATCTGAAAGGCAGTACCACCATATTTGGTTCTTTTCAGGGGAGCACTGATTCAGTACTGACTATGGCCCGATCCTATGCCTGTTGAAGCCAATGGCAAACCTCCCTCAAGTGGGACTAAAATCAGGCCTTGTGGGAAAAGCACCACATATTGAATCACCCAGACCATTTTCCACAGCACTTAGTAATGTCCCCATCCAAATTGTAAACTGGCTTGATTCTGCTTACCTTATTAAGTGGGTAGAGCTCACAGTCCAAGTGAGGATGTCTGCATTAATTAAACACAGTATTTGTTTCACTGTTGTTTAAAGGCAAATTTAACAGTTATCCTGAGTTATAGGGAAGTACAATGCAAATATACATATAAAAACTCCAGTAGCTTTTCACTGTAAGCATCCATCTCATTTTGTTAATCTGTTAATCTCAAATCAAATTAATTAACACTCTTTCATAATTGGCACTTACATGTTTTAAATCTTCTACTGACTTATTTGTCCTTGTTTGTATTTCACTTATTAGATTAAAAGCAATTTCTCATCATCTGTGTCCAAGCCTTCCACTGTCAAAGCTCTGAGGTTATATAAACAAGGCATATTGTTTATCTTAGTCTTGGATTCATGTGACTCCTTTTTTTCCTTTGCTCATTCTTCAATCAGTGTTATGAGCATTGTCAGAGGAATTAAGAAAAATCTGAACATATTAATTATCGGTTCACGAGGCTTGTTAAATCTCAGGTATAAATTTACTAAAAATTATCATTTTGTTTTTTGCTACAGGTGCTCAATCTTTTCTCTAGGAAAGCACTTAACTTTTCTCTTAGGTTCCTTTGAAAATCCTAGCTTTACATGTTTCTTTTCCTATTTATGTCATGAACTGTCTGTTTATTAAATCTTTTACTACCTGTGTATCAAAAAGACCAATAGAAACAAAGGGAATGATAATTTCCCATACACAGTGATAATGTTACAGGAGAAATGAGGAGCATTTTAAAAGTACCTATCCCCTTAGTATCTGCACATATTATCCCTTTCATCCAAGTGCTGTATTTTACTCAGTGTATCAGCTGTCATATTAGGGTCACCAAACAGATTGTGGTGTTTTTACCTCTTAGTTCCTGTAACAGGGTGGCTTGACAAGGGACTAGAAAGCATGGTGCTAAGCCAACCCTGATTAATTTAGGGAAATCAGGTGACCTCCTGTTATGCTACACTATATATCAGGAATAGGCAACCTATAACATGCGTGCCAAAGGCGGCACGCGAGCAGATTTTCAGTGGCACTCACGCTGCCCGGGTCCTGGCCACTGGTCCGGGGGGTTCTGCATTTTAATTTAATTTTAAATGAAGCTTCTTAAACATTTTAAAAACCTTATTTACTTTACATACAACAATAGTTTAGTTATATATTATAGACTTATAGAAAGAGACCTTCTAAAAGCGTTAAAATGTATTACTGGCACGCAAAACCTTAAATTAGAGTGAATAAATGGAGACTCGGCACACCACTTCTGAAAGGTTGCCGACCTCTGCATTAGAATCTAGTATCTTGTTTTGAAATCCATTGCAGAAATGTCTGCACCAAGCTGATTTGTCAAACAAAGCCCTGCACCATATAAATAACCTGAAAGATTGCACTGCATTGATATTAATAGAAAATGTAAAAAATCATTATATAAGCAAATGCAGCAGAGCAATCTGTACTGACTGAGGATACAGAAGGGATGCACAAGTAAAATAGTATTTTAAAACCTATATTAAAGGGCTATTTTATATGTTGGTTCTTTGAAATCATTATTTTTAAAACAATTATTTTAAAATGTAATTTTTAAAAAAAAAATACTCTCTAATTATAGGATTATAACATTTCAGACCATATGATATAAATGCAATTCAGGTTCTTGGAAAGTTCGTGTCTTCTATTTGCATCTTGCCCACACCCTGAGGTGTGCTTAACTCAGAATAACTATTTGGCTTGTTCTGTCTCACTGTTTAAATACAAACAAATTTTCTTTGATAACAGTCAGGCAATGATTGATGCCCTGATCTTACAAAGAAATCCATTAAGACTGATCCTTTCAGAATCCCATTGACCATGTTAGCAGATCCCATTGCATGATCAGGTATTAAAAAGTGGATTTGTTAGCAAGGATGGTGAGTGGCTGATGTTAGACAGTAATAGCAGAAGATTACTAAGCAAGTTATGAATATCTCAATGGTTTGCTGGTACAAACAGTAACCTGTTGCTAGAGTGATGGAGAAGAGATCTGTTGCCATGGAAACAAATATAGCATAATGGAGAAACCTGATAGATGTACAGCACCATTACTTCATTTTAGACAAACACAGCTCAGCAGCCTATTATAGCTAGCGCCCCTTGTTCAATGAGAATTTTGATTTTAAAATCTTAAACTGACATGTAACAGTTACTTGTAATTTAAGGAAGTTGTACAAACTTCACATTAGGGATAACAAAATGTAATCTATTGAAAACTCACTATGAAATGAAATAACTAAGCTTTAAATAAACATTGAAGATAATTAAATCTTGTGTGTAAATTCTTTAAGTTTCCAATGAAATAAAAATATGACTATAGGGCTTAATCCTGCAGTTCTTACACAGACAAAACTCATACTGAAGGTAATGGAGTTTTGCTTTTGTAGGGACTGTGTGAAACACAGAATAATGCCCTAATTCCATAGTCCTAATGCAAGAAAATCTTCCATTGAGGTCAACAATATTTTTTCTTACGTAAAAAACAGGCAGCTGAAGCCCCTATAGTCGTGATTCATCTCTGCACCAATGCTGAGCCCTGTGCAGGGCCCTAGAAGACAACAGTCCTCCTCAACCTCAGGGCTTTTAGGGCCCTGGTTTGACCCCTCTCACGGATTAGAGAATGGCAAACAGTCTGGTGCCCAAACACTGTAGACTCCATTTTTTCATCTTGAGTTGAGGAGTTTGCCTTGATTCAAGACAGCTGAACAAATTTAGTCATTGGTTTAATAATGTCAAACTTTAAGAACACCATAACAGTGTGAAGTCAATGGGTGAGCTCGTTCTATTCTCATTAACATCTAATTGTACACTTTTAAAAAAAATTGTTCTTCTTTTCTCTATTTAAAAAGTTTTATTGGATTTTACAAAATGCAAAGATACAAAAACATAGCCAAAGTCACATAGGGAACCAAGAACTCTTGTTCCTTTGCAGCATTACATATGGATTGGGAAATACATGGTGTCACTTTCTTATCAGAGGAGGAAAGGATTAAAAATGGGGGGATGCTTCCCCAATCAGGAAATGCCCCACACAAAAGCAGTGGGATCTGGAAGACTGTGTTTACAGGATTGCTTTTTTCGATTTTTCCCCTCAAAAAACTAGGCGGGACTTGTTTTATCCTCCATAGAAGAGTCTGGGATTCCCGCACACCCTAAACTTATGTATTGCCAGGGTTCAGCACAAGTCGGGGGTGGGGGAGGAGAATAGCAGGGAAAAGAAGGGGGAAATTTCAGCAGAGACAACATGTCCCTTTTACATCTAGCTTGTCCTCTAAGCCTATATAGGCAAATACTGGCCCCATTCTTCAGGTATATACAGAAGGGTGCTGAGTGGCCTATATTTCTAGGGTACCACCACCACCACCACCACCAGTGAAGTAGAAAGTTTCTTGTTTTAATTTTTTATGCTTTTGTCTCCTGAGCCAAAGTTCTCTGGTTACCAATTCATTCCCACCACTGTACTTTCTGTTTCTATGGTAACTATGCCAGTTGTCTGCTTAGCCATTTATAAAGCATCTTTTCCATTTTTAATCACTCTTCTGCACTAACAGGGAGGGAATGCCTGAAAGTCACATATGAATTCAAGGAGATAGGTATTTTATTTGCAAGTCTTGGTGCATTTGTAGACAAATACAGGAGGATAGAATGATAATTTTTGGAGACTCTTACTGGTATGAACCTGATGTAAAGCAAGAGTGAACTTGCATGCTAAAATGGATATGGGAAAGCACTTATCTTTTTGATCACCAGTAAAATATACATGGGGTCTTAATTAATAAAGAATTTATAAGCATTACTTTGCAGTAGTCAGGAACAAGAGTGAGGTGGAAAAGAGTTGTTCCATTATCTCTGTCTCTCTCTCTCGCTCTCTCTCACACACACACACACACACACACACACACACACACACAATTTGACTCACAAATATCTCTCCCTCTCTCTCACACACACACATAATTTGACTCACAAATCTCATCTTTGCCTCACATAATCACTCATCTCTTGTGACTTACCTAAGACACTTTATTAATCCAATCTGCCTCCCATTAAAACAAACGAACAATGGAAATAGTCACATTGACTTCAGTGTAAGGTGGATCATTCCCTAGTATTTTACATGAAAGAGTAAACAAATTATATTGGGCCAGATGTATTCCTGGGATACTCAATGGCCCATTGTATGTTCACATCAAAGTAAACATAAATTGGGGATTTGGGGAAATATTTCAATGTACTGTAATTTTTAACCATATTATTTTACAGCTACCATCAATTACTAGAGACTATAGCAGCTGTTGGTACACTAAGGTCTGGTCTTCACTATGGGGAGATCAACGCTGCTGCCTGTTTGAGCATATCCTTTATGTAGCATGCCCTGATTTTTTTAAATATTCTTTTAAAACATTTTATAATCTCCTCCCATGCTAAGATTTAGGAGGGGCAGATCTACAAGTATCACCAAAATGTTTATGCACACTCCACCTTCTCAGACCTCCCTTTACTTACATGTGCCTGCATACTGCCTGTTATCGCTACAGTTTTCTGCTTTGCTGCTGCTGCTACTGCTAAATGCCCTCTTGTAGGACCTGGAGCAAAATGTGCCCACAAGTTCCCGCCAGAAGAGTGCATGAGAGTGATGTCATTATGATAGTGCATGAGGCAGGAAGTGCAATTGACTGTCAACAAACAGTGGAACTGATTATATTCAAAATGCTGTAAAATGAACACAGTAAACAACCTGAAAAATTGGGAGGACGGGGTTTCTAAGCCTTTTCAGTTTTAACAATCTTACTTATGAACTTGCTTCACTTTCCACATCTGATTACTGCCACTGAAATCAATAAACTACTCACACAAATAAAGTTAAAGCACATCCATAAGTCATTGACGAGTCAGTGCCTTAAAGGCTTCTTGAAACACAAATAGCAAAATTTTCAGATGGAAATGTTATTTTCAAGTTGAAAGTGTCCCTTTAGGCAGAATTCCACAATAAAGTCGATGGGGAATTCAGCTTAAAAATTGATGGCACTATATAAGCCCTAAATTCTAAAGAAAGTTTGGAGTATGTACATTGAAAAGAAAGCTTGGGGTAGACATACTGAATTGTGAATTTACCAGATTCTTGCTTCCTGAAAGGATTTTATGACTTCAAATATAATTAGTGATATAATCATTTACAAGTAGGAATATATCTGTTATATGAATAATTTCTAATGAAAGTATTTAGGTTATGTACATGACATTCACTATAATTCCTAAATAGGAAAACATGTAAAAATGTTACCAGCCATCTAATCAAGGATTAAGCTTCACTGAGTTTTACCAATTTCTGGAGGAATTTTAAATGCAGAGGGGACAGTGTGTTAGAAAATTATTCAGTTTTGTTCTCTTCAGTGAAACCAAAATGAGAGGTTTAATTTAAATTCACTCTGCATAGATTTCACTTGATGTTGCTTAATGGAATAGAATGCCAGCAGGTTACACATTAATGCTGTTTTACATTTAGAAGCATGAGCTGACCCTATCGCTTTATATAAACTGCAGTAATTGTCTGCTGCATTATTGGAAGGACCTTCCATCTTTCCACTTTAGGAGGTACAGTTACATTAAGCTAATAATTCAGAAGTTCAGGTATTTAGTGTTTACATATTTCTGGTGTCAAAATACAGTACAGTTTCTGCAAGTAGATATCTTTGGATCTGAATCTCTCAGATCTATCATATATAGAATAAATCAACAACCTTCAATCCATGCTTTTTTATCCAAGAGGTAAAATAAACCGACCTACATATATGCTTTTAAAATATGCAACTAATTCAAAAATCACTGTATATGTAACTGTCTATCAAAGAAAAAGGCTATAATTTGTTTTTTACACAATTTCTCCTTGAGCATTCAATCAGCAGCATCCAATTACCAGTGGTGATCTTTGCTTTATATGAAATTAGTTTGCCAGAGAGTGAATTAACCCTTCTGCTACCATATAAAGCTGCCATAGGTATGCTCAGATTTAGCCACAGCACTCCATCCTTTTTTAATATCTAAGCTTCTATAATGCATTTCTGGGGATACCCAGAGCTGTGAGCCATGGTGTTACCTCTCTGCCTCAGCAAGAGTGAGAGTTGATGGAGATTAGACTGTGTCAGGTCCCTGCCACATCAGTCTGTCTTCCTTACCAGCAAATTCATTGAGAGTCTACCAGTCTCAACCTTACCTAGCCAGTAACAGTGAGCAAACTCCAGACCCCAACCTCCTCTGAGATGTGTCTCTACCATGCACAGCACTTATCACTGTGCATTTACAGCAGATATTAAGTTTGCTTCTGTTTTAAAGAGTCACTGTTACAGTTTATTAATTGGGGTAAATACACCTTTCTAACACAGCACTGAGTTGGTTTATAGTAAAAATAAAAACACATTTATTAACAAAAGGACATGGGTTAAGTGATACCAAGTGGAAGGAATAAAGATACAAAGGTTTACAAACGAAACTGAAAATACACTTTTGTGGGCTAAGACCTAACTTAACAGCCACAGTCTTTTTTCAAGGTAGTTTCCTCACCAATCTTCCTTTTCCAGCAGTAATAGCTGGCTATCTCTTAGCCAGGATCCCCACAGAATCCAAGACACTTTTCTGTATCTTCTCGGGTAAAAGATTACTTAGTCTTTCCGTGTGTTGTTAGATCTCAAAGTCTGCCTCTGTTTACAGAGCCAAATTGATCCCCTGAGGTTCAGTTTGCTGTCTCTTCCTGGTGGTTGACTGTATTTTGATTAATGTGTCCCCTTGTGTGCTCCTATGTGATACTTCCTGCTGCAATTTTAGAAAGTAAATGTTTTCTTCCTGCAATCTTTGATACAAATCAATAGCCTATTAAATTTGTCTGCACCTGGTTTGAGGTGTTGGACTCTTTCCTTTGTCCAGAGAAAACCTGTTTATCAACTCCCCCTGACGTAGCTGGTTTAAACATCTTCTAGTCACAGATTTTAAGGCATAATAACAGTGAGTATCCATAATTCCACGCACAGCATTGTCACATACATTTCACAATGATATTACTGATCAGTGAAGTATTCGTTTTTTCAAATGATACCTCAACAAGGCATCTTTTGTACAAATATCATTTGCAGTAATGTGCAGGGTATGAACACAGGGGTGCCTAGGGTCTCAGCTTGACTATTGCAATTCTCAATATCTATTATGAAGTTAAATACCCTATAAAACCTCCAGTTTGTTTAGAACATGACAGCCCGCATGCTCAGCAAGACAGGTCACTGGGAACACATCAACACAAACCACTGTTCTCTGCACTGGCTCTCCATTGAATATACAATCCAGTTCAAGGTCACTGTCCTGATTTTTAAACGTCTTCATGGAATTGGTCCTAGCTACCAATAAGATTTGGGGGAGATGAGGGTAGAAAATGTTAAATGAGAGACAGATCACGACAGTTGTTTTTGAGCTCTTGGGAAGTGTGTGGAACAAACTTAAGTGATGGATGCCAATATAAGAATCTAAGATAGAAAGACTGCAACATAGAGTACTTCTTTTAACATCAGCATCTGTATCAATTTGAAAAGGTATGTAAGGCCTCTTGTGGCATAAAGACGCAGGACTCAGTTGTAATGAACAGAATTCTTTATTGACAACATTGGACATTGAAAAGGTATCCAGTTGTTCCTTGCTCTCAAACCCACCAAGCGGGTGCTTAAGGCTCTGATTCCCGATCTGAACTAAACTAACCTAACTTAACTAAACATCAGTTCTCCAATGTTCATTTGGTATATTTTAAAAAAGACTGATATATGTAAAATTACTGGAAGTGGATAGTGCTGTTGCAGATAATATAAGTTCTGCTTCACTGACTGGATAAGCAATTGTGTCTTGGTGCTGCTTCTGCCAACAATATATGTCCATGCAAGCAATCAAAACATGATATATCAAAATAGTACAACATACACATACATATAATGCATAGAAATATTTCTAAAAGTTTTTTAAAAAAACTTCCAAACAATTTTGACAGTTCCAGTGGAAGAGGCTGCTTGCTATTCAGTGATCAGGAGTGAAGCAGATGAATCTCCTACTGTTTTTCTATTTTCTCCTCTGTTATGAGCATAAATCAGTGAACTGGATCAGAGATTTTTATGGTGGGCCAATGGGTACAGAACAGTCATCTTGCTGGAACTGGCATAATTAAATTTATGCTAAACTACTGCAGGAATCAAAACATCTTTGTTTCATGCTAAGAAAGGCCCAATTTAAGTAGGCTGTGTTCAGGTAGACAGCAGGAATTATTTGATATCATCAATTTGTTTTTTATTTATATTTGAAGAAAAAAATTCTGCTAACTGTGTACTGCAATGCTAAGTAACCATCTAAATCTATCACTGTTACCCTCTCCCTGCCTGTCTCATTCCCACTGTTTGTTTGTTGCACCTGTTTGGTGCATCTTGTCTTAATTTAGGCATTGATTCTGCAAACCCTTATGCCTGCAAATAACTTTCTAGAACTTTGATTACAAGCTTTTTAGGACAGGATCTCCCTTTAAACAGTGTTTGTAAAGTGCCTAGCACAATGGAGCTCTGGTCTGAGTGGGGCCTGTAGGCACGATACAATACAAATAAATAATAATCGTTGTACAATATACCGTGCATTCCAGCTGGCCCAAAAATGGATTGAAAACTGAAATCGAAACGTTTGCAGTTCCTACCTGTTTTCTGATTCGCTGTGCTTCACATTCTCTACCTGAACACCCTCCTAGAGGTATGTTCCTTGCATGGAGTTCACCGAAACAAACCCTGTTTTCTGTATCCAAGGCCTATCAGTGCCCTCCTTCAAAGTTGTTGGATTCTTCCATTCTATCCACACTATTATTTCTTCATGACTTACTGCACAGAAGCAAGGAAACAATACAGTTATACAACCCCTTTGCCCTAGCCAAAGTTGTTTTTTCTTTGAAATTTCCAAGACAGCACTTAATAGATATTGAATTGTGCCATTATTGTCTTAATTCAGATTGCCTGCGTTTGTTTTCTACAAACAGAGACTCAGTAATGAATAGCTGATACTGTTTGGAGCTGGAAAGCAGATGCATAATCACTTACATTAACCTTTGGAATATTTGGACTCAGCCGGGAATCACAATTTACTCCTTGCTCTGGGGAAAAGTAACCTGCCAGCCCTATACCTAGTACAGATCGTTTCCCACTCCACACCAGCTCAGCTGGTAAATAGGTGAAGTCAAGACTCCACCCATTCTTTGCCCATGCTTCCCCATTCCCCAGCTCCTGGTGGAGGATCTGCAGCTGCTCTTGCACTCATTTTCATACTGATCAACAATGTGATTAGCTCATGTAGGATATTATGATAGCAACTCATGCCCTCTTAATCCCCTGCATAGACAGAGTATGAGTGACAATCTTGCCGATAATGAGTTGTACCCATTTCACAGCTGAGTTGCCAACTGTCAAACCAACCTCCTGAACTTTGGAGTTTGAAGTGTCAGTTTGGGAGTGACAATGATGATTTCTCCCATACTCTTGAGCATTCTTCTCACTCTCACCTGCTTGGTTGCTAAAGCATGACACTTGATCTCTCTTATGTATACATACCACTTTATCGTATGCAGGGCCGGCTCCAGGCACCAGCCGAGCAAGCTCGTGCTTGGGGCGGCAGATTCTACGGGGCAGCATTCCGCCCAATCCTAGGGCGGCAAAGCTGCTTTTTTTTTCTTCTTTTTTTTTTTTTTTTTGTTCGCTGATCCGGCCGCCCTATAGGAGGAGGGGAGCGCCCTGCTGGGAGTGGGCTGCGCGCTCCATCTGCCCCAGCTGGTGCCAGGTCTGTAGCCAGCCCGGCAGGGCAGCCCGCGTCCTTCCCTCCCCGCCGACCGGAGTGGTGCAGAGCCCTCCCGGCAGGCGGCGCGGCAGTCAGGGCCGCGTGGCGAGCTCCCCGCTGAAGCCCTGGCCGCCCCCCTTCTCTCTCTCCCCCCGCTCTCTCCCCCTCCCCCCGCT
>NW_020664562.1:19193096-19220947 GCF_002925995.2 Terrapene triunguis | reverse complement strand
CCCCCCTTCTCTCTCTCCCCCCGCTCCCTCCCCCCCCCCCCCCCCCCGCCGGGGCCCGCCCGCCCCCCCGGGCGTCCCCCTGCCCCCTGGCTCCGGCCGCGCTGCAGGTTTTTTCTTTTTTCTTTTTTTTGCTTTGCTGTTCTGACCACCCCCCTTTTTTTATTTTTGCTTGGGGCGGCAAAAAACCCAGAGACGGCTCTGATCATATGACCTATTGTTTCTCTTTTTATAACCTTATTAGAACCTATTCTCTTTTCTGGCTAATCTAATTTTCTTTAACAACCTCTTTCCTGCAGATGCTGCCGTAAATCTTCTTCCTGCTTTTTCTACTACTCCTCTCACTTCAATTTTTGTCCTTTTTCTCTCACTCTCTTCTCCTTCTCAGTTAGAATGATTCAATCTGTGCTCATTTTTCATATCTTTTTAATCTAAATATTTGTCAGCAGCATCTGCTCCAGATGCCTTACTAGAAAGTTGTTACAATTAAGTTCTTGACTTGTTATTTGAAAATATCATCTGTATATGTGGGATCCAGGGAGCTGGGCTCTGTAAAATGCTGAGCTTTGTTACTTTTGGTTTCATCCAAGAATCAGAAAGTGCTTTATGAACATGAATTAAGCCTCACAACACCACTTGGATGTAGGTAAATATTATTTTACCTATTTTGTGGCTGTGGAAACTTGAGCAAAGAGAGATAAATTGATTTGTCTAAGCCATCAGTGATAGACTCCCATTACTAAAATAAACCCAATAACAATCACTCACCTTGGAAACTGAAGGAAGGAAAAAATCATAACTTTTGGGACTTTTTATGCTCTCTTTGTAACTGATGTTTGGTTCTTGTACACCAAGGTGATTGGCAGACCATAACGGAGTATGCCTCATGGCTTCCTGATCTAACCCCTACACAAACTTCCCTCTATTCTGCTCACTTTCCTCTAAACCCATTTAGCAAAGCTGAAACCCAGTATGCTTGAGTTCTGTAGATCAACAGCCAGAGTGTAGCTGTTTTTCAGAAGCTTATACTGTATCAAACATGGCAGAACCCCAAAGCAAGTCCTTTTGCCCTCTCCCCTCATTTCCCACAAAACCCCTCAATAGGCCCTGCTTGTATTTTAATGCCTTCCCTTTTATTTTGTTTTTATCTACTTTAGATTGTAAAATACTCAGGGCAGGGGCCAGTCTTCTTGTGTGTTTGTGATTTGCAGAAGGAAGAAGCTAGTGATTGCTCAGTAGATAAATAATAATATGGCTTTGATTCATGTGTCTACAACTTATCATAGAGGCTAATATATAGCCAGGCATTTTAAAAAGGAACTAGATCATTCATTCCCACCTACTCCAATGGAAAAACTCTCTTACACCAGGCTTAAGACAGCAGGTTAGCTCTGGTTGAAGTCACTCAGCTAGGCCTGACTTGCTGTGCTGACAGAGCTCCAATTTGCTCTGCTCCCAAGATATGGCAACTCTGAAACTGGCTGTGGCTACCCACCACTTCTGGATTCCTCTCAGTATCTCAGCAGATACTGGTAGCATCCTACTGACCGATCCATATCAATGTCCTGCAGACATAACCATCGTATCCTCTTGGGTCTCTCTAAGGTTGATCACACTAGGCCCAGACCATCTTCATTCCCAGATATGAAATAAAAGGAGCAAATCAGTTGAGTTCTTTAGCCAAGATTTTTAGAAATCCTGAAAATGGGGCATCTCACAACATAAGTGAGTGATCCCCCCAGTACGAAGGAAAAGCTAGCAATTCTCCTAGCATTTCCCTGGAAGCAAGGAAAATGAGGGCTCCTTTCTCCCATTTACAAAAACTCTTGCTTTCAGGATTGCCTGAAAATAGAATCATCTGCTTGTAAGCAAGGAGCATTTTGGCCAACACTAGATCTTTAGTTCAGGCTCGAAGAGCTTTTTAATTCCGCATCCCTAATTGTGACAATTATTGCAGATAAAAAGATATAACAACCCCCCTACCCGCATTCAAGGATACCACACACATATATAATGTGACAGAGCACAAGGAGAAAGAAATACTTGACAAATACTATATACAGAAGCCTTCATAAGAGGATAAATAATTATTCATCTGCCTCTAAAATCTGGCAAATCATCTTTTCTATGCAATTTGGTGGAAAGATGTTATCATACCTTTGATCCATTAAAGAACAAATGCTGACCTAAATCCAAACCACCCTGAATAAATATTGAAGGTTGTAACAACAGAGGTTTACATCTTTCCAATCCTCAGTGGCATCATTGCATTGAACTGTGCTCATGCCAACAGACTATTGTCTTTTTTCCTTCCCCCACTTCATTTCCACTAAATTTAATCCAGTTTCTCCAGTATTGCTTTTATCAATGAGTCTGGCCGTTCTTTCAGCTGTAAGACAGTGTTTAATATACCACAATTAATTTTGTAATCCATAGATGAAAAATTAAACTTCTCTTATCAGTTACTAAACTTCTTCTTTAGCCAGAGCCTTTGTGCCAGCTTCAAATAGGCTTGTACACAAGTATATAACAACTATGAGAAAGGGAAGAGAGGGCTGCTCAGCCTCTTATCATAATCCTATTATGTAATGACTGCTGGAGACTCATAGCTCTGAGTTTCAACTAGTCTGGCTCCTTGTAGGTACTGCAGACATTCACAAGTGAGGTACTCAGATGGCCATACAAATTATGTCATTAAATGGAGACTAGAAATGGGAACAGATCATTTTCACAGCAGCTTTACTTCAGCTCCCCTGATGATGCTTGGGGAGGTGAGGCGGGAATAGTGGAGAAGATGAAAAGAGAAACATTTTTCTTTCTCTGTGAGAGCATTTATCTTTAGAATCCCTGTGCTGCAGACAAATTGGGGTCTGCTAGATATCTATTGCTACACTACCCGGGCCCTGAGAAATCTGAATGGCAAATGTATAGTGTGAGGAAGGGTAATTATTTGTTAAGAGGTTTAAGAACCTGGGGTTTAATTCTAACGTAAAATACTTGGGTGCACAATCTGCACCTGGAAAAATCTTCTGCACTGGCCATGAAAATTAATTTTTAAAAATAATAGTAAAGATTTTTAACATGTCAAAAATTCTTATTCTTGAAGTATTCACACATCTGTGAAATAATTTAGCTATTCTTTCCTTTGCCCCATAAATCACACTTTAAAAAAAATTATGATCATTAAAATATCCACAAAGAGCCCTTCATGCCAGATCTCTGAAGAGAGAAATGTTACCAAAAATAATTATTACTAAGAAATTGAACAGAAAACTAGCAACAGGACATAGGGACTGATCCAAAGCCTACTGAAGTCAATGAAAGAAGAATCAAGTCTAAATGAAGAAAGATGTTCCAGAGTCTCTGTTTCATATTCTAGCCTGTGTTCTATATTATCAAGCTACTAGGTCTGGACTAAAATAATGTATTATTTGTTAACAGCAAAAGTGCTTCAAAGATGTAGTGCATCAGGTATTGTAACTTAGGATAGATTTTGTTATTCTTTACTGTAGCTTTCAGCAAGAATATTTTGACATCACTATTGAATCTCCAGCTGTAGCTGTTTACATTAATGCTATATGGGCGGTACCAATAATAGACCAATAGAAGTGGTTGGAAATTTTTCAACAAATATTTTTGTCAGAAAATACTGATTCATCAAAATCAAATCCTTTTACAGAAATATATTGGTTTTGATGCAAGAGCACTCCAGCCTAGACTAACCACATTCGATCAGGGCTTGAAACTGTCTTCTACTCCCAGGAGAGTGCCCTAACCACCCAGCTACAGAATCAGTGTGTCTCTCTCCGGCGCAATGAATACAAACAATTTTGGAAGGTCTAAGTTTTCGTTCTGATATGGAATGTCAAAAGCTTGACTTTTTTGTAGAACAGAATTCTTGTGTTCTGGCCAGACACAATACTAATAAGACACTAATAAGACACCACAGCTTTTTGAGAAAAGCTAATGTCAATGCTATTTTTGTATTATATAGATTGCCATGCAAATATTAGCAGATGAAGAAGTGACTTTCACAAGATGTCATTTCCAAGATAGGACTTAGAGCTTTTAAATGTACAAAATGGAGAAAGTGTGAGGAAAATATTTTAGTGCCAAATTCAGCTCTCACACATCAAGTCAATGGAGTTACAACTGATTTATTCTGGTCGTAATGAGAACAGATTCTTGCCCTTCAATGTGTGAGAATTTAGTTGCTGTAATATTGGCCTACTGGTTGGAAATCTTTAAGTTCTGGGTCCAAATATCTTGGCAAGTGATCTGTGAATATGTAAGTAAAGAAAACTGCAAGTCTGCTTCCATTTTTCACTCATTCATTAATGGGATACTAGGACCAAATCTTCAGATCAGCACCCAGCCTCAGTAACTGCACTGGGCAATGACCTCATGCTCACGAGAAACAGAGGAAGTAATCCTCTCCATCAGACTGTGAAGCAGCTGTGGAAATACTCAATGGGGTTTGTATCTGTCCAATAACTAAATTATTGCTCCATAGTTCCAATGGAGAGGCAGGATGTGAAAAATGGGAACAGTCACATTGAATGAATTTCCAAGGCCATCTCATCTTGTCCATCAGAACTGAACAGGGACAGTAGAACACTAGTGCTCAGTGGTGTTCCTAATCCACAGACTAAACAGGATGTAGCTTTTAGTTAAGGTTCCTACATCATTTTCCTTTTCATGTACAACTGCAAAAGGTCCTATCTATATTAAAATTTTAACCAAGGGGCTGATGCTCCAAATATTAATGCACAAGCTTAATTTTATTGAAGTCCACAAGACTAGTTATGTGTAAGTGTCTACACACAACAGGATTAAAATTTGGTTAGGAACTGTGGTTAGGTAATCACATTTTGTTTCAGTCAGAGGCCTTGTATGATGAGTATTTTGCTGTTTTCTTCCTGTAACTGTTTATGGTTTTGTATACTTTGCAGTGCAGACAGGAATCTTGACCATATTTATGTAATCGATTTGGCCAATACTCCTTCCTCACAGTTCTCTGTGGAGTAGGACATCTCATATTACATTACTTCCCCAGCTGCTGGTGAAAGTATGTGCATGTCCTCCAGGCACTCCATTCCCTGCTGAGGCACTATAGGATAGCTGCCAATATTTTCCCGGAAGGCAGGATAGGTTTTGATACACAAACAGTTGTAATGGCGGATAAGGTGTGGCATGGACAAAAATTGAACCACACTATTTGTGACTAGCTAAAGGGACCACGTCTCTAACCAGGTACAAAGTCATGGTGAAAAACTAATGTGGACTGGGCCAAAGAATGTTATAGGTAAAAATTTAAACATGCAAAATTTAGGAAATTCTCAGAGAAAGGTGCTAAGATTATTATTTCGTACTGACTGAGCATATATACATTCAGTACGAGAAAACAAACTTAAAAATGAAGCTCAAGCACAGCCCACTAAACTGCCTGCACATACACATTTTACATCTTCTACAGTTTCAGGTTAAGATTAGCTTTTGTATTTTACAGAAAAGCAGAATTACTCATTGACAAAAGATCATTTCATTTAGAAAACTTCTTAACAAACATACAGGTTCATTATCTACAATGACAGAGATCAAGTCAAAACTTTTGAAAACATAATTGTCTTTCATTCCTTCTCTATAACTTTAACGCAAACATTAACCTAGACTAGCAGCCAATGTAGCATTTGTTCTAAAATTGTATTTCACTTTGGCAGACTAATACAGATATAAAAAAATAAAATGTCTACAGAGGTGGGCCCCTAATCACTCTAACAAGAGACGCATAAAGCTATAGTCAATATCAAAATTATAAATGCGAGCAGAAAATGAATTGAAACTCTTTACTGAGCTTGTCTGAAGTACAAGCTCCTTAAATTTGCTTCCTACTGCATTTTGGAAAGAAATGCCATTTGAGTAATCCAGTACTTTCTACTAAACCACCGTGGGCTGAAATGCATTCTTAATTACACCTAAACAACCCCAAAAAAGTCCAGGGGGTTTTCACAGGTATATAAGGGCACACTTTGGCCTTCTCTATGTTATTGTGAAAAAGAGACAAAATTGATTTGACCAGAGCACACTCAGGATTTGCAGAGGACTTGAATTACTTCTTTCCAGGGAAGCAATTTTGAGAGTGTTTCATAACCACAGTTTTAAAGCTCATTCCAGGGAAACATTTTCTGTGAAGATTTCCATCTACGCTAAAAGCTTTGAAGGATAATATGGCCACCCAAGAATGCTAAAATGGAGTTTTCTTGTGGATGAACAGGCTTCCTTTTATTCCAGGAGCAGCTAGCAGATCTTTTACCTTCTCATTCCAGAAGGCCACATTCTGAAACAGATCTGGCATCTGGCAGTCTGCCCTTGAGTTTGTGATGCAGTGCAAGGATATTATTACAGCAATTGCACTATTATGAACTCAAAAGCTTTGGAGTGCTAGTACCTCTGTAAACAAAAACAAACCCCAGCCCAACTAACCAAACACATGGTGTTTGATGTTTTCATTACCTGAAATTCATTCCAGTGCAGGGAGCCCAAAGAAGCTCCATTGCACCACTTAACACAGTTTTTAAGTGGTGCACAGGGCTTTGAACTGATCCCCAGTTAAAAGCCCTATGCACTCACCCCACTGGGGTGAGTTTCACTTTAAAGTAGCCACAGATATAATGCAAAAATGATTTCCTGTTATCAGTAATCTCTTCTATACTTTCAGTGATCACATACAATAGCTATTCCACTGTCTTCACTCGTGCGATAAAACCACTCTCTTAAAGTCTTTATGAAACAGTTAAAGGTGGAAAATTATTCAGCAGACTTTTCTCTGCTAGTATAGACTTATATACTATTTAAGAGATGTAATATATATATATATGTATATATTATGCATATATTTCTGATCAGTTAACACTAACGTTATAAAACAGCCAAATAATTATTTTGAGTCATAAAAATGATTTCAGGGCTATATTGCTTACAGAGACAAAATGTAAAGACTCCATACTTAGCGCACACACCCCACCCAACATTTGTTGATGGTAGGAGTGACCACAGGTCTATTGTGCTAAATATCCTCTGGGTGGCTACTGCCTGCCTCCAAGAGGCTCTTTGGGAGGCCACCAGTAAATGCTAATGTCCCCGACTTCTGGAGGAAGCATGGTATATAGATCTGGATGGTAACTGGATTTTCTGTTTCACAGGAACTTCCACAGTTTTGAATTCTTTTCCATCCCCAAATAAAGTTACGGGGAAAAATTGCCTTGGGTTGAGCTAAACAAAAAATCAAACCATTTCATTCCAGAAATGCTGAAATTGAACATTTCAATTTTATCAAAATATTTTTTCTTCATTTTCCCCCCAAAATGAAATTACATCAAAACAGACATACGTCAGCAAAATGTTTTGCTTTCAATTCACACAGCTCCCTTGAAGTCAGCAGATGGCACAACCCTCATCAAAGACAAGGAGGGAATCATACAGAGATGGGCCGAACGCTTCAATAGTCTACTCAATGGACCATCCACAGTCGATCAGCATGCCCTTGATCATTTACCCGAGAACCCCATCAAAGAACATCCCGACCTCCCTCCATCAGTTGAGGAAGTTGTGAAAGCCATAAAACAACTGAACTCTAGCAAAGCCTCTGGAAAGGATTGTATTCCAGCAGAACTGTATAAAGTAGCAGGCCCCAAGGCCATCAAGGTGTTTCACGAAATCTTGAGTAGCATTTGGGAGGAAGAAGAAATGCCACAAGACTTCAAAGATGCTATTATTATATCAATGTTCAAAAACAAAGGCAGCAAAGCTGACTGTGGAAACTACACAGGCATTGCTCTCCTCTGTACAGCAGGGAATACACTAGCTCGCATTCTATTGAACAGATTCATTGTGGACATATCTAAGGAGAATCTGCCAGAAGTGCAGTGTGGTTTCAGACCAAATTGTAGTACTATGGACATGATCTTGGTCGTGAGGCAGGTCCAGGAAAAATGTTTATAGCAGAACATGGACCTGCGTGCAGTTTTTATCAATTTGACCAAAGCTTTTGATGCGGTCAACAAAGAGTGTCTGTGGGCAATTCTGCATAAACTGGGCTGCCCAAGAAGGTTAATACAAATGGTCAGTCTGTTCCATGACTACATGACAGCACAAGTGCTCGCCAGTGATGACTTTTCTGATGCGTTTGAAATCTCAAATGGAGTGAAGCGAGGCTGCATATTTGCTCCAGTGCTGTTCAACTTGTTCTTTGCCTGTGTCCTCAGCCATGCCACAAAGGACTTGGATCAGGGGCTATACATCCGCTACTGACTCAGTGGCTCCCTCTTTGATCTTCGAAGACTCAATGCTAAGACCAAGACACTGGAAAGACTTCTCGGCGAGGCATGTTTTGCAGATGACTGCACCTTGATAGCCCACAGACCTTCAGGTCATCGTTGATAGATTTTCTGAAGCATCCCAGCTCTTTGGCCTCACCATCAGTCTTGGGAAGATAGAGGTCTTGTTCCAACCAGCTGTGGTGTTTAGATGCTGCATGTGATTATTAGAACTGGGAGCACTGGCTGTTGGGAGTCTGAAAGGACAGGAAACAGGAAGGAGGGGGGAGGAGTTGAGGAGGCTGGGTGAGAGTTACAGAGTGTGCAGTTACAGCTTGGTAAAGAGACTTCCACTGTAAATAAAGTTCTGTTGAAGTTTGTTAATACCTTGCCTGGGTGATACAACATTTTGGCAACGAGGATGGATCTTCTGCCTCTGAACCCACCTGCACCCTTTCTGCAAAGCCCAGGTGAGCCTCCAATTGCTTTTACTGTCTGGATCCATATGTTTGAGACTTATCTGCTTGCAATCAGTGCTACAGAGATTTCTGAAGTAAGAAAGCGTGCTCTGCTAATCCACTGCCTTGGAGCAGAAGGGCAGAGTATATTTTACACTTTTCCCCTTGCAGATGATAAATATGAGACTGCACTCACTGCATTAAAGAACTTTTTTGTGCCAAAAGTGAATGTAGTAGCTAATTGCTACAGATTTCGCCAGCATGAGCAGAAACCAGGGGAGACTATAATGCAGTATATTGCTTCCCTAAGGAGTCTGATTGTAACTTGTGACTTTGGGAATATGGCAGATGAGATGATTAGAGACCAGCTCATTGAGAAAACAACCATGCTTTGTGTAAGAGAACGCTTACTTCTAGAACCACAACTTACACTAGAAAAAGCAATAACCATTGCTACTAAGATTGAGTCAGCTACAGCTGAAGCCAAAATAATGAGCAAGGGTACAGGAGGCCCAGTCCAGGGTGTGACTCCTTTGCAGAAAAGTTCACTATCACTGCAGACAAACAATTGCAAAAGGAAAACTAATGAAAAGCCACTGAATCAGCAAATGCAAAATACAGTAAAAGCATGCTTTCACTGTGGATCCCCACAACATCTTGCAAGCTACACAGGATGTCCAGCAAAAGTAGCTCAGTGCAATCATTGCAAAAAGACTGGGCATTTTGCTAAAGTATGTCGCAGTAGACAGTTCAATCAACAGGTGCATGCAGTTAAAATACCAGATGTTACTGTGCTGAGTGTGGACAAAATCACTACTGCACATATTCCAGAACAGATAAAGTGCACTGTAAATGTTTCTGCCATACCCTCAGGCAAATCACACTCTATTCAGCTAATGTTGGACACTGGCTCAGCAGTATCTATACTACCTGATTCCATCTATTTGCGTTACTTTAAAGATGTGCCTCTTACTGAACCCAAACTTCACTTGGTGTGCTATTTGAAAAACCATATTCCAGTACATGGCTGCCTGCCAGCAATAGTTACTTTTGGTGATTGCTGTGTAACTGCGGAGTTCTACATTGTCCACAAAGGCACTGCTATCCTTGGCAGAGATTTATTAACTGCTTTAAATCTCAAGGTAGTTAATGGACGAATTGATCTTCCTCAGCAAAGCACTCTTGCGGTACACACACCAGTTTCAGCTGGGACCCAACTCCAGGTTGAGGAGAAACTCGGCCGTGCTTATGGGTTTCTGCATAAAGTTAAAATGCGGAATAATGTGATGCCTGTACGACAGAAATTACGGCACTTACCATTTTCAGTCAGGGAAGCTGTTTCAGAGGAACTTAGAAAACTTGTTCAAAAGGACATTATTGAAGAGATTAACTCCTCGGAATGGGTTTCACCTATAGTAGTGACGCAGAAGAAGGGTGGAGATATTTGCCTTTGTGTGGACTTAAGGGAGCCAAATAAAGCTATTGTGATTGACAGCCATCCTCTTCCTCACATAGAAGAAGTATTTGCAGAACTCCTTGGAGCAAAGATGTTTTCTACTCTTGATTTGCAGAGCGCATACCACCAGGTTATGTTGCATGAAGATAGCAGAGACCTCACAGCATTTATTACACATGAGGGACTATTTCGTTTTAAACGTGTTCCATATGGTCTCGCATCAGCCCCAAGTGCCTTCTAAAAAACGATGTCATTGATTCTGAAGAATCAACATGGAGTTCAGTGCTATTTGGATGATATTATTGTGTTTGGAAATACTACTGAGGAGCATGACAATAACCTGCAGTCTGTACTAAACTGCATCAGCAAAGCAGGCCTCAAGCTCAATAGGTCCAAATGCAAATTTAGACAAACTGAACTCTCCTTTCTGGGGCATACAATTTCACAGGCTGGACTAAAACCTGATCCAGATCATATCCTGGCAATTTCAAATGCTCCTCCTCCAACAGATATGCAAACCTTACGTTCCTTCTTGGGTCTTACCTCCTGGTATGCAAAATTCATTCCCAATTATGCTTCTGTCATTGAACCATTACGAGAATTACTATGGAGAAGTTCAACCTTAGTGTGGACAACGGATGCACAAGCTAGTTTCAAAAGGGTGAAAGACTTGATTGTGCATAGTCCAGTACTTGCACTATTCAGTCCCGCATTGCCCACAATTGTAACTACTGATGCTTCTGATTATGGATTTGGGGCTGTCCTCACACAACTTCATGAGGACAACACTGAGAGGACTGTTGCATTTGCTTCAAGGACACTAAGTAATGCTGAGAGAAAATATTCTACATTTGAAAAAGAAGCACTTGCTTGTGTCTGGGCTACTGAAAAATTGAGAACTTACCTGTGGGGCCACACGTTCAAGTTACGCACAGACCACAGCCCTTTGACGACGTTGCTCACCACGGAAGGACTGGGAAGAGCGGGATATCGTATTGCTAGATGGTCTGCAAGACTACTCTCTTTCAATTATGAATTGGAATATAAGCCTGGAAACAAAAATATGGTAGCTGATTGCCTTTCTCGCCTGCCTTTGCCTTTACCAGATGGTCCACCAGAGGATGAGGATGTAGTAGTTGCGCTTATTACAAGCACTCTTACTGCAGTTACAAGAGAACAATTTCAAGCTGCTTGTTCAGCATGTCCAATTCAACAAAAACTACAGGAATTTCTGACAAAGAGATGGCCCAGTAACCCTAAAAACCTTGACCCAGTTTTGCTGCCTTATTTTAGAGTTCGGGATGAACTTTCTTTGCTCGATGGCTATGTGCTACGAGGTACACACCGGCTACTTGTGCCAGAAGGATTACAGTCAAAACTCATACACGTGGCACATGATACTCATCAAGGAATTGTTAGAACCAAACGACGACTACGGGATCTGTATTGGTGGCCAGGGATGGACTCTCAAACTGAAGCACTCATAAAATCCTGTGTCACTTGCCAAATGCATGATAAGACAGCAGTGACATGTACCCCTCCATTACAGCCTGTTCCTCTTCCTGAATCTGCATGGGAAAAAGTGGCAATTGACATTGTAGGACCCTTTGATACTGCTCCAATTGACTGTCGTTATGCCATCACTTTAATAGACTATTTCAGCAAATGACCTGAGGTAGCGTTTACATCACAAATTTCTTCTGCTACAGTAATTAAGTTTCTCTCTTCAGTTTTTAGCCGGGAAGGTAACCCCAAAGAACTGGTTTCAGATAATGGTAGTCAATTTACTTCCCTGGAGTTTGAAACTTTTCTAGCAGAGAGGAACATTTTACACAGGAGGTCATCCCTATATTACCCTCAATCCAATGGGGAAATCGAACGGTTTAACAGAAGTTTGAAAGAGAGTTTGCAAACAGCTAAACTGGCAGGGCGATTGTGGATACCCTTCACTACTGATTTCTTGCAAGCATACCGGGCTACACGACATGCCACAACGCAAAGATGACCCGCAGAGTTACTGCATGGGAAACAGCTGAATACTAAACTGAACATTGCTGGATTGTTAAAGGCACGACCTGATGCCCCAAACAAGGATGATGTGAGAAAGACAGTTGAACAGAACCAAGCAAAGTCTAAGGCTTTTACAGACAAACGGCGGGGTGCTAAGGAACCAAAGTTTGAGTGTGGTTCCTTTGTTAGAATACGAAAACCTGGAATCTTACGCAAAGGGGACCATAAATTCACAGCTCCTCTTAAAATCATAGAGAAGAAGGGCCCTTACACCTATCGACTTTCTGATGGGCGGGTATGGAATGCTTCTTATCTTGCACCTGCCTATGCACCAAGAGGAGATTATGCCAACATCCAGTCTGCATTGGATGACTTCACAGTAGAACCAACACCACAAGACATTGCACTGGAACCGGGGCTTGAGAGATAGCCTGTCAGACTCAGACGACCACCTGCCTGGACTAGAGACTATGTTATGTAGTATCTACAGTGTTTTCAGTGTAATATTCCTGCCAACAGTATAGTGTCTTGTTTCATATTTGTTCCTGGGGTTAGAACAACAATGTTTATTTTAATTTGGAAAGTTTCTTAAGAGAGGAGGGAATGTGGTGTTTAGATGCTGCATGTGATTATTACAACTGGGA
Source organism: Terrapene triunguis (assembly GCF_002925995.2). Lineage (NCBI taxonomy): Eukaryota > Metazoa > Chordata > Testudines > Emydidae > Terrapene > Terrapene triunguis. The sequence goes on along the minus strand of NW_020664562.1, from coordinate 19,208,067 downwards.
GCACTGGCTGTTGGGAGTCTGAAAGGACAGGAAACAGGAAGGAGGGGGAGGAGTTGAGGAGGCTGGGTGAGAGTTACAGAGTGTGCAGTTACAGCTTGGTAAAGAGATTTTCACTGTAAATAAAGTTCTGTTGAAGTTTGTTAATACCTTGCCTGGGTGATACAACACCAGCACCTCATTCCAATGCCCCAATGCCAGCCATTTTCATCCAAGGCACACAGCAGAAAAATGTGGATCAGTTCAAGTATTTGGGCAGCACCATCTCCATTGACAGTTCCCTTGATAAGGCAATTTCCTCCAGAATTAGTAAAGCCAGCTAGGCCCTTGCCCGACTCCGAACAAAAGTACTTAATCAACACAACATCCGTCTCTCCACCAAATTGAAGATCTATAGTGCAGTGGTTCTAACATCTCTCCTGTATGGATCGGAGATGTGGACTCTTTATAGACATCAAATTAAACAGCTTGAGCAATTTCACATGTGCTCCCTCCGCTCAATAATGAGCATTCACTGACAGGACAGAGTGTCCAGTATTAAGGTCCTTGAAAGAGAAGACACAACCAGGATTGAGGAAATGTTACTGAGAGCACAACTTAGCTGGACCGGACATGTCATCAGAATGGAAGTCCACTGTCTCGCAAAACAGATCTTGTATGGGGAGTTGAGTCAGGGCAAAAGAAAGAAGGGTCTTCCATATATGCACTTCAAAGATAATCTGAAGAGCAGTCTCCAGTGGGCTGGCATCAATCCCAAAGAACTTGAGCAAATGGCTCAGAACAGGACTCACTGGTGGTCTCTGACAAGATCAGCATGTAACAGGTTTGAGCAGGATCGACAAATTCATCTACAGGCTGCATGTGAAAGGTGCCAGAGAGCTGCATCATCAAACATCATAAATACACACTTCCCATGCCCTCAGTGTGGCTGACTCTGTGCATCAGGGTTCGGACTTCGGAGTCATATGCGTAGCCATAGATGAGAACTGCGACAATATCATCATCATCATCAGCGGTGGTCTACGAACATACATAAGAAAACTGAGGAAAAGAGTTATGAATGTTGTTGTGTTTAAAATGTTTGCTCTGTGAGATGCAAGGGTGCAAGTGCCTGTTCTGAAGCCCAAAACATGATGCTCCTGAGTCTGTCTTTGACACAGCCACAAGGTAGGCATAACCCTGGCCTCAGTTTGAGCACTCTTTTCCTTCCACTGGCTCCCACTCTGAGTTCTATTATTTTCTACCAACATACTAACACGATGCCCTGCTTTGTGTTTCTGGGTCATTTTTCATCAGCGTCATGATGGATTACAGGCTCATGATGAAAAATAAGGGCACTAGGCAAATATCAATATACTCAGGAGCTAAAACTTAAGAGTCTTAAGGAGCTTCTCTGCCAGAGTTACAAGTTACAGTAGAGGTGAATACCAACATTAACTGTCAATGCACATATATCTTCCATTGTTGTTTACATTGTTGTTTTAGCTGTGTTGGTCCCAGAATATTAGAGAGACAAGGTAGGTGAGGTAACATCTTTTATTGGACCAGCTTCTGTTGGTGAGAGAGAAGAAAAGCTCTGTCTAGCTTCAAAGCTTGTCTCTTTCACCAACAGAAGCTGGTCCAATAAGAGATATTACTTTACCCACCTTGCCTCTGTAATGCAGACATAGATGTGCAGGTGTTTAAAGCAGAAGGGATTCAATACAATCTTTCTTCCAAAGAATGCTAACTCGCCGTCTGCTTTCCTTTCTGATCATCAGTGCAAGATTTAAAGTTTGTTTCACTGGAAAAAAAACCATTAAAGCTTGAAGAGCAGGGGAAAATAAAACTATTTGAACTGGACACAGAGTCAAGGTATTTATCAGCTTCCATAAGGCTGCTTCCCTCACCTCTTTGAAATCCCTTTTCAAGTCCCACTTCTGCTGCAGTGACTGAAAGAAGTCAGCCAGCATAGACTAGCTAGTTTGAGGGACAGCTAGGGAATTGAAAGTAACTACTTAAGTAATGATAAAAAAAACCACAGGAAATGTTTCTATATACATAAAAGTGCATAGAGGTGTATAAAAATGTGAGTCATGAGCTTAATTTAAGTGTTTCAAGATTGGGGCCTAAGAAGTCATGCAGCTTTTGAAGGGCAGGGAAAATGGGGACCATTATATATGTACCATTTTAATATACATATATGCATCATGGGCCAGAGTCTCAGGTGGAGTAAATCAACATAGCACCACTGAAGTCATTGGAGCTATGTGGTTTTGCACAAGCTGAGCCCTTTCTATTTACCCTTGTAAGCGTTTGGAGCTCGGGTGGGCAAACTTTTTGGCCTGAGGGCCACATCTGGGTGGGGAAATTGTATGCAGGGCCATGAATGGAGGGCTGGGGCAGGGGGTTGGGGTGCGGGAGGGGGTGCGGTGTGCAGGAAGGGGCTCAGGGCAAGGGGTTGGTGTGCAGGGGATTGGGGTGCAGGAGGGGTGCGGCAGGGGGCTCAAGTCCGTCAATGGCTCCTGGGGGTGGAGTGGTATGGGGTGAGGCAGGTGGCTCCACCGCATGCTGCCCACACCTGCGGGTACCACCACCAATGGTCCCATTGGCCACGGTTCCCCTCTGTCCCCCACCCACCCCCAGGGGCCGCAGGGACGTGATGCCGGCTGCTTCCGGGAGCGGCGCAGGGCCAGGGAGCCTGCCTTAGCCCTGCTGTGCCATGGGGCTGTCAATCCCGCAAGCCAGATTGAAAGTCCTGACAGGCTGGATCTGGCCCGTGGGCCATAGTTTGCCCTCCCCTGGTTTGGAGAGTTGGACCCTGAGGCTGTGATCATGCAGTTGGAGCTCCACAGGTGAATCTTTGTGCCTATTCAGAGAATCATTAAGTTTCAGTGGAATTCCACATAGACATGGTGGTTTGTGCACAAGGATCCAGTGGCAGGATCAGGACCTTAAATTGTAAACTGTTTGGGGCCGAGGCTGTGTCTACTTCTGTTTGCACAATGGGTCCCTGATCCTGCTGGGGGGCTCTGAGGTGACAGTGATATAAATATCTATGAAATAAATATTATTAAACATCTTTACACCCCCTCCTGGAAAAGACAATATTAATGGAAGGGAGCTTCATTTTTTCCATTTTATTTTTAATTTTGTAGAATTTACAAAATATGTCATTAGACCTCACAGGAAAAGAACAACCTATCAATGGCTGTTAAAAAAAATAACTTTCTTGATATCATATATGTCCTTAAAAAGAATAGCAATTACTAATTCTTTTCCCTTGACCCTGACTTGTACAGGAAAAATGATGATAACAACCATTATCCTAACACCTTAGCGTCTGAGCTTTAAGTATCCAAAGGCTTTGTTAATAATAAACAAATACTGCTAAAAATAAAATGGCACCATGAATCCTATTTATGTGGGTTTCGCTCCTCTAATTCTTCCACGGATTCTTCTTCCATGGATAGGTCCTCATTTTTATATAATTTAGATAACAAAAAAACTTGGCCTCGTCATAGTTACAAAAGAGAAACTTATCATCCTTAATTGGTCTAGGTTTATCGGTTACCATAATCAATGCATGGGAACCTAAAGTCTGAAATTATAATATTAAAATAGGAACTGTTTTCCTTCTTGGCTGAGTCATTTCATTTACACCAAAGAAAGGGGTTTCAAAAGAAAATGCTTACCCTTGAAAATTCAGACTTGATTCATAATTCACAGATGATCATTTGTCGATCCTTTGTTGTATCCTACCCATACCCATGGCAGTATGCCTGTGCAAGCGTGGGGTGGACAACACTGGAGTTAATGATCATTATGTTATGATTAACTCCTGTAGAAATTTTCACAATTTGTGGCCATGCAGAATGTCCTTCCCACAGCTCTCTCCAAATGACAATCTCCGCCTCCCCCCGCCATCCTAAATTTGCAGAAGCCTAAGAACATAGAATCCTTTCTTTATAAATACCATGGGGCTGACAGACAAGCTGGATGATGCCAATGCAGCTCAAATCCTTACCCTGAGCTCAGATCTGGAGTCATTGTAGCAGATTTCTTGCTATTTCCATTCACTCCACACACTTCAAACCAGAGGAAATGATATGATCCCAAGAATGTTTGGTGAGATTTTCAAAAGCAAATAAGTGACTTAGACTCCTTGAAAGTCATGGAATATGAGCTTCTAAGTCATTTAGGCACATTTGAAAATCTCACTTATCTTGCAATTGTTATTAACAAAACACCACATCCATAGACATTAAGGGTTTCCCCCCACACTCTGCTAATCTACTGTTTCATCAGCTGCTTGAAGGTCACCATTATGCACTGTCTTTGTTAATTCACAGTTTCTCCCAAGTTTCCTATGGGTGGCCTAGGGGAATGTACACTTTATTCAATCATAACTGCCAAAGCAGAGAATGTGTGACCCCCCTCATATTCCCACAAGCCTTCTTCTCTGGAAGCCACTTGCTTTTTGCTACCCATGATATAACTTCTTCCGGGCTTTATGCAGAGCTTGCAAATGGAAGGGCCCCCAATGAAAGAGATTTTTGCCTCTCCAATTCCATAGCTTTAACCAGGCTAAGTTTCCAACTACTAATGAAAAACCTTAACAGATATCTTTTGAACTTTTAGTCGTTTGTCTGTCCAAGATACTACACCAAAAAGTTCTCATTTCTGATGAAGTATTGCACTTGACATCACTTTTAGGTAGTCAAGAGTAAGTTTACAGTAGGTCTCAGTAGGAAGAAATACATAAGAAATCTTGGTTCAAATGATCTTACATATAATATACTTGCATCGCTACGTGCTGAGTGGCTGTTGGTTCCGACTCTCTCCCTCCTCCTCCCTCACAGTCTGACCCTTCTTCCCTTCAGCATCTCTTCTCCCTTTCCTTTCCTTTCCATTTAGTTTATCTCCTCTTAACTAATAACCCCCTCATCCCCCCCCCCCAAATCATAGAACTAAAGTGGTGTTTGCTATCACACTGTTCACTCTGGTTGTGTGTTCTACCCTTTCCCTGCACCCTTTATCTGTCTTGTCTACGTATATTGCAAGCTCCCTGAGGCAGGGACTATCTAGTACTCGGTGTTTGTACAGTGCTTAGCACAATGGGTCCCCACTTTTGGTTGGTCCTTAGGTACCACTATAATAAACAAGAATAATAAATTACATGTATCTCCATTGATTTAACCTGGGCATGATCAGTCTGTCACCTTGCAAATAAATGCTGTGTGTGCAGAAGAAAATCATATGACAGTAGCCAAATTTAGATTTCACTTATCAATGTAATCAAAAGTAGCTCCACTGGAGTTCTATTAAAATTGGTGCACTATGTCCAATGACTCCATAATAGTTATATGAGGTTAATAAACTCAATCATAAAAGTAAAATGTCAGCAGTTTTCTGAGCATTGTTTTCCCTGGAATCTTATTGGATTATGTTTTCTTGGATCTGTTCCAAAGGTTCACAATCTAGGTGTAATCATGGATTTTAAAATATTATTCCTTTCACACACATTTTAGACACATGGCCCAAACTTCCATTTCAACTTCAAAATCTTGTGAGACTTTTATTATTATTATTATTATTAATCATGTGTTGAACACTGTCATTGTGGCTTAGACCTTCTCAAGTTGATGCCCCAATGGCCCCAGCATTTATAAACTCATGGATAGATTTGCATAATGCATTGGCAACAGTCTTTCTGCATCTGCTGTTTAGTTACTCTAGTTCATACAAAATGAATCAGTAAAAACTGTCATAATCTATACAGGCCAGCATTATATTTTACCACCTTTTAAAACATTTTTATTGACTGGTAGTAGAGTATTTTTATTGATTTAACTGCAATAGTTTTTACAGATACCCACATTTCAATCTGCATATGCAAATATTCACTTTGGAAGTGTTTGCCCATTTATCCAGCCATGGAAGAGAAACAAGACATATTTATTTGATCAATCAAAAGTAAGAGACAGCTGGAATGGCAAATACTCACAGAAATGTTTGCCATCAACCCATAGTGTTAAAACAAGACACAAGTAGCAAAAAAATAATAGTTGCCTATTGTTGAGAACCAAATACATCTAAGCAATCAGCTGTTAGGGATTCTGTGAGCAGGAAATTAGCAAAATTCATCAGGTGACTATTCTGACTGATCTATTCGCAGTGACCGAATAGGGGCTTTGCTCTGCACAGTTCTGAGCACTTTCAACACCCACTGAAGCCAAAATGGCTTGAAGGTGCTCGGCCCCTGATAGGATCCAGTTTTGTCCGACTTTACTGGTACCTAAAAGAAACGTTCATTGTGAATGTCTATTCAGCTTCAGAGCAGAGACGTTCTGAATTGGATGAAAGTTTTAACATTGCATTCTTTTATTGCTCAGTTTGGAGGGAAATATATTTGTCAAAGTGACTGTGGTCCCACTTACAAGAGCCTGAAATGACAATTTGTGATGATTCAGATATGTACTTAAAGCAAAGGTTAACACTGAACACTAATAAACTAGGTTTCCTCTGAGATTTGTTACACAATACAGATTGTTGTAGTGGTGTCAGGAAGCTCAGAATCAGATCATTAGTTTAAAATGCAGCTCCCTGTCTGTTCTTGTGAATTAATTAAGGCTGAATATCCAGCTTTGAGGCAGGTCTCTTGCTGCTGTCCCCGATTCCTTCTGATAAATGAACTCAAAGTGACGTGGCACTGTGAGCAACCCAAAAACATTGCTCCCCCCTGAGACTGCTGCCTAATGTGCCCTACTTCTGTGACCCACTCTTACAGAGGAAAATAAAGGCTGGATGTAGGTCACGTCTTCAAAGTTTGATCAGTCAGGCTGTGGTCTTAGTTACTGAGAAGTAACAGTGTTCTCTAAAAAGAAAACAAACAAGTCAACTAAAAAATAAAAAAAATCTCATAATACAACTAAAAACAATAAGCTAATGCAAAAGGAAGACTGTGCTATAGTAGGTTTCAAGGCACCTTGAGATATTATAGGTTTTGCATCCATGAACAGTGCTAAGCTAAATGTGTAGTTGTGTGCAACATATTGAAAGGAATAATACAGCACAGTGCATTTTCTGGCACTTAGGACAGGCGGAAGGTGCTGATGTGCATGTTGTGATGTGCAATTAGGGGTTGCCAGTTCCAAGGAAATGCCGTGCCCTGTGGTCAGCTGAAATAAATTGAAAATAGGGGGGATTGGCAGATGAACTTTATTATTTCATTTCTTATATACAGATAATTCATGTCCTGTTCATTAGTCAAATTACACAGATATCCTTCATCTTAGTCTAAAGATGAACCACAGTTATTTTATGTAGTGTGCTACTGAAAGAGAAGGATCACTAGGTGTTGAGGGCATTCAGTTTCTTGTAAGATCTCACCTTACACCTCTATATTATTTTTGTTCATTAAGGATATGTCTATACTGGAGCTGGAGGAAGAATCTTCAGCTTGTGTAGATGTATATGCAGTCGCTTTGACTGAGCTAGCACACTAAAAATAGAAGCGTAGCTGCAATAGTGCAAGAATTGGGAGGAGCTAGCTGCCCCATCTGAGAACATAGGCACATACTCGAGCGCTCTACAGCTATATTTCTAATTTTAGTGCACTAGCTGGAACAGAGCTAGCAGGGGTAAGTCTAGACTGGAGCTGGAGGTATAATTTCCAACTTAGGTAGACAAGCCCTTAGAGTCTAATTCAATGACAACTGATGTCAATGAAAGCCTTTCCACCAACTTCAGTGGGCATAGGATCAGGCCCTGACAATTCTCCTGTCATACATGCCTTGATTCATCAAAGTGCTTAAGCCTATTGTTTAACTTTATGCTCATGAGTAGTCCCATTGACTTCCCTGAAACTAGCCACATAAAGTCTGGCATGTGGTTAAGTCACTTGCTGAATTGGGCCTTACTTTGGGTATAAATCAAGAGTCCAGCCATTGAAGTTAATAGAGTTACAGTGGTCTTAAAACAGAGTTAAAATGAGATCAGAATTTGGAACAAGAGGCAAAAAAGTGAGAGCAATGAATGAAAGCAAGGAAGTGGAGGGGAAGGAGGACAACAGTAATTAAATGATCATACAGTTATATAGGTTCGCTATTGTGCAGCTTAGTGGCTTCAAGTCTTCTGAAGGGTTTATCACTATAACGTTGTCATTTTATTCCATGAATATATTCTTTCCATCTGTCACTTTATGTCCAAATAATTCCTCTTCATTATCCAGCAAGTCATTTTCATCATTAATATCATCCTTATCTCCTCATTGCACTGATTCTTTTCTTTCATTTCACAGTTCATAGACAATTATTGTTTGTTCATATCATTCTAATTTCCCTCTTAATCATTATCTTTTATATCAGATTTATTAGCCACTAAGATTTTGTTACTTTCAGATTCTCACAGTAGTGGTGCAGAGAAGCAGGGTTTTCTAGGCTGGTGGGCTGTTGAAAGCCAAATATATAAATGAAGCAGTCAGAAAAAATCTTTAGCTATTGAGTATATGATTTATTTAATCAATAGCCTATTGATTATATATAATATTTATTTTTAAACTTTACACAGGCAATGAACTATGCAACATTTTCCTCATGTTGTTTATGATGGATTGGCTTGAGTGTATGGGTGAGTCTGTACTGAGACTTAACCACATACTTACATTTAGGCATGTGCTTAAGTGTTTTACTAAATGAGGTTCTAACTACAGAAATTATTATGAAGACAACTGATTGCATGGAATGGTTGGTTGTCTTACCATGGCTTAGCTGTACATCCACACTATAACAATGTTTTTGTCAGAACTATTTAAATACATCCACATACAGAACGACTTATAGTTTGGTGCCAGAGCATTCTTGGACTCCTAGGGGGCGTGGGGCTGGCAGCGGAGCCCTGCATAAAACGTGGGGGTGCTACAGCACCTCGCGCACCCTAGTTCCTCCTCTATGTGAACTCAACGGTTAACCATTTTACCAATAACATTTTAATATGTTACACGGTTACTATTTTTAAACCCTATTTACATCCCTAGTTTCCATAAGTTCATTCTATTTAATGCCCTAAAAGAGCATTTCCTTTAGGTCAGAGATGTTCAGAGTCATGAGTTCTGGGCTGCATGTATGGATAAGCATGTATGTGTATTCTTTCACCCAATGATAATGAAGGGGTCTTGTTTTTCAGTTGTCTTTAGTATGCATTCGCCAATCTCTCCATTTATTTTAAACTTACTGCAATATTTGCACTTCTAAAGAACACTTTATCCAAGGATCAAAGGCACATTATGAACATTAATTCTCACTACTCCCCTTGAGATATATACAGTAGCATAATATATATATTACAGCTAGGACAACTGACGTACACAGATGATGAAGTTCCTAAAGTCACAAAGAAAGTCCCTGGCAGAGCAGAGACTAGGGGCAGGTCTATACTACACATTTACCTTGGCGCAGCTGCACTGATGCAGCTACGCTGCAGTATCACATTTGGTGAAGGAGTTCTAAGGCAATAGGAGAGAGCTCTCCTGTCGACTTAATAACTCCACCTCCTTAAGAGGCGGTAGCTATGTCGGCGGAAGAAGCGCTCTCGCCAACATAGCGCTGTCTACACAGGGGGCAGGGGCATGGGGCACAGACTACCCCCCCCCTCCAATCAGCAGGGCCGAGACACAGAACTCCTCTGGGGCGGGGGGAGGAGGGAAAAGAGCTCATCCAGCCACAAGGGTAGAGCCAGCTCCTCTGGCCGCATGGGGGGGCGGGTGGGGGGGAACCAGCTCCTCGGGCCACAGGGGGCACAGAAAATGGCCCTCCAAAAGTGGCCACATTATTATTTCTCTGCACACTCCTGACAGGGGGTTAAGATCAGGATAACTACATCGCTCAGAGGTATGGATTTGTCATACCCCTGAGCAATGTAGTTATACCCAAGTAAGAATGCAGTGTAGACCAAGCCTTAAACTTCGTCCTAATTGCCAGTCCAGTGTTCTAACCAATAGACCTTGCTTCCCAACTCACACTGATAAATAATGTAGCAACAATACAAAATGTAGTATTCACACTTGTGGGAATACTTTGTGTATCTTGTATCAATTGATACGAGAGATTTCATAACAAAAATTCAAATTTAAATACGGAATTGATTCAATTATCATTTCCATCCATTGATATTTTGTTTATTTTCTCCTGGACTGTTGATAATTATTTTTTGAAGCTCTGATGAGAAGGCAAGTGTTTGCATGAAGGTGAAAGAACAGCTGAAGTGCTGGAGTTTATATTTCCTATAGAATACGGTAATAAATATGTGCAACTAATATACTGAAGATTTAATACAATACAAAAAATAGCCAAAATAATGAGGGCATACATATTTTAGTATTCACATCTGCCACTTCTCCTAATTGTATTCTCATCTGTTTACTTAATAAGCAAACTGTAACCCACCCACCCCCATCACATACACTATTGCTAATACTTTACCTTAACAAAAAGCATACATACATTGCTGAGATACAAAAAATATAGTAACAAGATTTGATCTAAAGGCATCTGAATGCACTATGATACTTTGTAGCACAGTACACATATATAATTCAGATGGTGTTATTTCCCACTATAGAAAATCATCATCATCTAAGTTACAAACTTATAAAAAGGAAGAACAGATTGAACCCTTGGCATAAAAAGATAACAATCGTAGCTCTCTCAAATATGAGGGGCATTTATAGCAAGTGAGAGCTGTAAAAAAGACCATATGTTAGCTTTTTCAAGCGGCTTAGCTAAAACTGCATCGGGAGTTGGCATAGATGCCAGAATAACGAGGTACATCACAATTTGACCTAAATAATCAGACGTTATCTTTAATATTTACATAGCATGGCCTGTTGCATTTTTATTTAACATCATAGAAGATGCAGCCCAAGGGGAAGGATTATTGTAAATATCTTGATTTGGGGATGGAGCAAATGAGAGCAACCCTGAAAGCTGCTCTAGTTTACAGCTGCTTTACATGAGCTACCTATTATAGGCTCGCCAGATTGGAGCAGCCTATAATTTCTGTATGACTCAGTGCTATAGAGTCTCCTCTTTCTGCTCCCACATGTTCTGCTCCCAGCACATTCTCTATTCCTGGGGCTTTGAAGGAACAACACAGGCCCACTTAAGGTGGCTGTACTTTTCTCCCGTGTTGGAGGGTGTAACCAAAATGGATGTAAACCAGTATCAGATCAGAATGGTAGCATTTTACACCGATTTTGCACAGGTGTAAAAGACTCTATAACATGCAAGGCAATGGAGAATCATACCTTCCTGCTCGTCTAGGAAACATATTTGCGTCTTCCTTGGTGGAGGGATGGTGTGACATCTTTGAGAATGGCAATAGCCTTGGGGAAGGGTGAGGTGCTGAGCGGATGTTGAGGAGTTGTTTTGAGGATGGGCCTGGGAAATGCAGATAGTGGTAATAGATTGTTGGTTGTGAATGTCATCTTGGGATTCTTGTTGTGATAGTGGTTGTAATGGAATGCTTAAAGGATGCAGAGATAGATAATGAAGGTCCTAGAGATAGCCATAGTGGCAATAGTGGTTGGGTAAGATATTAACATTGGCAAATGATGGCTTAAAGAAGATGACCTGTTGTATTCTAGGCAAAGGAGATAGTAGTCTTGATAAATCCCATAGTACAGATGGTAATGGGGACAAGAACAAAGTATTATTATTATTTAGTTGGGGATTGTTCCTGCTTTGAGCAGTGGGTTGGACTAGATGACCTCCTGAGGTCCCTTCCAACCCTGATATTCTATAAGTCTATGAATATCTAAGGGAATATTGAAGAAAAAAATACAGATTTTTGATATTTTGTGGACATTTGATTAAATATGTTTAATTGACATGCATTCTTGTGTTATGTATAAGATATTCAATTAGTATAAATAATGCTGGAGTGTGAGAGTCTGAACCAGTTAGCTGGCAGTATAATTACTTAGGCACTCTGATACCTTGCAATTGGGCACAGCATAAATTTGAAGGGTACAACAGATTCACCACATAGCTTGGAACTTCTTGCAATTTCTCACAAATAGAAGGCCATCCCAATTCCAAACAACAAACATCTGCTCAGGGATTCATTCTACTGTCACCCTGATGAGTACTCAGGTACTAAAAATAAAAACAGAATAAAAGACCTCAGGATTTACCCCATAATGATTAATATACACATCTTAGAAGTGTTTGAGGTAAACTCAACTTCACATCAAAACTTCACTATATGGCCAAGATATGCACTAGTCAGCACTACTAAATGATCATTGGTGACTTATTACTTAATTAAAACCTCCTGTGGAGCAAGTGGTGTCATGAAAAATACTATAACTGGTTCAGCATGGACCCAACCTGAGTGACTTTCAACTCTACTAAAAGTTTCAACCTGTATACAAGGCAAGGTAAGGCCAGTTGCTGACTAAGTTAATTTGTTCAAGTGGCAACAACTGTCTGGGTTTTAATAATTTTGGAAAATGTTTTTTTTTCTGCTATCGTGTAGTTAGCACATTTTTGAGGAAGAGCAGGGAAGGGAAAGGAAAGGAATTCCCAGAAGGCATAACTTTTATTATCTGCTTTCTTTATATCAAAGTGCAGTGTAATGGAAACAGAACACATATTGAACTTGGGGGACACAAACTTCCATTTGAGATCAAAGCCAATGTATGATATGCAACTGATCAGTCCTGTTCTTGCTGACAAGTTAGCTTGATAATGGGAAATACTTATAGAATGTTAGCAAAATGGACAAAGTGAAAGAACTGGCTTCTAAAAGAGTCAATCTCCTGCAAAGAAAAAAGGTAGTGACTGTCTTTAGAAAAGTGCCTCTTGAAAGAAAGCACAGCATCAGCAGCAGTGCTGTGGATGAATAGACAGCTGCTCATCCATCGGGTGTTTGAAGGAATTATGCCATTAAGAAGACTATATGAGTTAAAAGGGACAGTATATTAGTTTTTTTAAATAAAATCCTCCTACAAAAGTACGTAGATGTTTCTTTATCAGTACTTTGAAGAAATCCAAGTATGATGTAATGCAGAATTTGCTGCATTGATATACGATTATATCAACCTGCGTTTAAATGGACATTTATAATAACCATTACTTTAAATTCATGCACCATCTCTTCCTTTTATCCACCATCATCCCTACCTGGTCTATATATGTAGACTTTATTCCAGTAAAAATGTTAGTATTCAGTCCTTTATGCCATCTACAGCACAGTTGCATGGCACCAGTTTCGGATGCACCACAAACAAGTGCCGTTCTTTCTCTCCATACATCATTAATTCTCTGAGACTAACAATCTTTGTGTTTGTGTGAACTGTAATCAGGGCACAATGCAGGTTCAAGGAAAGAAGTAGAGAAGAAATCAAAAATGCTGCTGCTGTTCTACTGTAGAATGTCATGTGGTTGTGAAGAAAAGGCTATATACAAAATGAAGAATAAAAAATGTGAGCATGCCTGTATAAAAAAATTCTAGCTACTGCTAATTTTATACTCCATAGATTTTAATTGCATTAATCATCTGCTTTACCATGGTCAAAGATTAAGTGATTCCTGTGGATTCTGTTCATTAAGTGCCAAATCGTGTTACATGGAGCAAAATTGTGTAAGTGAAATTTGCTCCATGCAAGAAGTTTCAGAGGTGAGGAATTGAATCCTCAGACCCAGCTAGCCAGGCTGCTGTACAGCGAGGCTTTACGCACCATACCAGGGAATGAAGAGAAGGAGCACCCAGAGCACTCCCTATGCCTGGGGTTTCAGAGCAGAGGATTATAGAATGCATGAGCTAGATGAACACATCCCCACCATGACTCCAGTCCTGTCTACAATCCAGCTCATGGGGAACATAGAGGGGAGCCCAGAGGACCCTGCATAGGCTCTTCTCAGCATGCACTGCAGAACCATTGCATTTGGGCTTTTCAGTGCATGTATCGAGAGCCAAGTTTTACGTGATTTACTTGCAGAAAGACTGAAATGCATTATATGGGGCTGTGCCGAAGCCCATTGAAGTCAATGGAAATCTTTGCTTTGAATCAGGCTGTAGGTAAACAACACTGGGGAGACAAATTTTGTAACACAGTGGTTTATTTCTTCTATGGTACTTTGCATCCGACATTATAGGTCACAAATGAAGAGAGATATTTGGCCTCACACCTGTAAACATAGGTGCACATCCCAAAACCTGCACACAGCCAGAACATCTGCTTTAGAAGAGTCCAAACCTACAATTACCAAGATATTTGTCTTGATTTAATTATAAGGTTTTAACTGTTTTTTCCCCTCAGCTTTTTTTCTTTGTGCCGATTCAGGGCCTGATCCTGCTACCTTACTCGCATGAGTGGCCTCATTGAAGCCAATGACATTATTTACATGCGTGAGGACTATTAGACTGAGCACTAACGCATACATAGGTGATGGGATGCATAGTTGTATTTAGAATTTTAATGAAAACCATGTGCAGTGCAACAGCAAGCACTCTCTTCTCAGGAGCTTGATCTATACAGTATAGGTCTGATCCAAAACCCGTTGAAGTCAATGGGAGTCTTTCATTTGACTTCAATGCGCTTTGGATTAGGCTCTGTATACTTCTGAGGGCTCTGAAGTAGCGTTTTCATGCCCCAGTCAGCAGGGGCAGCTCTATGGTTTTTGGCGCCCCAAGCACGGCAGTCAGGTGGCTTTCGGCGGCATGCCTGTGGGAGGTCTGCTGGTGCTGCGCCTTCAGCGTCCCCGCTGCCGAATTGCTGCCAAAAGCGCGGGACCAGCGGACCTCCCGCAGGCATGCCGCTGAACGCGGCCTGACTGCCGCCCTCACAGTGTGCTCGGGGAGGGGGCGTAGCAGAGGTGAGCTGGGGTGGGGAGCCCTGCGGCAGCTCCCCCCCCGCCCTGAGGCATCCCTCCCACACGGCAGCTCCCCACCCCCCCCCGGCCCAGGGAGACATGCGGCAGCTCCCCACCCC